>NC_143180.1:22184166-22883750 GCF_047325235.1 Durio zibethinus
CGAGCAGTTAAACCTCATTGAAGAGAAAAGATTGTCAGCACTTTGTCATGGTCAATTATATCAAAAGAGGATGATGAGAGCACATGACAAGAAAATTCATCTTCGTTGTTTTAGAGAAAGAGACTTAGTGCTAAAAAGAATCCTTCCAAATCAACATGATAATCGGGGGAAATGGACACCAAATTGGGAAGGCCCGTATGTGGTGAAAAAGGCCTTTTCTGGTGGGGCATTGATTTTGGCAGGAATGGACGGAGGAGATTTGCCTACCCCAATAAATTCAGATGTTGTGAAAAAATATTTTGCTTAAAAAAAAAGGGTAAAAAAAAAAAAGAAAAAACAAAGAAAAAAAAATGATGACTTATCTAAGCTGAAAACCTGAAAAGGCGACTTGGATGTGAAGCAGAAGCATCATCAAGAAAAGATCCCATAATGCAGGGGCAAGTGTAGTTTGACGAACTCTGAATGATCAAAGAAGTCATCTGATTTAGTTTTAGAGAAAGAATCTGAGAATATTTTGTCTATGATTATCTTGTGATCATTATTTGGGTACCTTTGTTTCAACTCAAACATTTTGACATGCACTTGTTATCAGCCATATGAAATACATTATCTTTCCTTTGAAAATAATGCCTATCCATTCCTTTATCCTTATCTGATATTGTTTGTTCATCGTACAAGTGAATAAGAGAAATGTGTGATTGTATTTTATTTGTCTTGGACTTAAAATGATGAAAAGAAAAACAAACATGAAAGATCTTAGCATTAATTTTTAAAAGCTGACAAAGGCAAATGAAAAAGGATGAGGAAAACATGACAAGATATTGATGTTACAGACCTTTGAAGAAAAATATTGTGGTCAGATGTTGAGAACAGATTGGTCATAGAAGAATTCGGATAAAAGAAGTCGAAAGCGAGATATTTCGAGAACCTTTTTACTATAATGAACGATTTTAACTGCATTACATGCATTGCATTATGAGCACTCAGTACATGCACCCATGATAAGTTGTAACAAAGGTAGAAAATTTCCATTTCTTAATCAAAGACAAGATTTTGGTAAAGACAATGATCAAACAAAGGAATTCAAAAGAGAGAAATTTACTTGTTCAAAAATGAGAACTCAAATTTGAAAAAGAAGAGAGAATTTTAAAGTTGTTGAGCCTCTGTTGAGAGGAGCCCTTTTCAGATGAGAATTTTAAAGTTGTTGAGCCTCTGTTGAGAGGAGCCCTTTTCAGATGAGAATTTTAAAGTTGTTGAGCCTCTGCTGAGAGGAGCTTTTTCAAATGAGATTTTAAAGTTGTTGAGCCTCTACTGAGAGGAGCTTTTTCAAGATTTTAAAGTTGTGGAGCCTCTGTTGAGAGGAGCTTTTTCAAATGAGATTTTAAAGTTGTGGAGCCTTTGTTGAGAGAAGCTTTTCCAAGATGAGAATTTTAAAGTTGTGGAGCCTCTGCTGAGAGGAGCTTTTTCAAGATTTTAAAGTTGTGGAGCCTCTGTTGAGAGGAGCTTTTTCAGATGAGATTTTAAAGTTGTGGAGCCTCTGTTGAGAGGAGCCTTTCTAAGATGAAATTTTAAAGTTGTGGAGCCTCTGTTGAGAGAAGCTTTTTCAAGAGAAGGGATTTTAAAGTTGTGGAGCCTCTGTTGAGAGGAGCTTTTCCAAGATGAGAATTTTAAAGTTGTGGAGCCTTTGTTGAGAGGAGCTTTTTCAAGAGAAGGGATTTTAAAGTTGTTAAGCCTCTGCTGAGAGGAGCTTTTTCAAGATTTTAAAGTTGTTGAGCCTCTGCTGAGAGGAGCCTTTTCCAAGATTTTTAAAGTTGTCGAGCCTCAAGTGAGAGGAGCATTTTCAAAAAAAATCATTTGGATTCTGGACAAAATTGTTGTCTTTGTCTTTGCCCTATTACTGATTACCAGTAATGTGCAAAGAGGGGCAGCTGTGGACATCAATTTGTCCAGGAAAAAAACACAAAGTACGTATAAATACGAAATACAAAAAAAATGAAAATAAAAATGAAATAATACAAAAAAATATGAAAAAATACATCGAAAAAAAAACAAGCCAGAACAGCCAAAAAAAAATAAAGGATGGCAGTAGTGCCATCCCCGGCACCACAGCCACCACCTGTGTCATCAGACCACCAGACCCTACATGCCACCACCCGTGATCGCCAGACCCTACCTTCTGTTGACGAAACTGGCGGATATGGCCAAAACTAATAAAAGAGGCATGGGGCTCGTGCTTACACCCGTGCCGAGCCCCATGCCCTTCCCCCCAAAAACGCACATGGCTGGAGCTCTATAAATAGAGCTCCTGACGAAAGAAAAAAAAAAAAAAAGAAAGGAGACGCTGCCAAAAAAAGAAAAAAAACACAAAAAAATATACACAGTCCTCCCCGTAGGGAGGAACCCAGCGCCGAGCTTTCTGCACGAAGAAGAAAGAAAAAAAGAGTTAGTTTAAAAAAAAAAGAGTTAGAACACTAAAAGTTATAGTTTCACCGAAACTTCCCCAGCAAATCTAGGGATTTTGGGACCTTTTCTGGTGAAAAGAACATCGGATCTGTGTTCAGAGGATCGAAAGAAGTTTGTGAGAGATTTTTAGAATTTTCCGACACCGTCGACGGCGGTCGGAGCTCGCCGTCAGCAAGGACTACGGCGGCCGTCGCGACGGACGGCCACCGGCCCCAGGTCGGCTGGGAAGAGAGAATCAAAAAAAAAAGAGGAGGTTTTTTTTTGCTGAGAAAGGGAAGAAATGAATGAAAAAAAAAATCTTTAACTTTTATATAAACCGTTAGAACCAAAACGACGCCGTTTCATTAAAGGCCCAAAACGACGTCGTTTAGACGAAGGAGGATTCGCGCGTCAACCCGCGACCCGACCTGGGGTCCGCGCACCCGACCCGACGACCCACTTCTCCATCAGCCGCTGACCGGTCCATCTGAACCGGTCCAGACCGCCCAGGCTGATCCAGACCGCGCTTGAACCATTGCCAGACCGAACCAAACCGCCAGACCGAACCGTCGAACCGAACCGTACGTTGACCGGACCGTTGACCGGTCCGGTTCAGGTAAAAAAAAATTTTTTTTTTTTTTTTTTTTATATTATTTTATTAATATTTATGCATATTAAAATGATTATATTTGTTAGATTAAATGATGGAATTGTGGTTAATTTTTTTATGTAATTATGTTAATTTTTAAAATAAACTTTAAAAACAATAATATAAAAATAAATTTGATAATAATAATAAACTAACAAAATGTAGGAAAATGAAATTTTTATCCGACGATGAGATTCAAAGGTATTCCGAGTAGTGATGCCTATGAAATCTCTAGGTGAGAAGATTTTTTATAAAATATTACCAGTGTATTGGAATATTTATAGAAAATCTTCAATATAATAAAAATTTCATTTTTCTTCAAATAAAATTTTCATTTTTTTTAATAATAAATAAAAATTGATTAATATATTAAAAATAAGTAATAAAAATAAGAAGGAAAGAAATTTAATCCAATGATGGGATTCTAAAAGTATTCCGAGTAGAGATGCTTTAAGAAACTCTAGGTGAGAAGATTTTCTGTAAAATATTACCAGCGTATTGGAATATTTATAGAAAATTTTCAATATAATTAAATTCCTTTTTCTTCAAAATTTTAATTTTAATTAAAAAATTAATAAAACAATTAATGAAATTTTTGAAAAAGGATGTGTGCATCAACATGAAAATATTTTGCATGGCATGCATGATATAATTTCTTACGAAAAGTAAATTTAGACCTTCGAAGATGAGATTCTAAAAGTATTCCGAGTAGAGATGCTTTAAAAAATCTCTAGGTGAGAAAGAGTTCTTCTAATATTACCAACGTACTGGAACATTTTAAGAATTATTTCAATAAAAAGGTTTTAATTTATTTTTCTCGAGAATAATTTTTTTTTAACATGACATTTTCTTACGAAAAATAAATTCGAGCCTCCAAAGATGAGATTCTAAAAGTATTCCGAGTAGAGATGCTTTAAGAAATCTCTAGGTGAGAAAGAGTTCTTTTAATGTTACCAACGTACTGGAACATTTTAAGAATTATTTCAATAAAAAGGATTTGATTTATTTTTTCTCGAGAATATTTTTTTTAATAAATAAAAAAGTCAAGAAAATTTTTTTTCGAATATTGAAAATAAGACTGTTTGTGTTAAAATCAAAGGATAACATGTAGTTAATTGGTACTGTTTTTAACGGGCGTTGTGGGGGTGCTAATCCTTCCCCACACGTAACCGACTCCCGAACCCAGACTGTTTCGCAGACCATAAAATTATCTTTTTAATAAATTTTAATTAATTTTAAGATTTCATTAAAAAGATATGTTTTAATAGGTGGCCAATCGCACCTAGCCAAAAAAGATTGGTGGCGACTCCGTTAGTTTTTTTTATTTTGTTTCCAAATTCGTCGGGCGGACGTAAAACCGTTACGACAGAGATGAAAGAGTGTTACCATTTACTTGTGATAGAATAACCTAGTATGACTTGTGCCGTTTATTTATGATTTATTTTATATATGAGAAAAAAGTAATTTACTTATATAATGCGTTTGAGAGGTGTGGAACTTCTGTGGAAGATAAAAATATTATAACTTTACTTCAATATTCCTTAAATCATTTAAATCATTAAATGAAACAATGTTACATTTAAAAAAAAAGAATATAAACTTTAGTTTTTAGGTAAAGTGTTGGTTTAATAAAAGTATTAAACCTTTTTTTTTTGGTTTTGTTTCTATAATTTTTTATTATATATTTATATTTGAATCTTTCATCCGTTTTGCGTAAGGTTGCCTTTCTCTAAAACAAATTATTTATAACAAACTTAAATTAAATTATATGATAAATAAATAAATAATATTACTTATGAAAAAAAAAGTAGTAATTATAAAAGAAAGATAATTATTTCAAAATATTAATTTTTAAAATAAAAACTACTACAGAAAATTAAATTAATTTAAAAATGGATAAATCGATAATTTTAAAATTTTAATTCACAATTAAATATTATAATCAATTATAATTTTTATTTATGCAATTTTTTTGACACATAAATAATATGCAAAGCTATTTAATTATATAAAAATAATCAATTTTTCGTGGAAAAATCATTTTGATTATAAAGAAAAAACGTTTCAAAAAATTGCATTTGACAAATATGTCATTTCGACCTATTAAAAAAAGTAAGTAAATAATAATAATTAAGAAATTAAAAAATCACGTCATACTTTCCCCACATGCTAAGAACAAAAAATAAATAAATAAATAAAAGGAAAAAACTCACTTTCTATCACCAAAGAAAAAAAAACCAAAAACTTTATACTTTTCCTCTCTTAAACCCCATTTTCTTGCAACGAGATTTTGACTTGATGGCAAAATGAGATTTTGTGGATTTGATCCAACTTTGAATTCAATTACATATTTGAAATTTGCCAAAAATTTGAAATTCCTTCTTCTTTTTAGCAAAATAAATGAATTTATTTTTTACTTTTGAAAAGCCTGCTTGAAATTCATTACACCAGTCAAATACTTCATCCAACTATAGCCTAGAAGAAGAAATTTAGTAAGGGCTTGATCCCAGTTCCTGCAAGAAACAGAAGGTGATATTGCTTTCACAAAATCATGCAGAGAAATATTAGTGTTTTCACATTTTAGGTTCTTTTAATTGTTTTACCCATAACTTTATGCTTAACACATCGGTTTCGAAATAAAAAAGTAGCCGACATTTCAAAAAAATAAAAAAGCAAGAAAAAGTAGACAAAATGATGCAGATTTTCCTGTATTTTCAAAAGAAAATGTGATAAAAGACAAATCAATTGCTTTAAGAAATGCAAACTTTCCAACTTTGAGAAAATTTTTAAATGCACTTTGATAACCAAATATACAATTTGCATTATTCCAAATAAATTTCTTTTGCCAAAATACACGGCCACCGCTAATTTCCCTTCCATAAAGAAAGAAAAAACAAAATTTTAAGAAGGATTAATGCAAATAAAACTTGGAACTGAATTAAGCTTAGTGCCATGCATAATGGATCCAGGAATTATAATTGGTAAGGCAAATTAATATATATGTACAATATTATGCATAAAAAGGATATAAACAAAAATTAATTCAAGGGTGATAAAAATGGACATTTCGCTCCGCTCATAATAATATTTAAGTTTTTATTTCTATTGAGTCTATCTTTTAACTTCATTTGAATCTTTTTAATAAAATGTAATAAATAATAATAACTTTTGTATATATTTTTTAATTTTTTTAATTATTTAAAATTAAAATATATTTTAAATAATTTTTAATTATTTAAAATAATTATTTTATTTTTAAAATAATTATTTTTTATTATTTAATATATTTAATTAATTTTATTCTTATTTTAAAATAATTTGATAAATTTAATTCATACTTAAAATTAGAAATTAAATAGATAAAAATGTGCCAGATAGATAAAAATATAGTTAATATTAAAAAAAGTTACGATTTTCAAAAAATTACAGTTTAAAATATAAAAGGACTACGATTTTTTTAAAAAAATCATAGTCTATAAGATAAAATTATAGTTTAGTATACCTTAAAACTTTGATTTTTGAAAAATCTAATAGAAACATCTCAATTGACGCCAACGTCAGTCGGAGGAAGACTTCAGAAGTCTTTCAGGAAGTTTTTCACGTTATTCATGATTTACAAGGTCTTGCAATCGCTTTGGATCTCTTTGGTTGGACGGATTTTGAAATTAGTTTTAATAAAATTAAAAATAATGATAGATATAAAATAGATTATTGTAATTAAAAAAAATCAGTGAGAGGATGTTTTTGAATACAAAAATAATGATGATGATAATGAGATAAATTATAATAAAAAATGATCATTAAAAATATTATATTAAAATTATATGTAATAAAAATTTTAAATTATTTAATATTTATAAAATTAATAAATTATTTTATGTCAAATAATAATTTCATTAATAAATAATTTTAAAGTTATTTATTAATTTATTATATAATAATAAAATTTATTTCTATATTAAATTTGCAAAATTATTTTATAATTTTTAAGTAAAAAAAAAGAACTAGAAAAAAAATTAAGTGATTAACTTGAAAGAGAAAACAAAAAATAAAAAAATAAATAAAGGGGCAATTGAGTACTAGAATTCAAAACTCCATTGAACGGTGGAAATCACATCACACCATAAAATTATTTGGATTGCAAAGTTCTGGGTGAAACCTTACATAAATATATAAAAATCAAAGCTTTTGGTAAAAATAAAAAAGTTCTATGTGGACAACTTAAAATGTTGACATGTGGACGATCTTAAAAATCACCACGTGACATGTAATAAATGCATTTTATTTTATTTAATACATTTTTAATTTAAAAAAATTGAAAAAACTAAATTGATTGTATTTATGTTTTTATTATTTACTTTAAATCACTCTCAATTCAATTCATATTAAAAGTATTAAAATTTTAAAAATTTCTTAATTTGACAAATTGAATCAATCAAAATATAATTAATAAATTAATAAATCCTACAATTACAATTATAAAATAGTTGATTCTCTAATCACTTATTTAATATATTTATATTTAATTAAATATAGTATCCAGTAATTGATATATTTCATATGTAAATATATAAAGCAAATATAATTCAAAAAACTAAATTGATTATATTTATATTTTTATTATGATTTTAAATCACTCTCAATTCAATTCATATTAAAACTATTAAAATTTTGAAAGTTTCTTATGTTGACAAATTAAATCAATCAATAAATAATTAATAAATAATACAATTACAAGTATAAAATAGTTGATTCTCTAATTAATTATTTGATACATTTATATTTGATTAAATATAGTATCCATTTGAGTAAATGATGTATTTCATGATGTATTTCATGTGTAAATATATAAAGCAAATATATCAAATTAATTCTCCATAATTAAAGT
Organism: Durio zibethinus; assembly: GCF_047325235.1. Lineage (NCBI taxonomy): Eukaryota > Viridiplantae > Streptophyta > Magnoliopsida > Malvales > Malvaceae > Durio > Durio zibethinus. The sequence goes on from NC_143180.1 coordinate 22,192,146, forward strand.
AATGGAATAAAATATTTTATTACTTTATATTTGATTGATACATTTATATTTCATTAAATGTGATTTCATTTGATAAAATATTAATACACATTGATTTCATTTGTTTTCATTTGTAACGTTGTATAATTTTATAATTTGATATTAATGCACGTTAATTTAATTAAAATTTAATTTGTTTTATTGCTATTATTAAATACAATAAATTTAATTTGTTTTATTATTCTAAATTAAGGGATTTTTAAATGTTAATGGTAGAATAAAATATTTGAATATCAATCAATTTGCCATTGTTAAACCATTATTCACTCATAATTTTTATTATTTCAATATTAATTTTTATAATTTAAAATTATCTTATTAATTGACTATATTTATGTTTTTTGCTATTGACTTTAAATCACTATCCATTCAATTCATATTAAAAATATTATTTTTAAAATTTTCTTAATTTGATAAATTAAATCAATCAATATATAATTAATAATTTAATAAATACTACAATTACAATTATAAAATAATTGATTCTCTAATCAATTATTTGATACATTTATATTTGATTAAATATAGTATCCATTTAAGTAATTGATGTATTTCATGTGTAAATATAGACAACATATATATCAAATTAATTCTCCATAATTAAGTTAATGGAATAAAATATTTTATTAATTTATATTTGTTTGATAGATTAATATTTCATTAAATATTATTTCATTTGATTTCATTTTGTAAAATATTAATACACGTTTGATTTCATTTGATAAAATATTAATGCACATTGATTTAATTAAAATTTAATTTGTTTTATTATTCTAAATTAGGGGATCTATAAATGTTAACAGCAGAATAAAATATTTCACTATCAATCAACTTACCATTGTTAGACTATTATTCACTCACAATTTTTATTATTTCAATATTAACTTTTATAATTTAAAATTATCATATTAATTAATCTACAATACACTTTTTGTATAAGTAGCTTTCGGTTAAACATAATGCATCTTTAACCACTTTTCACTAATTTTATATCTTTTTATCACTACTCAATTCTACTTCAATTTTCTCTCTAATTTTCACTTTGTATCATTTCTTGATTTGTGCTGCTCAAAAGTTATTCTCTTTTTATACTTATATTTTATATTTCTTTAACTATGATATTAGCTTTCTTTTTTTTAGATTTTTTTCTTGATGATTGATTTAAAGATGATTGGATATATGCAGGGAAAGTCTTTCACTAGTAGAGTTAATGTCATGAAAATTGATATCACTTTTGGTTGGTACTATATGTCATGTGGGTGCAATAAGAAACTACTTGAAGTTGATGAAATTTCAATGTTAATCCTATAATGTTGATATCCCTAATCCAACTCCAAGGTAATTAGTATTTATATTTTTATATTTGATACATAAAAAATTATTATTCCATGATAATAATAAAAGTATTTTAAATTATTATATTATATTTATAATTGTAGAATTTTGCATTTTTTATAGGTACAAGTTGAATATTGAGGCATATGATAATTCTAGAAGGGCAATGTTCGTACTATTCAACACAAAAGCTAAGGTTTTAATTAATGGAGATATTGTTGATTTTTATGAAATATATATTAAGGTATTGAGTTAAAAATTATTTTAATATTATTTAATATTCAAATTAATTAAATGATATATTTATACTTATGATTTAGGAAAATGGAGATTATAAAGTCCAAGAGATATTTGAAGATCTTAGAGGTAAAATTTGTGTGTTCGAGACAAGGGCAACCAAATATAATCTTGAGACAAGTAATACCAAACTTACAGTGAATAAGGTGTATAATTTTGATCCTAAGCTTGAATATAAAAAATTATTGAAAGAGGTATGTATAAGCTTATTATAATAATTATGTTTGTTATAAAGTTATATAGTCTAAATTATAACTTAACTGTTGTTAAATTATAGATTACTATTTTATCTATTTCTTCACCTCCGTTTATGAAATTTATTGGCTCATCAAGTAAAATAATATCTACAACAAAGATAGCAAGAAATACTGGAGAATCAATTGTTGGATCTTCGCTTCAACAACAATTTATGGAAGAATCTTCCATGAAAAAAGTTTGTATGTGAGATTGATTTTAAGAATGAAAATTTTAATTTTTTGAAATCAAAACATTATTGTTTAGAGATTATTTGGATTCAGTAAATTATAATTTGAGTTTTCTTTAGAATTGATGATAATTGCATAAGTATATTTAATATGTAATTAATTTATTTTATTTTATTAAAATATATAAATTTAAATAAAAATGATTATATAAGTTATGAGTTGTTCATAAACTTCATAGCTTGTATTATCATTTTAAAAGGTTTATATTTATATAAGATTTATTGATATATAAATATATTTTTGTGTATTACACGAGTTTAAAACTAGTAATTTTTAATGGCAACTGCATCTCTATTAGCAAATGTATGGCAACTGCATCAATTATGGAGGTTTGAATAGAGTTTATGTATCTTTATTAAGGACACCGATATGTTCAAAGTTTTTTTAACCAAATATATGTTCAAAGTTCATTTAATTACTTTGGCAAATAAATTCGATGGCATATACTAGTTAATACGAGATTATATGTTTTAAGTTTTCTCATTTATCAAAAAAATAAAAATAAAAATAAAAATAAAAATAAATAAAAATGAAAATGAAAATGAAAAATGTTTTTATTTTTTATTTTTTATTTTTCATTGACCAATTGTCTATTTAAAATATTTATTAAAGAATTAAATCCTAATAAAATACATTTAGTTTTTAAACATTATTATATAAATGTCATGAAATTATAATTGATTTATTCATCGTGTGAATACCACTGATTTAAAACTTTCTTTTGCTTCTTTCCTTTGGAAATAGTAAGTGTTTGACACAAATATATTCCTTTTTCTTTCTTATTTTTGGTGTATATATTCATATACAACGAATCCGTTAGACACAAGAAGGAAAATAAAGAGGCATGGTAATATGATAGTGTTGTAGGATGTAATCCAACTAAATCTTAATGCATTGTCAGGCTTAACTTGAAAACTAATAATTCAAAGCCTGACTCAAATTTAATTGAATTTTATTTTTCATGTTAAAATATGACATGTAATTTAATTGTGTTACTCAAGTTCTACTTAGTATACTTGATTAGATTAGAAGAAATTATAAATTAAACATTATTTTTGTTATTTACTTACATATACATTAAATATATTAAAATATAAATCTTATTAAGCTTTTGAATCTCTCAAGTATTAAATGATTCAAATTAAATTTGACTCATTAATTCGAATTGGAGCTTGATTTACAATAAATAAATCAAATAGTTTAGCTTGATTTGTTTATATTCTTATAACATTGTTTTTAAATCATAATTGAAGAGACTTGTACACATGTTTGAGAGAAAGAAAAAGAAAAAGACTGACATACCAAATCAAAATCAATTTTGTTAGACTGAGTTTTAACTCAATTTATATTTTTTTTTAAATTTGCAATGTAACTTAGCTTATATTCAATTTATTTTTGAAATTTGCTTTGTCTTGTTTAAATCACAACACAATAATAATGATAAAAGAAATTTTGTTTTTTATTTTTTTGGGACATTATGAAAATACAAACTATTTTAATTATCTTATTCATGTATACTAATTTTTATTTTTTTTACTTGGGCAATTAAATAGTTAAAAATGAATTTATTTAAAAAATTATAAAAATTCAAAACGCATATTTTTCTTATCAAAATAAAGAAAAAGTAATCGAAAAGAATTTTTTCTTTAAAAAAAAAAAAAACCATTAGGCTAAAGGCCAAATGTCAAACGTTTTTTAATTGAAAATAAGCATTGAAGTAACCTATTCCAGGAAAAATGTTTTGTCGAACCGTTGATCTGAACCTTTTTAAGTTACAACCGTTGATTTGCTAGTAAGTTCATTCCTTCCTTAGTCTCACTTCGCTCTCAAAATCATCGATTCAGGTAAAAAGCCATTTTTCCTTTTATTCTAAATTTATCATTTTGTCGATTATTTTGATGCTTTACTTTGTAGTTTTCATGGCTTTGTTTGGTTTAAAATATGGTACTGATTTTTAAGTTTACAAAGCTTTGATTCGTAATGGGTTTTGCTTGTATGGGTCTTTATGGCATGTTTGGTCTTTTTTTAAGAAGGGAAATTTGATTACTAATGATGCGTTTTCTTCATTGTTTTTGAACATTTTCTTTAATAAAATTTCTGGGAAATTAAGATTACCATGACATGGAATTTTGGTTTTGTTTTTGGTTCTGTCTTGTCTGAATCTTATGGCCAAGTAATTTTTTGGGTTATAATGATTAGTGAGTGAAACTTTTGTTCTAGTAATTTTGGCTGGTTTAAACTAGTATTCATTTGTAGTTTAAAAGATATGATTTTCAATAGGATTTTGGTTGACCGGCTTGTATTGAAAAAGATCATAGAAAAGTTTTGACTGTTCTTGAAGGAAATGCCACAGTTTTCCTTTGGTACTCTCTGTTTATTATTGCTTTATTTTGATTCTGGATTTGCTGCTATGCATTGCTGATCATGTGAAATGGGCATTGTAGGGTTATATTTCATTACAATCTGGTAAATTTTCAAAAGTTAAAAACTAATCTTTGTCATTCTTTTCTGTTTGGATTGTTGAAATTTGGCTTTAACATACTTGATATTGGGATAGGACTAAATCAATTTTTGAGTTCTTCAAGATTAATATACTGTTTCTTTTTACTCTAAGGACATTCATTTCATTGCGAATTTTCGTTTTTTTTTTTTTTTTTTTTTTACATTTCCATGGTGATTACAGTTGCAGAAGGTTTCTCATGGTGGAGTTGCCATGGAATGTCATAATTCCTGCTGACAGCTTGGATGCCAAAGGCTTGATGCTCCAAAAGGCTATAGTGGTCTGCCTTTTGGATGAATTTGCTTGGAAGAAGGCCACCGAGGATCTCGGATATTTTATGGCTGTAACAACTCTGGAGAGCATTGGAGAGGGCAGAGTTAGACAGAACACTAGGGATGTGCTTTTCCCTGTTGTCTTCGGTGGAATCACCTTCAAGATGTTCAGAGGAGAGATTTTGGAAGGAGTTGTACACCAGGTACTAAAACATGGAGTTTTCTTGAAGTGTGGACCAATCTAAAACATCTATCTGTCTCACGAAAAATGCCCGACTACCATTATGTGCCTTGAGAGAACGGTATCTTCATGAATGACAAGCACTCGAAGATTGAGAAGGATGATATCATCCGATTTATTGTGATCGGAACAAAGTGGATGGAAGAGGAGAGGGAATTTCAGGCATTGGTAAGTTTGGAAGGTGACTACTTAGGACCAGTTTCCTGAATATAACTTTGTTTCATCTTTGTATGATTCAGATGTACTTGTTACTGCTTTCTTAGGAAGTAGTTGACAGTAAGAGTGTTGGATGGTGAACTATTCTAGTTGTTGTAAATTCGATTGGACAAAGATGTTGAATTCTAGAGCTTACTTATGATGTTAGCTTTGTGTAACTTGGTTCGGTTAAATAGGTTTTTGATTTTTTAAGTTCTTTAAAACTGAATTGAATCAACCAACTGAACAAGTGCTCACCCCTAGTCAAGTCTAACTTTCCATTTCAGAAGGGTTTTTGTTTCAATGGATGGAGCAGTAGCCAAAGAAGTAGTTTGAAAGGATACCTAAGGCAATGACTAGTGTAGATTGAAGCAATGCAAGGATGAGAAAGAAGAAAAGTTGGGACATAGAAAAGATGATACCATTATTAGATTGATTGAAAAAGCTTTGTTGCACAAAATTACCTTTGGCTTGCACACACAGCTATATATGTAAGCTGTGAATATAAAGTAGTGAAGGTAAATATATTTATTTATATAGAATCAAAATCAAATTGGTTTCACTTTTCTACATTTGTTATAGAGAAGAATTAATGGAAGTAATTGCTAAGCTTTAGTTAATTGTTTATAGAATCCATTTTATTTCTCATGTTTTAGTATTTCTGCTTCTAAGATCATGCTTTGTTTCTCAATCAACTTCTTTCTATATTTGGTTAATTCAATTTGGATAGCAATCAATAAATAAAATTTTAATAATTTTTCTAAAGAACATTAATATTTTCATCTTACAATAATAATAATTATAATATTATATAACCTTAAATCTGTCTAGATATGGACTTGATCCAATCTAATTTAATTAGAAAAAAATTAACAATCAAAATTTGCTCAACTCAAACTTAAAATTACTTAAACTTGAATTAATATGAACTTGAAATTATTTGAACTCAAATAACTCGAAAAATTGATTCAAAATTATTATTTAAAATAAATTGATTTGATTTCAAAATATAATAATTTAAACTCAAAATAATCTAAATCCAGTAGTCTTAATTTCAAATAATCTTAGTATCATCCGAATGATTTGTACCCACAATGATCCAAAATTTCTTTTACTCTAATAATTCAATATGAAGTAAAATGACACATAAAATTGCCACCACCATATCTATAAATATTTTCCAAAAATTATTTGTACAACTAAATTCAATATTTCAAAAAATGTCAATTTGATTTGCGACTAATTAATGTAGAGATAATTGGTAACACTCTGAAAAATTTGAGTAAAATGTACATCGATTGCCATAAGATTTTATACAATTATATCAAAGCAAGATTGTTTATTATATTATTTCCTCATTTTAAACACTATAAAGAAATTTGCAAAATTTCTGAAAATCCCCCTAACAATGCAATCATTATGGAAAACATGCCTGCAAGGCATTGAGGCAACTTCGTCTCCAACCAAGAACTCCTCCAAACAAATGGTATATTGTTTTTTGGAACTCAAATCCTCAAGTCTTCTCCTTTTCTTCATGAGTAAAAGACTATCTTATCGTATCACCGAATATTATTTTTTTCAAAATTTGAATAGAAGACTAACTAGCAGGCTTAAATGAATAAATATGGGCCATGTTGGTAGGCAATTTGTGTTACAGGCCTATTTAGTTTTATTTGTTTCTTTTATGAAATATAAGTTATTACCCTTATACTAAACGAGAAAGAGAGAGAGAGAATTATGACCTGTAGTATCCGATGTTCACGAATTACAGCTATGTTAAGTATTCTGCTAAGAATTACAAATGATGGAAAGGAACATTGTATACGGTTTTGTCAAGAAATATCAGCAGTTATTCTCTCTTCTAGAATTCTTTCTTCTTTTCTCTTTCTCCGTTTTTTTTTATTCTGCGATCTATCTGTTTTCGTTATTTGGAAAATTTAAGCTTCGTCATTTTGATATCAAAGCATTGACCTGGAGATCATGGCGGATGGAGTCTCTACTAGGATGCAAAAGGAAATCCGACAAAATGAACAGGAAATCTCTAAGCTCTAGATGAAATCCAGTAGATCGATGCAAAGAGGGAAGGAAATTTAGGGAGAGATGTCAAGATGGAACATAGGTTTGGAGTGATGCAGAATAAACTACGAGAACATTTGAAAAAGTTGTTAGTAGCTCGATGTCTAACAAGCAAGAGGGAGACTTTGCCTCTGTTAGCAAAACACAAAGGAAGCGGGGAATAGAGCCTGTTTCTGATTGCGATATAGACAAACCTTCATCGAGTGGAATGATGTTCAATAGTTCTTCACATTCAGATCAACCCAGGTACTTGTTTTGTAATTCATGTAAGCTGTTTAATGGTCATGATTTCAGGGTTGGGTTTTGAAACTAGAATATCACTTTGAGGTTGACAGCGATTATATTGATTAACAAAGTTTTTTGAAAAATTAACACTTATCTCATTAGAGTATATTCATAAAAATCTAACAAACTGATTAATTATTTAAATAGATATAATGAGTTTTTAAAAAACCCAATACTTGTGTTTTTGTATAAAATAATAATCCAAATATTAAATGGATATAACAACTTTAAAAATAATTTGTAAAATTAAAAATTACCATAGTAATGCTAAAATATGTATAATTTTTTTGTATTGTGTAGAGTTCAAAAAATTTTTTATGTAAAACCCATACTTTTAAGTGATGGACTCTGACACAATTTTTTTTAATTGGTTAATTACAAAATTGCAATAAAAACTATAGGTGAAATTAACCAATTTTTTCACAATTAATTTTGTTCAAATCCTATCGTTTCTCCAAGTAAATAAAATAAAAGTACTCTTCACCATATTATAAAAAAAAAGGGAGAAAAAGTTACGAAAATTCATTGATATTTAATTTTAAAACACGTTGGACCAAATTCAACTTTAATTTTACTTTGGGAAAAAAACGTTTTGTATTTTTATTAATAATTATGTTTTGTATTTTATTGGCTATATATTATATTATTGAAATTTGGATTAAATTTAATTACAATAAAACCCCCTCTTTAATTAAATATTAAAAATGAAAAAATATTTTGTGATGATAAGCCCTTGAATTATTCATATAAGCCTCCATCCTTCTATTATATCCAATTAAATCCTTAAAAAATTATTTTTGTCTAATTAAATCTTTAAATTATAATTTTGTTCCATTAAGCTTTTTTTTAGATAAAAATTAAAAAAAATTATTATTTCTTGCCAAATCAACATATATGTCGTAGTTCTTTCTATGATGCTAACATTTACTAGAATATATTTGAAAATAAAAAAGCTCTTTGGATGTTAATGTCGCCTATTATACGAGCCATTCATTATTTATTATATAAACGATAACTCAACTTAAATTTTTATGTTTTACAATGGGAACATTGACTAAACAAAGACAATTATTACCTTTGACATGGTAAAAATAACTAATTTTAGTGGTTTTCATGTAAAATAAGACTTAATTAAATAAAGATAATGTTTTATGCTTTTAATTGGATAAAAAAAGATAAAAGTTTATTTGAGAAATTTGAGAAAAATACAATTTTTTTTAGTGTTTTAGGGAAAAAAAAAAAGGTACAAATTGAAGGTATATACTTTAAAATCATCACTCAAATCCATTTTAAGTATTCTCAATACAATTACAATTAAATTTTAAATGATTTAAAAGTTAGGGAATGAAGAAACGTTAGAAAGATAAAATTATGAGAAATAATGTGTATGAGAGTGTATAAGAATAAATGGAGAGTAAATAATAAAATCAAAAGGTTATTGTGTGAGGTTGTGTTTATTGTAATTTGGTGTGCTCACCAATTATATTCTTTGTTTGTTCAAACAAATAGTGATACTAAAATTGTTGTAGCATTCCAAAGCGAAAGTACTGTAGCAAATCAGTACTACAACTGAATATTACAATTGATACTGAAATAAGAAATCTTGAATATACAAATTGAGTGCTTAAACATAGCTATTCTATACCACAGTCGATTCATTACAAAAGCTTTATTACAAGAGTATTTAAACATTTTCAATACAAAAAAAGAAAAAGAAATAGATTGAAGTAAATACATGTGCTTAGAATTGTTATTCAAATTGTGAGCACTTTAATATTAGCCGCTGTAGACTTCATGATCCCACAATTCTCCTAATTTTATGATTGAGAAAGGATTGGGCAATGGAAGTGATTGACAGTTAAGGGCTTGAGCAATTTGTCGCATGGTTGGTCGAAGTTGGGGATTGCCATTCAAGCATGCAAATGCTAGCTTTGTTGTAAAGACAACATCCTTTGCAACTTGCCTTACTGGTGGTGAGATACGTTGGTCTATCACATCTTTAAGTAAAATTAATTGATTGTCATTTGGTATTGAGATTGATGTCGATGTCGATGCTAATGTTGATGACAATGACAAACATGAAATCAAATCACCAGGATGTCTCCCCATAAGTATTTCCATTGTTAGCACCCCGAAACTGTAAACATCACATCTCTCGTCTATTTTCATTGTATAAGCCAACTCTGCTTAAAAAAATATAACTAATCAATGTGTTTTATTAAGCAATAAATATATCTAATCAAATACACTATTATGTAAGAATATTGAGAAGAATACAAAATAAGATTGCATGAAAATTGAAATTCAGATTTTAAATAAGATTTTACATTTAGTTCATCAGTTTAATATATTGAATACTGAAAAATTTTGTGTTAAAGTTTAAAGATTAATTATACATTTTATACTTGAATTAGAGTAAAATTCTTTGATACTTAAATTTAAAAAGTTACAATCGTAATACTACTTAACTTTGCTTTAACTAATCAACTTGCACACAAAACTAACATTTCTAATTGAATGATGACATGCTTAAAGCATCTTAAAAAAAGAGATATTAATAAATACCTGGAGCTATGTACCCGAAAGTGCCAGCAAGTGAGGTCCAATTGGAAGAGTTAGGCTTTAAAAGCCTAGCTGTGCCAAAATCTGAGACATGAGCCTCATAGTCCAAATCCAGAAGAACATTGTTGCTGGAAATGTCTCGATGAATTATAGGTGGTATATGGTCATGATGCATATAAGACAAGGCATTGGCCACTCCTTTTACAACATTTAGCCTTTTCTCCCAATCCAACTCGATTGCCTCGTCCTTGTTGCTTAACACCATTCTCAAACTTCCCCTTTCTACAAACTCATAAACCAAAAATGAGTTCTTTGGATGTGAGCAAAAGCCATACAACGTCACAATGTTACGGTGCCTTATTTCTGATAAAGCATGAATCTCGCTTTCAAAGGCTTTCAAGTTCTTGGAAATCATGCTATCTTCAGACTGGTGAAGTTTCTTCACAGCAACCACCTCACCAATGGGTAGCGAAGCTTTATAAACAGCTCCATAGCCTCCTGAACCAATCCAATTGTTGGAGCCGAAATCTTCAGTGGCTTCAATAATGTTCTCATAGAGTATTCTTCCATTATATCCCCACAATGTGAAAAAATCTCCAAGTTGTGCCTCGATTGACTCGGATTTTCTGGTTTGGTTCTTTTGGCAAAGAACATGGAAACTTCCAGCCATGATTAAGAGCAAAAGAAGAATACCAAAGAGTGGAAGCACAATGAAAATGATGACTTTGGTGCTTTTTCTATGACCGTTGCTAGTAGCAGCGACAGCACAAGGCATTAGTCCAGTGGCATTACCACATAGTCCCTTATTGTTTCTTAAGGCATCAAATGAAGCCTCATGAAATGCCTTAATGTTAGGAATAGGGCCTTCTAATTGATTGTAAGATATATTCACAACAGTCAAGCTTTTCAAATCATTAAAAGAAGTTGGGATGGAACCATTGAGCATATTGTGAGAAAGGTCCAATTTTTCCAAGGAAAGTAATTTTGCAAGCTCTTGTGGTATCTCCCCAATAAGTAAATTCCAACTTAAATCTAGATTTTGAAGGCCATTTATGTAGCTTACTGAAAGTGGAATGCTTTCTCCAAGTTTATTCTTGCTCAAATTCAGGTCCAATAACTTTGAGCACTCTCCAAGTTGATTAGGAATCGGTCCATTCAAATTGTTTGATGCCAAGTTAAGATATTGTAGATTTGAAAGAACTCCAATCTCTGGTGGAATTTTGCCTGAAAGTTGGTTACCACTTAGCAAAAGTTTGTACATCAATGTCAATGCTCCCAATTCCTTGGGAATCTCACCAATGAGATGATTTGAAGAGACATCGAGTTCGTGTAATTGAGTTGCATGCTTCAGCTCAGGTGGTATCTTTCCAGAAATGTTATTATCGGAGATTCGTAGGCTTGTTAAATTATGGCATTGCCCCCAGTTTGGCGACAGTTCACCATAAAATTTGTTGTTGCTTAATGCAATATAATTCAAATTAGGATATATACCAAAAGCTTCTGAAATATTTCCTGTCAACTGGTTTCCTTCAAGCCTAACTCTGTATAAGCTTTTGCAGTTTCTTAAACTTGATGGGATCGGACCCCTCAAATTGTTGTTCATAGCCCCAAGCCATTCGAGTTGTCGACCGTGGCATACATTCTCGGGTAATGGACCACTGAAATGGTTGTCCGATATTTGGAATGATTGCAAATGAGTAAGATTGCCAAGCGTTGAAGGAATTGGCCCTGATAAATGATTATAGAGAAGATATATTGCCGTAAGCTTCGACATGCTTCCTATGGAAGCGGGGATTGAACCAGAGAAATTATTTTGACTCAACTCCAAGTCAGTGAGAGATTTAAGCATCCCTATCTCTTGAGGTATTGACCCAGAAAACATATTTTCATCAAGGTAGAGGGTGGATAGACTGGTCAAGTTTCCTATGGAAGCAGGGATTGAACCAAAGAAATTATTTTGACTCAACGCGAAGTCAGTGAGGGATATAAGCATCCCTATCTCTTGAGGTATCGACCCAGAAAGCATATTTTGATAAAGGTAGAGGGTGGATAGACTGGTCAAGTTTCCTATGGAAGCAGGGATTGAACCAGAGAAATTATTATGAGTCAACTCCAAGTCAGTGAGAGATTTAAGCATCCCTATCTCTTGAGGTATCGACCCAGAAAACATATTTTGATAAAGGTAGAGGGTGGATAGACTGGTCAAGTTTCCTATGGAAGCAGGGATTGAACCAGAGAAATTATTTTGACTCAACTCCAAGTCAGTGAGAGATATAAGCATCCCTATCTCCTGAGGTATCGACCCAGAAAACATATTTTGATAAAGGTAAAGGGTGGATAGACTGGTCAAGTTTCCTATGGAAGCAGGGATTGAACCAGAGAAATTATTTTGACTCAACTCCAAGTCAGTGAGAGATTTAAGCATCCCTATCTCCTGAGGTATCGACCCAGAAAACATATTTTGATGAAGGTAGAGAGTGGATAGACTGGTCAAGTTTCCTATGGAAGCAGGGATTGAACCAGAGAAATTATTATGAGTCAACTCCAAGTCAGTGAGAGATTTAATCATCCCTATCTCTTGAGGTATCGACCCAGAAAGCATATTTTGATAAAGGTAGAGGGTGGATAGACTGGTCAAGTTTCCTATGGAAGCAGGGATTGAACCAGAGAAATTATTTTGACTCAACTCAAAATCAGTGAGAGATTTAAGCATGCCTATCTCTTGAGGTATCGACCCAGAAAACATATTTTGATCAAGGTAGAGGGTGGATAGACTGGTCAAGTTTCCTATGGAAGCAGGGATTGAACCAGAGAAATTATTTTGACTCAACTCCATGTCAGTGAGAGATTTAAGCATGCCTATCTCTTGAGGTATCGACCCAGAAAACATATTTTGATAAAGGTAGAGGGTGGATAGACTGGTCAAGTTTCTTATGGAAGCAGGGATTGAACCAGAGAAATTATTTTGACTCAACTCCAAGTCAGTGAGAGATTTAAGCATCCCTATCTCTTGAGGTATCGACCCAGAAAACATATTTTGATAAAGGTAGAGGGTGGATAGACTGGTCAAGTTTCCTATGGAAGCAGGGATTGAACCAGAGAAATTATTTTTACTTAACTCAAAATCAGTGAGATATTTAAGCATCCCTATCTCTTGAGGTATCGACCCAGAAAACATATTTTGATGAAGGTAGAGAGTGGATAGACTGGTCAAGTTTCCTATGGAAGCAGGGATTGAACCAGAGAAATTATTTTGACTCAACTCCAAGTCAGTGAGAGATTTAAGCATCCCTATCTCTTGAGGTATCGACCCAGAAAACATATTTTGATGAAGGTAGAGAGTGGATAGGCCGGTCAAGTTTCCTATGAGAGCAGGGATTGAACCAAAGAAATTATTATAACTCAACTCAAAGTCAGTGAGAGATTTAAGCATTCCTATCTCTTGAGGTATCGATCCAGAAAACATATTTTGATAGAGGTGTAGAACAGATAAGCTGGTCAAGTTTCCTATGGAAGTAGGGATAGAACCACGTAGATAGTTATCAAAGAAATAAATCTTGGAAACTGAACTCAGCCTCCCTATCTCTAATGGAATGGAACCACTGATCTTATTACTTGCTAAGGAAATCAACTCAAGACCTTTCAATAAGCAAATTTCGGATGGAATATTCCCCGAAAAGTTATTGTATGACAATTTAAGGAAAGTGAGCTTGGAAAGGTTGCCAATGTGTGAGGGAATGGGCCCATACAGTGAGTTGTTACGAAGGTTAAGCCTCATCAGGTTAGGGAAGAAAAGAAAGTTCAGACTATGAAGTGTACCTCTCAACCCATAATCTGGAAGGCTTAGATTGGTGATGCTTTCAGCCTTGTCGCAGGTAATTCCAACCCAGCTACAATGGCTATCTCCAACCCACAAAGAAGAGAGCAAAGTTTGGGTGTTGTTATCAAGGCTAGCTTTCCATTTTAGAAGAGTTTCCGCTTCTTTAACTCTTGTAAGTGCAGCAATGGAGGATGAAGAAGCAATAAGAGAGGAAGAGTGAAGCAAGACAAGTAGGAGGAAGAGCATGACTTTGAATGGTAGTAGGAAAGATGACATGAGTTGGGTAGTTCAAAAATGATATTTTGTTAACTGTTCTAAATTACATTGGCTAGCATGGTCAGGTATTTATGCAGAATAGAAGAGCATTTTGGTCACTATGAAACATCAACATCAAGTGAAAAAATCCAACTTCAAGACTACATTTAAATTAATTTTGTTAGATGATGATTATTGATCTTTTAAGTTTAAAGGATGATTCTAGTTTTAGCTTGCACTTATTATTAATCAAATGTTAAAAAAATCATGATAATTATTTTAAATGAAAATTGTATCCTATACATCAATCAAAATTTTAAGTTCTATAAATGAATTTATAAGATTACTAAATATCATCATATCATAAATAAAAAATTATGTAAAGAAATTAATGAATTAAATATTTTATATAAAATTTTTTGATTTTATAAATAAAATTAAAAAATTGACATGTGTTTTTTAAAAATATGTCTAAAAAAATTAATGAATTGATTAATTATTATACAAATAAATGCATATAAATAATTTAATTTAATTTTTAAATTTAAAAAAATTTATCATCAATTGTATTAAATAATAATTAAATTATTAAATGAAGATGCAACAGCTATATAGACTATAAATCGACAGTGAAATCAATATATAAGATAATAATTTTAAAATATATAAATTTTTATTTATTTAATTCGGTTCAGTAATCAACATTATCGTATAATTAGAGATGTTGAATGAGTTAGATGATTCATATAATTTAGCTTTGGCACAATTCATTATTAATTAGTTAGATTGAGTTATGCAACTGAATTAAAAGATTTCTAAGTCTATGAATCAGTATGGTATAATCCATTAAGGGCCATTGCCAATACATAACACGTAGGCTAACATGGCACCATAAATAAATCAAGTCACATAATTGTTTTAAGTGGACTCATAGCTTTTGAATGTATTTTTGTTAATTTTTTATAGTGCAATGAAATTATAACTATTATTAATATTTTATTGATAATTTATAAAATAAAACTATTTTAAATAAATATATTTATTAAATATGTAAATCATTAATAAGTAAATTATGTTTAACTAGTGATTAGAAAAATAAAAGGATAAAATTAAATTAAGACTTCAACTTAAAACAAATTCAATTAACAAAATACGACTTAGACGTTGCGAAGCCGCGTCATTCAAGTTATGCAACATAAAATAGGATGCCTTTTATTACAAGTTGTCTAATATCTTTGATTGTGAGATGAAAAGGACAAATCACTATTTTAGACCTTCTCAAATGTCAACTTAATGCACTGCACCAATCAAGATTGAAAAATCTGACTGAGATTTACCCGTAATTAAAATTAAAATAGAATTTAATAATAATTAATTTTAAAATGTCAACTTAGATGTTGCGAAGCCACGTCATTCAAGTTATGCAACTTAAAATAGGATGCCTGTTATTACAAGTTGTCTAATATCTTTGATTGTGAGATGAAAAGGACAAATTATTATTTTTGACCTTTTCAAATATCAACTTGAAAAATCTGACTAAGATTTACCCATACTTAAAATTAAAATAGAATTTAATAATAATTAATTTTAAAATGTCAACTTAGATGTTGTGAAGCCACGTCATTCAAGTTATGCAACTTAAAATAGGGTACCTGTTATTACAAGTTGACTAATATCTTTGATT
This sequence comes from Durio zibethinus, assembly GCF_047325235.1. Classification (NCBI taxonomy): domain Eukaryota; kingdom Viridiplantae; phylum Streptophyta; class Magnoliopsida; order Malvales; family Malvaceae; genus Durio; species Durio zibethinus. The sequence goes on from NC_143180.1 coordinate 22,208,192, forward strand.
GTGAGATGAAAAGGACAAATCATTGTTTTAGACCTTTTCGAATATCAACTTAATGCACTGCACCAATCAAGAACAGAAAGTCTGACTAAGATTTACCCATACTGGGAAGTAATTTTAACTTTAAAATAGAATTTAATAATAATTAAATTTTAATTTTAATTTAATTAATTCATATAGTGAGATAATATTCAATCTAATATATATATATATATATTATATAATAACATACACAAACAAATTTGCCACATAAGTGCTTATGTGGACAACTCTCTTAAATGACTATTAGAATAGTTTTTTTTTTTTAAATCAGATAATTTCTTTTAATTACAAATTAGATAATTTTAAATTTATTCAAATATCAAAATTATTCAAATTATAATTGAAAATCAAATCAATTTAAAGATATATATTCGGAAATTAAAAATATGAATTATGGATTTTATTTTTTTAATAAATAATTTTCGTTGTTTACCAAATAACCTTATTTAAAAAATTATTTAATTATCAAAATCTTTCAAACATGTTTCAAAAATACAAAGATTAAGTTTATCTAAATCTTTCAACAATCTTTTTTATTTGATTTAAAAATTTCTTCTTAAAAAATTTATATAAGACATTAAAAATTCAAGTAATTTTATATAAGATTTTGAAAATTCAAAAAATTTTCATCTTAAATGTTTAAATAATAAGATTATCAAAATGATTATATCTATTTGAACTCTAATTATAAAATTTATATTTCAAATAAATGCAAAAAATTTAATATTATCTTTATCACTTATAATTCCATTTTAAATTTTAAAAAATTAATTTAAAAATTATCTATTTAATCCTTATTGTCACTAAAAAATTCTTCTACAAATTTAAAACTACAAATGTAATTTGTTATACATCAATTTTTTTATTTTTTTGGCAACTTTTTTCTAAGGTATATTCTATTACTATTGTAATTCATTTTTTTATTATAAATTTTTTCTAAGATATATTTTATTATTATTACAGTTTCATTCTTATAAAAAATAATATTTTTTTCAATTTATTTTTTCTTTTTTCACATATTTTCATATATTTTTCATATTTTGTATAATAATTTAGATAAAATTGCTAAAGTGAAATTGTGTTAATACTTCTTTTATTATTTAATTTATCATTCAATAATATATATTTTTCTTTTTTTAAGAAGACATAATTTATTTTTATTTGATATAATTTTACAGGTGTATAAATATTATTGTAAACAAAAAATCCAAAAGAAAGACATCATTTTTTTTGCTATTTTCACAAAGTTTTTTTTTAATGACAAGTTAATATATATAAATTTTATATATGTTACGAGTTTTAAATATTTGAATATAATTTTGAAAAAAAAAACTAATTTATATATATATATTCATATGAAATAAATAAAATTATTTAGTGCATTGTACGGATTATAATCTAGTTAGCTTATAATTCAAATTCCAATATATATAGTTTTTTAGTCAAACGTGAGATAATTTTGAAATTTTAATTTAATTAATTCATACAGTGAGATAATATTCAATTAGTTTATAATTAATTCATACAGTGAGATAATATTTAATTAGTTTAATAATAATCCAAATGTTTAGAAAACAAAAAAGTAAAAAAAATTTCTGTAAACATTCTCACTATTTAATTTCCAATCACAATCTATCACCAACCAACCGCAACACCCAACAAACACCAATTATAATAAATAAATACCTCAGAAAAGTCTTAAATTCATTAGTATACTTTAATATTTGATAAGTTTGTACTTTAGATTTCATTTATTGTTCTCAGTTTCTTTTTCATAATAATAGAAATGACTTAATTTCTTGTTTTTAATTAATAATATATACTGACTAATTAAATTGTAAAAAAATTTTCAACAATTAAAGAAAAATGTTTAAGTGAAAAAAACGATAGGAATATCTTTATTTCTTTATGTAATAAACATTTAAAACAAATCCAATCAAGTTATACTCCACAGCAAAAGAAAGCCTTTGAAAAATGTCATTACTAACGTTAAAACTATCTAAGCAAGTAACCGGTTTTGATTTACAAAAGTTAAATGATGTGGCTTGACAAAGTCTGAAGTGTGGAAATGCTGCTGTTATTTCGACTGCTGCTAGTGTTTCCCTTATTTTTAAATGAGGTTTTAGATTAAATTTTTGTAAGTAAATTGTGAATTTTTTTAATACATTAAATAAAAATTTATATTAAAAAATTAAATTAATAAATTAAAAAAATTATGTTACATAAATCCAATTGAACATCTAAAATAAAAAGCATAAAAACATAAAATAAAAAAAAAACTTTTAGAAGACATCTAATTTGAAATTAATTGATCTTAAATAAAGACTTTTGTTATAATAAAATAAATTATTGTGTCGTATGGAATCAATAAAAACAACAATAGAAACTAGATACAAAAATATATAGTATGTATTGTATGACTTTTAATTTTTTAATAATATTAGTTAGAATTTTATAAATTATAACAATTATATAATTTATAATTGATTTTATATATAAGTATCTTCAATTTCAACAAATGCAAAAAGATACATAAGTAGTTGCCGCTAATGAAAGCCAAAACAAAATGCATCCTTAGCATTTCAGATTTATTGAATATTGAGCTAGCTAAGTTCTAGGTAAATTAATCTTAACGCTATTCAATGTAAACTTATTATAAGTTATCTTTGATGTCTATGTGATCTGTTTTGACTTTGAATAAAAAACCTCTCTTCATCATAGATTTTTTAGTATAAAAAATGATGCTGATTTAATCAATGGATTAAAATTTGAGAGAAAAGTGAAAACATTAAAAATATGTAATTATGTTATTTTTTTAATGTGTGTTTGATAAGAAAATTTGAAAAATAGATAAAAATCTATATATTTTATTATTTGATAAATATTATCTTCAAGTAAGCTAAATCGAGATATAACATGAAGTGAAAAAGTAAGAATTGAATTTATTTCATATAAGATTTGGAGTTTTGATTCTTATAATAATTTATTTAATATCTTGGAATCAATTATTTGATAATTAAAATGAATTTATAATTTTAAAATCCATACCAATTTTTAAAATATAAATAAATCAATTGAAAATTTTTAATCACATTATTAATTTAACACAGACTTATTAGTAGTTTCAACAACACATTAAAAATAACAAATTTAGATGAACTTTTTGAAGTGAAATTTGAAAAATACTTTGCTTAAAGTAATTTAATAAAAAATGTAAATTAATAAATTGATGGAGTTGAAAAAAATCAATAAGAATGTAAAAAGAAATAGAAAAATATCATTTATAATTTAATTTTAATTAGTACTATTTAATGGTTAAAATATCTATCAAAAAAATATATCAAAATTTTTTAAATAGTTTTTTCAATTTTGCTTACTTGATTTATGAAACAAAATCTTTCAACTGATTGATTTTAATTTTTATTTAATCATTTTGAAATAAATTTAAAATGATTTTAGATTTTATTAAAATTTGTTTGAAAATTTTTTATTGGGTTTATCATGTTATTTCATACCGGATCCAATTATAAATTATTTAAATCAATTTATACAAAATATAAAACCATTTCACTTTGTATTAAACATCCACTTCAAGCCAAAAAATGAAACTTTAAGTCTGCGAGTCTTTTACATTTAAATTAATTTTGTTGGATTTTTTTTATAAAAAAGTTACAATATAAAAATATTGTAAATACTGATATTTAAATTTTAAATTTGTTGTGATTATATCAATCAATTAAATTAAATTATAAAATTTTTTTCTTGAATATTGATTATTTTTATTTTTTATTTTCTTTTAGGAAGTAAATAAAGGAAGATTTTAATGTAAAGTATGAGTTAAAAAAAATTGATGATAATTATTTTAAATGAAAATTGTCTGATACATCAATTAAAATTTTAAACTCAATAAATGAGTTTATAACATTACATTAGGTAATAATTAAAAAAAAGTTAAGTACATAGAGAAATTAATGAATTAAAAATTATATAATATAGCTTTTTTAAATTTAAAAAAAAATAAAAAAATTGACATGTATTTTTTAATAATATATTTATAAAAATTAATAAAATTTTAAAAACTCTATCTTCTATATATATATATATATATCTATATAAAATAACAAATTAACAAATTAAAAATGATCTAATATAAATTTTATAAACAAAATTAAAAAATTAACAAGTATTTTATAATAATATATTTATAAAAATTAATAAATTTTTAAAAACTCTATGGTCAATATATATGTATATAAAATAATAATTCAATTATTAAATGAAGATATCAATGCTGTAAACTATAAATCAACAATCAAGTCAATATATAAAATAATAATTCTAGAATATATGTAACTTTTTATTCATTTAATTTGGTTATAGTAAATCTTTTATCCAATATAGAGTTGTATCCAATTCTTTTGGCCACCCATTTCTAATATGTTCTTTTCCAAAATTATTTACACAACTAAATTCAATATTTCAAAAAATGTCCATTCTGATGTGTGACTAATTAATGTAGAGATAACTAGCAACACTTCGAAAAAATTGAGTAAAATGTACATCAATTGCCATAAGATTTTATACAATTATATTGAAACAAGATTGTTTATTGTATTATCTCCTCATTTTAAACACTGCAAAGAAGTTTGCAAAACTTATGAAAATTCCCCCTAACAATGCAATCTTCAAGAAAAACATGCCTGCAAGGCATCTAGGCAACTTCGTCTCCAACCAAGAACTCCTCCAAACAAATGGTTCATTGTTTCTTGGAACTCAAATCCTCAAGTCTTCTCCTTTTCTTCATGGGTAAAAGACTATATTGTCGTATCACCAAATTTTATTTTTTTTTCAAAATTTGAATAGAAAACTAACTTGCAAGCTTGAAATTCAATGCCATCAATGACTCATCAATCACATGAATTTTACATATAAGCCTCCAGCTTTCTATTACAATTAAGTCCTTAAAAAATTATTTTTGTCTAATTATATTTGAGTATAATTTTGTTTCATTAAGCTCTTTTTCTTAGACGAAAATTGCAAAAAAAAATATTATTTCTTCTCAAATCAACTTATATATCGTATTTCTTTTTATGATGCCAACATCTACATGGCATATATTTGAAAATAAAAAAGCTCTTTAGATGCTAACGTGGCCTGTTATATGAGCCATTCGTTACATATTATGTAAACAACAGTTCAATTTGAATTTTTATGTTTTGCAATACAAAATTTGATTTAACAACGATAATTATTACTGTTGATATGGTAAAAATAATGAATTTTAGTGGTTTTCATGTAAACTAAGACTTAATTAAAAAAGAATAATGTTTTATGCTTTCAATTGGATTAAAAAAAGATAAAAATTTATTTGAGAAAAGTACAATATTTTAGCATTTTAGTAAAAAAATGTACAAGTTAATGGTATATATTTCAAAATCATCACTCAAATCCATTTCAATTAAGCTCAATACAATTATAATTAAATTTTGAATGATTTAACAGGCAGTGAATGATGAACGGTAAGAAAGATGAAATTGTGAGAAATAGTGTAAGAATAATTGGCGAGTAAATAATAAAATCAAAAGGTCATTGTGTGAAGTTGTGTTTATTGTAATTTGCTGTGCTCACCAATTATATTCTTTGTTTGTTCAAACAAATAAAAAAGTGATATTAGCATTGCTGTAACATTCCAAAGTGAAAGAACTATAGCAAATCAATACTACAATAGAATATTACTACTGACATTGAAAGTTGAAATTCTAAGTCTGGCCATTAGTTACATTTCAAAAATAAGAAATTTCGAACATACAAATTGAGTGCTTAAACATAATTGTTCTATATCATAGCCGATTCACTACAAAAGTTTTATTACAGAGTGCTTAAACATTTCAATACAAAGAAGAGAAAAAGAAATAGATTGAAAGCAAATACACGTGCTTAGAATTATTATTCAAATTGTTAGCACCTTAATATTAGCCACTGCAGACTTCATGATCCCACAATTCTCCCAATTTTATGATTGAGAAAGGATTCGGCAATGGAAACGATTGACGGGTAAGGGCTTAAGCGACTTGTCGCATGGTTGGCTGACGTTGGGGACCGCCGTTCAAGCATGCAAATGCTGTCTTTACAGTAGAGACAACATACTTTGCAGCTTGCCTTACCGATGGTGAGAGGCGTTGGTCTATCACATCTTTAAGTAAAATCAGTTGGTTGTAATTTGGTATTGATGTCGATGTTGATGCCAGTGCCAATGGCAATGATGGCAAACAAGGAATCAAATCACCAGGATACCTCCCCATAAGTATTTTCATTGTTAGCACCCCAAAACTGTAAACATCACATCTCTCGTTTACTTTTATTACATAAGCAAACTTTGCTTAAAAAAATATTTCCAATCAATGTGCTTTATTAAACAATAAATATATCTAATCAAATACACTATTATATAAGAATATTAAGAAGATTATAAAATGATGTTGAAAAGAAATTGCAAATGTTTAGAAGATTACATGAAAATTGAAATTTAGAGGTTTAAATAAGATTTTATATTTAGTTCATCAGTTTGATATATTGAATATTGAAAATTAAGTGTTAAACTTCAAAGATTAATTACACATTTGATACTTGAATTAGAGTAAAATTCTTTGATATTTAAATTTGAAAAGTTACAATCTTAATACTACTGGTAGTTTGTTTTAACACATCAATTTGCACACAAAACTAAAACTATTAATTGAATGATGACATGTTTAAAGCATCTTAAAGAAAGGATATTAATAAATACCTGGAGCAATGTTCCCTAAAGTACCAGCAAGTGAGGTCCAATTGGAAGAGTCGGGCTTTAAAAGCCTAGCTGTACCAAAATGTGAAATATGAGCCTCATAATCCAAATCCAAAAGAACATTGTTGCTGGAAATGTCTCAATGAATTATAGGTGGTGAATGGTCATGATGCATATAAGACAAGGCATTGGCCACTGCTTTTACAACATTTAGCCTCTTCTCCCAATCCAAGTCCATTGCCTCGTCCTTGTTGTTTAACGCCTCTCTCAAACTTCCCCTTTCTACAAACTCATAAACCAAAAATGAGTTCTTTGGATATGAACAAAAGCCATACAGCTTCACAATGTTACGATGCCTTATTTCTGATAAAGCATGAATCTCGCTTTCAAAGGCTTTCAAGTTGTTCGAAGTCATGCTATCTTCAGATTGGTGAAGTTTTTTTCACAGCAACCACATCACCAATGGGTAGCGCAGCTTTATAAACAGCTCCATAGCCTCCTGAACCAATGCAATTGTTGGAAATGAAATCTTCAGTGGCTTCAATAATGTTCTCGTAGAGTATTCTTCCATTATATCCCCACAATGTGAAAATTTCTCCTAGTTGTGCCTCTATTGACTCAGATTTTCTGGTTCGGTTCTTTTGGCAAAGAATAAGGATAATTCCAACCATGATAAAGAGAGAAAGAAGACCAAAGAATGGAATCACAATGAAAAAGATGACTTTGGTGCTTTTTCTATGACCGTTGCTAGCAGCAGCGACAGCACAAGGCATTAGTCCAATGGCATTACCACATAGGCCTTTATTGTTTCTTAAGTCATCAAATGAAGCCTCATGAAATGCCTTGATGTTAGGAATAGGGCCTTCTAATTGATTGTAAGATATATTCACAACTGTCAAGCTTTTCAAATCATTAAAAGAATTCGGGATGGAACCATTGAGCACATTGTGAGAAAGGTCCAATATTTCCAAGGAATGTAATTTTGCAAGCTGTTGTGGTATCTCCCCAATAAGTAAATTCTGACTTAAATCTAGATTTTGAAGACCATTTATATAGCTTACTGAAAATGGAATGCTTTCTCCAAATTAATTCTTGCTCAAATTCAGGTCCAATAACTTTGAGCAGTCTCCAAGTTGATTAGGAATCAGTCCACTCAAATTGTTTGATGCCAGGTTAAGATGTTGTAGATTTGAAAGAACTCCAATATCTGCTGGAATTTTGCCTGAAAGTTGGTTATCAGTTAGCAGAAGACGGAACATCAATGTCAATACTCCTAATTCCTTGGGAATCTCACCAACAAGATGATTTGCAATGAGATCGAGTTCCGGTAACTGAGTTGCATTTGCAATTCTAGTGGTATCTTCCCAGAAATGTTGTTATTGGAGATTTGTAGGCTTGTTAGATTATGACATTGTCCCCATTTGGGAGAAAGTTCACCATAAAATCTGTTGTTGCTTAATGAAATATAATTCAAATTCGGATACACAGCAAAAGCGTCTGATATATTTCGTGTAAAGTTGTTTCCTTAAAGCCTAACTCTGTATAAACTTTTGCAATTTTTCAAAGTTGGTGGGATAGGACCCGTCAAATTGTTGTTGATAACCGAAAGATTTGCAAGTTGTCCACCCTTGCATAAATTTTTGGGTAATGGACCACTGAGATGGTTATCTCCTAATTGTAATGATTGCAAATGAGTAAGATTGCCAAGCGTGGAAGGAATTGGCCCTGATAAATGATTATAGGTAAGATATATCTTCATAAGCTTCGACATGTTTCCTATGGAAGCAGGGATTGAACCAGAGAAATTATTTTGAGCCAACTCAAAGCCAGTGAGAGATTTAAGCATCCCTATCTCTTGAGGTATCGATCCAGAAAACATATTTTGGCAGAGGTAGAAAAGAGATAAGTTGGTTAAGTTTCCTATGGAAGCAGGGATTGAACCAGAGAAACTATTCTGATTCAACGAAAATTTAGTGAGAGATTTAAGCATCTCAATCTCTTTAAGTATCGACCCAAAAAACATATTTTGATGAAGGTAGAGAATGGATAAGCTGGTCAAGTTTCCCATAGAAGCAGGGATTGAACCAGAGAAATTATTTTGACTCAAATCAAAGTCAGTGAGAGATTTAAGCATCCCTATCTCTTGAGGTATCGATCCAAAAAAAATGTTTTGATAGAGGTGGAGAACAGAAAAGTAGGTCAAGTTTCCTGTGGAAGCGGGGATAGAACCACGTAGATAGTTATCAAGGAAATAAATCTCGGAAACTGAACTCAGCCTCCCTATCTCTAATGGAATGGAACCACTGATCTCATTACTTGCTAAGGAAATCAACTCAAGAACTTTCAATAAGCAAATTTCGGATGGAATATTCCCCGAAAATTATTGTATGACAAGTCAAGGAAGGTGAGCTTGGAAAGGTTCCCAATGTGCGAGGGAATGGGCCCATACAGTGAGTTGTTGCGAAGGTTAAGCCTCATCAGGTTAGGGAAGAAAAGAAAGTTTAGACTATGAAGTGTACCTTTCAACCCATAATCTGGAAGGCTTAGATTTGTGATGCTTTCAGCCTTGTCGCAGGTAATTCCAACCCAACTGCAATGGCTGTCTCCAGCCCACAAAGAAGAGAGCAAAGTTCGGGTGTGGTTGTCAAGGCTAGCTTTCCATTTTAGAAGAGCTTCCGCTTCTTTACCTCTTGTAACTGCAGCAATGGAGGATGAAGAAGCGAAACAAAGGAAGAGTGAAGCAGGACAAGTTTGAGGAAGAACATGACTTTGAATGGTATTAAGAAAGATGACGTGATTTGGATAGTTCAAAAAGGATCTTTTGTTAATTGTTCTAAATTACATTGGCTAGCATGGTCAGGTATTTATGCTAAATACAAGAGCATTTTAGTATTAAATATCAAGTGGAAAAATATAACTTCAAGACCGACGGATTTTTTATGTTTAAATTAATTTTCTTATATGATGACTATTGGTCTTCTACAATTAAAGGACAATCTTAGCTTTAGTTTGCACTTAATATTAATCAAATGTTAAAAAAAAATTATGATAATTATTTTAAATGAAAATTATATCTTATAGATCAATCAAATTTTATATTCTATAAATGAGTTTATAAGATTGCTACAAACAATTAGATTATAAATAAAACATCAACTATGTAAAGAAATTAATGAATTAAATATTTTATATAAAAATTTTTAATTTTATAAATAAAATTAAAAAATTGGCATTTTTTAAGAATATATCTATAAAAATTAATAATTGATTAATTATTAATTATACAAATATATGCAAACAAATCATTTAATTTAATTTCTGAAATTTAAAATTTTTATCGTCAATTGTATTAATAATAATTTAAATGATTAAATGAAGGTGTGACAGCTATGTAGACTATAAGTTAATAGTGAAGTCAATATATAAGATAATAATTTTAAAATGTATAAATGTTTATCATTTAATTTGGTTCAGGCTGATCTTTTATCTACTATTGAGTTTTGTCCAAATCTTTTGGCCTCCCATTTCTATCGTGTTCATGGTGTAGAATAAATTATAGGTTGGAGGATACACAAGAATCGTCAATATTATAGTACAATTAGAGGTGTGTTAGATAACTTATTATCCGACACAATTAGATATGATATTGATCATGTTTGACATGATTCGTTATTAAGTAATTAGATTGAGCTAAACACGATGCACATATGTGTAAAGTGTTGGACTAGAAAATTTTAGATTTATGAATTGATACAATATAGTTTATTAAAGGCCATTGTCAGTATATAAAACGTGGGTTAGCACAACACGACACGACACACAAATCCAACTGTGCCATGTTGGTCTATACTTTTGAATGTATTCATGTTATTTTTTATATTGCAATGAAATTATAATTACTTTTAATATATTGTTGATAATTTATAAAATAAAATTATATTAAATAAATATATTTATTAAATATTTAAATTATTAATAAATAAATTATATTTAACTAGTGATCAATAAAAATAAAATGATAAAAATAGATTAAGATTTCAAGGTAAAACAAATTCAATTAACAAAGTAAATTATTATAGGATGAAAAGTATAAAATAAATGCGCAAGACAAAACACATTATATACGTGAATCATCATAGGATGAGAATAAAAAATAGAAAAATAATATTGTATTTTGTAATATCTTTTATATGTATGTATGTGTTTTTTAAAATATTAAGATTATAATTCGATATTTTTATTTAGTAGATTCTATTACCCTTCTCGTAGATGTAAGCATTTTGTTGAATCACATAAATTATGTGACCTTTTTATTTTATTTTACTTTTATTTATCTTCTGCATGTTATTGTTAATAATAATAAATGATTTTTTAAAAAAATAATTGAAATTTTGAAAAATTGTTACTAGGTTGTGCTTAGCCCATCTCAATACGAAAAATAGTGTTGTACTGACATAGCACGACCCATGAAGATCATAATTCATGTGTTGCACTGGACTATAACTTTAGTTTTCATAAGTCGTGCCATGAAAAAATAATTTTGTTGATAAATAACTAAAAATTAATAAAAATAATAATATATTAAATATTTTTTAATTTTTTATTAATGATGTAATTATCTATTTTTAGTTAAAATAATAGTATAATATAATACTAAATTGTATTTTTAGTTCGTAATATAATATTTAATTATTAATTTTAATATAATAATAAAATTTATAAAATAATAATTTTTAATTCATAATAAAATAATAATTTCATTTATTTATAAATTTATTATATAATAAAATTTCTCATTTTATTAAGTTAAAAAATTATTTCAAAATTTATTAACTAAAAAATAAATAAATAAAAGCAAAAATGTCAAATATGTAAAAAATATGGTGTGATTAGTTTAAGTCCCAATAAAGCCACGTGAACATAATCGCTATCCAAACAGCAAAGAAAAGTGTAATTACATTAAAAATGTGCTTAAACGAATTAAATAATGACATCAATTCATTCTAAACGAGAGTTTAAATGAAATTTTGTAAGTGAAATTTGTCAAATTTTAATTAAAAATATTAAATAAAATTAAAAATAAAAATTAACAATCTAAATTAATAAATTAAAAAAATCTTGTTACATAAATTAAATTGAGCATCTAAAATAAAATTAGAAAAGCATAAAATAAGGAAATATTTTAGAAGGTATCTGATTAAAAAATAATGGATCTTAAATAAAGAGTTAATAAAATAAACAATAGCAATTAGATAAAATATATATATATATATATATATAGAATGAATTGTGCGACTTATAATTTTTTAATAATAAATAAATACCTCGGAAAAATCCAAAATTCATTAGTATACTTTAATATTTGATAAGTTTGTACTTTTAGATTTCACTTATTGTGCTTAATTTCTTTTTCATAATAATGGAAATGACTTAATTTTTTATGTTTAATTAATAGCATATATTGACTAATTAAATAGTAAAAAAAATTTCAACAATTAAAGAAAAATGTTTAAGTGAAAGAAAAACACTAGGAATATAATTATTTCTTTATGTAATAAACATTTAAAACAAATCCAATCAAGTTATACTCCACAGCAAAAGAAAGCTTTTGAAAATGTCATTACTGAAGTTAAAACTATCTAAACAAGTAACCGGTTTTGATTTACGAAAGTTAAATAACGTGGCTTCACAAAATTTGAAGGGAGGGAATGTGGTTGTTGTTTCGAATGCTGCTAGTATTTCCCTCCATTTTAAATGAAGACTTGAGATGAAATTTTGTAAGTAAAATTGTGAATTTTTTATTAAATACATTCAATTAAAGCTAAACTTAAAATTTTAAATTGATAAATTAAAAAAAATCATGTTACATAAATCAAATTAAGCATTTAAAATAAAAAACATAAAATAAAGAAAATTTTAAAAAGGCATCCAATTTAAAATTAATTGATCTTAAATAAAAGTTTTTTCCTTCATTTTAAATGAGGATTTAGATAAAATTTTGTAAGTAAAATTGTGAATTTTTTATTAAATATATTAAATAAAAACTAAAATTAAAATTTTAAATTGATGAATTAAAAAAATTGTGTTACATAAATCAAATTGAGCATCTAAATTAAAAAGCATAAAAACATAAAATAAAATAAAAAAGAAGATATCCAATTTAAAATTAATTGACCTTAAATAAAGAGTTTTTTCATAATAAAATAAATTATTGTGCTGTCTGGTATCAATAAAAACAACAATAGCAGGTAAATATGAAAATATATAGTATGAATTGAATGACTTATAATTTTTAATAATATTGGTTAGAATTTTATAAATTATAACAATAATATGATTTATAATTGATTTTTTGACATAAAAAATTATTATCAATTCAAAAAAAGCAAAAAGATACATAAGTAGTTGCTGCTAATGGACAGCCAAAACAAAGTGCAACCTTGACATTACAGATTTATTGAGAATTGAGCTAGCAAAGTTCTAGGTAATTAATCCTAATGCTATTCAATGTAAATCTAATATAAACTATCTTTGACATATATTTGATTTGTTTTGACCTTGAATGAAAAACCTCTCTTCATTATAAATGTTTTAGTACACAAAATCGATGTTGATTTAATCAACGGATTAAAAATTTGAGAGAAAGGTGAAATCATTAAAAATATGTAAATATGTTATTTTTTTAATGTATGTTTGATAAGAAAATCTGAAAAATAGATAAAAAAATATTTTTTATTTATTATTTGATAAATATATCTTTAATTTGTATGCTAAATCAAGATATAACATGAAGTAAAAAAGTTAAAATTAAATTTATTTCATATAACATTTGAAGTTTGATTCTTATAATATTTTATTTAATATCTTGGAATCAAGTTATTTGATAACTAAAACTAAATTATAACTTTAAAATCCATATTGATTTTTAAAATATAAATAAATCAATTAAAGATTTTTAATCAAATTATTAATTTTAACACAACTTATTAGTAGTTCCACTAACAAGTTAAAAATAACAAATTTAGATAAACTTTTTAAAGTCAAATTTGAAAAATTCTTTACTAAAAGTCATTTAATAAAAAATTTAAATCGATAAATTGATGGAGTTCAAAAAATTCAATGAGAATGTAAAAAAAAAAATGAATATCATTTCTAATTAAATTTTGATTAGTATTTATTCAACGGTAAAAATATCTATCTAAAAAATATCAAATTTGACTTATAAATTTGTCAGTCAAGAAAAATTAGACTATTTCAAGTTTAAATTTTAAAATTTAAGTAGTTCAAAATTTAAGTCATTTTATAGATTTAGTATTATCTAGAAGAGTTAAAATTCTACAAGGTTTTACATAAAATCGTACTCTTTGAACTAAGCATATTCTTGAACTTATTCTATCATATTTTTTGAACTAATCAAACATATTAATACAAATTCCTTCTTTGATCTATTATAATAATCAAATTTCATAATACATATTATATTCTATTCCTTTTATTTTTTATTCTCACAAAATACAAATTTCATTCCTACTTTATTTCATTCCGCTAACCAAATGTGTTATGAGATTTTAGATTTTTTACGATCCATAACTTAAGGTATGAACTAGACACATGTTTGAAAATCATATGCATACCCATTATGATGTTCACAACAAATAGATTCGTTTTTGGATTTGGTTTTCTATGTTTAATTTTAGCTACTTACTATGTTCATACATGTATGTTTGTGTGACAGATATAATCAAATTGCTACAATTTTAAATGATTAATTTAAGCTATTTAAATGAATATATAAACAATTTTTGATCAATTTTATAAAATTGTCCTTTAAAGAATAAAAAGTCTTTCAAAAAATTCTAAATTCACCAATAACATACATTTTTAAGTTTTGAATAACTTTTAAATGATTAATATCTAACGCTAAATTTTGATAATGTACGGCCTTTCTTTAGGGTGCCACATGGCATTCATCTCTTTTTCTTTTTTTTTTTTCTTTTCTTATTTAATAAATTTTTTTGTATTTAATAAATATATATATATTTTTTGTGTGTGGACCCATAATCTAGAAGGCTGAGACTGGTGATGCTTCAAGCCTTATCGCAGATAATTCCAACCCAATTGTCATGGCTGTCTCCAACCCACAAAGAAGAGCAAAGTTTGGGTGCTGTCGTCATCTCTAGCTTTCCATTTTAGAGTCAAAATGGAAAAATGCAACTTTAATACTACCGGATTTTTTATGTTGAAATTAATTTCATTAGATTTTTTTTTTAAAACAATTGCAACATAAAAATTTTTAAATACTGATATTTAAATTAAGTGAATTAAAATTTAAATTTTCTCATAAACATTGATTATTGGTATTTTTCTATTTTTTATAATAAAAAATATTTTAATTTAGTTCGTGCTTATTTTAATCAAAAGTATTGGCTATAAAAGTTTCATAATAATTTTTTTAATGAAAATTATTTGATACATCATTCAAAATTTTAAACTCGATAAATGAGTTTATAAGATTAATACATATCATTAGGTCATAATTAAAAAAATTAAGTACATAGACAAATTAATGAATTAAAAATTATCTAATATAAAATTTTTTAAATTTTATATACAAAATTAAAAAATTGACATGTATTTTATAATAATATATTTATAAAAATTAATAAAGTTTTAAAAACTCTATCATCTATATATATAATAATTTAATTACTAAATGAAGATAACAACCCTATAGACCATAAACCAACAGCCAAATTAATTTATAAAATAACAATTCTAAAATATATAATTATATAAAATTTATTTATTTAATTTGGTTCAAGCCTATCTTTTATTTGATATGGAGTCTTATCCAATTCTTTTGGTCTCTCATTTTGGCCTCTCATTTCTAAGGTGTTCGTTCTAAGGTGTTCATGGTGCTAATTAAATTATAGGTGGGGGATACGTAAGAGTCAGTCAACATTGAATAAAAAGGACTTAAATGAATTAAAATGAAATTTTCTAAGTATAGTTTTAAAATCATACACATTTTTTTTGTAGTCTCTAAAATTTAATTTCTTTTTATTTTCATTCAAATAAAAAATTAAATTTTTATTAAATTTGGATAAGATTGACATCTCTAATGTAATGAAAATGATTTAGGATCACTTAAATGGGTGATAAGATTAACTTTGGTGAGATTAAAAATAGCAATTAGATGAGGTACTGTATTGATGAAATTAAAATCAATTGTCAAGATATGTGTTTCCATGCAAATATACAATGGAAGAGAGGTAAATTATAATTAGAGGAGAAATCATCATTAAATTTGCATGTAATAAAAAATTTTAAATTATTTAACATTTATAAAATTAATAAATAATTTAAAAATCTCAGTAAATTATTTTTATGTCAAATAATAATTTTTTGATAAATAATTAAAAACCAATAAAAATAATAATATCTTAAATGATATTTTTTCTTTAATTTTTTTATTAATGATGTAGTTATCTATTTTTAGCTAAAATAATAATATAATATAATACTAAATTTTATATTTAGTTATTAATTTTTTATATAATAATAAAATTTATAAAACAATAACTTTTAATTCAAAAAATAATAATTTTATTTATTTATAAGTTTATTACATAATAAAATCTTTCATTATATTAAATTAAAAAATTATTTCATAATTTATTAACTAAAAAAAAGAGCAAAAATGTCAAAAGTGTCAAAAGCTCACCACACCCCTTTCCCATTAATGCAGTTTAAGTCTTTCACTGAAGTCACGTAGACATAATTAGATCGTGCCTTTGTGATCCAAAAAGCAAAGCACAGTACAATTGTATCAAAAAGTGCTTAAATCCATTAAACAGTGACATCAATTCATTTTAAATGAGGTTTTAGATGAAATTTTGTAAGCAAAATTTGTGATTTTTCCATTAAAAATATTAAATAAAAACTAAAATTAATTAATTTAAATTAATGAATTAAAAAATTGTGTTACATAAATCAAATTGAACATTTAAAATAAAAGCATAGAATAAAAAAATTTAGAAGGCATCCAATTTAAAAATAATTGACCTTAAATAAAGAATTTTTTCATAATAAAGTAAATTATTATGTTGTGCGGCATCAACAAAAGCAATAATAGTAACTAGATACAAAAATATATAGTATGAATTGTAGGACTTATAATTTTATAATAATATTGGTTAGTATTTTATAAATTATAATAATACTATGATTTATAATTGATTTTTTGACATATAAAATTATTATCATTTTCAACAAATGCAAATTTATCAAGTGTCGAGCTAGCCAAATTCTAAGTAACCAATTCCAATGCTATTCAACGTAAATTTAATATAAGTTATCTTTGATATTTGTGTGAACTGTTCTGACTTTGAATAAACAATTTATTTTCATCATAGATCTTTTACTATAAAAAAAAATATCGATGTTGATTTAACCAAAGGATTAAAAATTTAAGGGGAGAAAAGTGAAAACATTAAAAATATTTAAACACGTTTTTTTTTTAACGTGCGTTTAATAAGAAATTTTGAAAAATAGATTAAAAATATTTTTTATGTATTATTTTAAAAATATATTCTTTAATTTGTAAGCTAAATCAAGATATAAGATGAAGTGAAAAAGTTAGAATTGAATTTATTTCATATAAGATTTGGAGTTTTGATTCTTATGATATTTTATATAATATCTTGGAATCAAGTCATTTGGTAATTAAAACAAAATTATAACTTTAAATCTATATCAATTTTTAAAAAATAAATAAATTCCAAAAAATTCGAATCAAATTATTAATTTTAACACTGACTTATTAGAAGCTCCACCAACACATTAAAAATGACAAATTTAGATGAACTTTTTAAAGTGAAATTTGAAATTTTCTTTACTAATAATTTAATAAAAAATTTAAATTGATAAATTAATAGATTTCAAAAATAAATAAAAACATAAGAAAATATAAAACTATCATTTATAATTCAATTTTAATCAATAATTATTTAACCGTAAAAATGTCCTTCTAAAAAATAAATAAATTTTTTTTCAAATTATTTTCAATTTTGCATAGTCAATCTATGAAATAAATTATTTTAAATTATTGGTTTGATTTTTAATTTTAATTATTTTAATTATTTTCAATAAAAAAATTTATAAACTTTACCTTAACTTCATATAAGTATTTTTCCATTAAAAATACCTACAGAAGTTGATTTTGTCCCAAAAAATTGAATTTATTTTGAAATAAATTTGAAATGATTCTAAATTTTGTTCCAACTTGTTTGAACTTTGTAATTAGGTTTATCACGTTATTTTTATAATAGATACAATTGTTATTATTTTAAATTAATTTGAGCAAAATACATCAAGTGAAAAAATGTAACTCCAAGACTGGTGGGTCTTTTATGTTTAAATTAATTTCATTGGATTTTTTAAATAAAAAAGTTGCAATATAAGAAAATTTATCAATACTAATATTTAAATTTTAAATTTATTGTAATTATATGAATTAATTAAATTAAATTTTCAATTCCTTCATAAATATTAATTATTGATATTTTTTCTTTTTCCTTTATAAAGCAAATAAAAAAAAATTTAGTTTAGTTTGTGCTTATTTTAATCAAAAGTACAAGTTAAAAAAATTTCATGATAAAATTTTAAATGAAAATTATCTTTTACGGCAATTAAAATTTTAAACTCGATAAATGAGTTTATAAGATTACTACATATCATTAGGTAACAACTAAAAAATTAAGTACGTAGAGAAATTAATGAATTAAAAATTTTATAATATAAAATTTATAAAAAATTAACATGTATTTTGTAATAATATATTATAAAAATTAGTAAATTTTCAAAAAGCCCTATTGTGTGTGTGTATATATATAAAATAATTCCATTATTAAATGAAGATACAATTCTATAGTCTATAGATCGACAGTCAAGTAAATATATAAAATAACAATTCTAAAATATGTATAAATTTTTATTGAGTTCAAGCCGATCTTGTATCCAATATAGAGTCATCTATTTCTTTTGGTCTCTCATTTCTAACATATTCATGGTGCTAATTAAATTATTGGCCAAAGAATACACAATAGTTGTATCCACTTCTTTTGACCTCTCATTTTTAGCCTGTTCATGGTGTTAATTAAATTATTAACTAAAGGATATGCAATTATTGTCAACATTACGTTGCAATAGGAAAGACTTAAATGAATTTAATAAAATTATGTAAGTAAAGTTTATTAAATTTTTTATTAAAAATAATTAAATTAAAATTTTAAATTGATAAATTACAAGATTTTTTTGATAAATGAATCAATTTATTCATAAAAAAAAAATAGAGCAAGTCTACTTCAAAAAACCAAGATCAATCAATTTAAAGATTACAATAGTTTAACCAAGTACCACAATGAATTTAAATGATTTCAAGACCCCAAGAATTGCACACAGCCCAATCTTTAGAAGAAATACGAACCAAAAGTTAGTTTCCCATTTTTAATTGAATTGTTTCTTAGTTTCCAATTTTTAATTGAATTGTTTCCTTAATGGAACCATAAATGGCATAAATTGGAAGATCTTATTATATATCAATGTGCAAAATTTCAAAAATTTTAAAATAAAATTGATATATTTTTTAGATAGGTGAATTCTATCAATCTATTAATTTGACTTTTTTAAAAACATTTTTATTAAATTAATTTTATTAAAAAACTTTACGAAATTCACTTAAAAAAATTTTATTTACGTTTTACACATGATGCAATATTCTTCTTCCTTTAGAAGACAAAAATGCAAAAATGGTAAAAATTTTAGGATTATCATTTTATATGTCAGCAATAATTTTATATATTGATAATGATATTTTTAAAATTTAAAAAAGAGATTAAGGAGTTGACACGAATTTATTTAATTTTAATAATTAATTTTTTAATTTAATAAATATATTTTAGTAGAATACTTTTCAATACTCTAATTCTACTATCAGTATGTAGAATAATTTTTTATTTTAAGTATTTGCATCACAAAAGATTTTAGTTCATCAATAATTATGTAGTCTGTCAGTGGAATTGAATTCTTAATTCAAGTGGTCATGGATTGATTATCGACAATATCATGTTCAAAAATTTATTTTTAATTAAGTACAAACCTTAGAATAAATATTAACTCAATATTTCAGATTTTCTTAAATAGACTCAAGTACGAGAAAAATTGCTGGTTAAATTAGATTATTTCAAGTTTAAATTTTAAAAAATAAATAGTTCAAATCATTTTATAGGTTCAATTTTTGTCTAGAAGAGTTAAAATTCTACAAGGTTTTAAATAAAAACATACTTTTAACATCTTCCAATTAAAGATATCATATTACTTTTTTTCACTTTTATGATAGATTACTTCACTATTAATCACTCTTTTTAAAATTTTTAATATTATTCAATCATTTCAATATTATTAATAATATTTAAAACTATCAATTTAATATTAATTCATATTTAACTTTTTATATTGCATTACTATTAATTAATTGATTATTTTTCTTAATTGATAATTTTTATAATAAATTATAAGGGTAAAATGATTTTTTGAACTTATTCTATCATATTTGTCATAATGTCTAGATCCGGTAATCTATCGCTAGACATTGACTTAAAGGAGTCGCCACCAATCTTTTTTATTTAGATGCGATTAGCTACCTAAGGAATCTATCCTTTCAAGGAACACCTAAGTTTAAGGGTTCCTAAAAGAATAGGTTCGGGTCTACTAACTAGAATATGGTTCGGGAGTTCGGTTATGTGTGAGGAAGGTTGTAGCACCTTTACAACGCCCATCAAAAGATGGTACCAGCTTAATTTTGTGTTATCCAATAAGCCTTAAAAATTTACCAAGTAATTAGTTATTGAAAATTATTCTCAATTGACTCTAATACTTTTAGCAGAAAATTGAGAAAATCCCTTACCTCAAGAGTATGCAAGAAAACTACTGTTTCACTTGCAGAGGCTCCATCGTCGGATTATTTAACATTAAAAAAAATCCAAAAAAATAAAAAAGGAAAAGAAAAATGATCGCTTTTGTACAAGAAAAATTGATACTTTCAACTTCTCCCCAAAATATTTTTTAGAAACTTTAATTTCGAGGAAAATTAATACTTTTAACTTTTCCTTAAAAAAAAACCTTTTTTTTTTTGAAAATTTATTCTTAAAGAAAATTGATACTTTCAACTTTTCCCTAAAAATATTTTTTTGAAACTTTAATTTCGAAGAAAATTGATACTTTCAACTTTTCCTCAAAACCTTTTTGAAAATTTATTTTTAAGGAAAATTGATACTTTCAACTTTTCCCCAAAAATATTTTTTGAAAACTTTAGTTTCAAGGAAAATTGATACTTTCAACTTTTTCCTACTTTCAACTTTTCTTCAAAAAACCTTTTTTGAAAATTTATTTTTAAGGAAAATTGATAGTTTCAACTTTTCCCTAAAAATATTTTTTAGAAACTTTAATTTCGAAGAAAATTGATACTTTCAACTTTTCCTCAAAACCTATTTTGAAAATTTATTTTTAAGAAAAATTGATACTTTCAACTTTTTTTCAAAAATATTTTTTTTTGAATTTTATTTAAAGAAAATAAAATAATAAAATAAAAATGAAAATAAAAATAAAAATAAAAGAAAGTAAAATAAAGATAAAAATAAAAGAATATTAAACAATTCTAATCTACTAATAATAATAAAAATAATAAATAAATAAATAATGAAAAAAAAACCTGGGAACGGCTAGGCTTGAGGAAAAAAAACAGCTTGGAGACTCGGCTCGGGATTCTAACACACCAAAACCTTTTTTAGCTTCTGTTTCTTCTCTATGTCTGTGTTTCTCTATGTGTTTTCTTCTGTTCTTCCAGCACCTATTTATAGAGATTGATCATAAGAGTTTCTGATCAATCCCAACTCTTTCTAGGATTTGGATTCAATCTTTGAATCCAATCCCAACTCTGCCAATTCCCAAAGCACAACCAAATTCATTCCAATTTTTTTATCCTAATCTTAACTGAAAATTAATCAAAATAAAAAGATAAATATATTAATAGATAACAAAAAAATAATTAGATAAATAAAAGAAATAGATAAATAATAATAAAAAATAAAAGTAGATAAATAATAAAATATTAATAGATAAAAAATAAAAAATATATTAAATAATGAAAATAAAAATAAAAACCCATTGGGGCCAACTAATTGGATCCTAAACCGAGTCCAATGGGCTTAGACCCAAATCCTATTGGATCAGACACAATGGGTTTAGGTCCGGACTAAATAGAGTGTCTATGACTGCCCCTCTTTGCACATTTTCTGCGAAGCAGGAATTGTGCAAAGACGTAGATACCCATTCAAGACTCAACTTGACACTTTTTTTGTTTTTTTTTTTTATTTTATTTTGTTTTGTTTTTTTTTTGTTAAAATTTTGATCAAAGCTCCTCTAAGGAGAGGCTTAATGACTTTGAGAAACATAAACAAAGCTCCTCTAATCAGAGGCTTAATGACTTTTGAAAAATAAACAAGGCTCTTCTAATCAGAGGCTCAATGATTTTCGAAAAATAAATGGCTCCTCTAATAAGAGGCTCAATGACTTTGGAAAAATAAATGGCTCCTCTAATCAGAGGCTCAACAACTTTGAAAAGTAAATGCCTCCTCTAATCAGAGGCTCAACGACTTTGAAAAATAAATAAATTCTCTAAGCAGAAGCACCATGACTTCAAAAATAAATGCTCCTCTAAATAGAGGCACCACAACTTTGAAAAGTAAATCGCTCCTCTAAATAGAGGCAACCACGACTTTGGAAAATAAATTGCTCCTCTAAACAGAGGCAACAGAACTTTGGAAAGTAAATTGCTCCTTGACAATCATGTCCAAAAGAGTTATAGATCGTGATTGAAGGAATTTTGTAATGGGAACTCAAGGATTCACAATTTGAGTTCAACATTCAGAGGTTCAGATTCGCAAGAACCTTCTAACTTCGTAAGAATTTATTAAAATTTGATTCTCAAAATTTCAGTTTCATTAAAATTTGCAAGATCTCAAGATTCGCATTTGCAACTTGCAAGGCTCGCATCAAAGATCCTCATTTGAATTTTAAAGGCTCACATCCAAAAGTTCAAGGCTTTTCAAAGGTTATCATTTGGCAAACTTGGAATTCATATCCAAAAATCTAAAGCTTTTCATTTGAATTTTGGAAATTCACATCCAAAAATTCAAAGCTTTTCATTTGAGTTCAAAGGCTCACATGCAATAAAACTTAGAGTTTCACATCTAAGTTCAAAGTTTTTCATTTAAAAAATTTAGAGATTCATATCCAAAAAGTTGAAGCTTTGTATTTTGGAGATTCACATCCAAAAGTTCAAAATTTTTCATTCTAATTCAAAGATTTACATTCGATGAACTCTAGGGTTTCACTCCTCGAAGATTCTCATTTTGAAACTCAAAGATTCTCATTTGAGTTCTCAAAAATTCTCATTAAAATATTCACAATTTCTTTTTCAAGTGACTCAAAAATTTGCATGAATGAATGTTATGACCAAAGATGCAAATGTCTTTTTAATGATGCAAATGCGGCAACCTATATTCTCACAGTGCCATGCATGTCCAAACAAAGTTTAATTCATCAAATTATGTGCATGTACTATTCAAATGATGATGTCACCATGATGCATGTAATGCAGATGTCTATGTAACAAAATTCTAAATAATTGTGGTGATATGGCTCTCAAAACTCTACCATTTCGCATGTCTTCCTTATTCAGTTTCTCAATACTTCGAAACAAGTTTCATCAATCGATCATCACTTGACCACCATTCATGGACTTCTCAGCACTAACAAATTTCAGAACAAGTTTCATCCACCATCATGGAGTCATTACTCATAGGTGTCTCAGCATTAACGATTCTGAACTAGGTCGCACTCATAGGTTTCTCAACCCTAACCATTCCAAAACAAACTTTGTCCACTGATTATTTTCATCATTCAATCATAACTTGCAATTCATGTCGACTAATTCATCCTTGTACTCATCACTTGGTCATCATTCATAAACTTCTCAGCATCAGTTTCGTCTATTGCTCCATATCATTTTCATCACTTAACCAAACTCATAGGTTATATCAACCAATACATCCCCACATGCATCATTTGATTATACCACTTTTCAAGATTTGTTCCATCTTCATTTTATTGTCTAATCTATCATCATATTCTTCATTTGTCGCATCATATGTCCTTTTAAATTATCTCTTTTAGGTTTTTACCATTTCTTCATTTTGTTACCACCATCATCTTAGATTTCTTTTCAAATGAATGCAAGACTCTTTTAAGCACATATTCATTCATTCATTATCATTTTAATTCTTGACAAATACAATGCAATCAAGCATTTTCTCAATTCATTCTAGGGTGTAACAATAAGAGAACACAAGGTGAATTATGATAAAGATAATCAATGAAGATATATTTTGGTACAAAACAAATAGGAAAGGAAATAAATTGGATACATGTCATTAGGATGAATGGTATGTCCAAATGATGAATATTCAGACAATTCTCCACATTATTCTAAGATTCTTTTTCAAAAACTCATTCCATTTACTGTTGAAGTCATCTTGAGCTTTGTGAACTTTGCCTCAGTCTTTGAGGGATCTTCAGATGTCTTTGATCTTCCATCCATATGAACCATTTGACTTAGACCTTTTTCTACCCAAATCACCTTTTCAGGTTTTCAATTTGAATCTTTTTTTTTTCATTTTCTCATTTTTTCTTTTTTTTTCTTTCTTTCTTTTTTTTCTCTATTTTTTATTTTTTCTTTTCTTTTTTCTCATTTTTCATCCATTGTTGATATCTTCCACACATCAAACTTTAGAGCAATATGGCATGATTCCATTATTTCATCATGAGCATGTCTTTGCCCAATATATGATCATTCAATTTAAGCATTCACACTTGATCCAAATGGACTTTTCAAGGTTGTAATGTAGGTCAAGGTGAGGGGTCATAAAAGAAATGGATATAATAGGCTCAAAACATGTATTAAAAATGTTCAAAACTAAAGGATCATTTGATGCAACTTGGCATTTTGCCCCCACATCATTTTACTATTTTTTCTCACACAAAAGATTCTCATTACTTTGCCCCAAATCATGTGTGGCATTTATTTTTTCTTTTGCTTTTCTTTCTCTTTCCATCTTTGAGACTTTTTGTGATATATTTTTTTTCAAAAATTACCTTCCAGTGTAGAGGGTGATCCTTGGTTGGAGTTCTTTAGAAAAAGAAATCATAATAGGCTCAAAGGGGTAGCAATGAATGATTTTTTCGAGTGGTAAAAGAAAGATGGCCATTTTTCATCTCAATTTTGGATACCTTTCTTGAACATCATCTATTGAACAAAACTCAATGAACCTGTATAAAAGATTGCACATCTTCAAGACATATCTATTTCACCTTTGGTAACAGCTTACCTTTTGCTCAAATCATCTCCTCATATTAACGTAGATGAGTTCTCAAAATTAAATCTCAGAATTATTGTTATCATTATCTAAATATTCATCATCTGAAATTTGAGAATGGGAATGTAAATTTATGAAAGGTAACAGAGCATGGAGTAATGGTCGAGTGAAAGAGAAAATGTAATGAAATGCATAAACTTGCCTTTATTAAAATGATAACAAGTGAAGTCATATTGCAAAAAAAAATCTAACATTATTCGAAAAGAAATCTTAAAATGACAAAAAAAAAACTTTTAACCAGCCTTATCTCCATTCTTCAAAATTGTTTCCCTATGCGATCAGGTGAAGAATCTCTATTGGCATCTTGCTCTTCAATTCATTGTGACTCTCCGGACCTTTTTTGACCAATGTGTTCTTGATTGTCACTCAGAGCACTAACATCAGGTGTTATTGCTTTTCCTTGATCAAAACTTACCATTTTATCATTAATCAACCGTTGCACCTTATGCTTTAAAGCAGTACAATTTTTAGTAGAATGGCTAGTAATTCCATAGTGGTAGTCACAGTGGGCTGTAGGATCATACCACTTAGGATAGGGTGGCTTAAGTGGCTCCACATGGCTGGGGGCAATCAAATGGCTATTATAGAGTTCTCGATATAACTCCATATAAATCATGGGGATTGGATCAAATACAGATTTTTCTCGAGTAATCCATTGTTTTTGTGAACCACTTATTGGGTTAGTAGGGCGAATTTGGGTTCTTACAAAAGCTTGAATATTAAGGCTATATGTAAGATCTTAAAGGCTAAAAATTGATCGGTGTGTGGATGAATAAGGTGGTTGTGGAACTAGCTGGTATGGGTAGGATGAGGCATTATTCACAGCAAGATAGTACAGAGAGTAACCTTAGGGTGGATAGGGTTGGTAACCCCTGAATTATTGTCTATCAAAGTTCACAGCTTGAGCTTCAGTTTCTTTCTTTTCTGATGCCTTTTTAGTTTCTCCTCCTTTCAACTTGCCATTTTTTATGGCACTTTCAATAATTTCTCCAGATATCACCATGTTGACGAAATTCTTTGTTGCATTCCCTATCATTTTTTTATAATAGGGAGATTTCAAAGTGCTGACAAATAACACTGTAATTTTTTTCTCAGTCAGAGGAGGCTGTACTTAAGAAGCAATATCCCTCCACCTCTGGGCATACACTTTAAAAGTCTCATTGGCCTTTTTCTCTAGGTTTTGTAAAGACAAACGATTAGGGGCCAAATCCATGATATGTCAATATTGACTGATAAAATCATGGGCCATGTCACTCCAAGAACAGATGCGATTTCTGTCTAATTGGATATACCACTTAACAGCAGAACCAGTAAACTATTTGAAAAAACATGCATTAGTAGCTTTTCATCATGAGCATGGGCTACTATCTTTCGGTAATACATGGCAATATGAGTTTTTTGGCACTTTGTTCCATCATATTTTTTAAATTTTGGTACTTTGAACTTAAGAGGAATGACCACATCAAGGACTAAGCAAAGCCCAGCAGCATCGACTGAACCATAGAAACCAATTCCTTTCATAGCCCGTAGCCTTTGTTTTAGCATACTAATTTTGAAATTTTTTTGAGCTTTCACTTTTATCTTTTCCTTTCAGTTCATCCAGATCGGGGATTTGAATTGGTTCAATTGCCTTTTCAGTAAAGACAGGATTCACATAGTTATGGTAATGCCCTGGATTAGAAGCTGATGGCATTCCAGGATATGTAGGATATGTGTAGTGTTGTGGTGGAACCTCTTGTATAGATTAGGCTTGAGGTCGACCAAAACCAGGTAGTTATAAGGGGTCAGTCACTACTTGCAATATAGGACTTTGTTGGCTTGTGTTCTCTTCTACTCCTTTTCCCTTATTTAATTTGTTGAGAGCATCCAAAATTTTACTTAACTCATTCTCAATCTTTTCCTGAGCTTTTTCCAATTTTTCAAATCTGTGAGAGTTTTCCTGCTCCATTTGTCTGGCTTTGGCTTTTGTGTTATATTGATGGGTTAGGTTGCTTAGTGGGGCTATCCTTGAACCTATAGCACCATAATTATGATTAGAAATGCTATACTATGCTTCATGTATGATACGTTGATGAATGAAATGTACATTTTTATGGATGAAATCTAATATGAAATGGATGCAAATAATAATGTTAAAACATGATCATGCGGATGCATAAAATCAGACAAACAACATGGTTAGTTTCATAGATGAAATGAAAGTGATGCCGATGCATAATGTTACATATGATAATGAAAATGATGCACAAAATCAAACAATAAAAATGATTAGATAAACATTCTTCTTGTGTCATAGTTTCTATCATTGGGTAAAAAGGGCTCTATCTTAAGTTTAGGCACTTCTAAGGTTCAACATATGTGGTTCAAGGTTAAAGTCTAAAGGTTTCCAAATTGCTCCTTACATCATTGTCCATCACAGACTAGTAAGGCACCCTAATCCTCACCCATTACAGGCTACAAGCGGAAAAGGTTCAATTTGAATGGGAGTGTTTCGTTAGCCACTGCGGAGGCATTAAACCTTACGAAAGCAATAGGTACTTTACTCCCTCCTAGAGGGACGGAGCTCGAGTATAGAGCTCATGTTATGCATATGCATATAAATGACATAATTAATAAAGTAAATAAACATGAATGAATAAAAAATCTGTGCAAAAGGTTCAATTTTATTAGGCTTTTG
Source organism: Durio zibethinus (assembly GCF_047325235.1). Classification (NCBI taxonomy): domain Eukaryota; kingdom Viridiplantae; phylum Streptophyta; class Magnoliopsida; order Malvales; family Malvaceae; genus Durio; species Durio zibethinus. The sequence continues at coordinate 22,236,246 of NC_143180.1, forward strand.
GATAACACAAATTTATTTACTGGCCTAACTCTCGGACTTTCCCAACGGAGTCGCCAAGCAGTCATAACGTCTTGATTCGGGGATCTATCCTAGACATTGACTTAAGGGAGTCACCACCAATCTTTTTTATCTAGGTGCGACTGGTCACCTAAGGAATCTATCTTTTCAGGGAACACCTAAGTTTAAGGGTCCCTAAAAGAATAGGTTCGGGTCTACTAACCAAAACAGGGTTCGGGAGTTCAGTTATGTGTAAGGAAGGTTGTAGCACCCTCACAATGCCCATCAAAAAATGGTACCAGCTTAATTTTGTGTTATCCAATAAGTCTTAAAAATTTACCGAGTAATTAGTTATTAGAAATTATTCTCAATTGACTCTAATACTTTTAGCAAAAAATTGAGAAAATCCTATTACCTCAAGAGTATGCAAGAAAACTATTGTTTCACTTGCAGAGGCTCCATCGTCGGATTATTTAACATTAAAGAAAATCCAAAGAAATAAAAAAGAAAAAGAAAAATGATCACTTTTGTACAAGAAAAATTGATACTTTCAACTTTTCCTCAAAAGAAAAAACTTTTTTTTTTTTGAAAATTTATTCTTAAAGAAAATTGATACTTTCAACTTTTCCTCAAAACCTTTTTGAAAATTTATTTTTAAGAAAAATTGATACTTTCAACTTTTCCCCAAAAATATTTTTTTGAAACTTTAGTTTCGAGGAAAATTGATAGTTTCAACTTTTCCTAAAAAAAAAACCTTTTTTGAAAATTTATTTTTAAGGAAAATTGATACTTTTAACTTTTCCTCAAAAAACCTTTTTTGAAATTTTATTTTTAAGGAAAATTGATACTTTCAACTTTTTCCTAAAACTATTTTTTGGAAACTTTAATTTCGAAGAAAATTGATACTTTCAACTTTTCCCCAAAAATATTTTTTTTTTGAATTTTATTTAAAGAAAATAAAATAATAAAATAAAAATAAAAATAAAAATAAAGAAAAGTAAAATAAAGATAAAAATAAAATAAAGATAAAAATAAAAGAATATTAAACAATTCTAATCTACTACTAATAATAATAATAAATAAATAAATAACGAAAAAAAAACTGGGAACGGCTTGGCTTGAGGAAGAAAAACAGCTCGGAGACTCAGCTCGGGATTCTAACACACCAAAACCCTTTTTTAGCTTCAGTTTCTTCTCTGTGTCTGTGTTTCTCTATGTGTTTTTTTCTGTTCTTTCAGCACCTATTTATAGGGATTGATTAGAAGAGTTTCTGATCAATCCTAACTCTTTCTGAGATTTGGATTCAATCTTTGAATCCAATCCCAACTCTGCCAATTCTCAAATCACAGCCGAATTCATTCCAATTTTTTTATCCTAATCTTAACTGAAAATTAATCAAAATAAAAAGATAAAAATATTAATAGATAATAAAAAAATAATTAGATAAATAAAAGAAATAGATAAATAATAATAAATAATAAAAGCAGATAAATAATAAAAATATTAATAGATAAAAAAAATAAAATATCTATATTAAATAATGAAAATAAAAATAAAAACCTATTGGGGCCAGCTAATTGGATCATAAATCGAGTTCAATGGGCTTAGACTCAAATCTTATTGGACCAAGCCCAATGAGTTTGGATCCGGACTAAATAAGGTGTCTACAATATTCTTTAACTAATCAAACATATTAATACTAATTCATCCTCTATTTTATTATAATAACCAAATTTCATATTACATATTATATTCTATTCCTTCTATTTTTTATTTTTACAAAGTACCAATTTCTTTCCTCCTTTATTTCATTCCGTAAACCAAACGTACTGTGAATTCTTAGATTTTTAACAAGATATGAACTAGACTGATATTTAAAATTATATGCATACCAATTGTGATGTTCACAATAAAAACATTCGTTTTTGGATTTGGTTTTTTATGTTTAAATTTTTGCTACTTATTATGTCTGTACGTGTTAATGTTTGTGTGACAAATATTGTCAAATTGCTACAATTTAAATGATTAATTTAAGCTAATTAAATGAACATATGTACAATTATTGGTCAATTTTATAAAATTGCCCTTTAAAAGCATAACAAATCTTTTAAAAAAAATTCTAAATTCACCAATAACATACATTTTTAAGTTTTGAATAAATTTTAAATAATTAACTTAATTAGATGAGTATCTAAACAATAATTTTTGATAATGTACGGCCTTTCTTTAAGGTGCCACATGGCATTCATCCCTTGTTATTTTTTTATTTAATAATTTTTTATATTTAATAAATATTTTTATTTATTTATTTTTTTTGTGTGTGGACCCATAATCTAGAAAGCTTGATTGGCGATGCCTCCAGTCTTATGGCAGGTAATTCCGACCCAATTTCAATGGCTGTCTCCAACCCACAAAGTTTAGGTGTCGCCGTCAACTCTATCTTTCCATTTTAGATCATTTCATTTTCTATCAAACATGAACATCAAGTAGAAAAATACAACTTTGCCATCGGCGGACCTTTTACGTTTAAATTAATTTCATTGAATGTTTTTATAAAAAATTGCATCATAAAAAACTTTTAAATACTCCCATAAATATTGATTATTTATTTTTTATTTTTATAATAAAAAAATTTCTAGTTAAGTCCATGCTTATTACATGATATATCAATCAAAATTTTAACCTCAATAAATGAGTTTATAAGATTACTACATATCACTATGTCATAATTAAAATAATTAAGTACATAGACAAATTAATGAATTAAAAATTATCTAATACAAATTTTTTTAATTTTATAAAGAAAATTAAAAAATTGATATATATTTTATAATAATATATTTATAAAAATTAATAAATTTTTAAAAACTCTGTCATCTATATATATAAAATTGTAATTCAATCATTAATAATGATACTAACCCTATAAATCATAAATCAATAGTCAAGTCAATTTATAAAATAAAAATTCTAAAATATATATAACTTTTTATTCATTTAATTTGGTTTAAGCCTATCTTTTTATTCAATATGGAGTCTTATCCAATTCTTTTGACCTCTCATTTTTAACGTATTCATGGTACTAATTAAATTATATGTTAGAGGATATGCAAGAGTCAGTCAATACTGAATAGGAAAGACTTAAATGAATTAAATAAAATTCTGTAAGTAAAGTTTTAAATCATACACATTTTAATCTTTGTCTTTAAAATTTAAAATTTTTTAATTTCATTCAAATAAAAAATTAAATTTTTATCAAATTTGGATAAAATTGATATCTCTAGTGTAACGAAAATGTTTTAGGATTCACTTGAATGGATGATAATTTTAACTTTTGTGAGATTAAAAATAGCGATTATATTGGATATTGTATCAATGAGATTTAAAATTAATTGTCAAGATATTTGATTCCATACAAACAAGCGACGGAAGTGAGGTAAATTATAATGAGAAGAGAAATCAACATTAAATTTGTATGTAATAAAAATTTTAAATTATTTAATTTTATAAAATTAATAAATAATTTAAAAATCAATAAATTATTTTTATGTCCAATAATAATTTTTTATAAATAATTAAAAACTAATAAAAATAATAATTTCTCCAATGATAATTTTTTCTTTAATTTTTTATTGATGATCTAGTTATCTATTTTTAATTAAAATAATAATATAATATAATAGTAATTTTTTTTAGTTAATTAATTTTTTATGTAATAATAAAATTTATAAAATAATAATTATTAGTTCATAATATAATTATAATTTTATTTATTTATAAGTTTATTATATAATAAAAAATTTTCATTATATTAAATGAAAAAATTATTTCATAATTTATTAATTAAAAAATAGAAAAGGGCAAAAATGTAAAAAGTGTCCAAAAGTATGGTGTGGTGGAGCCACTGAAACATAATCATACCGTGCCTTCATTGTCCAACAACAAACACATTGCAAAATTATAATTTTATAATAATATTGGTTAGAAATTTATAAATTATAACAATAATATGATTTACAATTGATTTTATGACATAAAATTATTATCAATTTCAACAAATGCAAAATGATACATAAAATTGCTGCTAATGGAAAACCAAAACAAAGTGCAACCTTATCATTACAATTTATTGAGTTGTAATTTAGGTAACAAAATTTATCTTTAGGTAATTTATTGAGTTGTAATTTATTGAGTTGTAGATTAGCTAACAAAATTTAGGTAATTAATCTTAATGCTATTCAATGTAAATCCAATATAAATTATCTTTAACATCTATGATCTGTTGGGACTTTGAATTAAAAACCTCCTTTCATCATAAATTTTTTGTTAAAATAAATCGATATTGATTTAGTCAATGGATTAAAATTTTAAGGGGAGAAACGTGAAAACATTACAAATATGTTATTTTTAATGTGTTTGATAAGAAAATCTGCAAAATAGATAAAATATATATTTTTTCATTTATTATTTGATAAATTTAATATGTAAGCTAAATAGAGATAACATAAAGTGAAAAAGTTAAAAGTTGAATTTATTTCAAATAAGATTCGAAGCTTTGATTCTTATAATATTTTATTTAATATGTTCGAACTAAGTTATTTGATAACTAAATTGAAATTATAACTTTAAAATCCATATCGAAGTTTAAAATAAAAATAAATGGATTGAAAATTTTTAATCAAACTATTAATTTTAACACTAAAATAAATGTTATGATTGAAATTTACATCACTCGCAACGTAGCTGCCCTAGCCTAGTTAACCGTCTTTCTCCTTCACAGCATATAAACAAAATGAAAGAAAGGAAAAGAAAAGAAAAAGTAGAAACATTTCAATCCGACACCAATATCAATTGCAAGAAGACTTCAGAAGTCATTATTCATCCAAAAAAGAAGTAGATCAAGCATACTTCAAAAAACAACATCAATCAATTTAAAGATTACAATAGTTTAAACCAAAAACACTTAACCACAATACATTTAATTCATGATTTCAAGACCCCTAGGAATTGCACACAGCCTGATCTTTAGAAGAAATACGAGCCCAAAGTGAGTTGCTAATTTTTAATTTAACTATCTTCTTGATGGCACTAAAAATGGCATAAATTGAAAGATTTTATTATATATTAATGTGTAAAATTTAAAAAAATTTTAAGCAAAAGTGATATATTTTTTACATATAAATTTTTACAAAAGCTTTTAATATAATTTTTATCATTAAATAAATATTAATCAAATTTAAATTATAAATAATATTTTCAATAATTATTGTATATTCTAGAATGCATGCCTGCACTACGTTGCAAAAATAAGAAGAATGATATTTTTAAAAAATATTAATATATTAAAAATAAACAAAATAACAAATATTGATTTATCTTTTTTCTTGTCTAATATGCCTTCAATGGTTTTTTGTCTACAATGTCCATGCATCTAAGAGAAATTTAGCATGCAAATATCAATAATAAATATTCATCAATGGCCAATATCATCATCAACCAATGTAAGATATCAACCGGCAAAACTATTAAAAAGGAAATCGAAATCAAAATTTCCAAAATACCTTCAAGGTGAACTATTTCATCCTTGCTTGGAAAACATTTGCAGTAGATTAAGCAACGAATTCTACTATCAAAGATAACCTAACAATCTCCTGCATCAAAAACAGATTCATACTTTGAGAAATTCCATTTGAGGAATTCCAATACATTGACAATCTATTAAAAAACTTTGTATTGATAGATATAATAAAGTTAAAAGTCTTATTATAACAAATAAAATATTTTAAATTTCTCACACGTTTTCAATGATTGATTAAAATAAAAAGGATAAGATAACTGGGTAACATTTTGAACATATGTGTAAATGCTTGAGTATATGCTATCTGATATACAGCAGGTAAAGTCTCTTCAAACTACATAGGTTTGGTTAATATCAATCACGCTGTGCTACTTAGCTCTTCTCAAACCATATCTTCATTGAGCTAAGAAAGAACAGATCCTTTTACACAGTTTTTTATCCAGGTTCTTTCCAGTTTTCCCCCTCTATTGACATGGTATCCTCCATCAAGTCACCATGGAGGCAATTGCTAGCGTTCTCTTTACATCTCCAACCACTTTAAACATGTTTCTTCTTATTTTGGTCCTCAATGGGTGCAACCTGCACCTTTTCCCTAATGTGCTAGGTCCTAATCTAATTTTCCTTGTAAGCCCACATTACACATCTAGCATAGAAATTTCATTTCAACCACACTTATTACAATTTTATCTTTACATGTATGGATCTAAGGAAGGTAGAACATAGCAAATCAAGTAATTTTAAAACTGGAAGTTCAAGAAAGTATTATAAAATCAAGTAATCTTGTAAAGCATAAGAAATGAAGCTTTAAGAGAGAAGCAACACCACCTTGGAAGCCTCTACAACTTTAGGCAGGTTCTCTAAGTAGAGCTCCCATTCCTGCCCTTGCCAATTAGCAACTCCCAAGTTTGAATTCATTTGCCAATGACACAATTTGGTGTACAGATTGGATATTAGTTCATATGCATCTGGTGGGATACCAGTCCCCTTGGTACACAACACTATGTCTATTTCTTTCTCTATGCCAGGGACATATGGCTTCAAGAAGTCAAGAAATGTCTCTGCGTCAATTGATTTGAACTTGAAGGTGGCAATATATTTCTTGATAAATTCATCAAAAGCTGGTCTTCCAATCTAAGCATTCCAGAAAAAACACATAATGATGTACTAATATTATTTACAAACAACATGAAAACTTTAAAGAAAAAACATTCAACATACCTGACGTTCAATGCGCCATAGGAACTGAAAACGCTTCTCATAAGGAACTTCAGAATAAACAGCGTCTGGATGAACTCTTTCCTGATTGGTTTTGAGCTTTGTGAATTCCAGGTTGTCCTTGAATCTCTTCATTACCTCATTTAAGCCCCTCCAACAATAGTACAGTTCTGTCTTCACCCTACACAGCCTCAGCAATTGTCCTCTCTGCATATGTTGTAAATCCCTATGACCACAAAGAAAAACCAGGTGAAATCAAATTTACCTAACTTGAAAAGATAAAAATATGTCACAGACAAGAACAATCCCGGCTTAATGAACCATAAACCATTCTATTGATCAATGAAACACAAATCATTATATTTGTCCATTATAATTGTAACTTCAAACATTACAAATAAACTTGAGCAAGAAATAATACTTTAATTAGATGAGATATCAATATTTTATTAAAAATACAACACAGCTAGGAAGGAAAGCAGATATTCATTGTAAATGATAGTTAAACCTAAGCCAGTGTATAGCCATGGCTAAAAAAAGGGATCAGAAAAACTATTAAAAGTTACATAAGGCTTTTTCTAAAAATAACATAACAAGAATTAGATTATAAAAAAATGAACAGAAAGGAAGCAAGTATGATATAAATGAACATATGAAAGAAGAATACCATAAAAATGCTAATCACCAAGAGAGTTAACAGGTTTTTGGCCTAGTTTTAAAACTGCAGGGCCGTTTTTTTCTCGCTCGTTGATTTCATAAACGTATAGTTCTTGAACTTTTGCTGAAACAATTAAAACATCATATTAGTAATTTGTTTCCGTGAAATACTAACAAAACTATTCCTGAAAGTTAGCGTACATATTAAAATTTTTAGGAGAAAATAAAAATAAAAAGAGAATTAAGTTATAATTATTTTGTTGTTTAATTATGGGTTGAAGTACTTACTGGGTTTGGAATGATCTGGTTTGCACTCCTTAGACTTGTTGAAGAAGAAGAAGGCTGTAGTTGTTGAGGTGAAGAAACTTTTATAGGAAGGTGAGCTGTGATCAGCCAACTTTTATCTATGTGGAGATTGCTTACAGAGAGCTGGTAGATGCCATTGACTATGATGCGAATTCTGTGAGATTGGGAAGGTAAGCTGCGATCAGCCAACTTGACAGAAGAGATTGCTTGCTGAGAGCTGGTAGAAGCCAGTGACTATGCAGGAAATTAGTTGGAGACGAAGACTTAAATAATATTACTACTACTACTACTGTATACCAAAACTTGATACTACTAAGAAATTACTCCATTCGTTGGGCTATACATGTTAAATATTGGCATTTGGCTTGCTGGATTTTATAGAAAAATTTCAAGGCTTTTTAATTAAAGGTTTCAGAGCTGTATGCTCTGATTTGAAGGAGTTTCATCATGGCTTCCTTAAGTTAAAGACAAAGAAAACTTGGCCTTGTGAAGGAAATTGAAATTGCAGAGTATACTTTTTTTTATAATATGATCAAAAACCCATCATTAGCGGTTTTAACTCCAACAATATAAATATTGACTTTTGTACTCCACTTTCTAATAGCAATCACATGACATGCTGGTGCAACTAAACTTGGGTCACGGGTTGGCATGGACATAATTTTTAACCTAATATCAACAACTGTCATTAGAATAAAAAATAATTATGGATCACAGAAATTCAAAGTAACAAATTCCAGTGTCTCGTCCAACCTATTAATATTTCAAGAATAGATATTTCAAGGAGTGACAAATGGAAAACCAAATTTCACTAAATCAATAAAAATATTGCACCCTTAAAACTTCACATTTTCAAATTCAGGTTCTAAATCAATAAAAATTAATAAATAAACAAATCCATAAACCTTCACTTTTTTAAATTGAGCTACTAAATCAATAAAAATCCCAACATCATCGAATTAAAAAAATGAAGAATTGATCAACAGTCAAAAAAAGTTTACGGAAAACATTATCGTACATGTAGAGGTGGTTCGTCGGTGAAGGAGGAGCAAGGAGTAAGCGCTGTTGATCTGGGTTTGGAATTAGGAGAATGAAAGGTAGACCAAGCAGATGTAGATTGATTTAGGGGTTTTTAAGAGCACGCATGTCCAGCCGAATCTTGAAATCTATTCGCTTACAATTTGTAAAGTCAAAACAGTTCACCATAACCATAATCTCAAAAATTAATACACTAATTCCATTAAAAACAATTGATTAGACCATCCAAAAAACAATTTTTTAATAAATTTAAATAGAAAATAATAAGTTTAAATTTAAATATATACCAATAATAGTAGAGGAGTGAAAGAAGATAAGGCGAAGAATCCTCAAATCCCTAGCATAATAAATTTAAATTTTCTTCCTCTTCCCCACGCACCCATCCCTCATACTATCGCAAATCAAATTGTTCATGCTCAGAAGCAGAGGTGAAGATGAAGAAGCGGCTCCGATTGGCAGTTTCATTAGTGGTTGTCAGACCTCTATATATCATCTTCATTCCAGCATTAAAACCTAAACTTCCTTCTTCTTTTTTCCTTTCTCTTTCTCCTCCCCCTTTCTCCCTTTTAATTTTTTTGGTTTTAGCTGTAAAAGCTTCAGATTTGTTTTTCAATCTAGAAGCTTCTCCTCTTGTTGTGTTTCCAGCCTTTACCTTTTAATTCTTTTTTACGAATTCACTTACGCATACAATAAATCCCAGTCTGGGGACTATTTTTATTATAGGTTATAGATTATTGATCTTTTTTTTGAACTATATCAGTCTCTTTGATTTGGAATTTTTTTATTAACGTTTTTCTTAGATTTTTTTTAATAACAAAATTTACAAACTTCACTTTAAAAACTTTATTTATATCTTACCCACAGTGCAGTACTGCATAAACCATGCATGTGGGAAAAAAGCCAGTATTTTTCTTCCTTTAGTAGATAGAAATGCAAGAAAGTAATAAATTTAAGATTATCATTTTATACATTAGCTATAATTTTATATATTGATAATGAAATTTTTAAAACTTAAAAATGAGATTAGGAAGTTGACACAAATTTATTTAATTTTAATAATTAATTTTTAATTTAATAAATATATTTTAGTGGAATACTTGTCAACACTCTAATTCTACTATCATTATGTAGAATAATTTTTAATTTAATAAATTTATTAATGCACAAAATTTGAAAAAATTTTAGATAAAATTATTTTTTTAAATAAATATTTCTACTAGAAACTTTTAGGTTTTTGTTGTTTTTATGTCGAGAATGTGAAATTTGTTGGTATATAAACGGAAAAGAAAATAGGTAAGTTAGAGGCTTATTAGGGTTTCGATGAATGATTTTGGATTTTGAAGTAAAAAAATTGGCTTATATACATACATACATACATATATATTAATTTGTTTTTGCTTCATCTCCCTCGCTTTATATTTATGGTTTCGTTTGTTTTGTAGAAAATTATTTTCAATAAATAATTTTGCATTTTCATATTCTTGTTTAACAGAAAACTTACTGATCAACTAAAAATTATTTACTAGTCAATGAAAAATTATTTACTGGTCAACAGAATTTGATGGTTATTAGTTAATTATTTTTGTTTCTTAAGTAAAATATTTATTTCATTTTCATATTCTAGAGCATTATTTGTATACATTTAAGTAATTTTAATAAATTTAATTAATAGAGAAGTATTATATTGTCAATATCTTTAAACAGTGAGTAGGAATTAAATATGTATATATAATATTTTAAGGGGGAATGATCAACTTATACCAATGAAAAATTAAAAAGTCTTATAAATTTTTTTAATAATTAATTTCAATAGATCTAAGGGATCATAAAAATAAGTTAAAAAGAGAAAAATTATTTAATCTTATTTCTTAAATTTATTAAAATCAATGATTAAAAAAATTTAAAATTTTTTTGTGTAAATTGATCTCTTCCCATAATTTAAAAATGCAAAGTTTGAATTTTTTATAAAATAAAGTTTAAATTGATAATTTTAAACCAAAGCAAAGGAATACATACACACATATGCATAGGGAACTTAGGTGCTAATTTTAATATAAATGGTTATATATGTATATATATATACATATATATAATTCCCATACAGTCATTCACTTAAAATTGCAACAGATAAACTTCATAAAATTATTTTAAAAGAAATTAGTTTTAAAATATGTGGCAATTAGTTAATTATTTTTGTTTCTTAAATAAAGTATTTATTTCATTTTCATATGCAGAGCATTATTTTTACTCATTTAAGTAATTATGATAAATTTTATTAATAGAGAAGTATTGTAATGTTAATGTCTCCGAGCAATAAGTAGAAATTAAATATACATATATATATGTATTGCTATAAATCAAAGTTTTAATTTTTTTTATAAAAAAAAGGTTTGAATTGCTGATTTTAAACCAAAGCATAGGAATACATACATACACATATACATAGGGAACTTAGGTGCTAATTTTAATATAAATGATTATTTATTAATATATATAGTTCCCATATAGTCATTCAATTAAAATTACAATAGAAAAATACTGTAATGTATTTAAACTTGTAAAGAAATTAAAAAGTTCACAAAATTATTTTAAAAGAATTAATTTGCTCTCAAAATCATCGGTTCAGGTAAAAAGCCATTTTTCTTTTTATTCTAAATTTATCGTTTTGTCAATGATTCTGATGCGTTACTTTGTAGTTGTCAATCTGGTAAATTTTCAATTTGTTAAAAACTAATCTTTTTTTATTTAAAAAAAAAAAGAGTGGATGGAAGCAGAGAGGGAATTTCAGGCATTGGTAAGTTTGGAAGGTGTCTACTTAGGACCAGTTTCCTGAGTATAACTTTTGTTTCATCTTTGTATCATTCGGATGTACTTGTTACTGCTTTCTTAGGAAGTAGTTGACAGTAAGAATGTTGGATGTTGAACTATTCCACTTGTTATAAATTCGATTGGACAAAGATGTTGAATTCTAGAGCTCACTTATGAATTTAGCTTTGTATAACTTGGTTCGGTTAAGTCGGTTTTTGGGTTTTTATGTTTTTTAAAACTGAATTGAATCGACCAACTGAACAACTGCTCACCGCTAGCCAAGTCTAGCTTTCCTTTTAGAAGGGTTTTTGTTCCATTGGATGGAGCAGTAGCTAAAGAAGCAGTTTGAAAGGATACCAATTACTAAGGCAAAGACTATATGACTTTAAGCTAGGCCTTGTTAGTTAAATGCTACTTTAGTATTCTCTAGTATGCTTAACTTTAAAACAAACTTCTTTTTCTAGTAAGAGACTTATTTTTTACTATTTTAATTAATTATCAAATTATAATATTATATAGTCTAATAGTTTTATACATTTAATAATTATTATATATGTCATGCCCATTTCTTTTATTACATTTAACCATATTTAAGTTCAAAACGTATTAACAACTGTATAATATATTTTTTTAAAACTATTTATTGACTTATTAATTTGCATAAGATAATTTTTTAAACTATTTATTGACTTATTATTATTTTTTCTTTTGTTTGTTTTGTAGGAAAATATAAAGAGTGACTTTATTGGGATCATCCTTGGACTTCTAGCTTAAATTTCCACCTAGAGTTACTTTTCTTTTGCAATAATTTAGTTTTTGGTGGAAAGATATTAGTATGGTTTTAATTGATAATTATATTTTGAATATTACTTTTGAGATATTTTGAATTTTGGAATTAAAAACATGTTATATATTTGGGTTATTTTATTTATTTTTGAATAATAATGTCTATTTTTAGTCACTAATGATTTTTTTTTATAAATTGATAAATTTTACTTGTGACAATAATTAATTTATTACAAAAAATTATCACTAAAACAATAGTGATGAAATTATCACAAAAATTGAGCTATTGTGATGACTTAATTAAAGTTGTCACTAATACAATAGTGAAGAAAGTATTTGTGATGACTTGAAAATTGGTCACTATAACTTGTAGTGGCTCTATTTTATACCTTTAGTGATCATTTTTTTCTCCACGAAAAATAGTTTCTTCTTGTAGTGACACCTATGTTGGCGAACAAAAAAGGTAAACTATTTGGACCATACTCTTCAAATAAAATCATGTGACGGGGATATATGGTCGATTGATGGAATGTTTCTACTGTTGTTTTGAAATTAAGAGGCATAACATATGGTATGCAACAATAGAGATCTTCTAAATGAGTATCTATTAGATGGGTAATTTTGAGATAGTAATTGGAAGCCATGGTAATATTTAGAAAATAGATTTCCAGGTTTTTGTTTTTTTTTTTTTTAATATGGAATTTGTTGGTAAATGAAAAAATAGGTAAATTGGCATCTTATAAAGATTTTTGTTGAAAGTTTTGGGTTTATACACATATATAGAAGATTAAAACCTAATTAATTTGTTTTTCATCACCCCCTTTGTTGGCCTTGAATTGATTAAGAGTTTTGATTTGACAAAATAAAAATTTGTCTAACTTGAATCAATCTTTTCTAAGCTTAAATTGAACATTTTTCCACCCTTTTATCGTGTCAAAATCCATTTAAGAACCAAAACAAGTCAATTTCTTAGAACAAAACCTAATTAGTGCATGTTTTGATAGAAGGGATCGATCCCTTAAGAGAAGGGATCGATCCCCTCCTTACCAGATCGATCCCCTAGCAAAAAGGATCGATCATGTTTTCTTCTAGAATCGAAATTCTTCAAGTTTTGGCAAAAACCAATCAATCCCCTCCTTGTAGGGATCGATTGGTTGGGGTTTCAAGCTGACCAGATTGATCCCCTCATTCAAGGGATCGATCACTTTTTCATACAGAAAGTTTTCATCGTTCAAATTTCCAAAAAAGGGATCGATCCTCCCACATAGGGGATCGATCACCTAAGGCAAGGGATCAATCCCTCTCTTAAAGGGATCGATCGATTGCTCAAACAGAATGCTCCCCAAGTCTAAAAATCCAAAAAAGGGATCTATCCCACACATAGGGATCGATCACCTAAAGAATGGATCGATAAGGTAGATTACCTGATCAATCGGGTAAGGCTTTCCAAGCTCAAAATCATGCCTTCTCAAGCCTGAACCAATCGATTCCCTGAAGGTCAAAAACTCTTAATGGCTATTTTTGTCTGAAATTTTTGCAAGTTTGAAGCATTAAATGCAATCCAACGGCTCTCAACTGCTTCCTACCTATAAATAAAGTATTCCATTGCAGATCAAAAACAACAAGAGCCAAGAAAACTTATTGCTATTCTCCTACCAATTTGCTCAAGCATTCAAAGCTGTTCCAAGTAAAAAAAGTACAGAATTCATATCAATTTTTCTTTATTTTCTTGTCTATATTATTGTGTACTTCAAATTAGCGAACACCCAACCTTTGAGAGGTTCTTAGAGTTTTCAAAACACTTCAAAAAATTCTATATTGTGAGTTTGTAAGCTTAAGGGGGAGGATAACCCTTAAGAGTGTGTAGTGTTGAGATTGTAAAGCTTTGAGAAGCTTGGTTGTAGTCTTCAACACATAGTGGATTAAACTCCTTGGCAAGAAAGGCTAAATAAGAGGACGTAGGTGCCTAAGGAAGGACTGAACCTCTATAAATCTTAGTGTCAAATTCTCTAACCCTATCTCTTGTTTACTTTCAATTGTTGTGCTTATTTTCTTAGATAATTTGTTTAGCTAAACTTGTGCTTATTAAATATTGTTTTTAAAAATTTTATTAAAATCGATTCACCCCTCTCTTGGTTTATTCTAAGTCTTTGAGCTAACAATTGGTATCAGAGCTAGTACTCTTTTTTATAGGTTTAACAACCCAAGAGTGATCTTGAAAATGGTTCAAAAAAATATGGTAATCAATATGGAAAAACCATCATCAAGCTACAAGAACTATAATGGCCAACAAGAGGTGTGTCTCATGGCAAATGAAACAGTTCTAACATCTCTTGAAAGTGAAGGGCATTCAATTATAAGACTCCCTCTCTTTGTTGGTGACAACTACTCTTATTGGAAGACTAGGATGAGGTTGTTCATTCAAGCTAATCATTATGAAGTTTGGAAGGTCATTATAAATGGTCCTCAAATTCCAATGAAGATGATGGATTGTAGGAAGGTGATCAAGCTAAAAAGTGAATGGGATGTCAATGATATAAAGATGGCTTAACTCAATGCCAAAGCAAAGCACACACTCTTTTGTGCATTGGGGTCAAGTGAGTACAATAGAGTTTCTTTATGTGAAAATACAAAAGAAATTTGGGATAAGTTAACTGTCACTCATTAATATACAAATCAAGTGAAGGAGACAAAAATTGGCATGCTCATTCATGGTTATGAGTTATTCAAGATAAAACCAGATGAAACCATTAGTGAGATGTCAAATAGCTTCACCAACATCATTAATGGTTTAAAGGCTCTTGGAAAGACTTACTAAAATGTGGAGATGGTGAAAAAAATTCTCAATAGTCTACCAAAGAGTTGGAAAGCCAAAGTGGTAGCCATTGAAGAGTCCAAAGATCCTCATGCACTCTATTTGGATGAACTAATGGGTTCTCTCCTCACTTATGAAATAAAGATCAAAAGGGGACAAGAACCAATCAAGAAAGGTGGCATTGCTCTCAAATCTACCTTTCAAGAAGATGAAGAAAATTTTAGATAAGAGGAGGATGATGAAGATGAAGAGATGGCCATGTTTACAAAGAGATTCAAGAAGTTTATGAGGATGAATAAGTTCTCAAGTAGAAGAAGACCACAAAAGGGGATGACTAAAGGGGAATCAAGTAGAAAAGAAAGGAATCAAATTATTTGCTATGAATGCAACAAACTAGGTCATATTAAATTAGATTATCTTTTGTGAAAGAAGCATAACATGACAAAGCCAAAGAAAAAAGTAATGGTAGTAACATGGAGTGATAGCGACTTCTCTGATGATGAATCAAATGAGAAGGAAATAGCTAATCTATGTCTCATGGCTCTTGATGAGCTTAAGGTAACCTCTAATCCATGTGATTTAAATTCATACACATTTGATGAACTACAAGATGCCTATGATGAATTAGCCATAGAATTTGAGAACATGAGCATGAAATATAAGAAAATGGTTTCTAAGTTGAAACTAGAAAATGAATCCTTGACTAAAGTAAAAGAAGACCTAGAAAAGAAAGTTGAGCTTTTAAAGTTGAATGTCAATGACTTGACTAAGAAAAATGAAAATTTGCATAATTCATTCTCTAGTTTTATATGGGACATCAAAAGCTCAATAACATGCTTGAAACACAAAGAGCATTCTTTGATAAAGATGAACTAGGCTATAATGGTGGCAACAAAGAGACTCATTTGTAAATTTTCCTTACTAAGCCAAATGATTCATCTAGCATATGTGCACATTGTCATAAATTAGGTCATTCTATATAATATTGTTCCTTGAAGAAAGTCACTTATAGAGGTAAACTCATTAGGAGAGTGTGGATTTCAAAAAGAGTTAGCACATCTCAAGATGAGATGTCTAAAATGAAATGGATTCCAAAAGGCACAAAAATTGCTAGTACTAACACTCAAGGACCTAAGAAAATTTGGGTACCCAAAACAAAAATTTAATTATGTTTTGTAGGTGGATAAGCATTGCTACAAAGCCAATTCAAGCAAGAACAATCCATGGTACCTTGATAGTGGATGTTCAAAACACATGACCGGAGACAAAACTTTCTTTAAGGACTTAAAAGCTAAAAGTAGAGGAGATGTTACATTTGGTGACAATTCTAAAGGCCAAATTGAAGGGATTGACTCCATTGGTAACAATTCCTCTACTACTATTGAAAATATTTTACTTGTAAAAGGTCTCAAGCATAACTTACTTAGTATTAGTCAATTATGTGATAAAGGACTTAGAGTTGTGTTTGAATCCATGTGCTGTCAAGTGATTGATATCAAAACTAACAAACTTGTTTTTGTTGGACATCGTCAAGGAAATATTTATGTAGTGCATCTAGATAACCTATCCTCTAAAAATGTTTGTTTTATGGCTCAAAAAGAAAATAAGAGTTGGATGTGGCATAGAAGGCTTGGACATGCAAGTATGCATGTAATTTCAAAACTTTCTCAAAATGATTTGGTTGTTGGTTTACCAAAGTTGAAATATGAAAATGACAAGGTTTGTGATGCATGTGCTCAAGGAAAACATAAAAGAATTTCTTTCAAACCTAAGAATTGTATATCAACTACTATATCTCTTTAACTACTTCATATTGATCTTTTTAATCCTACTAGAACAATGAGTCTTAGTGGAAAATAATATGGGTTTGTTATTGTTGATGATTTTACTAGATTCACATGGGTTCTCTTTTTGCATTCAAAGAATGAGGCTTTGGAAAAATTCATCACTTTTAGCAAACAAATACAAAATGAAAAAGGTTATTCAATTACTAGTATTAGAAGTGATCATGGAAAGGAATTTGAAAATCTTTGCTTTAATGTATTTTGTAGTGAAAATGGTATTAGCCATAATTTTTTTGCTCCTGGGGTAGTAGAAAGGAGAAATAGAACTTTAGAAGAAATGGCTAGAACCATGCTTTGTGAAAATAATTTACTTAGATATTTTTAGGTTGAAGCTATAAATATTTCTTATTATATTATAAAAAGAGCTATGATTAAGCCAATTTAAAAGAAAACTCCCTATGAGCATTTTAAAGGAAAAAGGCCTAACATAAGTTATTTTCATCCTTTTCGTTACAAATGTTTTATTTTGAACAACGAAAAAGATGATCTTGGTAAATTTCATGCAAAAAGTGATAAAGAGATTTTCCTAAGATATTCTTTGAATTCAAAAGCTTATAGAGTTTTTAATAAAAGAACATTAGTGGTTGAAGAATCTATACATGTTATTTTTTATGAGTCTAATCCACCTCTGAGAAAGGTGCCTCATGATGATGATGATGTAGGTATATTTCAAGAATGGATCAATGATGCACCTCACGACATTGAGGAGAACAATCAAAAGGAAGATGATGAGTTTTTAGAGGAGCCACAACACATAGAGAGAAAGCCAAATCATCTTAGAGAAAGGAGGTATGTCAAAGATAATGAAATTATTGGTGATCCAACTCAAAGGGTAATAACTATATCTTCTTATAATGTATGTAATTATGTTACTTTCCTATCTCATATTGAACCCAAAAATATAGATGAAGCCTTAGGAAATGATAATTGGATATTGGCCATACAAGAGGAACTGAACCAATTTAAAAGAAGCCAAGTATGGAATCTTGTACCTAGGCCTAGTGATCATCCTACTATAGGCACAAAATGGGTTTTTAGGAATAAAATGGATGAGCATAGGAATGTTATTGGAAACAAAGCTAGATTGGTAGCTCAAAGGTATAGTCAAGAAGAGAGAATTGATTATGATGAAACCTATGCCCCAGTTGCAAAGTTAGAAGCCATAGGAATGTTGCTTGCATTTGCATGTTTTAAAAATTTTAAGCTTTTTCAAATGGATGTCAAGAGTGCATTTCTTAATGGTTTTGTAAATGAAGAAGTGTATGTAGAGCAACCTCCCAATTTTGAAAACCTAAAATTTCCAAATCATGTTTATATATTGACAAAAGCATTATATGGTTTAAAACAAGGTCATAGAGCTTGGTATGAAAGATTGTCAAATTTTTTGATAGAAAATGGTTTTAATAGAGGGAAGGTTGATACTACACTTTTTATTAAAACAAAAGGTAAAGAAATTCTCATAGTACAAATTTATGTTAATGATATCATATTCAGTGCTACTAATGAAGTTTTTTGTCAAGAATTTGCTAAGATTATGCAAGGTAAATTTGAAATGAGCATGATGAAAGAACTCACATTCTTATTGGGACTACAAGTAAAGCAAACAAAAGATGACACCTTCATCAATCAAGTCAAATACATCAAGGATTTTCTCATAAGGTTTGGATTGGGAAAATCAAAGCCTTGCTTAATACCTATAAGCACTTTAGCAAAACTTGACAAGGATGAAGGAGGTAAATATGTTGACTCTAAATTATATAGGTCTATGATTGGTTCATTACTATATCTTACTGCAAATAGACCCGATATTATGTTTAGTGTATGTTTATGTGCTAGATTTCAATATTCACCTAGATAATCACATTTATCTACTATCAAAAAAATTTTTTAGGTACCTTAAGGACACCTCTAATTTAGGATTATGGTATCTAAAAGGTTCATCTTTTGCTTTACATGCCTATTCCAATGCGGATTTTGGTGGGTGAAAAATTGATAGAAAAAGCACTTTCGATACTTGTCAATTATTTAAAAATATGCTCATATCATGATTTTCTAATAAACAAAATAGTGTTACTCAATCTACAACCGAAGTCGAATATGTGGTGGCCAGAAATTGTTGTGCTCAAGTTTTGTGGATTAAGTAACAATTGGAGGATTTTGGAATAACCCTGGATCATATTCCCATTAAATGTGACAATACTAGTGTCATCAATCTCACTAAAAATCCAATTCAACACTCTAGAACCAAACATATTGAAATTAGGCATCATTTTATTAGAGATCATGTTCAAAAAGGTGATATTATGCTTGAATATGTTGATATATTGTATCAACTAGCTGATATCTTCACAAAATCTCTTGATAAGGATAGATTTTATGCAATTAGAGGTGAACTTGGCATGATGAATGCTCCTTGAAGTGAATCTCTTGATGTTATGATGAATGGTGCACTCTTGATTGATCAAATTTATGTTTATCTAATTTTTTTTTAAGTTTGT
The DNA here is from genome assembly GCF_047325235.1 of Durio zibethinus. Taxonomy (NCBI): domain Eukaryota; kingdom Viridiplantae; phylum Streptophyta; class Magnoliopsida; order Malvales; family Malvaceae; genus Durio; species Durio zibethinus. Next base: position 22,255,788 of record NC_143180.1, read on the forward strand.
GTATGATTATATGATGCATGTTTGAATGATGATGTTGCATGGTTTTTAAATCTTTTATTTAAAAAAAAAATGCTATAGTAAAAACCAATCGATCCCCTTTGGAATGGATCGATTGGTTACTCACCCCGTAGCCAAATAAAAGGAAAAACATATACGACTGATTGATCCCCCTTTGGACAGGATCGATTGGGTGTCAACTAGTAGCTAAATTAGGTTGAAAATGTGCAAAATTGATCGATCCTCTTCAAAACCAATCGATCGGTTCCATGCAATAACCATAACTGATTGATCCCCTTACTCACCCGATCGATCGGGTCATACTTCTTTGGCATTATACGTGCCATATTGGTGTGATAAAATTGGGTCTTCTTCTAGCTTGGTCAATCATTTCAGCTTTCTCCTTCTGTTCATCTTCTTCCCAAACTTATCCTCTCCAAACCCTAAACCCTTTCACTCATTTCTCACCTAAAATTGATCATTCTTAGCTACATCTTTTGTAAATTCCTTCACTTCAACTTAATTTCTTACCAAAATTTCTCTTTGAAACCCATCAAATCACTTAAAAATTGATACCCATATTTTCTCACTCTAGAAGTTGATTTATCAAAATCACTTATCCTTTTTGCATCTCCCACACATATCTTGCTCTTCATCACCTACTATCACAAATTCACTCATCAATTTCACTTCAACATAGCCCTAAAAACCAAAGTTAGTGCTAGAAGAAGGAATCCCCAAAAAGAGGCTTCAAGCTCAACGATGAAGCCTTCCTTCAATCAAAATTTCAACAATCTAGATGCAAAGAAATGCTATGAGACACATTTTGCACATCGAAAAATAAAGCATGGAAGGGTAATTTCACTAGAATTCCTCCAATCAATAGAATTTCCTTACTTGCATGCTTTTTAAAAGTTTGGATGGCTACATTATTTATGCATAGAAGATCTATTATTTAAGAACTAGTAAGAGTTTTTTATAGCAATGCTAGTTGTGTTCAAATTGAAGGATCAAATAGGTATTACCTTGATAGATTCAGAACATATGTGATAGGGAAAGAAATTTTAGTTACCAAACAAGTGCCTGCTGAAGCTTTTATGCTAGATGATGAGAGGGAAACAAATACTAGATGTGACATGGTGCAACTTGCTCAAGACATCTTCAGAAATCATAATCGACAAGTTGTTCACGCTCAAGCTTCTAGGTTATCCATGCATGATAGGTTGCTACACCTCATTGTTACTCATGTGCTGCACCTTTTAGGATACAATACTCCACCATTAGGAAGCAAGACTATTGGTGGATGTATAAGATCAAGCATGAAAAGAAACCAAATTTGGTGCACTTCACTTTTAATGATATGATGAGGATAGTTTAGAATAGAGATTATACCTTGGTATATGGGTATGCCATAAGTAATCTTTTGAGGCATTTGGATGTGAATCCTAGAGGAGATAAGGAAATGGTATTCAATGACCAATTTAGTGTTCTTGGGACTTTCACATTGAATAGCATGGGGTATGTTCAAAATGTAGCTGGACTATGGGTTAAAAAGAGCGATATTAGGGCTACCCAAGAAGAGGGAGAAGAGTAAAAACCTTTAGATATGCCTTAACCTCAAGAAGAACCCTCTACCCCACCATTCAATACTCAAAGAGCCTTAGAGATGTTTTTGCTTCAAATGAACAACTTGCATTCAGTGGTTGAAAATATGAACACTAGATTGGAAACTATAGAAGAAACTCAAAATGAGCTGGTAGCACAAACTTGCCATTTTAGAGCTGACATTAAGTAAATGAGGTCTACACATCAGCACATGGGGTTGTTTTTTCCTCACTCTCCTCATCCTCATCAATCTTCTCATTCTTCACCTCCATCTCAATGAGCTTTACTAGTGCCATTCCTTATGTTTTCCCACATCTTTATACTTTGTAAATCTATCTTATAGTATGGTTTGTAAACTTTGGTACTTGATATTTATGTTAATGAAATTTATCTTTCATTCTTATATGGCTTGTGGCATGTGATATTCTTGTGTCGTTTGATGTTTGATATGAGCTTAAGTGGCCTTGAATTGATTGTTCTTTCATTTTGCTTTACTTCATCCTTTTTGCTATGACAAAAAAGGGGAGAAATATTGGTATGAAAAATTGCTTTGATGATCCTAATGATATTGATGGTTTTGGTGATATTGGTTTTGCTTAGTTACTTTAAAACTTATGCTTAAATTCAGGGGGAGTTTGTTTTTCATAAATTTAGAGGGAGCTTGTTTTTCAAAAGGAAAAATGTTTTTAAGCAAATTTTTCATTTGGTTTTGTCATATAAAAAAAGGGGAGATTGTTGACCTTGAATTGATTAAAAGTTTTGATTTGACAAAACAAAAATTTGCCTAACTTGAATCAATTTTTTCTAAGCTTAAATTGAATTTTTTTCTCCCTTTTATCTTGCCAAACAGAATGCTCCTCAAGTTTGAAAATCTAGAATGCTCACCCTTCTCTCTTAAAGGGATCAATCGGTTACTCAAACAGAATGCTCCTCAAGTCTGAAAATCTAGAAAAAAGATCGATCCCCCACATAGGGGATCAATCACCTAAAGAATGAATTGATCAGGTAGATTACCTAATAAATTGGGTAAGGCTTTCCAAGCTCAAAATCATGCCTTCTCAAGCCTGAACCAATCGATCCCCTAAAGGAGGGGATCGATCCCATAAAGGAAGGGATCGATCCCCTGAAGGCCAAAAACTCCTAATGGCTATTTTTGTCTAAAATTTTTGCAAGTTTGAAGCATTAAATGCAATCTAATAGCTCTCAACTATTTCTTACCTATAAATAAAGTATTCCACTGCAAATCAAGAGCAATAAGAACTAAGAAAACTTATTGTTATTCACCTACCAATTTGTTCAAGCATTCAAAGTTGTTCCAAGTCAAAAAAGTACAGAAGTCATATCAGTTTTTCTCTATTTTCTTGTCTATACTATTATGTACTTCAAATTAGCAAACACCCAACCTTTGAGAGGTTCTTATAGTTTGTAAAACGCTTCAAAAATTTTATATTGTGAGTTTGTAAGCTTAAGGAGGAGGATAACCCTTAGGAGTGTGTAGTGTTGAGTTTGTAAAGCTTTGAGAAGTTTGGTTGTAATCTTCAACACATAGTGGATTAAACTCCTTGGCAAAAGAGGCTAAGGGAGAAGATGTAGGTGCCTAAGGAGGGACTGAACCTCTATAAATCTTGGTGTCATATTTTCTAATCTCTTGTTTACTTTCAATTATTGTGCTTATTTGCTTAGATAATTTGTTTAGCTAAACTTGTGCTTATTGAATATTGTTTTTGAAAATTTTATTAAGACCAATTCACCCCCCCTCTTGGTTTATTCCAAGTCTTTGAGTTAACACCCTTCCTTTGTATTTACATTGCAAATTGAACTCCAATTAGGAGTATATCTCTAATAAGGCTTAGGAATTTGCTATATGCGGCAATTAGTTAATTACTTTTGTTTCTTAAATAAAATATTTATTTCGCTTTCATATACAAAGCATTCTTTTTATACATTTAAGTAATTCTAATAAATGTTATTACTAGAGAAGAATTATAATGTCAATGTTTCTGAGCAATACGTAGGAATTAAATATACATATAAAATAGTTTTTATATATTGCTACAAATGCAAAGTTTTAATTTTTTATAAAATAAAGTTTGAATTGCTAATTTTAAACCAAAGCAAAGGAATATATTTATACACATATACGTAGGGAACTTAGGTGCTAATTTTAGTATAAACGGCTATTTATTGATATATATAATTCCCATACAGTCATCCAATTAAAATTACAATAGAGAAATACACTAATGTATATAAACCGGTAAAGAAATTAAGAAGGTCATAAAATTATTTCGAAAGAAATCAATTTTCATCAATCAATCATCATTACTATTATCTCTTAATAAATCTAATAACAAAAATATTATTGTTTAAAGTTTTAATTTTTTTATTTGTTGAATACTGAAATTTCTATTTTATTTTAATATGCAAAACATGTTTTATTTGTTCAAGAAATTATAATCATTTACTACGAGGTATTACGTTATAATATTTGTATAAATTGTACACATATATTAATAGTTAGACCAATATTCAATAATATATTCAGGTACCAATTTATTATATAAACATATACTTATTGAAATTAAACCAATTCTTCAAGTTATAGTTTGGAATTACTTTATCGAAAAGTGTATGTCAATTTATTGATTATTTAATTGCTTTATCTAAAAGTGTATATCAATTTATTGATGAAGAGGAAATTTAGGGAGATAGATGTCAAGATGGAACATAGGTTTGGAGTGATGCAGAAAATGTACTAGAACATTTGAAAAAGTTGTTAGTAGCTCAATGTCTAACAAGCAAGAGGGGGACTTAATCTCCGTTAGCAAAACACAGAGGAAGCAGGGAGACTTTTAAGCTATGGACTCTTACACAAAATTTTTTTTAATTGGCTAATTACAAAATTGCAATAAAAATTATAGGTGAAATTAACCAATTTTTTTACAATAAATTTTGTTCAAAGCTTATCGTTTCTCCAAATAAATAAAATAAGAGAACTCTTCACCATAATATAAAAAAAAAGGGACAAAAAAGTTATGAAAATTCATTGATATTTAATTTGAAAACATATTGGACCAAATTCAACTAGAATTTTAATTTGGGAAAAAATGCTTTGTATTTTTGTTAATAATTGTGTTTTGTGTTTTATTGGCTATATTATTATTATTGAAATTTGGATTAAATTTAATTATAGTCAAACCCTAGCTTTAATTAAATATTAAAAATGAAAAATATTTTTTAATGATAAGCCCTTGAATTTTTCATATAAGCCTCCACCCTTCTATTATATCCAATTAAGTCCTTAAAAAATTATTTTTGTCTAATTAAATCTTTAAAGTATAATTTTGTTCCATTAAGCTCTTTTTTTAGATGAAAATTGCAAAAAAAAAAAAAAAATATTTCTGGCTAAATCAACATATGTGTCGTAGTTCTTTCTATGATGCCAACATTTACATTATATATATTTGAAAATTAAAAAGCTCTTCGGATGCTAAAGTGACTTACTATATGAATCATTCATTACATATTATGTAAATGATAACCCAACTTAAATATTTATATTTTGCAATGCAAACATTGATTTAACAAAAACAATCATTACTGTTGACGTGGTAAAAATAAAAATTTTTGATGGTTTTCATGTAAAATAAAATTTAATTAAATAAAAATAATGTTTTACGCTTTTAGTTGGATAAAAAAAGATAAAAATTTATTTGAAAATTTTGAGAAATGAACAACAATTTTTTAGCATTTTATTAAAAAAAGTACAAATTGAAGTTATATAGTTTAAAATCATTACTCAAATCTGTTTTAAGTGTACTCAATACAATTATAATTAAATTTTGAATGATTAAAAGTTAGGGAATGAAGAAAGGTTAGAAAGTTGAAATTGTGAGAAATACTGTGTATGAGTGTGTATAAGAATAAATGACCAATAAGTAGTAAAATCAAAAAATTATTGTGTTAAGTTGTGTTTATTGTAATTTGGTGTACTCATCAATTGTATCTTTTGTTTCTTCAAACAAACAAAAAAGTGATATTAAAATTGCTGAAGCATTCCAAAGCAAAAGTACTATAACAAATTGAGACTACAGCAAAATATTACAATTGACACTAAAAGTCAAAATTCTACTTTTGGCCATTAGTTAAATTTAAAAAATAAAAATTTATGAACATACAAATTAATTGCTTAAACACAACTGTTCTATATCACAGTCGATTCACTACAAGAGCTTTATTATTGGATGCTTAAACATTTTCAAAACAAAGAAGAGAAAAGAAATAAATTGAAAGCAAATACACGTGCTTAGAATTATTATTCAAATTGTTACCACCTTAATATTAGCCACTGTAGACTTCATGATCCCATAATTCTCCCAATTTTATGATTAAGAAAGGATTGGGCAATGGAAGCGATTGACGGATAAGGGCTTGAGCAACTTGTTGCATGGTTGGCCGGAGTTGGGGGTTGCCATTCAAGCATGCAAATGCTAGCTTTGTAGCAGAGACAACATCCTTTGCAACTTGTCTTACCGGTGGTGAGAGACGTTGGTCTATCATATCTTTAAGTAAAATCAGTTGGTTGTCATTTGGTATCAATGTCGATGTCAATGTTGATGCTAATGATGATGATGGCAAACATGAAATTAAATCACCAGGATGCCTTCCCATAAGTATTTCCATTGTTAGCACCCCAAAACTGTAAACATCACATCTTTCATCTACTTTCATTGTATAAGCCAACTCTGCTGAAAAGATTATATCTAATCAATGTGCTCTATTAAACAATAAATATATCTAATCAAATACATTATTATATAAGAATATTGAGAAGATTATAAAATAATGGTGAAAAGAAATTATGAATGTTTAGAAGATTACATGAAAATTAAAATTCAGATGTTTAAATAAGATTTTATATTTAATTCATCAGCTTGATATATTGAATATTGACAAATTAAGTGTTAAACTTCAAAGATTAAATAGACATTTGATACTTGATTTAGACAAATTCTTTGATGCTTAAATTGAAAAGTTACAATCTTAAATGTTAAACTTCAAAATTTATTACACATTTGATACTTGAATTAGAGTAAAATTCTTTGGTACTTGAGTTTGAAAAGTTACAATCTTAATGCTACTTGAACTTTGTTTTAATGCATCAATTTGCACACAAAACTAACACTTCTAATTAAATGATGACATGTTTAAAGCATCTTAAAAAAAGAAATATTAACAAGTACCTGGAGCTATGTACCCGAAAGTGCCAGCAAGTGTGGTCCAATTGGAAGAGTCAGGCTTTAAAAGCCTGGCTGTGCCAAAATCTGAGACATAAGCCTCATAGTCCAAATCTAGAAGAACATTGTTGCTGGAAATGTCTCGATGAATTATAGGTGGTGAATGGTCATGATGCATGTAAGACAAGGCATTGGCCACTCCTTTTGCAACATTTAGCCTCTTCTCCCAATCCAACTCCATTGCCTCGTCCTTGTTGCTTAACACCTTTCTCAAACTTCCCCTTTCTACAAACTCACAAACCAAAAATGAGTTCTTTGGATGCGAACAAAAGCCATACAGCTTCACAATGTTACGATGCCTTATTTCTGATAAAGCATGAATCTCGCTTTCAAAGGCTTTCAAGTTTTTCAAAGTCATGCTATCTTCAGATTGGTGAAGTTTCTTCACAGCAACCACCTCACCAGTGGGTATCGCAACTTTATAAACAGTTCCATAGCGTCCTGAACCAATGCAATTGTTGGAGCTGAAATCTTCAGTGGCTTCAATATTGTTCTCGTAGAGTATTCTTCCATTATATCCCCACAATGTGAAAAATTCTCCAAGTTGTGCATCTATTGACTCAGATTTTCTGGTTCGGTTCTTTTGGCAAAGAATAAGGATACTCCCAACCATGATAAAGAGAAAAAGAAGAGCAATGAATGGAATAACAATGAAAATGATGACTTTGGTGCTTTTCCTACGACCGTTGCTAGCAGCAGCGACAGCACAAGGCATTAGTCCAGTGGCATTACCACATAGGCCTTTATTGTTTCTTAAGGCATCAAATGAAGCCTCATGAAATGCCTTAATGTTAGGAATAGGGCCTTCTAATTGATTGTAAGAAATATTCACAACTGTCAAGCTTTTCAAATCATTAAAAGAATTTGAGATGGAACCATTGAGCATATTGTGAGAAAGGTCCAATATTTCCAGGGAATGTAATTTTGCAAGCTGTTGTGGTATCTCCCCAATAAGTAAATTCTGACTTAAATCTAGATTTTGAAGACCATTTATATAGCTTACTGAAAATGGAATGCTTTCGCCAAGTTTATTCTTGCTCAAATTCAGGTCCAATAACTTTGAGCAATCTCCAAGTTGATTAGGAATCGGTCCACTCAAATTGTTTGATGCCAAGTTAAGATGTTGTAGATTTGAAAGAACTCCAATCTCTGGTGGAATTTTGCCTGAAAGTTGGTTACCACTTAGCAGAAGACCGAACATCATTGTCAATGCTCCTAATTCCTTGGGAATCTCACCAACAAGATGATTTGAAGAGAGATCGAGCTGCCGTAACTGAGTTGCATGTTGCAACTCTAGTGGGATCTTTCCAGAAATGTTGTTATTGGAGATTTGTAGGCTTGTTAGATTATGACATTGCCCCCATTTTGGAGAAAGCTCACCATACAATCTGTTGTTGCTTAATGAAATATAATTCAAATTTGGATAAACAGCAAAAGCTTCTGATATATTTCCTGTAAAGTTGTTTCCTTCAAGCCGAACTCTGTATAAACTTTTGCAATTTCTCAAAGTTGGTGGGATATGACCCGTTAAATTTTTGTTGAAAGCCATAAGCCTTGCGAGTTGTCCACCTCTGCATAAATTTTTGGGTAATGGACCACTAATATGGTTATCTGCTAATTGTAATGATTGCAAATGAGTAAAATTGCCGAGCGTTGAAGGAATTGGCCCTGATAAATGATTATAGCTAAGATATATCTTCGTAAGCTTTGACATGTTTCCTATGGAAGCAGGGATTGAACCAGAGAAATTATTTTGACTCAAATCAAAGTCAGTGAGAGATTTAAGCATCCCTATCTCTTGAGGTATCGACCCAGAAAACATATTTTGACAGAGGTAGAGAGTGGATAAGCTAGTCAAGTTTCCTATTGAAGCAGGGATTGAACCAGAGAAATTATTTTCACCTAACTCAAAGTCAGTGAGAGATTTAAGGATCCCTATCTCTTTAGGTATCGACCCAGAAAACATATTTTGATGAAGGTAGAGAGTGGATAAGCTTGTCAAGTTTCCTATTGAAGCAGGGATTGAACCAGAGAAATTATTTTCACCCAACTCAAAGTCAGTGAGAGATTTAAGCATCCCTATCTCTTGAGGTATTGACCCAGAAAACATATTATGATGAAGGTAGAAAATGGATAAACTGGTCAAGTTTCTTATGAAAGCAGGGATTGAACCAGAGAAATTATTATGACTCAACTCAAAGTCAGTGAGAGATTTAAGCAGCCTTATCTCTTGAGATATTGACCCAGAAAACATATTATGATGAAGGTTGAGAATGGATAAACTGGTTAAGTTTCTTATGAAAGCAGGGATTGAACCAGAGAAATTATTATGACTCAACACAAAGTCAGTGAGTGATTTAAGCATCCCTATTTCTTGAGGTATCGATCCACAAAACATATTTTGATAGAGGTGGAGAACAGATAAGTAGGTCAAGTTTCCTATGGAAGCGGGGATAGAACCACGTAGATAGTTATCAAAGAATTAAATCTCGGAAACTGAACTCAGCCTCCCTATCTCTAATGGAATGGAACCACTGATCTCATTACTTGCTAAGGAAATCAACTCAAGACCTTTCAATAAGCAAATTTCGGATGGAATATTCCCCGAAAAGTTATTGTATGACAAGTCAAGGAAGGTGAGCTTGGAAAGGTTCCCAATGTGTGAGGGAATGGGCCCATACAGTGAGTTGTTGAGAAGGTTAAGCCTCATCAGGTTAGGGAAGAAAAGAAAGCTAAGACTATGAAGTGTACCTTTCAACCCATAATCTGGAAGGCTTAGACTGGTGATGCTTTCAGCCTTGTCGCAGGTAATTCCAACCCAACTGCAATGGGTGTCTCCAACTCACAAAGAAGAGAGCAAAGTTTGGGTGTTGTTGTCAAGGCTAGCTTTCCATTTTAGAAGAGCTTCCGCTTCTTTACCTCTTGTAAGTGCAGCAATGGAGGATGAAGAAGCAAAAACAGAGGAAGAGTGAAGCAGGACAAGTATGAGGAAGAACATGACTTTGAATGGAATTAAGAAAGATGACATGATTTGGATAGTTCAAAAAGGATCTTTTGTTAATTGTTCTAAATTACATTGGCTAGCATGGTCAGGTATTTATGCAAAATACAAGAGCATTTTAGTGCGAAACATCAAGTGGAAAAATATAACTTTAAGACCGATGGGTCTTTTATGTTTAAATTACCTTTGTTAGATGATGACTATTGGTCTTCTACGTTTAAAGGACAATGTTAGCTTTAGTTTGCACTTATTATTAATCAAATGTTAAAAAAATCGTGATAATTATTTTAAATGAAAATTATATCTTATACATCAATTAAATTTTAAATTCTATAAATGAGTTTAAAAGATTACTACAAACAATTAGATCATAAATAAAAATTAACTATATAAAGAAATTAATGAATTAAATATTTTATATAAAAAATTTTAATTTTATTAATAAAATTAAAAAAACATGTTTTTTTTAAGAATATATCTATCAAAATTAATGAATTGCTTAATTATTATACAAATATATGCATACAAATCATTTAATTTAATTTGTAAATTTTAAAATTTTTATCAACAATTTGTATTAAATAATAATTAAATTATTAAATGAAGATATGATAGCTGTGTAGACTATAAATTAATAGTGAAGTCAATATATAAGATAATAATTTTAAAATGTATAAATTTTTATTCATTTAATTTGGTTCTGGCCAATCTTTTATCTACTATTGAGTCTTGTCCGAATCTTTTGGCCTCACATTTCTAATGTGTGCATGATGCAAAATAAATTATAGATCGAAGGATATACAAGATCATTATAGTACAATTAGAGGTGTGTTAGATGACTTATTATACGACACAATTAGATATGATATTGGTCATGTTTGACATGATTCGTTGTTAAGTAATTAGATTGAGTTAAACATGATGCATATATGTGTAACATGTTGGACTAAAAAATTTTAAATTTATGTATTGATACAGTAAAGTTTCTTAAAGGCCATTGTCAGTACATAAAACGTGGACTAGCATGACATGACACGACACACGTGCCATGTTGGTCTATTCTTTTGAATGTATTCATGTTATTTTTTATATTGCAATGAAATTATAATTACTTTTAATATTTTATTGATAATTTTTAAAATAAAATTATATTAAATAAATATATTTATTAAATATTTAAATCATTAATAAATAAATTATATTTAACTAGTGATCAGCAAAAATAAAATGATAAAAATAGATTAAGATTTCAAGTTAGAACAAATTTAATTAGCAAAGTAAATTATTATAGGATGAAAAATATAAAATAAATGCTCAAGACAAAACACATTATATATGTAAATCATCATAGGGTGAGATTGAAAAATAGAATAATAATATTGTATTTTGTAATATCTTTTATATATGTGTGTTTGTGTTTTTTAAAATATTAGGATTATAATTCAATATTTTTATTTAGTAGTTCTATTACACTTCTTTGTGGATGTAAGCATTTTGTCAAATCACATAAATTATGTGTCATTTTTAGTTTAGTTTACTTTTATTTATCTCCTGCATATTATTTTTAATAACATTTCTTAAAATAATTGAAAATTTGAAAAATTATGACCAGGTTATGCTTAGCCCATCTCAATACGAAAAATAGTATTCTACCTGACATAGCACGACACATGAAGATTACAATTCATGTGTCATGCTGGACCATAACTTTAGTTTTCATAAGTTATGCCATGAAAAAATAATTTTGTTGATAAATAATTAAAAATTAATAAAAATAATAATATATTAAATAATTTTTTTAATTTTTTATTAATGATGTGATTATCTATTTTTAGCTAAAATAATAATATAATATAATACTAAATTGTAATTTTAGTTTGTAATATAATATTTAGTTATTAATTTTTATATAATAATAAAATTTATAAAATAATAATTTTTAATTCATAACAAAATAATAATTTTATTTATTTATAAATTTATTATATAATAAAATTTCTCATTTTATTAAATTAAAAAATTATTTCAAAATTTATTAACTAAAAAATAAAAAAATAAGGGAAAAATGCCAAATGTGTCAAATATGGTGTGATTAGTTTAAGTCCCACTAAAGCCATGTAAACAGCAAAGCAAAGTGCAATTACATTAAAAATGTTCTAAAACGAATTAAATAATGACATCAATTCGTTCTAAAGAGAGTTTAACTGAAATTTTGTAAGTGAAATTTGTCAAATTTTTTATTAAAAATATTATATAAAATTAAAAATAAAAATTAACAATCTAAATTAATAAATTAAAAAATCTTATTAAAAAAATTAAATCGAGCATCTAAAATAAAATTAGAAAAGCATAAAATAAAGAAATATTTTAGAAGGCGTCTGATTAAAAAATAATTGATATTAAATAAAGAGTTAATAAAATAAACTATTGTGTTGTGTGGTTTCAATAAAAACAACAATAGCAACTAGATAAAAAATAATATATAGAATAAATTGTGCGACTTATAATTTTTTAATAATAAATAAATACCTTGGAAAAATCCAAAATTCATTAGTATACTTTAATATTTGATAAGTTTGTACTTTAGATTTCATTTATTGTGGTCAATTTCTTTTTCATAATAATAGAAATGGCTTAAATTTTTTATGTTTAATTAATAATATATATATTGGCTAATTAAATCATAAAAAAATTTTCAACAATTAAAGAAAAATGTTTAAGTGAAAAAAACAATAGGAATATATTAAATATTCCTTCATTTTAAATGAGGTTTTAAATAAAATTTTGTAAGTAAAATTGTGAATTTTTTATTAAATATATTAAATAAAAACTACAATTAAAATTTTAAATAGATGAATTACAAAAATTTTGTTACATAAATCAAATTGAGCATGTAAATTAAAAAGCATAAAAACATAAAATAAAAAAAATTAGAAGACATCCGATTTAAAATTAATTGACCTCAAATAAAGAGTTTGTTCATAATAAGAATGTAGAAAAAAATATCATTTATAATTTAATTTTGATTAGTATTTATTCAACATTAAAAATATCTATCTAAAAATATATATCAAATTTGACTTATAAATTTGTAAGCCAAGAAAAATTGATGGTTAAATTAGAATATTTCAAGTTTAAATTTTAAAATTTAAATAGTTCAAAATTGAAGTCATTTTATAGATTCAATATTATCTAAAAGAGTTAAAATTCTACAAGGATTTACATAAAAACATACTCTTTGAACTAATCATATTTTTTGAACTTATTTTATCATATTCTTTGAACCAATCAAACATATTAATACTAATTCCTCCTTTGTTCTATTATAATAATCAAATTTCATAATGCATATAATATTCTATTCTTTTTATTTTTTATTCTCACAAAATACAAATTTCATTCCTCCTTTATTTTATTCCACAAACAAAACGTGTCATAAGTTCTTAAAATTTTGACAATCTATAATTTAAGGTATGAACTAAACTTATGTTTGGAAATCATATGCATACCAATTATGATATTCACAACAAATATTCATTTTTGGATTCAGTTTTCTATGTTTAATTTTCGCTACTTACTATGTTCATACATTTATGTTTGTGTGACAAATATTGACAAATCGCTACAATTTTAAATGATTACTTTAAACTATTTAAATGATCATATAAACAATTATTGATCAAATTTATAAAATAGTCCTTTAAAAGCATAAAAAATCTTTCAAAAAATTCTAAAGTCACCAATAATATACATTTTTAAGTTTTGAATAACTTTTAAATGATTAATGAGTATCTAAACAATAAATTTTGATAACGTACGGCCTTTCTTTAAAGTGCCATGTGGCATTCATCTCTTTTTATTTATTTTTTATTTAATATTTTTTATATATTTAATAAATATTTTTATTTAATATTTTTGTGTGTGGACCCATAATCTAGAAGGCTTAGATTGGTGATGCTTCTAGCCTTATCGCGGGTAATTCCAATCCAAGTGCCATGGCTGTCTCCAACCCACAAAGAAGAGTCCAAAGTTTGGGTGACGTCGTCAACTCTAGCTTTCCATTTTAAATCATTTCACTTTCTATTAAACATTCACATCAAAGGAAAAAAATGCAACTTTAATACCGGTGGATCTTTTATGTTTAAACTATTTCGTTGGCTTTTTTTTATAAAAAATTGCAACATAAAAAAATTTTAAATACTGATATTTAAATTAAGTGAATTAAATTTTAAATTTTTTTATAAATATTGATTATTGATTTTTTTAATAATAAAAAAAATATTTTATTTGTCGTTCATGCTTATTATTTAATTCATTTAATTAACTTTATTCTTATTTTTTAAATAATTTGGTAAATTTAATTCATATATAAAATTAGAAATTAAATAAATAAAAATGTGCCAGATAGATAAAAATATATATAGTTTATTTCTAATAGTTTAGTATGAAAAATATAGTTTAATATTAAAAAGAATACAATTTTCAAAAAATTATAATCTAATATATAAAAGGACTACGATTTTTTAAAAAATCATAGTCTATATAGATAAATTTGTAGTTTAATATACCTAAAAACTTTGATTTTAGAAAAAAATATGGTCTAACATAAAAAAAACTATAATTTTTTTTTAAATCGTAATCTAATAGTAAAAAACCGTAATTATTAAAATTTTTTTTCAAGTACCCTAGCTGCCCCCAATCAACTGTGTTTCTTTTCTTCCACCACAATAAAGAAATGAAAAGAAAAAAAAAAAGATTAGAAACATCTCAATTGACGCCAACGTCAATTGGAGGAAGACTTCATAAGTCTTTTAGGAAGTCTTTCACGTTATTCATGACTTACGCGCTCTTGCATTCACTTTGGATCTATTTGGTTGGTCGTTAAAATTAGTTTTAATAAAATTAAAAATAGTGGTAGATATAAAATAGAGTATTGTAATAAAAAAATTAAAATCAATAGTAGAATATGTTTGAATACAAAAATAATGATGATGATGAGATGAATTATAGTAAAAAATTATCATTAAAAGCATTAGATTAAAATTATATGTAATAAAAATTTTAAATTATTTAATATTTAAAAATTATTAAATTATTTTATGTCAAATAATGATTTCATTAGTAAATAATTAAAAGTTATTTATTAATTTATTATATAATAAAATTTGTTTTTGTATTAAATTTACAAAATTATTTTCTAATTTTAAGTAAAAGAAAAGGAAAGAGAAAAAAAATTAAGTGATTAACTTGAAAGAGAAAAAAAGATTAGAAACATCTCAATTGACGCCAACGTCAATTGGAGGAAGACTTCATAAGTCTTTTAGGAAGTCTTTCACGTTATTCATGATTTACGTGGTCTTACAATCACTTTGGATTTATTTGGTTGGATGTTAATATAGTTTCAATGGAATTAAAAATAGTGATATATATAAAATAAATTATTGTAATAAAAAAATTAAAATTAGGGGTAGAATGAATTATAGTGAAAAGATAATTATTAAAAATATTAGATTAAAATTATATATAATAAAAAATTTAAATTATTTAATATTTATAAAATTATAAAATTATTTTAAAATTATTTTATGTCAAATAATGATTTCATTAATATATAATTAAAAGTTATTTATTAATTTATTATATAATAATAAAATTTTAAGTTAAAAAAAAAAAGAAAGAGAAAAAAATTTAAGTGATTAACTTCAAAGAGAAAAAAAAAAAAAAAAACAAATAAAGGGACAATTGAGGACTAGAACTCAAAACTCCATTGAATGGTGGAAATCACGTCACACTATAAAATTATTTGGATTGCAAAGTTACAGGCGACATGATTTTTTATGGCGACTGCATCTCTATTAGCAAATATATGGCAACTGCATCAATTATGGAGGTTTGATGGGAGTTTATGTATCTTTATTAAGGACACCTATATGTTCAAAGTTTTTTTTTAACCAAATATATGTTCAAAGTTCATTTACTTACTTTGGCAGATAAATTCGATGGTATATACTAGTTAATACAAGGCCATATATTTTAAGTTTTCTCATTTATCAAAAAAGTTGGTAAATATGTTACAAGCACGAGTCAACTCAAGACTGCAAGTCATGAATGTGGTGAAAACATGTCGGCATTGAGAAAGACTTCTCAAGTCTTCCTCCAATTGACAATGGCGTCAATTTTAGATGTTTATACTTTTTCTTCTCTTTTCCTTTCTTAGTCTTTGTGGAAATTAACTGGAAAGGGGTTGAATAAATAACTGACCATCCGTGCCAGTCAATGTAATTTATACTTAAATAATTAATAAAATATATATTCCTTTGAACTATACAAATCATGGCTTCTTTCTTAATATCATTTCAAGTTCTGTTGTTTAATATTTGAATACAAAGGAGAGAAACAAGGAGATTAAGAAAGCAAATTATACTCGTACCAAGAATTATTATCCAAATTGTTAGCACCTAATTAGCCACAAACTCCTCGACCAATAGTTCTCCCAATTCGATGATCATGAAAAGATTGGAAATGGAAACTATTAACTGGCACGGGCTTGAGCAACCTGTTGCATGTTGGGCCAAAGTTGGGGATTGTCATTCAAGCATGTAAATGCTACTGTCATAACGTTTAGATCCAGGGATCTATTACTAGATATTGACTTAAGGAGTCATCACCAATCTTTTTTATTTAGGTGCGATTGGCTACCTAAGGAATCTATCCTTTTAAAGAACACCTAAGCTTAAGGGTCTCTAAAAGAATAAGTTTAAGTCTACTAACCAGAACAGGGTTCGAGAGTTCGATTACGTGTGAGGAAGGTTATAGCACCCTCACAATGCCCATCGAAAGATGGTACCAGCTTAATTTTATGTTATCTAATAAGCCTTAAAAATTTACCAAGTAATTAACTATTGAAAATTATTCTCAATTGACTCTAATACTTTTAGCAAAAAATTAAGAAAATTCCCCCACCTCAAGAGTATGCAAGGAAACTACTATTTCACTTGCAGAGGCTCCATCATCAGATTATTTAACATTAAAGAAAATTCAAGAAACAAAAAGGAAAAGAAATAAAAAAAAGAATAATGATTCAGCTTTAGATATAAATCATTTTCTCTTGAAAAACTCATTGCTTTTGTACGAGGAAAATTGATATTTTCAACTTTTCTTCAAAAGCATTTAGGAGTTTTTATTTTAAGGAAAATTAATACTTTCAACTTTTCCTTAAACCGTTTTTCTTTTAAAGGAAAATTGGTACTTTCAACTTTTTCCCAAAATGTTTTTCTGAAACTTTAATTTCGAGGAAAATTGATACTTTCAACTTTTTCTCAAAAATATTTTTTTTTAAAAATTTATTTTTAAGGAAAATTGATACTTTCAACTTTTTTCAACTTTTCCTCAAAAAAAATTTTTAAAAATTTTATTTTCAAGGAAAATTAATACTCTCAACTTTTCCTCAAAAATATTTTTTTTAGAATTTAATTTCAAGGAAAAATTAATACTTTCAACTTTTTCTTAAAAAATATTTTTTAAATCTTTTTATCTTCAAGGGTTATTTAAAAGATGCCTGACAAATCAAAATTTCCTGTGAAACAGTTTAAACTTGCTTGGTATCCAACATGAGAACAAATGAACAGCTTTCTGCACCACATTTGCTTACGAGATGTTGACGAATTTAGGTGTATCAATTCTTGGCCATTTAAGAGACCGATACATGTATAATGTTCCAATAGAGTCACCCATCTCCTTTTTAACAGCAAACCTAATCACTTCAACCACTAGGCGAGGTGTAGCATGGGCAATCTCCTGGCAACCTTGGTGAGTGAGTTTATAGGAGGACATCCAAAGGAACCTCATGTTGTAGTAGTGATGCAAACCAGAAAGCAAAGCTACATCCCCAAATGGGCTATCCCTAATCACAAGCTTTTGCAATTGTGGGCAGCTCTCAAGTACATATTTCACTCCCATGTCACTATCTTTGGCAAAAGAAATTGACAATGTGCGTATCAATTGCCCGTATTTTCCAATATAATCAAAAGCTTTATCTGCTAGTAAACCAGAAATAGCAAGGCGAGTAAGCTTCTTACAATTCATAACAATGGCTCCAAAACCATCATCCATAGGAGCTCCAATCACAGCATCAGGCTTGTGACGCTTCATTATGCATAGCCGGGAAACAACAAGATCTAGACAGTTCTTAGACATTGCTATGACAGTAGCATTAGTCATCCTCTGGTAGAAATACAGAATGGATTGTAATTTCTGACAACCCTCAGAAATAGCTTGGAGGTCCACTTCAAAAACGGGGCTATCATTATCCTTACTAGCATCAATAGGGAAAACCCGAAGCTCACATAATTCCTTACATGTTGTAGCCACTACTTGAAGTCCTCCATCACATATGGAATCAAGGATCCAGAAAACCTAGAGCTCGTGGCAGTTCCCTATAATTGGCTTAAGCTATTCTACATTGATGTTGGCATAGCTGAAATTCAGAGATGTTAGATTTGCACAAACAAGGTAAATTACGAGCAAATAATTTGGAATTATTTCCCTAAATCCAGAGAGACAAACTAAGGATCTGCAGGTAGTAAAAGCAGTTCGATAATCAGGTTCTTGATCACCTTGCCTTGTAACCTTCAACGGGCTAAATGATCCCGTCCCAAGGTGTGTGACCTACAGAGCTCGAGTCATCAGGAGATATAGCTGCCCAATTGAAACATATCAGTTTAGCCTAAGTTTCTTAAGTGAAGGAAACCTTGCAACCAGCCTTTCCATTGCCTCAAAATTTGTCGAGTATTCTACACAATCAAATATCAATGACTCAAGATGAGATTCACCCTCAGGAAAATAGGATATCCAATTTGTCTTATCATCTATAACTTTAGAATCGATTAGATCAATCACCTTCAGATGTCTGCACTTGCTAACAAAAATAACAAGGCCACTAGTTCCAAACCCATCACAACAAGCGAGAACAAGCTCCTTAAACACTAAAAATGACTCGACTAGCGTTTCTAGATCATCATCCGTCACAGTCATGCGCTTCAGGTAAACTTTTTCCAGCTAAGGGCAAGCCTTGGCCATCACTAGCACCCAAGGACTGAAGCGAGCCCCCCTAACTGAGCAGCATCAGGTTAAAATCTGTGAACCTAGGCTTCCCTTTCAAGTGAAGAGCCCTCACCCTGATGAACCTAGCCATCACTCGACCTGATGAAATGGCGTAGCAATTCCCTATGAATAGCTCGGATCACGTCAATGCCTCGACCCTGTACCATGACTTGCACACCAATGAGGCGACGTTTCGATCCCACCTCGACGTCACAAAGTGGAGTGCGTTTTCCAAAATGTTTTCCAGAACCTGGTCTAGGTACGATGACTGGAACTTCAGGTGACCCAACCCAGATGCGGTGGAGTTCTAGTTTCGTGCGTTGTTGGAAGTGAACTCAAGATCTGACGGAGGAGATTGCTACCTTTCGTCGTCCTTAGACATTTGTTTTCCTAAACACCTTTTTTAGGTTATGTTTTCTCTCCGTTTTCTTTTCGTATGCTTTTTGTGTATACTCTCTGTGTGTTGGTGTATGCTTCTTTGATCAGTTCCCCCCTTGTCTTTTATTGCTATGAATTGCACTGATATATAAAACCATGTGATTGTGTTTTTAGTTCAATTCTGATTATCATCCAAAGCTAAAGATTAGTATCTCTAATGCTTTTTGATAACAATCATCACTAAGCTTAATCTCATTCTTTCAACTTTTTTTTTCTTTTTTTTGTTTAAATTAATCAGATAATGGAGAAAGAAAAAGAAAATAAAAAATAGATAGACCATAATATAAAAATAAAAAATGATAAATATGAAATAAAAAAATCTGAAATAAAAATGAATAAAAATCCCTGCAACTAAGCTTGGATTAGTCTCAATTGATAAAGAATTTAGGATAAAATGGGGTGTCTACAGCTGCCCTTCTTTGCATATTTTTTATGAAACAGGAATTGTGCAAAGACGTAGACACCCATTCAAGACTCAACTCAACATTTTTTTTCTTTTTTTGCTTTTCTTTTTCTTTTGCCTTTTTTTTCTTTTTTTTTTGGTCAAAATTTTGATCAAAGCTCCTCTAAGTAGATGCTCAATGGCTTTGAGAAACTTAAACAAAGCTCCTCTAAACAGAGGCGCCACAACTTCAAGAAGAAAAAAACAAGGCTCCTCTAAACAAATGCTCAACCACTTTGAAAAATAAATAAAGCTCGTCTAATCAAAGGCTCAACGACTTAAAAAAAAATAAAAAAAACTCCTCTAAACAGAGGTAACCATGACTTTGAAAGATAAAATGCTCCTCTAAACAGAGGCTCAACAACTTTTAAAAAATAAATAAAGCTCCTCTAAATAGAGGCAACCATGACTTTGAAAGATAAAGTGTTTCTCTAAACAGAGGCTCAACAACTTTTGAAAAATAAATAAAGCTCATTTAAATAGAGGCAACAGAACTTTGAAAATAAATTACTCCACTAAACAGAGGCACCATAACTTTTGAAAAATAAATTGCTCCTTGACAATCATGTCCAAAAGAGTTAAAGATCATGTCTGATAAAAACATAAAGATTCATAATTTGAGTTTGCAATTCAAAGGTTCAGATTCATAAGAACTTTTCAACTTTGCCAGGATTCACTGAAATTTGATTCTCAAAATTTCAAAATTTTCAAATCTCAATATTCACATTTGCAAATGGCAACAATTGCATCCAACATTTAAAGATTCTCATTTGAATTTTGGAGATTCACATGCAAAAGTTCAAAACTTTTCATTTTGGTTCAAAGATTCACATTCGATGAACTTTAGGGTTTCACACCTTAAAGATTCTCATTTGAAATCAATACTCTATCAAAATATTCAAAATTTCTTTTTCAAATAAGCTTCAAACTTTCACCATAGTCCAAATTTTGTATGTACTAAATATCATAATAAAAAATGTTTTCCTAATAATGCAAATGCAACAATCTAGATTTTCATAATGCCATGTTCTTAACCATGATTCAAATGTTTACTACATAATGCAAATGCATATCCAAACTAAAGTTTTAAACATCTCCAAAAAACAATGGCAACGTAATGCATGTAATGCAAATATCAATGTCATAAATTTCTAATCAAAATGTGATAATATGGTCCTCAAGACTCCACCATCTCACGTTTTCTCCTTGTTTAACTTCTCAACACTTTGGAACAAGTCTCATGAACTGGGCATCATTATTTTCATCATCTAATCACCATTCAGAGGCTTTTCAACACTAACAATTCCAGAGCAAGTTTCGCCCATTGCCCTATATCAATTAATCATGACTCACAGTCTCTTCAGTACTAGCAATTTTAGCATAAATTTCATCCATTGACACATACTATTCTCACCATTTGACCACAAGTCATAAGTTATGTTAGCCAATCCATCACCATATTTCTGGATCACATCATCTTTCTAGATTTTTGCCCTCTATTCATTTTGTTAAGCAATCCGTTCCCATGTTCATCATTTGGCCATCCCATGTGTCATTTTTTCAAGTTTCTACCATCTCTTCATCATTTTTACCTTATCATCTTTGATTTCTTTCAAAGGAATGCAAGAATCTTTTATGCACATTATCAATCATTCATCATCATTTCAAATCATGACAGAGATAATGCAATCATACATTTTCTTAATTCATTTTGGAAATACGAAAATAAAAAGAGCATTGGGTGAATTAAGAGAAAGGTAATCAGTGAAGACAAGTTTGATGCAAAAACAAATGGAGAAAGAAACAAGTTGGATGCATGTCATTGGGATGAGTGGTATATTCAAAAAATTTTGAACACATTTTTGGTTTGCTGAGCTAAACTTGTCAAGAGAGCTAGTGGAATATGTCCAAGAATTCATTCATATATGATGATTTCTAGTTTTGGCTTTTTTTTCGAAGTAACTATGCTCAGCTTCATCTTCTAATGGGATATTTTTGTCTAATATTTGTGCATTAAGCACCATGTCTCTTTAGCCTTTAGTTTATAGCCTCACTTTCATTTCATTTCCTTTGTTCTCTCTCTCCCTTCATGTTTATTTTTCGTTGTGTTAGTTATTCACAGGTTTCACAATCCCCATCCTCTAACGTATAAAAAGAAATATTTTGTTAGGACAAATGAAATAACAATTCAATCAACCAACCGGTTAATAATTTGTATATGTGTATCATATTTATTTCATATTAAATATAGTAAAATAATGATATATTAAATTTTATATCTCATATTTTGGAGTCGAACATATAAAAAATTAAATAAGTGAATTAAATTGGGTTATGTTTGAATATTTTTATTCTACTCATTTTTATTAATAATTATATTTTTATTAATATTGCAATATTAATAATAAATTATATTTATCTGGTGGTCAATAAAAATAAAATGATAAAAATAGATTAAGATTTCAAGTTAAAGCAAATTCAATTAACAAAGTAAATTATTATAGGATGAAAAATATAAAATAAATGTGCAAGAGAAAACACATTATATATGTGAATCATCGTAGGATGATAATAAAAAATAAAAAAATAATATTGTATTTTGTAATATCTTTTATATGTATGTATGTGTTTTTTAAAATATTAAGATTATAATTCGATATTTTTATTTAGTAGATTCTATTACCCTTCTCGTAGATGTAAGCATTTTGTTGAATCGCATAAATTATGTGACCTTTTTATTTTATTTTATTTTTATTTATTTCCTGCATGTTATTGTTAATAACAATAAATGATTTTTTAAAAAAATAATTGAAATTTTGAAAAATTGTTACTAGGTTGTGCTTAGCCCATCTCAATACGAAAAATAGTGTCGTACTGACATAGCACGACCCATGAAGATCATAATTCATGTGTGGCACTGGACTATAACTTTAGTTTTCATAAGTCGTGCCATGAAAAAATACTTTTGTTGATAAATAACTAAAAATTAATAAAAATAATAATATATTAAATATTTTTTAAATTTTTATTCATGATATAATTATCTTTTTTAGTTAAAATAATAGTATAATATAATACTAAATTGTATTTTTAGTTTGTAATATAATATTTAATTATTAATTTTAATATAATAACAAAATTTATAAAATAATAATTTCTTTTATTATAAATTTATTATATAATAAAATTTCTCATTTCATTAAGTTAAAAAATTATTTCAAAATTTATTAACTAAAAAATAAATAAATAAAGCAAATATGTCAAAAATATGGTGTGATTAGTTTAAGTCACACTAAAGCCACGTGAACATAATCGCTATCCAAACAGCAAAGAAAAGTGTAATTACATTAAAAATGTGCTTAAACGAATTAAATAATGACATCAATTCATTCCAAACGAGAGTTTAAATGAAATTTTGTAAGTGAAATTTTTCAAATTTTTATTAAAAATATTAAATAAAATTAAAAAAAATTAAGAATCTAAATTAATAAATTAAAAAAATCTTGTTACATAAATTAAATTGAGCATCTAAAATAAAATTAGAAAAACATAATATAAGGAAATATTTTAAAAGGCATCTGATTTAAAAATAATTGATCTTAAATAAAGAGTTAATAAAATAAACTATTGTGTTGTGTGGTCTCAATAAAAACAACAGTAGCAACTAGAGAAAAAAATATATAGAATGAATTGTGCCACTTATAATTTTTTAGAAATTATTGTAACGGTTTTGTGTTCGTCCGATGAATTTGAAAATGAAATAAAAAAAATAACGGAGTCGCCACCAATCTTTTTTGGCTAGGTGCGATTGGCCACCTATTAAAACATATCATTTTAATGAAATCTTAAAATTAATTAAAATTTATTAAAAAGATAATTTTAGGGTCTGTGCAACAGTTTGGATTCGAGAGTCGGTTACGTGTAGGGAAGGATTAGCACTCCCACAGTGCCCGTTAAAAATGGTACCAATTAATTACATATTATCTTTTGATTTTGATAAAAATAGTCCAATTTTTGGTGTTCAAAAAAAATTTCCTTGATTTTTTTTATTTATTAGGAAAAAAAAATTTATTCTCGAGACAAATAAATTAAAACCTTTTTGTTAAAATAATTCTTAAAATGTTCCAGTACGTTGGTAACATTAAAAGAACTTTTTCTCACCTAAATATTTCTTAGGCATCGCTTCTCGGAATACCTTAGAATCTCATCCTCGGAGGCTCGAATTTATATTTTCGTAAGAAAATGTCATGTTAAAAAATTTATTCTCGAGAAAAATAAATTAAAACCTTTTTATTGAAATAATTCTTAAAATATTCCAATACGTTGGTAACATTAAAAGAACTCTTTCTCACCTAGAGATTTCTTAAAGCATCTCTACTCGGAATATTTTTAGAATCTCATCTTTGGGATTTCTAAATTTACTTTTCGTAAAAAATTATGTCATGTATGCAATGCAAATAATAACATGTTGATCCACACATTTTATTTTTTTTCAAAAATTTTATTAATTGTTTTATTAATTTTTTAATTTTAATTAAAATTTTGAAGAAAAAGGAATTTAATTTTATTGAAGATTTTCTATAAATATTCCAATACGCTGGTAATATTTTACAAAAAATCTTCTCACCTAGAGATTTCTTAAAGCATCTCTACTCGGAATACTTTTAGAATCCCATCATTGGATTAAATTTCTTTCCTTCCTATTTTTATTACATATATTTTTAATTTATCAACCAATTTTTATTTATTATTTAAAAAAAAAATCTTTACTGTATTCAAAAATTTTAAAAAAAATCTTCTCACCTAGAGATTTTGTAGGCATCACTACTCAGAATACCTCTGAATCTCATCGTCGGATAAAAATTTCCTTTTCTTTCATTTATTATTAGTTTAGTATTATTATTAAATTTATTTTTATATTATTATTTTTAAAGTTTATTTAAAAAAATTAACATAATTATAAAAAAAAATTTAACCACAATTTCATCATTTAATTTAACAAATATAAATATTTTAATATGCATAAATATTAATAAAATAATATATAAAAAAATAAGAAAAAAAAATATTTTTTTACCTGAACCGGATCGATCAATGTACGGCTCGGTTCAACGGTTCGGTTCGACGGTTCGGTCCGGTCTGGGTGGATCAGCGGTTCAGTACTGGTTCGATTCGATCTGGGCGGTTCGGATCTGATCCAGTCAGAGCTAGAGGAGAAACGGGTTGTCGGGTCAGGTGTGCGGACCTCGAGTCGGGTTGCAGGTTGACGCCCTATGCCCAAAACGACATCGTTTTGCTTTTAATGTTTTCTATAAATAACTGAAAATTTTTTTTTGTTCATTTGGTTCTGTTTTCAGAAAAAGAAAACGAGAGAGAGAGAGGGCTCTGGGGGAGGGGTCCGGCCTTTTCGCCGTTTGATTGTCGGAGCACCGCACCGGCCGCCACCTGGGTCGCCACCGGCGATCACGCCCGTGGTCACCGGTGACCAAAAAATGCCAAAATACTTCCAGAAGCGCTCTTCAAGATCTAACCTTCTTTTTGTCGAAAACAGCCCCGATCAGCGTAGATTGGGGCTCAAAGTTTCTGTTTTCAAATTTCTTTTTGTTTGTTTTGTTGAAACAAGACTGATGCAATTTTTTTTGCTTTTGCAGGTAGCTTCAGCGTTGGGTTCCTCCCTGCAGGGAGGACTATGTTTATTTTTTTATTTTTTATGTAGATTTGTTTTTACGTTTCTAGTTGGATATGGGTTTGGTGTGGTGTTTGGATGGGGGAAGAGTTCGTCTGAACTCAAGAGTTTTCGTAGGTAGATCGAATGGGTTTTCTTCCTTTTTTTTGTTTTAGAACTAAGAGATAGGGGGAAGAGTTCATCTGTTGATTTTAAAGAGCTTCAATTAGGTGGGATTTGGGTGGCTGTAGGGTGGCTGTAGGTAGGCTAAAAGGAGACTGACAGGAGGTTGGTCGGGGGCTGGCGACAGCGGCGCCGTACCAACCCCTGATTTCTGTCTTATTCTGTTTCTTTTGTTTGTTTTTTTTGTTTGTTTATTAATAATTTTTTTATTATTAAAAATATTATTATTATTATTAAAATTAAAATAGTAGACCCAAACAAAATCGATGTCTATAGCTGCCCCTTTTTATACATTACTAAGAATCAGGAATAGGGCAAAGACAAAAACAACGATTTTGTTCGAAAATAAATTGTGATTATTTATTTATTTATTTTAAAACACAAAACGATTGGGATGACACCGCAAGTCAAAAAATAATGAATCGATCAAGATAATATCGAATCGAATTTATGCCCGGAGGCCTTACATAATCCTCTTTGCCTATTTTCGTGAATCAGGAATAAGGCAAAGACAAAAAAACAACCATTTTGTTTGAAAAGATGAAACATTGAGAAATAAGAAAGAAAAAAAAATTTTTTTTTGGTTCAACAAAAAAGGGTTCCTCTTAACAGAGGTTCAATCAATATTTTTGAAAGTTTAAAAGGCTCATCTTAGTAGAGGCTCAACAACTTTAAAAATCTCATATCTTGGAAAAGTTCCTCTCAATAGAGGCTCAACAACTTTAAAAATCTCATGAAAAGGCTCCTCTTAGCAAAGGCTCAACAACTTTAAAAATCTCATATCTTGAAAAGGGCTCATCTCAGCAGAGGCTCAACAACTTTAAAATTTCTTGAAAAAGCTCCTCTCAACAGAGGATCAAAAACTTTAAAATCTCTTGAAAAAGCTCCTCTCAGTAGAGGCTCAACAACTTTAAAATCTCTTGAAAAAGCTCCTCTCAGCAGAGGCTCAACAACTTTAAAAAAATCTCATATCTTGGAAAGGGCTCCTCTCAGCAGAGGCTCAACAACTTTAAAATCTCTTGAAAAAGCTCCTCTCAGCAGAGGCTCAACAACTTTTAAAAAATCTCATATCTTGAAAAGGCTCCTCTCAGCAAAGGCTCAACAACTTTAAAAAAATCTCATATCTTGGAAAAGGCTCCTATCAGTAAAGGCTTAATAACTTTAAAAATCTCATATCTTGAAAAGGGCTCCTCTCAATAAAGGCTCAACAACTTTTAAAAAATCTCATATCTTGGAAAGGATTCCTCTCAGCAGAGGCTCAACAACTTTAAAAAAGTCTCATATCTTGGAAAGGGCTCCTCTCAGCAGAGGCTCAACAACTTTAAAATCTCTTGAAAAAGCTCCTCTCAACAGAGGCTCAACAACTTTAAAAAAATCTCATATCTTAGAAAGGGCTCCTCTCAGCAGAGGCTCAACAACTTTAAAAATCTCATATCTTAGAAAAGTTCCTCTCAGCAGAGGCTCAACAACTTTAAAATATCTTGGAAAAGCTCCTCTCAACAGAGGCTCAACAACTTTAAAAATCTCATATCTTAGAAAAGCTCCTCTCAGCAGAAGCTTAACAACTTTAAAATTCTCTTAAAAAAGCTCCTCTCAGCAGAGGCTCAACAACTTTAAAATCTCATTTGGAAAAGCTCCTCTCAGCAGAGGCTCAACAACTTTAAAATCTCATCTGGACAAGCTCCTCTCAGCAAAAGCTCAACAACTTTAAAAATCTCATTTCTTGAAAAAGGCTCCTCTCAACAGAGGCTCAACAACTTTAAAATCTCATCTGTTTTCAAATTTGAGTTCTCATCTTTGAACAATTAAATTTCCTCTTTTGAATTCTTTTGTTTGATTATTGTCTTTACCAAAATCTTGTTTTTCATTAAGAAATGGAAAATTTCTATCTTTGTTACAACTTCTCATGCATGCATGTACTGAGTGCTCATAATGCAATGCATGTAATGCAATCAAAATCATTCATTATAGTAAAAAGGTTCTCGAAATCTCTCGCTTTTGGCTTCTTTTATCAGAATTCTTATATGACCAATCTGTTCTCAACATCTGACCACAATATTTTTTTTTCTTCAAAAGTTTGCAACATCAATGTCTTGTCATGCTTTTCTCATACTTTTTCATTTGCCTTTGTCAACTTTAAAAGTAATGCTGAGATCTTTCATGTTTGTTTTTCTTTTCATCATTTTAAGTTCAAGATAAATAAAATACAATCACACATTTCTCTTATTCACTTATACGATGAACAAAAAAATCAGATAAAGATAAAAGAAAGGATAGGCATTATTTTCAAAGAAAAGATAATGTATTTCATATGGCTGATAACAAGTGCATGTTAAAGTGTTTGAGTTAAAACAAGGTGTCAAAAGAATGATCATAAGATAATCATGAACAAAATATTCTCAGATTCTTTCTCTAAAACTAAATCAGATGACTTCTTTGATCATTCAAAGTTCATCAAACTACACTTGCCCCTGTGTTATTGGATCTTCTTCTGATGATGCTTCTGCTTCACATCCAAGCCACCTTTTCAGGTTTTCAGCTTAGATAAGTCATCATTTTTTTTCTTTTTTTTCTTTTTTTTAAGCAAAATATTTCCTCACAACATCTAAATTTATTAGGGTAGGCAAATCACCTCCGTCCATTTCTGCCAAAATCAATGCCCCACCAGAAAATGCCTTTTTCACCACATATGGGCCTTCCCAATTTGGTGTCCATTTCTCTCGATTATCATGTTGATTTGGAAGGATTCTTTTTAGCACCAAGTCTCTTTCCCTAATGTAATGGGGATGAATTTTCTTGTCATGTGCTTTCATCATCCTCTTTTGATATAATTGACCATGACAAAGTGCTGACAATCTTTTCTCTTCAATGAGGTTTAACTGCTCGTAGTGATTTCGAACCTATTCTGCTTCCTCTAACTCTACCTCCATCAAAACTCTCAGTGAGGGAATTTTCACTTTGACCGGTAGCATAGCTTTCATTCCATATACCAAAGAGAACGGTGTGACCCCAATAGATGTTTGGACTGATGTTCTATAAGCATGCAAAGCAAAAGGTAACTTCTTATGCCAATCTTTGTAAGTTTCAGTCATTTTCTCCAGGATTTTTTTGATATTCTTATTCTCAGCCTCTACTGCCCCATTCATTTTCAGACGATATGGTGCCGAATTACAATGGCGGATCTTAAACTGAGTGCATACTTCATTCATCATTTTGTTGTTCAAGTTTTTGGCATTATAAAAAATAATTGTCTCTGAAAGCCCATATCTACATATTATCTCTCTTTTTATGAACTTACATACCACAGATCGGGTCACGCTAGCATATGATGCAGCTTCTACCCATTTGGTGAAGT
Source organism: Durio zibethinus (assembly GCF_047325235.1). Classification (NCBI taxonomy): domain Eukaryota; kingdom Viridiplantae; phylum Streptophyta; class Magnoliopsida; order Malvales; family Malvaceae; genus Durio; species Durio zibethinus. The sequence goes on from NC_143180.1 coordinate 22,284,873, forward strand.
AATCAATCATTACAAAAATGAATCTATGCCCATTCAAAGCTTTTGGAGTGATGAGACCAATGACATCCATGCCTCACATAGAGAATGGCCATGGAAGAGCCAGAACGTGTAATGGGTGAAGTAATCAATCATAAAAAAAATGAATCTATGCCCATTCGAAGCTTTTGGAGTGATGGGACCAATGACATCCATGCCCCACATAGAGAATGGCCACAGAGGAGCCAAAACATGTAATGTTGATGGCGAAGCATGAATCTTGTCAGCATAAATCTGATATTTATGACATCTCCTAGCATAATCAATACAGTCGCCCTTTATTGTCAACCAATAATAGCCAGCCCTCATAATTTGTTTAGCCATCATATGACCATTTGCATGTGCCCCACAAACTCCATCATGTACTTCTTCAATAATCTTATTTACTTCAGCTGTATTTACACATCTTAAGAGCACCGGATCTCGACCTCTTTTGTAAAGGATATCTCCATCAATGAAAAAACTCATAGCCAATCTTCTAATAGTCCTCTTATCATTTTCTGTTGCATGTTTTGGGTATTGTTGGCTTTTAATGTATTGCATGATGTCATGATACCATGGCCTTCTATCAATTTCTTTTTCAACACCTGAGCAATGTACTGGTACATCTTTCACATCCAGCTTGATGGGTTGGATTTCAGTATTTACATCTATTTTGATCATTATAGCTAGAGTAACCAGTGCATCAGCAATTTGGTTTTCCTCTCTAGGTAGATGCTTAAACTGAACTTCTTTAAATTGCTTAACCAACTCAGAGATGTATTTATGGTACCGAATCAACTTAGAGTCTCTTGTTTCCCATTCGCCTCGTAACTTATAGATGATTAAAGTTGAATCTCCAAACACATCTAACACTTTGATCTTCTTTTCAATTGCTGCTTGTAGACCCATAACACAGGCCTCATATTCAGCCACATTGTTTGTGCAATTAAAATTTAATCTGACTGTGATGGGGTAATAATGTTCATCAGGAGATATCAAAATTACCCCAATACCATGACCCAAAGCATTAGCAACTCCATCAAAATACATCATTCATGATTTTTCAACAGGTTCATTTTCTTCAATGGCCATCACATCCTCATCAAAAAAATCTAATTTCATTGGCTCATAATCTTTGACTGCATGATCAGCAAGGAATTCACCTATTGCACTCCCTTTAATAACCTTTTGAGTCACGTAAATGATATCATATTCTGAAAGCATAACTTGCCACCGCGATATTCTTCTTATCAATGAGGGCTTTTCAAAGATATACTTAATAGGATCCAGCTTTGCTATGAGCCAAGTAGTGTGATAAAGCATGTATTGTCTAAGCCTTCGAGCTGTCCAAGTTAATGCACAACACATCTTCTCTAATGGTGAATACTTTGACTCATAATCAGTGAACTTCTTGCTCAACTAGTATATTGCTCGTTCTTTCCTGTCAGTTTCATTTCTTTGCCCCAGCACACATCCCATTGAATTTTCATGCACTGTCAAGTACAAAATCAAAGGTTTTCCTGGCATTGGTGGCACCAACATAGGTGGATTTGATAAGTATTCTTTGATCTTATCAAAAGCTTCTTGGCATTCATCATTCCATTCTCTAGGATCATGTTTTCTGAGAAGCTTGAAAATAGAATCACACTTATAAGTGAGTTGAGAGATGAAGCGAGCAATATAGTTTAATCTCCCTAAAAAACCTCGCACTTCTTTTGAGGTATGAGAAAGAGAAAAGTTTTGGATGGCTTTTATCTTATTTGGATCAACTTTAATTCCTTTTTCACTGACTACAAAGCCCAATAATTTTTCTGATTTGACTTCAAATGTACATTTGGTAAGATTTAACTTCAACTGAAATCTTCTCAACCTGTCAAATAGCTTTTTAAGATTGACTATATGATCTTCTTATTCTTAAGATTTTGTGATCATATCATCCACATACACTTCTATCTCTTTATGCATTATGTCATGAAAGAGAGTCACCATTACTCTCTGATAAGTAGCACAAGCATTTTTTAGCCCAAAAGGCATAACTTTGTAACAGAATGTCCCTCACATAGTCACAAATGTGGTTTTCTCCATATCATCTTGGGCCATCTTGATTTAATTATAGCTTGAGAAACCATCCATAAAGGAAAATGTGGAGTGCCTAGCAGTATTATCCACTAGAGTATCGATGTGAGGTAGAGGAAAGTTATCCTTAGGGCTTGCCTTATTCAAGTCTCGATAATCGACACACATTATCACTTTTCCATTTTTCTTAGGAACTGGCATTATGTTGGCTACCCATTCAGGATATTTTACCACTTCTAAAAATCCAGCATCGAATTGTTTCTTCACTTCCTCTTTAATTTTCATTAGCATCTCTGGTTTCATGCGCCTTAGCTTTTGCTGCATTGGCTTACATCCTGATTTTAAAGGTAACTTGTGCTCTACAATATCAGTGCTGAGTACTGGTATGTCCTGGTAAGTCCACGCGAACACATCTACATATTCTCGAAGCAGCTCTTTTAGCTTCTGTCTTTCAGTTGGTAAAAGAGATATACCAACTTTAACCTCTTTTTTGTTTTCACCATCTCCCAAATTCACTAATTCGGTGATTTCCTGATGGGGTTCAATTGGCTTATCTTCATGTTCTATTAATTTTAACAAATCAAGAGGCAGTGTGTAGTTATCTGAATCTTCCTCATTATCAAGTTCATCAACATGAATTAAGTTTTCAAAATCAAATCTGAGATTATTGTCATGATTATCTTCATGTTCATTGTTTGGGACCCTGCAAAAGGTAAAATGAAGAGAATATTGGCACATAAAAATGGAATGGCAAGAAAATGATGAAAAGTAAAATGAAGATGAAAATAATATAATAAATACGGATGCATCTTTTAAGTCTTTTATTAAAATGACAAACATAAACACACCATAAAAGATCTCCTAATACTCGTAGAAAGTAATTAGGGATTTAAAGTTTCACATTACTTTTCTAAAGTTTTAAAAACAACAGGTAGCTGTGTAACTTTCTAATTATCCAGCTCAAAATCTGAAGGACAATGGTACATGAATAGCTCTTCACTTTGACTCTTCTTTTCTCCATCATCCACCATTTGAATGGCCAGCTTTGAAAATTTTTCCATGAATCCTGCACTTGGGGCTCCCGGTAAATTTGAATAAATGTATCCTCCTAAGTGAAAAGAATCATAGAGGCGTGGAATGACTATAGGCTCTGACTCCAGCTCATATCCCTTAAGATTAGCTATCCTCTTATCTCTTTTTTCATTCACCATTCTTACTCTGTCCCCGCTTGTTGGCTTATATCCCAAGCCAAACCTGTCTCTCTTTTCATATATGGCTGATGGCTTCGTGATTCTTTGCAGGTTCTTCCCAAGTTCGGCTTCAAGTCGCCATCCCATCTTGGTAAACTATTTGACTACCATTTTAGTAGTCGTAGATAAGTGTGACAAATACAATTTAGATCCTCCAGCTATATATGTTGCATTGGCAATCTCAAAGGATCTATAAGAGCATTCTAGAGCTTCATCTGTTGATTCCACATAAGGAGTGTTTATCAGTTGTGTTACCAATAAATCTTCTTCTCCTACCACACATGTTAGTTTCCCTTCAACAATGAATTTAACTTTCTGATGTAATGAGGATGGGACAGCATCTGCCATATAGATCCATGGTCTACCCAATAAAACAACTGTATGAAGGAGATATGTCCATAACTTAAAATTTCACATTGAAAATGCATGGGCCAATCTGCAATGGCACTTTTATATCTTTTAGCACCTTTCTTCTGGTTCCATCAAAGGCTCTCATTATCATATGACTAGGTTTCATATAAGATCCATCAACAGAGAGTTTTGCCAAAGTAGTCACAAGCATAACATTGATGGATGAGCCATTATCAATCAAAACTTTAGCCATTATATGACTTTTACATTTCACAGTAATGTGAAGAGCCTTGGTACTTCCTCTACCTTCAGGAGAAATCTCTTCATCATTAAAAGAGATATAGTTTGAAATCTTCAGATTGCCAATAAGCTGTTCCACATATTCAACAAAAGCATTGTGAGGCATATATGTTTAATTTAGCACCTTCAGCAAAGCATTACGGTGTGACTCTTAACTGAACAATAATGACAATAACAAAATTCTAGCTAGCATCTTGTTAAGCTATTCTACCACGCTATACTTGCTATGTTTTATTAACTTCATAAATTCACTTGCTTCATTCTCATATACTGACTTCTGACATTTTTTTTCTAGGGTTGTGTCAAGACCACTCTGATTTTCATTTTCTTCTCTTACCTTGGCTTTCTCCTTTCTAGCTTTTTTTAGAGCCTCTGGGGTATAACACCTCCCACTTCGAGTTATGCCTCATACACCCATTATGTTGGCAGCATCTGGGTTGACTACGACATCATAATCATACTTCCAAGGTACTGCTTTATCATTCTTATATGAAAAAGGGCGAGGAACTTTAATTGTCACCATTGATCGGGAGAAAGGCTTTTCTTGCTTCAATGTTGGCTTCTTATCATAATAGATAGTTACCGGTCTACGCCTAAACTTATTCTTTGAATCAATGGTAGACACTTTCACCAACTCTTCTCTCTCTTGGTAAAACTCCAATTGACCTTCATCCATCAATTTTTGCACCTCTTGACGAAATTAGTGACAATTCTTGATAGAATGCCCCAGAACACCTCTGTGATAATTGCAGCTTTCAGTTGAGTTAATTATTTCAGAGCAATTTTGAGGTTCTATTGGCTTCAACATGTCAGTTTTGACCAAGGTTTCAAACACTCTAGTCATAAGAGTTTTGACCTCTTCTATTCTTCTTTTCACATAGCTTGTTTGTCCATCAACCAAAGCATTTATTGATGGTCTGGTATAATTTGGTGAGGGTTCCCATTGACATTTGGAGTCCCTTGTTGGCTGGTATCAAAATTTAATACTCCTTCATTGATTAACCCCTGCACTTTACGCTTTAAAGCAGTATAATTCTCAGTGGAATGACCTGGATTCCCATAATGATAATCTCAATGTGCATTGGGGTCATACCATTTGGAAAACGGAGGTTTCAAGGGTTCAACGATAATAGGAGTAAGCAGATGTTTCTCAACAAGTCGAGGTTACAAATTTGTGTATGTCATGGGAATGGGATCAAAAGTGATTTTTTCTTAGGTATCTCTCGGGGCTCTCAAACCAATATTAGGACTAGGTCTCCATCCTGATCTGATAGGTGCAGCAGAACGATTGTAGGTGGGTGTTTGAAAGAATGGCTGAAAACGGGGTGGATAAGCTGGTTGTGGTAAAGACTGGTATGGTTGATATGAATGAGGGATGGATGTAACATGGTTTACAGAAGGGTAATGGGTTTGGTAAATTAGTGTAGGATAAGATGTGAAACCTTTGAATTATTAACCCATATAGTTCACTGTTTGAGCTTCATTCTCTTTCTTTTTAGGAGCTCCACCTTTTCTTACTCCACTTGTCTCTCCTGCATCGAGCTTACCATTCTTTATGGCATTTTCAATGATCTCACCTGATATCACCATATCTGTAAAGTTTTTGGTTGCATTGCCTATCAATCTCTCATAGTATGGTGCTTTCAGAGTATTCGCAAATAAAACAGTTATCTCTTTCTCAGTGAGAGGAGGTTGAACTTGTGCAGCCACGTCTCTCTATCTTTATGCATACTCCTTGAAGTTTTCAGTTGTTTTCTTTTCTATACTTTGAAGGGATAGACGATCTGGAACCATATCCGTGACATGTCGATATTGTGTAAGGAATGCCTTTGTAAGCTCTTGCCAAGAACAAATACGAGTCCTATCTAATTGAACATACCATCTAGCTGCAGAACCTGTAAGACTATCTTGAAATATATGCATTAACAACTTTTCATCTCGAGTATATGCTGCCATCTTTCAACAATACATGGTGATGTGGGTCATTGGGCATTTGGTGCCATCATATTTTTCAAATTCAAGGACCTTGAATTTATGCGAAATTACCACATCTGAAATTAAACAAAGGTCAGTCGCATCTGTGGAGCCATAAAAATTCATTCCCTTTATAGCCCTAAGCCTTTCTTCCAATAACTTCATCTTCTCCTGGGCACTGGTATCTTCTACTTTTTCAGGTATCTGCATCCCTAGCTTTTCTCTTTCCTTGGGATCATCCAAATCAGGAACTAAGATTGGCTCAGGTGGTTTTTCCATCATAATGGGATTAACAAAATTTTGAAATTGTCTTGGAGCAAGTGTGGATGTCATTCCTGGATAAGGATTAGGATATCCACCGGGAGTAGGAATTGGTACTCTAGTTCCTTGTGAAGGTTGGTTCAGTTGTGGCTCAAACCCTGGAGGATAAACAGGATCTACCATATCTGGCAATTGCTCTTGAAAGCTAGGATTTTCTTCCACTGTTTTTCCCTTGTCAATTTTCTTGAGCATATCCATTATTGTACTAAGATCCCCTCTTAGTTTTTCTTGAGCTTTCTCAATTCTTTCAAATCGACTGGCTTGTTCTTGCTCCATGATTCTTGTCTGTGTCCTTGTATTGTATGGATGACGAGTAGGTTAGGTCAAAATTTTTGATGGGCGAGCTATTCTTGAACCTTTATTACCACAAAGTTTTTATTTTGAAAAAAAAGAAAGAACGAAAAAAAATTAGAATGCTATGTGTTAAAATTTTTATTTTATGAAAAATGATGTATATGATGCATGAATGCAAGTGAGAGATATTTGTTCTTGGACAAATTTCAACATTAGAAAATTTTATTGATCCCATACAACTTTCATTACATATGATTTACCATCCTAGAGTTATATCCATAGAAGCATTTGACTTACTCATAATGGTTATTTGCCTCATCTAGAAAGTTCACTAGGCGCTGTCCATATTCTTTTATGGGATTAACTTCTCTTCTTAATGCTTCTACCTTTTCAACCATTTCCCATGCTTTCTTCACTACCTTGCAAACTTGATTAGTCAAGTGCTCTATGTACTGTTGCCTCCCTAAGCTTTCTGCCTTCCATCTCATGTGAACATCCCTTTTTGAATCACATGTGAAGATTCAATCTTTTTTCCTTCTATGCCACTCATCTATCATTGCTGAAATATGGCTCTTGTGGTCTTGAAGTTGTATCTCTAACCCTTGGATCACTTGGTGAAGTGATTCTTTTTTATTCAGTACTTCAAAGTGCTTTCTTCTCTCTTTTGTGAGCATGACTTGCAACCAAACATGTACTTCATTATACGACTCACATGGCACACTGACTGAGGATGAGTAAATATGTAGTTCTATGGGATCCATGAAAACTTCTTTGAAGAAATATGTCTTAGAGTAAATATCTTGATGCAAAACTGTATGATATGATTAATGCAAAAAGAAAAAAAAAACAAAATTGAGTTAGTGTGGTTCGAAAAAACATTTTTTTTTTGTTTTTTAGTGTTTTTGAGATTTTTTTTTGTTTTGTTTTGTATTATACTATACACAACTTTTATTCTTAGGTATTTCCTACAAGAGAATGGACAAGGCTCTACATAAAGCTGGTTTCCTAGGCTTATTATATGTTGGGTTTGGATTGATAGGGTCTAAAGGTTCCCAAATTGTTCCTCATTGTCGTCCATGTTGGACTAGTAAGGCACCCCGATCCTCACCCATTACAGGCTACAAACGAAAAAGGGTTCAATCCGAGTGGAAGTATTTCGCTTGCCATTGCGGAGGTCATCACCTCACGAGAGCATAGGTACTTTACTTTTTCCTATAAAGGACGGAGTCCGGGTATAGAGCTCATGTATGAGATGCATCATGCCATTGTGTGCAAATATATCCTAATTTATTGAGAGCAATATATACAGAAAAAAAATAAAACATAAGAGGCATAGTAAAATAAATGTGTGTGAATTTTTTTGCTTTTTATTTTTGATTTGTTTTGTTTTTTGTTTTTTGTTTTTTTTTTACCTTTTTTTTTTTTTTACTAAAAGTGAAAAATAAAAGATTTAAGAAATTGATTAAGACTATTTAAATCAAAATTTGAGGATAACAAGTAGTTAATTTTGGCCTGACTCTCGAAAACAAAAGATGTCCCCAGTGGAGTCGCCAAGCTGTCGTAACAATTTTGTATCCGCCCGATGAATTTGAAAATGAAATAAAAAAAATAACGGAGTCGTCACCAATCTTTTTTGGCTAGGTGCGATTGGTCACCTATTAAAACATATCCTTTTAATGAAATCTTAAAATTAATTAAAATTTATTAAAAAGATAATTTTAGGGTCTGTGCAACAGTTTGGATTCGAGAGTCGGTTACGTGTGGGGAATGATTAGCACCCCCACAGCGCCCGTTAAAAATGGTACCAATTAACTACATGTTATCCTTTGATTTTGATAAAAAATAGTCCAATTTTCGGTGTTCAAAAATAATTTCCTTGATTTTTTTATTTATTAGGAAAAAAAAATTATTCTCGAGAAAAATAAATTAAAACCTTTTTGTTGTAATAATTCTTAAAATGTTCCAGTACGTTGGTAACATTATAAGAACTTTTTCTCACCTAAAGATTTCTTAGGCATCACTTCTCGGAATACCTCAGAATCTCATCATCGGAGGCTCGAATTTATTTTTTTGTAAGAAAATGTCATGTTAAAAAATTTATTCTCGAAAAAAATAAATTAAAACTTTTTTATTAAAATAATTCTTAAAATGTTCCAGTATGTTGGTAACATTAAAAAAACTCTTTCTCACCTAGAGATTTCTTAAAGCATCTCTACTCGGAATACTTTTAGAATCTCATCTTTGGGAGGTCTAAATTTATTTTTCGTAAAAAATTATGTCATGTATGGAATGCAAATAATAACATGTTGATGCACACATTTTATTCTTTTTCAAAAATTTTATTAATTTTTTTATTAATTTTTTAATTTTAATTAAAATTTTGAAGAAAAAGGAATTTAATTATATTGAAGATTTTCTATAAATAAGGTTTTACATAAAAACATACTCTTTGAACTAAGCATATTCTTTGAACTTATTTTATCATATTTTTTGAACTAATCAAACATATTATACAAATTCCTTCTTTGATCTATTATAATAATCAAATTTCATAATACATATTATATTCTATTCCTTTTATTTTTTATTCTCACAAAATACAAATTTCATTCCTCATTTTTTTTCGTTCCGCAAACCAAACGTGTCATAAGTTCTTAGATTTTTTATGATCTATAACTCAAGGTATGAAATAGACTCATGTTTGAAAATCATATGCATACCAATTATGATATTCACAACAAATAGATTCATTTTTTGATTCAATTTTCTTTGTTTAATTTTCGCTACTTACTATGTTCATACATTTATGTCTGTGTGATAAATATTGACAAATCGCTACAATTTTAAATGATTAATTTAAGCTATTTAAATGAACACATAAACAATTATTGATCAATTTTATAAAATTATCCTTTAAAAGAATAAAAAACTCTTTCAAAAAATTCTACAGTCACCGATAATATACATTTTTAAGTTTTGAATAACTTTTAAATGATTAATGAGGAGCTAAACAATAAATTTTGATAATGTACGGCCTTTCTTGAAGGTTCCATGTGGCATTCATATCTTTTTATTTAATAAATATTTTTATTTAATATTTTTATGTTTGGACCCATAATCTAGAAGGCTTAGATTGGTGATGCTTCTAGCCTTATCGCAGATTATTCCAACCCAATTGCAATGGCTGTCTCCAACCCACAAAGAAGAGTGCAAAGTTTGGGTGATGTCGTCAACTCTAGCTTTCCATTTTAGACCATTTCACTTTCTACGAAACATTCACGTCAAATGGAAGAATATGTAATTTTAATACCGGTGGATCTTTTATGTTTAAATTAATTTAAAAAAATTGTGACATAAAAAAATTTTAAATACTGATATTTAAATTAAGTGAATTAAATTTTAAATTCTCTTATAAATATTGATTATTGGTTTTTTTTTATTTTTTGTAATAAAAGAATATTCTAATTTAGCTCGTGCTTATTTTAATTAGAAGTATGGGTTATAAAATTTTCATGATAAATTTTTTAAATGAAAATTATGTGATACATCATTCAAAATTTTAAACTCAATAAATTAGTTTATAAGATTATTACATATCATTAGGTCATAATTAAAAAAATTAAAGTATTAGGCAAATTAATGAATTAAAAATTATCTAATATAAATTTTCTAAATTTTATAAACAAAATTAAAAAAATTGACATGTTTTAATAATAATAATATATTTATAAAAATTAATAAATTTTTAAAAACTCTATCGTCTATATAATAATAATAATAATAATAATAATAATAATAATAATAATAATAATAATAATAATTTAATTATTAAATGAAGATACCAACCTTATAGACCATAAACCAACAGTCAAATTAATTTATAAAATAACAATTCTAAAATATATAATTATATAAATTTTTATTCATTTAATTTGGTTCAAGCCTATCTTTCACTCAAAATGGAGTCTTATCCAATTATTTTGGCCTCTCATTTTGACCTCTCATTTCTAACATGTCCATGGTGCTAATTAAATTATAGGTGGGAGGATATGTAAGAGTCAGTCCACATTGAATAGAAAAGAATTAAATGAATTAAATAAAATTTTTTAAGTAAAGTCTTAAAATCATACACATCTTCATCTTCATCTCTAAAATTTAATTTTTATTTAATTTTTTTATTTTTATTCAAATAAACAATTAAATTTGAATAAGATTGACATATCTAGTGTAATGAAAATGATTTAAGATTCACTTGAATGGGTGATAAGATTAACTTTGGTGAAATTAAAAACAACGATTAAATTGGGTTCTGTATCAATGAGATTAAAATCAATTGTCAATACATGTGTTTCCATACAAACAAGCAGCAAAAGTGAGATAAATTATAATTAGAGGAAAAATCACCATTAAATTTGTATGTAATAAAAATTTTAAATTATTTAACATTTATAAAATTAATAAATAATTTAAAAATCAATAAATTATTTTTATGTCAAATAATAATTTTTTTGATAAATAATTAAAAACTAATAAAAATAATAATATCTCAAATTATATTTTTTTCTTTAATTTTTTATTAAAGATGTAGTTATCTATTTTTAGTTAAAATAATAATATAATATAGTAATAAATTTTATATTTAGTTATTAATTTTTGTATAATAATTAAATTTATAAAATAATCATTTTTAATTCATAATATAATAATAATTTTATTTATTTATAAGTTTATTATATAATAAAATTTTTCATTATATGAAATTAAAAAATTATTTCATAATTTATTGACAAAATAAAAGAGCAAAAATGTCAAAGGTGTCAAAAGCTCGCCACACCCCTTTCCCATCAATGCAATTTAAGTCTTCCACTAAAGCCATGTAAACATAATCGGTTCGTGCCTTTGTGATCCAAATAGCAAAGCACAGTGCAGTTGCATCAAAAAGTGCTTAAATGCATTAAATGATGACACTGATTCATTTTAAATGAAGTTTTTGATGAAATTTTGTAAGTAAAATTTGTGAATTTTTTATTAAAAATATTAAACTAAAATTAAAATTAATTAATTTAAATTAATAAATTAAAAAAATGGTATTACATAAATCAAATAAAACATTTAAAATAAAAGCATAAAAGCATAAAATAAAATAAAAATTTAGAAAGCATCTGATTTAAAAATAATTGACCTTAAATAAAGAGTTTTTTCATAATAAAGTAAATCATTATTTTGTGTGGTATCAACAAAAACAACAACAGCAACTAGATACAAAAATACATGGTATGAATTGAATGACTTGTAATTTTATAATAATATTGGTTAGAATTTTATAAATTATAACAATAATATGATTTGTAATTGATTTTATGACATAAAATTATAATCAATTTCAAAAAATGCAGATTTATTGAGTGTCAAGCTAGCAAAATTCTAGATAACTAATTCTAACACTATTCAATGTAAATTTAATATAAGTTATCTTTGATGTCTGTGTGATCTGTTCTGACTTTGAATAAAAAATTTCTTTCCATCATAGATCTTTTAATACAAAATAAAATATCGATGTTAATTTAGCCAAAGGTTTGAAAATTTAAGGATAGAAAAGAGAAAACATTAAAAATATGTAAACATGTTTTTTTTTTTTAATGTGCGTTTAAGACCATTTCACTTTCTATGAAGCATCAACATTTAAGTAGAAAAATGCAACTTTAATACTCTCGGGTCTTTTACATTTAAATTAGTTTCGTTGGATATTTTTATAAAAAAATTGCAACATAAAAAACCTTTAAAGACTGGTTTTTAAATTAAGTGAATTAAATTGTAAATTCTCTCATAAATATTGATTTTTTATATTTTTATAATAAAAAATTGTAGTTAAGTTCATGCTTATTTTAATAAAAAATATGGGTCATAAAAATTTCATGATAATTTTTTAAAATGAAAATTATGTGATACATCAATCAAAAATTTAAATTCAATAAATGAGTTTATAAGATTACTACATATCAGTAGGTTATAATTAAAAAAAATTAAGTACATAGACAAATTAATGAATTAAAAATTATCTAATATAATTTTTTTAATTTTATAAACAAAATTAAAAAATTGACATATATTTTATAGTAATATATTTATAAGAATTAATAATAAATTTTTAAAAACTCTGTCGTTTATATATATAAAATAATAATTCAATTATTAAATAAAGATACGAACCCTATAGATCATAAATCAATAATTAAGTCAATTTATAAAATAACAATTCCAAAATATATGTATATATAAATTTTTATTCATTTAATTTGGTTCAAGCCTATCTTTTTATTTAATGTGGAGTCTTATCCAATTCTTTTGACCTCTCATTTCTAACATGCTCATGTTGCTAAGTAAATTATAGGTCTAAGGATATGCAAGAGTCCGTGAACATTGAATAGGAAAGACTTAAATGAATTAAATGAAATTTTATAAGTAAAGCTTTAAAATCATATACTTTTTCATCTTCATCTTTAAATTTTAATATTTTTTAATTTCATTCAAATAAAAAATTAAATTTTTATCAAATTTAGATCAGATTGATATCTATAGTGTAACGGAAACATTTTAGAATTCACTTAAGTGAGTGATAAGATTAACTTTAGTGAGATTAAAAATAGCAATTAAATTGGATATTGTATCAATGAGATTAAAATTAATTGCCAAGATATGTGATTCCATACAAAAAGCAGTGGAAGTGAGAAAAATTATAATTAGAAGAGAAATCACCATTAAATTTGTATGAATTAAAAAATTTAAATTATTTAACATTTATAAAATTAATAAATAATTTAAAAATCAGTAAATTATTTTTATGTCAAATAATAATTTTTTGATAAATAATTAAAAACTAATAAAAATAATAATTCAATCTAAAGTAAAATGACACCACTATATCTATAAATCTTTTCCAAAAATTGTTTATACAACTAAATTCAATATTTCAAAAGATATCCATTTGGATGTGTGAGATTTCAAAAGATATTCATTCGGATGTATGAGTAATTAATGTATAGATAATTAAAAACACTCTGAGAAATTTGTGTAAAATACTTTCATCCATTGATTGCAATAAAATTTTATACAATTATATGAAAGCAAGATTGTTTATTGTATAATCTCTTCATTTTAAACACTGTAAAGAAGTTTGCAAAATTTCTGAACTTCCCCCTAACAAATGCAATCATCATGGAAAACACACCTGCGTGGCATCGAAGCAACTTCGTCTCCAACAAAGAACTCCTCCAAACAAATAGTACATTGTTTCTTGGAACTCAAATCCTCGAGTCTTCGCCTTTTCTTCATGAGGAAAAGACCATCTTCATCATATCACCAAATTTCATTTTTTCAAAACTTGAACAGAAGACTTACTAGCAAGCTAGAAATTCAATGTTGTCAATAACTCATTAATCACATGATCAAACTCATCATTAGCTACTTGAACTATTACTAATTCTAGGACCAACTTTTTCATTTTACGTCCAAGATTAATAGGGTCTTTATCAACCTCCCATGCAAAAGAAAAGATATCCGGAATAATGACATATTGAAGGAATTGTAGAGATACACCGTTATTGGAAATTAAGGAAAGTATACTCTTTGGACCATATTTTTCAAATAAAATCATGTGACGAGGATATATGGCCGATTGATGGAATATTTTTACGGTTGTTTTGAAATCAAGAGGTAAAAGGTAATGAACCTCTAAATTGTATGGTATGCAACAATAGAGATCTTCTAAGCGACTATCTATTACATGGCTAATCTTGAGATAATAATTGGAAGCTATGGCAATATTTTGGAAATAGATTTCCAAGTTTTTTTTGTTTTTATTTTGAGAATATAGAATTTGTTGCTAAATTAAAAAAAAAAAAGTTGGAGGCTTATTTTTTGATGAAAGTATTGGATTCTAGAGTTAAAAAAAAAAAAAAGACATATATAGAAGATTAAAACCTAATTAATTTGCTTTGGGGTCACCACCCTTCCTTTATATTTAAAATGCAAATTGAACTCCAATTAGGAGTATATCTCTAATAGGGTTTAGGAAATTGTTAAATGCAGCAATTAGTTAATTATTTTTGTTTTTTAAATAAAAAATTTATTTCATTTTTATATGCATTTAAGTAATTCTAATAAATTATATTAAAAGAGAAGTATTATAATGTCAATGTCTCTGACCAATATGTAGGAATTAAATATACATATATATTGCTATAAATGCAAAGTTATAATTTTTTTATAAAATAAAGTTTGAATTGCTAATTTTAAACCAAAGCAAAGGAATAAATATATACACATATACATAGGGAACTTAGGTGCTAACTTTAATATAAATGCTTATTCATTAATATAATTTATATAACTCCCATACAGTTATTCAATTAAAATTACAATAGAAATAAACAGTAATGTATTTAATCTGATAAAGAAATTAAAAAGTTCAAAAAATTATTTTAAAAGAAATCGATTTTCATCAATTAATCATCATTACTATTACCTCTTTATAAATCTAATAACAATAATATTATTGTTTAAACTTTTAGTTACTTTTATTTGTTGAATACTCTCATATCTATTTTATTTTAATATGCCAAACATGCTTTTATTTGTTCAAAGAAATTATAGTCATTTACTATGTAGATTGTACACATATATTCACAATTGAACCAATATTCAATTATATATTCATGTACCAATTTACTATATGAACATATATTTATTGAAATTAAACCAATTTTTCAAGTTAAAGTTTGGAACAACATTATCTAAAAGTGAATATCAACTTATTGATTATTTAATTACTTCTTATTGCAGGCTATAAGGGTTATTGGACTAGAACTTGAGCCTAAATGAAAAAATGCGGGCCATGTTAGTAGGCTATATTTGTTACAGGCCTATTTAGTTTTATTTGTTTCTTTTATTAAATATGTTATTATTGTTACACTAGACAAGGAGAGAGAGAGAGAGAATTATGACCTGCAATATCCGATTTTTACGGATTGCAGTTATGTTGAGTATTCTGCTAAGAATTACAAATGATGAAAAGGAGCATTGTATACGATTTTGTCGAGAAATATCAGCAGTTATTCTCTCTTCTAGAAATCTTTCTTCTTTTTTCTTTCTCCTTCTTTCTCTTCTTTTTTTTCTTCTGCGATCTATCCGTTGTCGTTACTTTGGAAATTTAAGCTGTGTCATTTTCGTATCAAAGCATCGACTTGGCAATCATGGCGGATGGAGTCTCTACCAGGATGCAAAAGGAAATCCAACAAAATGAAGAGGAAATTGCTAAGCTTTAGAATGAAATCTAGTAGATCGATGTCAAGATGGAGAAGAAATTTGGGGAGATAGATGTCAAGATGGAACAAATGTTTGGAGTGATGCAAAATAAGGTACTAGAATATTTGAAAGAGTTGTTGGAGATGGCTCCTAATGATGGTAGCTGGATGCCCAACAAGCAAGAGGAAGACTTAGTCTCTGTTTGCAAAACACAGAGGAAGCAGGGAATAGAGCCTGTTTCTGATTGTGATACAGACAAACCTTCCTCTGATGGAATGGTACTCAACAGTTCTTCACATTCAGATCAACCCCGGTACCTGTTTTCTAATTCATGTAAGCTGTTTAATGGTCATGATTTCAACAGTTGGGTTTTGAAACTAGAATAGCACTTTGAAGTTGACAGAATACCTGCGATTATATTGACTAACAAAGTTTTTTAAAAAATTAACACTTGTCTTATTAGAGTATATTTATAAAAAAATTAACAAATTGATTAATTATTTAAATAGCTATACTGAATTCTTAAAAAATACTGTATAAAATAATAATCCAAATATTAAATGGATATAACAATTTTAAAAATAATTTGTCTAATAAAAAATTATCATAGTAATTCTAAAATGTGTATAATTTTTTTAGTATTGTGTAGAGTTCATAAAAAAATTATGTAGAGCTCACACTTTTAAATGACGGATTCTTACACAAATTTTTTTAATTGGCTAATTACAAAATTGCAATAAAAATTATAGGGGTAATTAGCCTTTTTTTGTGCAATTAATTTTGTTCAAAGCCTATCGTTTCTCCAAACAAATAAAACAAGAGTACTGTTCACCATAATATAAACAAAAAAAAAAAAAACAGAGAAAAAAGTTATGAAAGGTCATTGGTATTTAATTTGAAAACATTTCGGACTAATTTCAACTATAATTTAGTTTGGGAAAAAATGTTTTGTATTTTTGTTAATAATTATGTTTTGTATTTTATTGGCTATATATTATTATTATTATTATTATTGAAAATTTAGATTAAATTTAATTACAGTCAAACTCTAGCTTTAATTATATATTAAAAATGAAAAATATTTTGTGATGATAAGCCTTTGAACTTTTCATATAAGCCTCTGTCCTTTTATTATATCCAATTAAGTCTTTAAAAATTTAATTTTATCTAATTAAATCTTTAAGCTTAATTTTGTTCCACTAAGCTCTTTTTTTTAGATGAAAATTGCAAAAAATATATATATATATATATATTTCTTGCCAAATCAACATAGATGTCATAGTTCTTTCTATGATGCCAATATTTGCATAGCATATATTTGAAAATAAAAAAGCTTTTTAAATGCTAATGTGATCTATTATATGAGCCATTTATTATATATTATGTAAACAATAACTTGACTTAAATATTTATATTTCGCAAAGCAAATATTGATTTACCAAAAAAAAACAATTATTACCATTGACATGGTAAAAATAATGAATTTTAATAGTTTTCATATAAAATAAGACTTAATTAAATAAAATTAATGTTTTATGCTTTTAATTGGATAAAAAAAGATAAAAGTTTATTTGAGGAATTTGAGAAAACTACAACATTGTTTAGCATTTTAGTTAAAAAAAAGTACAAATTGAAGTTATATAGCTTAAATCATCACTCAAATTCGTTTTAAGTATACTCAATATAATTACTATTAAATTTTAAATGATTTAAAAGGTAGGGAATGCAGAAAGTTTAGAAAGATGAAATTGTGAGAAACAATGTGTATGAGTCTGTACAAGAATAAATGACCAGTAAATAGTAAAATTAAAAGATTATTGTGTAAAGTTGTGTTTGTTGTAATTTGGTATACTCACCAATTGTATTCTTTGTTTATTCAAACAAATAAAAAGGTGATATTAAAATTGCTGTAGCATTCCAAGCAAAAGTACTATAGCAAATCGGGACTACAGCAGAATATTACAATTGATATTGAAAGTTGAAATTCTACTTTTGGCCATTAGTTAAATTTTAGAAATAAGAAATTTCTGAACATACATATTAAGTGCTAAAATACAATTGTTCTATATCACAACCGATTCACTACAAAAACTTTATTACTAGAGTGCATAAACATTTTCAATACAAAGAAGCAAAAAAGAAATAGATTGAAAGTAAATACACGTGCTTAGAATTGTTATTCAAATTGTTAGCACCTTAATATTAGCCACCGTAGACTTCATGACCCCATAATTCTCCCAATTTTATGATTGAGAAAGGATTAGGCAATGGAAGCGATTGACGGATAAGGGCTTGAACAACCTGTTGCATGGTTGGCCGAAGTTGGGGATTGCCATTCAAGCATGCAAATGCTAGCTTTGTGGTAGAGACTACGTCCTTTGCAACTTGCCTTACTGGTGGTGAGAGACGTTGGTCTATCACATCTTTAAGTAAAATCAGTTGGTTGTCATTTGGTATCGATGTCGATGCCGATGTCGATGCCGATGTCGATGCCAATGATGATGATGGCAAATATGAAATCAAATCACCATGATGCCTCCCCATAAGTATTTCCATTGTTAGCACCCCAAAACTGTAAACATCACATCTTTCGTCTACTTTCATTGTATAAGCCAACTCTGCTTAAAGAAATATTTATAATCAATGTGCTCTATTAAGCAATGAATATATCTAAATCAAATACACTATTATGTAAGAATATTGAGAAGATTATAAAATAATGTTGAAAAGAAATTGTGAATGTTTAGAAGATTACATGAAAATTAAAATTCATAGGTTTAAATAAGATTTTATATTTAGTTCATCAGTTTGATATATTGAATATTAAAAAATTAAGTGTTAAACTTCAAAGATTAATTACACATTTTATACTTGAATTAGAGTAAAATTCTTTGAAACTTAAATTTGAAAAGTTACAATCTTAAGTGTTAAACTTCAAAGATTAATTACACATTTGATACTTGAATTAGAGTAAAATTCTTAGATACTTAAATTTGGAAAGTTACAATCTTAAAACCACTTGTACATAGTTTTAATGCATCAATTTGCACACAAAACTAACACTTTTAATTGAATGATGACATGTTTAAAGCATCATAAAAAAAGAGATATTAATAAATACCTGGAGCTATATACCCGAAAGTGCCAGCAAGTGAGGTCCAATTGGAAGAGTCAGGCTTTAAAAGCCTGGCTGTGCCAAAATCTGAAACATGAGCCTCATAGTCCAAATCCAAAAGAACATTGTTGCTGGAAATGTCTCGATGAATTATAGGTGATGAATGGTCATGATGCATATAAGACAAGGCATTGGCCACTCCTTTTACAACATTTAGCCTCTTCTCCCAATCCAACTCTATTGCCTCGTCCTTGTTGCTTAGCACCTTTCTCAAATTTCCCCTTTCTACAAACTCATAAACCAAAAATGAGTTCTTTGGATGTGAACAAAAGCCATACAGCTTCACAATGTTTCGATGCCTTATATCTGATAAAGCATGAATCTCGCTTTCAAAGGCTTTCAAGTTGTTCGAAGTCATGCTATCTTCAGATTGGTGAAGTTTCTTCACAGCAACCACCACACCAACGGGTAGCGCAGCTTTATAAACAGTTCCATAGCCCCCTGAGCCAATGCAATTGTTGGAGCTGAAATCTTCAGTGGCTTCAATAATGTTCTCGTAGAGTATTCTTCCATTATATCCGCACAATGTGAAAAATTCTCCAAGTTGTGCCTCTATTGACTCAGATTTTCTGGTTCGGTTTTTTTGGCAAAGAATAAGGATACTTCCAACCATGATAAAGAGAAAAAGAAGACCAAAGAATGGAATCACAATGAAAATGATGACGTTGGTGCTTTTTCTATGACCGTTGCTAGCGGCAGTGACAGCACAAGGCATTAGTCCAGTGGCATTACCACATAGGCCTTTATTGTTTCTTAAGGCATCAAATGAAGCCTCATGAAATGCCTTAATGTTAGGAATAGGGCCTTCTAATTGATTGTAAGATATATTCACAACTGTCAAGCTCTTCAAATCATTAAAAGAATTTGGGATGGAACCATTGAGCATATTGTGAGAAAGGTCCAATATTTCCAAGGAATGTAATTTTGAAAGCTGTTGTGGTATCTCCCCAATAAGTAAATTCTGACTTAAATCTAGATTTTCAAGACCATTTATATAGCTTACTGAAAATGGAATGCTTTCTCCAAGTTTATTCTTGCTCAAATTCAGGTCCAATAACTTTGTGCAGTCTCCAAGTTGATTAGGAATCGGTCCACTTAAATTGTTTGATGCCAAGTTAAGATGTTGTAGATTTGAAAGAACTCCAATCTCTGGTGGAATTTTGCCTGAAAGTTGGTTACCACTTAGCAGAAGACGGAACATCAATGTCAATGCTCCTAATTCCTTGGGAATCTCACCAACAAGATGATTTGAAGAGAGATCGAGTTCCTGTAACTGAGTTGCATGTTTCAACTCAGTTGGTATCTTTCCAGAAATGTTGTTATTGGAGATTTGTAGGCTTGTTAGATTATGGCATTGCCCCCACTTTGGAGAAAGTTCACCATAAAATCTGTTATTGCTTAATGCAAAATAACTCAAATTCGGATACACATCAAAAGCTTCTGATATATTTCCTGTGAAGTAGTTTCCTTCAAGCCTAACTCTGTATAAACTTTTGCAGTTTTTCAATCTTGGTGGGATATGACCCGTCAAATTGTTGTTGACAACTGAAAGATATGCGAGCTGTCCACCTTTGCATACATTCTCAGGTAATGGACCACTGAGATGGTTATATCCTAATTGTAATGACTGCAAATGAGTAAGATTGTTGAGCATTGAAGGAATTGGCCCTAACAAATGATTATGGTTAAGTTTTAACGCCATAAGCTTTGTCATGTTTCCGATTGAAGGAGGGATTGAGCCAGAGAATATATTTTGACTCAAGTCAAAGGAAGTGAGAAATTTAAGCATTCCTATCTCTTGAGGTATCATCCCAGAAAACATATTTTGATAGAGATAAAGAGTGGATAGACTGGTCAAGTTTCCTATGGAAGCAGGGATTGAACCAGAGAAATTATTTTGACTCAACTCAAAGTCAGTGAGAGATTTAAGCATCCCTATCTCTTGAGGTATCGACCCAGAAAACATATTTCGATGAAGGCAGAGAGTGGATAGGCTGGTCAAGTTTCCTATGGAAGCAGGGATTGAACCAGAGAAATTATTATGACTCAACTCAAAGTCAATGAGAGATTTAAGCATCCCTATCTCTTGAGGTATCGACCCAGAAAACATATTTCGATGAAGGTAGACAGTGGATAGACTGGTCAAGTTTCCTATGGAAGCAGGGATTGAACCAGAGAAATTATTATGACTCAACTCAAAGTCAGTGAGAGATTTAAGCTTCCCTATCTCTTGAGGTATCGACCCAGAAAACATATTTCGATGAAGGTAGAGAGTGGATAGACTGGTCAAGTTTCCTATGGAAGCAGGGATAGAACCACATAGATAGTTATCGAAGAAATAGATCTCGGAAACTGAACTCAGCCTCCCTATCTCTAATGGAATGGAACCACTGATCTCATTACTTGCTAAGGAAATCAACTCAAGACCTGTCAATAAGCAAATTTCTGATGGAATATTCCCCGAAAAGTTATTGTTTGACAATTTAAGGAAGGTGAGCTTGGAAAGGTTGCCAATGTGTGAGGGAATGGGCCCATTCAGTGAGTTGTTATGAAGGTTAAGCCTCATCAGGCTAGGGAAGAAAAGAAAGTTAAGATTATGAAGTGTACCTCTCAACCCATAATCTGGAAGGCTCAGATTGGTGATGCTTTCAGCCTTGTCGCAGGTAATTCCAACCCAGCTACAATGGCCATCTCCAACCCACAAAGAAGAGAGCAAAGTTTGGGTGTTGTTGTCAAGGCTTGCTTTCCATTTTAGAAGAGCTCCCGCTTCTTTTCCTCTTTTAAGTGCAGCAATGGAGGATGAAGAAGCAAAGACAGAGGAAGAGTGAAGCAGGACAAGTACTAGGAAGAACATGACTTTGAATGGTATTAAGAAAGATGACATGATTTGGATAGTTCAAAAAGGATCTTTTGTTAGTTGTTCTAAATTACATTGGCTAGCATGGACAGGTATTTATGTAGAATAGAAGAGCATTTCTGTCACTATGCAACATCAACATCAAGTGAAAAAATCTAACTTCAAGACTACGTTTAAATTAATTTTGTTACATGATGATTATTAGTCTTTTAAGTTTCAGTTGTAAAATGTTTTTGAATACAAAAATAATAATAACGATAAGATGAATTATAGTAAAAAAATGATAATGAAAAATATTAAATCAAAATTATATGTAATAAAAATTTTAAATTATTTAATAGTTATAAAAGTAATAAATTATTATTAAATTATTTTATGTCAAATAATGATTTTATTAATAAATAATTAAAAGTTATTTATTAATTTATTATATAATAAAATTTATTTTATATTAAATTTACAAAATTATTTTATAATTTTTAAGTAAAAAACAGAAATAAAAAAATTAAGTGATTAACTTGAAACTACAAACAAATAAATAAAAGGGCAAATGAGTACTAGAACTCAAACCTCCATTGAGCGGTGAAAATCACATCACACTATAAAATTATTTGGATTGCATTTGACAAGTAGGTCATTTCGACCAATTAAAAAAAAAAAAAGGTAAGTAAACAATAATAATTAAGAAATTAAAAAATACCGTCATACTTGTTAGGCTAAAAAGTCTCAATCCAATCATATTAACGAAAGTGAAATCAAATAATTAATCAAACACATAAGAAATGACAATTTAATGTGATTTGGTACAACTAACCTACGTCCATGGATGATAAACAAGATCCACTAGTTGTAGAGAATTACAAACATACAAATCAGATCATCTACCTCACTTAACAATCAATACTCATAAGACACTCTCTATCTCTTCTAGTCTTATGGAGTATTATTAACCCAAACAAACGCGTACCTATGTGCACCCTTTTAATTCAACTAAACACATACTCATATACACTCATACCTCATACCTATATAGACCTTCTCAGTCTCCTCTAGTCTACTCACAAATAAACATACATACTCATAAGATGTAAATCTCCAGTACTCTTATGGGGTATCTATCCCACAAAATCCTACAACTCTCTTACATCTTTTTCTCATACCCATCCCTATAGAGATTTTATCTATTTATAAGCATACAAACTTGCCTATTAAGAATCATTTTCTTCTTAAATTTTTCTTCTGCAAATTAAACTTATCTATTAAGAATCTCTTTTCTCTCAGAATTCTTTTTTTGCAAGTCTTCTTGTACATCAAGCAATAACTAATAAATCTTAAACAAATCTTTTATGGGATTTGAGTCATTATTCCTAACAATCTCCACCTTGACTCAAATTCCATCAATCATTTATCTTCATGCTAGATATGCTTGGCTCCACCTGTAATGAAAGTCTCACAATCATCTTCTCTTGTATGTCTTCAGGTTTCATGAAAACCAATCCTCAATTCTTAAAATATGAACTTGAACTTTTTTCTTGAATCGAGCTCCTATGGACTTACCTCTTCCCATGGCTTAAACTTTCAGCTTTTTTCACGTCTCGAACCTTCAACTCTTATATCACTTGTTAGGGATCACCATAGCTCGTTACCACTTGTTAGGCTAAAAAGCCTCAATCCAATCATACCAGTAGAAGCAAAATCAAACAATTAATTAAACACATAAAAGATAATAATTTAACATGGTTTGATCCAACTAACCTATGTCCGCGGATGAGAAACAAGATCCACTAGTTGTAGAGAATTACAAACATACAAATCAAATCATTTACCTCACTTAATAATCAATACTCATAAAACACTCTCAAACTCTTTTAGTCCTATAAAATATTCTTAACCCAAACAAATACATACTCATGTGCACCCTTTCAACACAACTAAATACATTCTCATATGCACCCATACCTCATACCTCTGTGGATCTTTTCAGTCTCCTTTAGTCCATTCACAAACAAACATATATACCTATAAGACATAAATCTCTAGTACTCCTATGGGGTGTCTATTCTACAAAATCCTACAACTTTCTTATATTTTTTTCTTATACCCAATCTTATAGAGACTTCATCTATTTATAAGCATACAAACTTACCTATTAAGAATTCTTTTCTTCTTAGAATTCTTCTTCTGCAAGTTAAACTTGCCTATTAAGAATCGCCTTTTCTCTAAAATTTTTTTTTTGCAAGTCTTCTTATCCATGAAGCAATATCTAACTAATCTCAAACAAATCTCTTATGAGATTGAGTCATTATTCATAACAATTTTCACCTTAACTCAAATTCCATCAATAATTTATCTTTATGCTAGATATGCTTGGCTCCACCTGCAATGAAAGTCTCACAATCATCTTCTCTTGTATGTTACCGATCCTTAATCCTTAAAATATGAACTTGAACTCTACTCTTAAATTGAGCTTTTCTGGACTTACCTCTTCCCATGGCTCAAACTTTCAGCTTTTCTCATGTCTCAAACTTTTAACTCTGACACCACTTGTTAGTGATCACCACAGCTCTGATACCACTTATTAGGCTAAAAAGCCTCAATCCAATTACACCAGCGAAAGTGAAATTAAACAATTAATCAAACACATAAGAGATAACAATTTAATGTGGTTTGGTCTAACTAACCTACATCCACGGATGAGAAATAAGATCTACTACTTGTAGAGAATTACAAATATACAAATCAAATCATCTACCTCGTTTAACAATCAATACTCATAAGACACTCTCAATCTCCTATAGTTCTATGGAGTATTCTTAACCCAAATAAACACGTACCCATATGCATCATTTCAACACAACTAAACACATACCCATATGCACCCATACCTCATACATATGTGGACCCTCTCAGTCTCTTCTAGTCCACTCATAAACAAACATACACATAAGATGTAAATCTCTAGTATTCTTATGGGGTATCTATCCCATAAAATCTTATAACTCTCTAACATCTTTTTTCTCATACCCAACCTTATGGAGACTTTATCTATTTATAAGCATACAAACTTGCCTATTAAGAATTCTTTTCCTCTCAGAATTCTTTTTTTGCAAGATAAACTTACCTATTAAAAATTCCCTTTCTCTCATAATTCTTCTTTTGCAAGTCTTCTTGCCCATCAAGCAATATCTAACAAATCACAAACAAATCTTTTATGGGATTTGAGTCATTATTCCTGACAATACTTTCTCCACAGGCTAAAAGCAAAAAAAGAGTAAAAAACTCACTCATCACTAATGTCTTTCTATCTAAAAAAAAAAAACAAAACAAAAAAAAAGCTTAAACTTTTTCTCTTAAACCATATTTTCCTACTACGAGATCTTGACTTGATGACAAAAAAAAGATTTGGTGGATTTGATCCAATTTTGAATTCAATTACACATTTGAAATTTGCCAAAAAGTTGAAATCCGTTCTTCTCTTTAGCAAAATAAATGAATTTATTTTTGGACTTTTGAAAATCCTGCTTGAAATTCATTACACCCTTCAAATACTTCATCCAACCATAGCCTAGAAGAAGAAATTTAATAAGGGCTTGATCCCACTTTCAACAAGAAATATTAGTGTTTTCACATTTTAGGTTTTTTTAATTCTTTTAGTCGTAACTTTGTACTTAACACTCATTGGTTTAGAAATAAAAAAGTAGCCAACATTTCAAACAAATAAAAAAGAAAGAAAAAGTAGACAGAACGACGCAGATCTTGCTGCATTTAAAAAACAAAGTCATAAAAGACAAATCAATTGCTTTAAGAAATGCAAACTTTTCAACTTTCAGAAAATTTACATCATAATCATATTTGTTTATAAAGACGTTTGATTCAAAAGAAAGAAGATTATTAATCATAGTTTTATTTTTGATTATTTGATTATTACATTTGGTTGTACAATATTTTTGAGTATCAAGAATGTAAGATTATTAGTAATATCAAAATAGGGCTTCAATATCAAATAAATTACATATTAAATTGGTACCCAAAAATATTTTAACCACGAGCCTTTTTTTGACACCTACCTATGTTCATAGTTAAATTTCTTTGTTTTTCCTATTTTAGGAAAATAGATTCAAATTTTATTTTAGAGAAGAAATAATACATCAATCAACCTAATAAAAATATTTCAATAATTTTTATTTTTCTTGCTTTGTATAACCTTTTAAATGCACTTTGATAACCAAATATACAATATGCATGAGTCCAAATAAATTTGTTTTGCCAAAATACATGACCTCCGCTAATTTCCCTTCCATAAAGAAAGAAAAATAAAATTTTAAAAAGGATTAGTGCAAATAAAACTTGAAACTGAATTAAGCTCACTGCCATGCGTAAAGGATCCAGGAATTATAATTGGTGATGCAAATTAATAAATATGTACAGTATTATGCATAAAAAGGATATAAATCAAAATTAATTCGTGTAATAAAGATGGACATCTACGCTCATAGTAATTTAGTTTACTTAAGTTTTTATTTTTATTGAGTGTATGTTTTAACTTCATTTGAATTTTTTTAATGAAATATAATGATTAATGATAACTTTTGTATATATTTTTAAAATATTTTTAATTTATAAATTTAAAATATGTTAAACAAATTTTAATTATTTAAAATTATGATTTTATTTTAAAATAATTATTTTTATTATTTAATTAATTTTATTCTTATTTTTTAAAAATAATTTGATAAATTTAATTCATACATAAAATTAGAAATTAAATAAATAAAAATGTGCCAGATAGATAAAAATATAGTTTATATAAAATAGTTTAGTATGAAAAATATAGTTTAATATTAAAAAGATTATAATTTTCAAAAAATTATAATCTAATATATAAAAGGAGGACGATTTGTTAAAAAAATCATAGTCTATATAGATAATTTTGTAGTTTAATATACCTAAAAACTTTGATTTTTGAAAAAAGTCATAGTCTAATATAAAAAAATTATAACTTTTTAAAAAAATCGTAATCTAATAGTAAAAAAACCGTAATTATTAAATTTTTTTTCAAGTACCCTAGCTGCCTCCAATCAACTGTGTTTTTTTTTTCCCACCACAATAAAGAAATGAAAAGAAAAAAAGAAAAGATTAGAAACATCTCAATTGGCGTCAATTGGAGGAAGACTTCATAAGTCTTTTAGGAAGTCTTTTAAAACTAGAATAAGAGTAATATCACACCCTACATGCCCCAGCCTAGTTAGCTGCCTTTCTACGTAATAAAGAAAAAAAAAACGTAAGAAAGGAAAAGACAAGAAAAAGTAGAAATATCTAAAATTGACGCCCATGTCAATTGGAGGAAGACTTGAGATGTCTTTCCAGAAGTGTTTCACGTCATTCATGGTTAACGTGGGTTTGCAATGATTTGATCACAACCTTGCGGTCTTGAGTTGACTTGTGCGCGTAACAGTTTTACTAATTTATTATTGCCATGAAACACGTTAGTTTGTTAGTCTTCGTGGAAATTAACTGGAGAGGGGTTGAATAAATCCCTGACCATCGGGCTAGTCAATGTAATTTATACTTAAATAATTAACAAAATATATATTCCTTTGAACTATCCAAATCATGGCTTCTTTCTTAATATCATTTCAAGTTCTGTTGTTTTTCATGCTTGTGTAGGTTCGATCATCTTATGTTTATCTAAATGAAATCATAAAATATTATGTTTTATTTAATTAAACCTTATTTTACATAAAAACTTAAGGAAATTTCAACATTTCACACGCTCAAACTAAAATTTTAATATTTTAAATATAGTAGGTTCATTGTTAGTGTTAATTTACACAATTCTTTTATTTAGGATTATTACACAATTTTAATATATAATTTCAAGAAAACAAAACTTTTGAACATGATCATTTAGCTAATAATCACTGACCTACCTCCAATTCAAAAAAGAAAAAAAAAAACAAAAACAAAAAATGTTTGATACAAATGGAAAAGAAGCTTTTAACCAAAAGTTTCCAGACAACAATGTTACTATCCAACAACACTGAAACTAAAACTAAAAAAAAATCCCTAATCTCCCTTTCTTTTTATGTTAATTTCTCATTAAATTCTTCCTCTACTATATTTGAGTGATTTGCTTTTATTTAATCCATTGACCTTGCATATATAAGAAGTAATTTCTTTTTACAGATTTAACTAATTTAATTTTATTTATTAATGAATTGTTACCATTAGTGAATCAAATATTTAACTACATATATATTAGATTGCTTAAACATCTCAATACAAAGGAGAGAAAAAAGGAGATTGAGAAAGCAAATTATACTCGTACCAAGAATTATTATCCAAATTGTTAGCACCTAATTAGCCACAAACTCCATGACCAATAGTTCTCCCAATTTGATGATCGTGAAAAGATTGGGAAATGGAAACTATTGACTGGTAACGACTTGAGCAACCTATTTCGTGGTTGGCCGAAGTTGGGCATTGTCATTCAAGCATGCAAATGCTACCTTCGTAGTAAATACTATATCCTCTGCAACTTGGTTTTTTGGTGGTGAGAGACGCTGGTTTAACGCATCTTTAATAAAATCTGTAGGTCATTAGGTACGAAAGCCGATGTCGATGCCAACGTCGATGATGATAAACATGATATAAGATCACCAGGATGTCTTCCCATAAGAACTTCCATTGTTAGAATCCCAAAACTATATACATCACATTTCTCATCTACCTTCATTGTATAAGCAAACTTTGTTTAAAGAAATATATCTAATCCATGTGCTCTATTAAGCAACAAATATATCTAACCAATACACTATTATATAAAAACATTGAGAAGATTATAAAATATATGTTGAAAAGAAATTGTGAATATTTAGAAGATTACTTGAAAATTGAAATTCAAAGGTTCAAATAAAATTTTACATTCCGTTTATCAGTTTGATATATTGAATATTGAAAAATTAAGTGTTAAACTTTAAAAATTAATTACACATTTGATACTTGAATTATAGTCAAATTGATACTTAAATTTTGAAAAGTTACAATCATGATACTACTTGAACTTTGTTTTAACGCATCACTTTGCACACAAAACTAACACTTTTAATTCAATGATTACATGTTTAAAGCATCTTAAGAAAAAGAGATCTATAAATACCTGGAGCTATGTATCTGAAAGTGCCAGCAAGTGAGGTCCAAGTGGAAGTATAGGGCTTTAAAAGCCTGGCTGTGCCAAAATCTAAGACATGAGCCTCATAGTCCAAATCCAGAAGAACATTATTGCTGGAAATGTCTCGATGAATAATAGGTAGTGAGTGGTCATGATGCATATAAGACAAGGCATGGGCCACTCCTTTTACAACATTTAACCTCTTCTCCCAATCGAACTCCATTGCCTCGTCCTTATTCCTTAACACCATTTTCAAACTTCCCCTTTCTACAAACTCATAAACCAAAAATGAGTTCTTTGGATGTGAACAAAAGCCATACAGCTTCACAATGTTACGATGCCTTATTTCTGATAAACCATGAATCTCGCTTTCAAAGGCTTTCAAGTTGTTGGAAATCATGTTATTTTCAGATTGGTGAAGTTTCTTCACTGCAACCACCTCACCAATGAGTAGCACGGTTTTGTAAATAGCTCCATAGCCTCCTGAATGCAATTGTTGGAGCTGAAATCTTCAGTGGCTTCAATAATGTTCTCATAGAGTATTCTTCCATTATATCCCCACAATGTGAAAAAATCTCTAAGTTGTGCCTCCATTGACTCAGATTTTCTAGTTCGGTTCTTTTCGCAAAGAATAAAGAAACTTCCAGCCATGATAAAGAGTAAAAGAAGAAGACCAAAGAGTGAAAGCATAATGAAAATGATGACCTTGGTGCTTTTTCTATGACCAACGTTGTTGCTAGCAGCAGCGACGTCACAATGCATTAGTCCAGTGGCATTACCACGAGGCCCTTATTGTTTCTTAAGGCATCAAATGAAGCCTCATGAAATGCCTTAATGTTGGGAATAGGACCTAATAATTGATTGTAAGAGATATTCACAACAGTCAAGCTTTGCAAATCATTAAAAGAATTTGGGATGGAACCATTGAGCATATTGTGAGAAAGGTCCAATATTTCCAAGGAAAGTAATTTTGCAAGCTGTTGTGGTATCTCCCCAATAAGTAAATTCTGACTTAAATCTAGATTTTCAAGACCATATATGTAGCTTATTGAAATTGGAATGCTTTCTCCAAGTTTATTCTTGTTCAAATTCAGGTTCAATAACTTAGAGTAGTTTCTAAGTCGATTAGGAATTGATCCACTTAAATTGTTTGACGCCAAGTTAAGGTGTCGTAGGTTTGAAAGAACTCCAATCTCTGATGGAATTTTGCCTGAAACTTGGTTACCACTTAGCAAAAGATTGAACATCAGTGTCAATGCTCCCAATTCCTTGGGAATCTCACCCATGAGATGATTTGAAGAGACATCGACTTCTTGTAATTGAGTTGCATGTTTCAGCTCAGGTGGTATCTTTCTAGAAATGTTATTATTGGAGATTCGTAGGCTTGTTAAACTATGGCATTACCCCCAGTTTGAAGAAAGTTCATCATAAAATTTGTTGTTGCTTAATGCAATATAATTCAAATTTAGGATATATACCAAAAGCTTTTGATATATTTCCTGTCAACTGCTTTCCTTCAAGCCTAACTCTGTAAAAGCTTTTGCAGTTTCTTATGTTGGGCTAAAAGCCTTCAATCCAATCACACCAGTGGAAGCAAAATGAAACAATAAATCGAACACAAAAAAAATCAACAATTTAACGTGGTTCGGTCCAACTAACCTACATTCACGGATGAGAAACAAGATCCACTAGTTGTAGAGAATTACAAACATACATCAAATCATCAACCTCACTCAACAATCAATACTCATAAGACACTCTCAATCTCCTCTAGTCCTATGAAGTATTCTCAATCCAAACAAACACAAACTCAAACTCTTGTGCACCCTTTCAACATAACTAACTAAACACATATCCATATTTTCCCATACATCATACCTATGTGAACCCTCTCAATCTCCTCTAGTCCACTCACAAACAAACATATACACCCATAAGATGTAGAGCCCCAATACTCTTATGAGGTGTCTATCCCACAAAACCCTACAACTCTCTTACATCTTTTTCTCATATCTAACCCTGTAGAGACTTCACCTATTTATAACCATACAAACTTGCCCATTAAGAATCCCACTCCTCTTAGAATTCTTCTCCTATAAGTCAAACTTGCCTATTAAGAATCCTTTCCTTTTAGAATTCTTCTCTTGCAAGTCAAACTTACCTATTAAGAATCCTCTTTCTCTTAGAATTCTTCTTTTGCAAGTCTTCTTGTCCATCAAGTAATATCTGACAAATCTCAAACAAATCTCAAACAAATCTCTTATGGGATTTGAGTCATTATTCCCAACATCTTAAACTTGATGGGTTCAGACCCGTCAAATTGTTGTTGATAGCCCCAAGATATATGAGTTGTCCACCGAGGCATACATTCTTGTGTAATGGACCACCGAGATGGTTGTCCGATATTTGGAATGATTCCAAATGAATAAGATTGCTGAACGAAGGAATTAGCCCTGATAAATGATTATATAGAAGACTTAACCCC
The DNA here is from genome assembly GCF_047325235.1 of Durio zibethinus. Classification (NCBI taxonomy): domain Eukaryota; kingdom Viridiplantae; phylum Streptophyta; class Magnoliopsida; order Malvales; family Malvaceae; genus Durio; species Durio zibethinus. Next base: position 22,316,448 of record NC_143180.1, read on the forward strand.
ACAAGCTTCGTCATATTTCCAATTGAAGCAGGGATTGAACCAGAAAACATATTTTGATCAAGGTAGAGAGTAGATAAGCTGGTCAAGTTTCCTATGGAAGCAAGGATTGAACCAGAGAAATTGTTATCAAAGAAAATAAGTTCTGTAGGTTTCCCAGAGATGTTCGGATAGGACCAGTTGGTTTATTGAAAGATCAAGCATATTGAGTGACCTCATTCCAACTTCTCTAGGTATGGCACCATTGAGACTATTGTCAACTAGGACAAGTTGGGACAAATTATACAAGCTTCCAATAGAAATAGATGTTGGACCGGTGAGATTGTTTGCATCAAGGAGAGGTAGAGAAAGTGAACTCAACCTTCCGATTTTAGATGGAATACTTCCAGAGAAATTGTCAAGCCTAGTGAGCTTGGAAATGTTCCAAACCATTCCTGGAATAGAACCACGTAGATGGTTATAAGAGAAAAAGATGTAGGAAATTGAACTCAACCTCCCTATTTCTTGTGGAATGGAACCATTGATCTCACTATTTGATAAGGAAATCAACTCAAGACTTTTCAATAAGCCAATTTCGGATGGAATATTCCCAGAAAAAGTGTTTGATGTTTATGTGATTTATTCTGACTTTAAATGAAAAACCTTTTTTCATCATAGATTTTTTTATTACAAAAAAAAAAAATCGATGTTGATTTAACATATGAATAAAAAATTTAAGAGGAGAAAAGTGAAATCATTAAAAATATGTAAATACATTATTTTTTTAATGTGTTTGATAAGAAAATATGTAAAATAGATAAAAATATATATATTTTATTTATTATTTGATAAATATTTTTTTTAATTTGTAAGCTAAATAGAGGTGAAAATTAGAATTGAATTTTTTTCATTTAAGATTCTTATATGAAGTTTTGATTCTTATAATATTTTATTTAATATCTTGGAATCAAGTTATTTGATAATTAAAACGAAATTATAACTTTAAAATTCATATCAACTTAAAATATTTTATTTACCCAAGTCTTTTGCATAAGCAGTATAAGATACCCAAGTCGACTCAAAATTGACAAGTTATGCCATTTTTAAATTAGATTGTTCTCTTCTTTGTATGTTTAAATAATTCATATTCGACATGTCTATTTGAGATCGAAACAATACCCTGAATGCTCCATGGCCAAGCAGAAGTGTTTTGAGCCAAACCTATTTGCAATGAGGTATAAAAGCTTGGTCTATTTGGCAAGCAGCGAGGACGCCCCAATGACCCAGCGATGTGGATGCCTTGCAAGAGTTTATGGACTTAATATTGACCACGTAGGGAAAGTTGACTTGCGGTCGTTTATCAGTGTCGGAAGCAAGTTTTTTCAAGAGCTTTTTTTTTATCCTCCCCAGAATTTGGCACGTTCAATTAAAATTTCTGGCCATGGCGGTAAAGTTCAAAGTTTCTAAGCGGAAATGGTACTCAGCTGTGAGATGGTCCAAAAGGTTGTGGTCTGGAGGGGATGTTAACCTTAAACTGTATTTTGCTTATTTGCATCTTGTTTCTCCTATGTATTTATTCGGCTATGAAATTTCTGACTTTCAACTTTCTTTTGCTTCTTTCCTTGGGCAATAATACGTGTTTGACACAAATATATTCATTTTTTATTATATTTGGAGTATATATTCATATACGATGAATCTATTGAACACAAGAAAAAAAATAAAGAGGCATGGTAATATGGCTATTAGTATTGAAGGATGTAATTTCGTCAAATCAAGCTGATGCATTGTGAAATTTAATTCGATTAGATTCGAAAATTTGGGGTTTAAAATTTGATTTGATTTCGATCGAATTTTTTTTCATGTTTAAGTACAGCTCATAATTTAATTATGTCACTTGAGTTTGGCTCGGTAGACTAGATTAAGTTAAGTACAATGTTAAATACATTAAACACTATTTTTATCATTTGTTTATATATATTAAATATATTAAAAATAAAAGTCTAATTAGGCTCTTGAATCTCTTTACTAGAATATTAAGCTATTCAAAGTAGGCTTGATTTATTATTCGTGTAATTCGAATTTAAACTTGATTTGATAGTAAACAAGTTGAATCGAATGGTTCACGAATAGCTTGATTTGTTTACTCTTATAACATTGTTCTTAAATCAAAGCTTAAAAGATTTATACACATGTTTGAGAGAAAGAAAAAGAAAAGGAATGGCATACTAAATTAAAATAAATTTTTGGACTCAGTTTTAACTTAGTATATTTTTTAAATTTGCTTTGTCTTGTTTAAATCACGACACAATAACAATGATAAAAGAAATTTTTGTTTTTATTTATTTTTTTGGGACATTATGAAAATACAAATCATTTTAATTATCTTATTCTCGTATACTAATTTTTTCTTTTTTTTTCTTTTCACTTGGGCAATTAAATTATTAAAAATGAATTTATTTCAAAATTTTTTAAAGTTCAAATCGTATATTTTTCGTATCAAACATAAAGAAAAAGTAATCGAAAAAAGTATTCTTCTTTAAAAATGAAAAAGTAAAACATTAGCCTAAAACTAAAAGCCAAATGACGAACGTTTTTTTGGTTATAAACTTTTGTCACATGATTTGTGAGTGAAACTTTCGTTCTAGCAATTTTGCTGGTTTAAACTAGTTTTCATTTGTAGTTTAAAATGTATTATTTTCAACAAGATTTTGTTTGACCGGCTTGTATTGAATAAGATCATAGAAAAGATTTTGAAGGGGATTTTCTTTCTTTTATCATTTCTGAAATGGTTGGTTATTACAACTTATTGATTTTTCTATACTTGTCATAACATATAAATCCGAAAATCTATAGCTAGATTTTACTAATGAATGGAGTCGCTACCAATCTTTTTTATTTAGGTGTGATTGACCACCTAAGGAATTTATTCTTTTAAAAAGCTCCTAAGCTTGACTAAGGGTTCCTAAAGGAATAAGTTCGAGTCTACTAACTAGAACAGAGTTTGGAAGTCGGTTACATGTAGGGAAGGTTATAGCACCCCTCCATACCCATCCAAAGGATGGTATCATATTATTTTGAATTTATCCTATGGTCTTGAGTCTAATGATTTCAAATTTTAAGTTAAATATTGGAAATAATTTTTAAGATTCTCCATCAATCTGATAAAACTCTTAAAAAATACTTCCTCACCTCAAGAGTATTCAAGAATCCCATTTGATTTCTTGAAGAGGCTCCATCGTCGGAAAAAAGGTTTATTTATTTTTTATTATTATTATCATATTTTGTTGAAAATAAATCTAATTATTCCACCATTTGGGCTAAATTAGAAATATTTTCTCTTTTTTTTTTTATTTTTTCTTGGAAAGAAAATAATATGACAATTATTTTTATTGAAATTTCATCTAAATTATTCTACCATTTAGGCCAAATTTAGAGAAATTTCTCACCTAGAGATTTATTAGAAATTTACCATTTGAAATTTCTAAGAATCTCATTCTTCAATAATTATCACATATTTTCAACCAAAAATCTTTTGCTTGGAAAAAGAATACATTTACTTTTATTGAAACTTTCATCTAAATTATTTCACTATTTGGGATAAATTTAGAGAAAATTTCTCACTTAGAGATTTCTTAGGAATTTACCATTTGAAATGTCTAAGAATCTCATCATTGGGTAATTGGTATTTAATTCCTACAATTTTTATATTTATTTATTTATTATTATTATTTTTTGTTTGAAAATAAATATTAATTATTGTTGTTGAAACTTTATCTAAATTATTACACCATTTGGGCCAAATTTAGACAAATTTTTCACCTAGGAATTTTATAGAAATTTACCATTTAAAAATTCTATAAATTCTATCATTGGATAAATAATATTTATTCTTAAAATTTTATTTTTATTATTATTATTTTTCTAAATTTAATCATGCAAAAAAAACATATAAAAATAAATAAATAAAATACTAAAAAATACCAAAAACGGCTCGACTACAAACTCAAAAAGAGGCTACAACAGCGCGGTTCGGGGCAAGCGGCTCGGCCCGGTGCGACTAAGGGTTTGGCTGGCACGTGGGTTAGAAACGGGTTCACGCTCAAGTCAGGTCACCTGATGGCAAAATGCGCGGATCCTCAGGGATAATGAAGGTCAAAATGACGTCGTTTTGTAGGGGATATAAAAGGCCGAGTTCAGTTTTTTTTCCTCAGATCCCTCATCGCCGCTCTTTCTTCCCTTTCTTTTCTCTCTTTCTCTCTTTGGCACCCCAAGAACACCGATTGAATTTCTCCGGATTCTAAAAAATTTGGTCGAAATCTAGGTTTTTGTTGAAAGTTCACCGAAAAGTTCAATGGTTTCTGGAGATGTTACGCCGAAAACTGGGCAGCTGGACGAAAAACTGGGGATATTGTCAAAAAATTCAATTGGTGCTAGAAAAGTAACCGAAAAATTCAACCGGTATCAAAAAATTTCGTCAGAATCTGGAAATTTTCTAGAAAATTTTCAAAAAAAAAATGCCAAAAATTCGAAAAAAAATTCCTAATAATCCTAGGATTCCCGTAGCCCCTCTAAATACTTTTTGCCCACTTCTGCTTTCTATTTACCCTATTTTTGTGTTTCTCTCTTTGTTTTTCTCTTTTCCTTTCTGTTCAATGTGTCAATTTATAGGGAAAATTAGAGGAATTCTAGTTCAATTGTGAATCCTCCTCAGATCATCACAAAACAGATTCAATCTACGTATAGTTCTACCACCCTAACCACAACTAAATTTACTTATTTATTTATTTATTTTTGAATTATCAGAATATTTATTATCATCTAATACCAAAAAATTAATCTAAAAAAAAAAGAACATAAAATAAAAAAATCTAGAAGAAAAACAAATAAATATATTAGCATGAATAAATAATTAAGCCCAAATCTTTGGGCTTGACTGACCTCATTGGACCAGGCCCAATTGATTCAGGCCTAGACCAAATTGAGTGTCTACAACTGCCCCTCTTTGCGCATTTCCTGTGCAACAAGAATTGTGCAAAGACATAAACACCCCACTTATACTGACACATTCATTTTTTTTTCTAAAACAGACACTAAAATTTGCTAAATGACTCAAAACTCTTCTAAGCAAAGATTCACAATTTCAACTTTGAAAAAGTAAACAAGGCTCCTCTAATCAGAGGATCAATGACTTTGGAAAAATAAATAAAGCTCATCTAAAGAGAGGCTCAATGACTTTGGAAAATAAATAAAGCTCCTCTAAACAAAGGCTTAACGACTTTGAGAAAAATAAATAAAGCTCCTCTAATCAGAGGCTCAACAACTTTTGAAAAAATAAACAAAGCTCATCTAATTAAAGGCTCAACAACTTTTGAAAAATAAACAAAACTCCTTTAATCAGAGGCTCAATAACTTTAAAAAAAAAATAAACAAAGCTCCTCTAATCAGAGACTCAACAACTTTTGAAAATAAATAAAGCTTCTCTAAGTAGAGGCTCAACGACTATGAAGAAAATAAACAAAGCTTCTCTAACCAGAGGCTCAATGACTTTTGAAAAATAAATTGCTCCTTTAAACAGAGGCACCACAACTTTGAAAAATAAATGCTCCTCTAAACAGAGGCACCACAACTTTGGAAAATAAATGCTCCTTGACAATCATGTCCAAAGGAGTTATAGATCGTGTTTGAAGGAATTTTGTAATGGAAACTCAAAGATTCACAATTTGAGTTCAACATTCAAAGGTTCAGATTTGCAAGAACCTTTCAACTTTGCAAGAATTTACTGAAATTTGATTCTCAAAATTTCAATTTCATAAAAATTCAAATTTGCAAGATCTCAAGATTCACATTTGCATCTTCCAAGACTTGCATCTAACATTTAAAGATCATCATTTAACTTGAATATTCACATCCAAAAGTTCAAGGCTTTTCACTCGAATTCAAAGGTACGCATTTGGCAAACTTGGGATTCATATCCAAAAAGTCTAAAGCTTTTTGTTTGAATTTTAGAGATTCACATCTAAAAGTTCAAAGCTTCTCATTTGAGTTCAGAGGCTCACATGCAATAAAACTTAGAGTTTCACATCTAAGTTCAAAGGTTCTCACTTAAAAATTTAGAGATTCATATCCAAAAGTGGAGTTTGAAGCTTTGAATTTTGGAGATTCACATCCAAAAGTTTGAAGATTCACATTCGACGAACTTTAGGGCTTCACACCTCAAAGATTCTCATTTTGAAACCCAAAGATTCTCATTTGAGTTTGAAGATTGACAAATTTTGGACTTCACACCTCAAATATTCTTATTTTGAAACTCAAAGATTCTCCTTAGAGAACTCAAAAATTCTCATCAAAATATTCACAATTTGTTTTTCAAGTGACTCAAAAATTTGCATCAATGAATGTCATGACCAAAGATGCAAATGCCTTCTTAATGATGCAAATGCAACAACCTAGATTCTCATAGTGCCATGCATGTCCGAACAAAGTTTTAATTCATCAAATTATGTGCATGTACTATTTAAACAACGATGCTTACATGATGCATGTAATGCGGACATATGAAATCCTAAAAAACTATGGTAATATGGCTCTCAAGACTCCATCATTTTGAGCCTTTTAGCAATAGCCATCTTAGAATAAATTCTATCTTCTATCACTTGGTTATCACTCATAAGCTTCTTAGTACAAATTTCATCCTTCATCACCTGATCATCGTTCATAGGTTTCTCAGTATTTTTAAAGAAAATTTCATCTTCCATCACTTGATCATTGTTCATGGGCTTTTCAGCACCAATTTCACCCATTGCCCCATACTTTTTCATCACAACTCACAGGTTATGTTGACCAATTTATCCCCATATTCATTACTTGGACATACCATTTTTTAAAAAAATTTACCTCTTTTTCATTTTATTGACCAATCCATCATCATATTCCCTATTTGGTCACACCATGTGTCTTCTCAATTCATCCTATTATCCTGGATTTCTTTTCAAAGGAATACAAGAATCTTTTAAGCACATTGTCATTCATTCATCATCATTTCAAATCATGGCAAATATAATGCACTCATATATTTTCTTGATTTATTCTGGAGATGTAACAATAAGGAAACACAAGGTGATTTAAGAGAAAGGTAATCAATGAAGGATGAGTTTGGTGCAAAACAAACAAGGAAAGAAACAAATTGGATACATGTCATTGGGATGAATGGTATATCCAAACAATGAATATCCAGATAATTCTGAACATTAATTTAGGATTCTTTTTCAAAAACTCATTCCATTGACTATCAAAATCATTTTGAGCTCATTAAACTTCGCCCAAGCTTTGAGGGATCTTCATATGTCTTTGATCTTTCTTTCACGTGAATCGTTTGTCCAACTCTCAACTTAGAGAATTTTCTACTCAAATCGCCCTTTCGGGTTTTCAACTTGAGTTTCCCTTTTTCATCTTTTTTTCATTTTCTTTTTTTTTTCTTTTTTTTTTTCTTATTTTTCATTTTTTTCATTTTCATTTTTTCTTTTTTTTTCATCCATTTTCCCATTTTTTTCCTCTTTCCAATTTTCATCATTTTTCATCCATTGTTGATATCTCTCACACATTAATCTCTAGAGCAATATATCATGATTCTATTACTTTATCATAAGCATGCTTTCGCCTAACATATGATCATTCAATTCGAGCATTCACATTTGATCCAAATGGACTTTTTAAGGTTGTAATGTAGGCCATGGTGAGGGATCAAAAAAAGATTAAATAGGCTCAAAACATGTGTTTAAAGGTTTCAATACTTTTTACCCCATTATTTCAATACTTTTTCTTTTTTATTTTCATCGATCTCATTCTTCACAAAATGATTCCCCTTATTTTACCCCAAATCATGTATGACATTTATTTTATTTTTTATTTTTTTCTTTGTTTTACTTTTTTATTTCTTTTCTTTCTATCTTTGAAACCTTTTATGATTTTTTTTACCTCTTTTTTTCAAAAGAAAAAAATGTCCCACAATGTAGAAGGTGATCCTTGGTTAGGGTTCTTTAGAAAAGGAAATCATAATAGGCTCAAAGGGGTAGCAATGAATGGTTTTTCGATTGGTAAAAGAAATATGGCCATTTTTCATCTCAAATGTGAATGCTTTCCTTGAATATCATCTATTAAGCAAAAATAAGCTCATGGATTTGTATAGAAGGTTACACATCTTCAAGATATATTAATTTCATATCTGTTAGTAGCTGGCTTTCTTTGCTCAAATAGTCTCCTCAAATTAATGTGAATGAGTTCTCAAAATTAAATCTCAGAATTATTGTTATCATTGTCTAAACATTCATCATTCAAAATTTGAGAATAGGAATTGAGAGTTATGAAAGGTAACAGAGTATGTAATAATGGTTGAATGAAAGAGAAAATGTAATGAAATGCATTAACTTGCCTTTATTAAAATGATAACAAATGAAATCCTATTGCCTTAAAGAAATCCTAACATTACTTTAAAGGAATCCTAAAACGATAAGAAACTTTCAACCAGCCTTGTCATCATTCTCCAAAATTGTGTCCTTGTGCAATCAAGTGGAGGATCTTTATTATATTGCCCTTTGATTCATTGTAACTCTTCAAGCCTTTTTGAATTAGCATGTTCTTGATTCTCATTCAAAGCATTGACATTATGATTAGGCAATGGATTGCCACTAATATTAGGTATTGTTGCTCTTCTTTGATCAAAACTTACCATTCCATCCTTGATTAACCATTGCACTTTATGTTTTAGAGCAATGTAATTTTCAGTGGAATAGCCAACAATTTCATAGTGGTAGTCATAGTGAGTTGCAAGATCATACCACTTAGGATAGGGTAGCTTAAGTGACTCTACACGGTTGGGGCAATCAAGTGGCTGTTATAAAGCTCATGATATAACTCCATATAAGTGATAGAGATTAGATCAAATATGAGTTTTTTTCAAGTAATTCGTTGCTCTCGTGAACCACTTGCTAGGCTAACAGGATGCATTTGGGATATTGTAGGAGTTTGAATGTTAAGAATGTATGTTGGAGCTTGGGGGCTAAACATGGGCTAGTATGTGGATGAATAAGGTGGTTGTGGAGCTAGTTGGCATGGATAAGATGAGGCATTGTTCACAGCAGGATAGTATGGAGAGTAATCTTGGGGTGAATAGGGTTGATATCCCTTGAATTATTTGTCAAAGTTCACAATTTGAGCTTTAGTCTTTTTTCTCTCTGATGCCTTCTTGGTTTCTCCTCCTTCCAACTGGCCATTTTTAATGGTATTCTCAATGATTTCACCTGAGATCACCATGTCAGCGAAATTTTTTATTGTATTCTTTATCATCTTTTCATAATAGGAAGATTTTAAAGTGCTGATAAATAGTACAGCGGTCTCTTTTTCAGTTAGAGAAGGCTGTACTTGAGAAGCAATATCCCTCCACCTCTGACCGTATTCCTTAAAAGACTTATTTGCCTTTTTCTCCAGGTACTGTAAAGATAAATGATCATGAGCCAAATCCATAATATGCTAATATTGATTGATAAAGTCATGGGCCATATCGCTCCAAGAATGGATGCAAGTTCTATCCAACTGAACATACCATCTAGTAGCAGAGCCCATAAGGCTATCTTGAAAAACATCCATTAGTAATTTTTTATTATGGGCATGGGCTGCCATCTTCTGATAGTACATGGTGATATAAGTTTTTGGGCACTTTGTACCATCATATTTCTCAAATTCTGGTACTTTGAACTTTGGTTGAATAACCATATTTGAGACTAAGCACAACCCAGTAGCATCAATAAAACCATAAAACCCAATTCCTTCTATAGCCCGTAACCTTTGTTCAATCATACTAATCTTCAAATCTTCTTGAGATTCCATTTTTGTCTTTTTCTTTTCTTTTTCTTTCATGTCATCTAGATCAGGAACTTGAATTGGTTCTACTGTCTTTTCAGTAAAGATAGGATTCACATAACTATGATAATGCCATGGATTGGAGGCTGATGGCATTCCAAGATATGTAGGATATGTGAATTGTTGTGGTGGAACCTCTTATGTAGACTGGGCTTGAAGTGGACCAAAACCAGGAGGATATAGAGGGTTAGTCACTTCTTATGATGTAGGGCCCTGTTGGCTTGTGTTTTCTTCTACTCATTTCCTCTTGTTTAACTTGTTGAGAGCATTCAGAATTTTACTCAACTCATTTTCAATCTTTTCCTGTGCTTTTTCCAATTTTTCAAATCGGTGCGAATTTTCTTGCTCTATTTGTCTGGCTCTAGCTCTAGTGTTGTATGATGAGTGAGATTTCTACTGGATGGAGCTATCCTTAAACCTTGAGTACCATAATTGTATGATTATTAGAAATTATGAATTCTATGTATGATATGCAAATGTATGCATGAAATATACTAATATTTGCCACATCACCAATATTGATAAAAGAAATCTCCATTTGAAACTTTATTAAATAAAACTTCAAAATTACATCCTAATAAAGTCAAAGCCATATTCAAAAATCCTAAACATCATTCCTTATTTCTAATGCTTTCTTATAAACTTCCTAGCTTGTTCGTAATGATTTTATGCATCATCTAAGAAATCAAGTAATTGTCGCCTATGGACTCCTACTGGTTGTACCATAGCCTTTAAATTTTCCACTTTTTCTTCCATTTCTAATGCTTTATTTGTAGCAATACATATCTGATCAAACAAATGCCTTAGATGCCTTTGTTTTTCTGTGCACATGTCTTTCCATAGCTCACTCTATTGAGCTTGTCTCCTGCATTCATCAGTCAAGGCTTCTACTTGTGCTATGTGTCGCTTCACTATCTCTTGTAGCATTTGGCTCTGTCTATGTGCTTTAGCAGTGGCCTTTTGTTCTTCCTCCATTCTCATTTTTAACAATTCATTTTCTTTTAAAAGTCGGGCAAGCTCAAGTGTGACTGATGAATGTGTCATGTCTAGATCATTAAATAAGGCTCTCCACTAATCTTTTTGCTCTGTCAAGCTCTGAATTTTTAGTTCTTGAAGCTCCAAACTCTCTTTCATTTCTTACTTCAATCACTTATTTTCTTGTTTCAACTCGTCTTTTTCAGAGTTGTTTCCACTTTAATCAAAGGATCTTGAAGAACGAATTTTTAGGAATGCCCTAATTATTCACTAGGAAGCACAATGTCCTTTCTCCTCCTCACATGCCATACACTATATTCTAAGGTGATGTCGTAAGTAAACCTCCCTTGGTTAACCCTGGTGGTTTGCTTCCATGTTTTTTTTATCTTTTCAATCACTCTATATACCCCTTTATCAACGAATGAGAACTCCTACTGGTTGAGTCCATATGTTTCTGGAATTAATTGCTCATATCCGGATTATCTTCTTACCAAAGTTAGGGCATAAGTAATAGCACCCCATAGACCTAATAAGAATATCTACGACTGATCTTCACAACTGCATAATGCTGTATCATGATGCATCCAATGTGCTATCCATACTATCCCTTGACTATCAAGGGTTTGTCATAACGTCTAGATCCGGGGATCTATCGCTAGACATTGACTTAAGGGAGTCGCCACCAATCTTTTTTATCTAGGTGCGATTGGCCACCTAAGGAATCTGTCCTTTTAAGGAACACCTAAGTTTAAGGGTCCCTAAAAGAATAGGTTCGGGTCTGCTAACCAGAACAGAGTTCGGGAGTTCGGTTACGTGTGAGGAAGGTTATAGCACCCTCACAACGCCCATCAAAAGATGGTACCAGCTTAAACTTGTGTTATCCAAAAACCTTAAAATTTTACCAAGTAATTAATTATTGAAAATTATTCTCAATTGACTCTAATACTTTTAGCAGAAAATTGAGAAAATTCCCTCACCTCAGGAGTATGCAAGAAGAACTACTGTTTCACTTGCAGAGGCTCCATCGTCGGATTATTTAAAGAAAAATCAAGATCAACCAATTAATTATCGAAAATTATTCTCAATTGACTCTAATACTTTTAGCAGAAAATTGAGAAAATTCCCTCACCTCAGGAGTATGCAAGAAAAACTACTGTTTCACTTGCAGAGGCTCCATCGTCGGATTATTTAAAGAAAAATCAAGATCAACCAATTAATTAATTATCGAAAATTATTCTCAATTGACTCTAATACTTTTAGCAGAAAATTGAGAAAATTCCCTCACCTCAGGAGTATGCAAGAAAAACTACTGTTTTTACTTGTAGAGGCTCCGTCGTCGGATTAATTAAAGAAAAAAAAAATCAAGATCAAAATCAAAGTCAAAAAAAAAAAAAAAAAAAAAAAAAAACTTGGAGCGGCTCGGATCGCGGCTCAGCTCGGTTCGGCTTCGCTCGGAGGGGCTGAAGCGCGCGGGTCAGAAAGCGGGTCGACGCTTCGGGTCGGGTCGGGTTCGGCAAAACGCGCGGATCCTCTTATTAACTTAAAGCCAAAACGACGTCGTTTTGGGAGGGTATAAAAGGCACCTTCCTCCGTTTTTCAGCAGACCGTTCCTCCCCTCTCTCTCTCTTCTCCCTTCTTCTCTGCCTTCTCTCTAGAATTTGAAGAACGCCGGTGCCGGATTCTGGAAATTTCACCGGAATCTGGGAATTTCGTCGGAAATTGGCCGGAAGTTGGCCGGATGGTCGCCGGTTTCTGGGATTCTTCGCCGGAAACTGGGTCTGTCGCCGAAAACTTCAAAGTTCGCCGGAATTTTCGTCGGAAAATTCAAAATTCACCGGAATTTTCGCCGGAATCTGGAAATTTCTGGGAAATTTCCAGAAAATTTTTTCGTCAAATTTTTCTAAAAAATTTTTCTCACTACCAGAACACTCCTAAACTTTTCCTTAGCTCTCTAAACACCCCTATTCCCTCAATCAGTAGCTTTTGCTTCTGTTTTCTGTCTCTTGGTTCTGTTCCAGGGGGTCCCTTTTATAGGGGTTGATCAGGAGTTTCTGATCAATCCCAACTCCTCCTTGGACGGGGATTCAATCTTTGAATCCAATTGGACTCTTTAGATTGAATCCCCACTCCCAGTAGGATTCTTCAGCTTCAATCTCAACCTTCCAAAAAAAATCAAATAAATATAAAAAAATAATAGATAATCAGAACAGATAAAAAATAGATATATTATAGGATAAATAAAAATATAACAGATATATAATTAGATAAATAAAAATACAACAATAAATAAAATATAAAAATAATAATAAAAAAAAATAATAATAATAAATATATAACTATATAAATAATATACATATAAATCTATTCTAAATAAAAAATAAATAAATACAGATATACATATATTAATAATAATAAATATAAAAATACAAAAGAAAAGAAAAAAAAAAGAAAAGGAAAAAAAATAATAATACAGGATTGAATTGGGCCTTACCCATTTGGGCCGGGCCCAATTGATCTGGGCCCGGACCCAATTGGGTGTCTACAGCTGCCCCTCTTTGCACATTTTCTGTGAAACAGAAATTGCGCAAAGACGTAGACACCCAATCAAGACTCAACTCAACATTTTTATTTTTATTTTTATTTTTTTGATTTTTTTTGTTTTTTTGTTTTTTTTTTTTGTTTTTTTGTTTTTTTTTTGTTTTTTTGTTTTTTTTTGTTTTTTTTTTTTTTGCCGAAGCTCCTCTAAACAGAGACTCAACGACTTTTGAAAGTAAATTGCTCCTCTAAACAGAGGCAACGGACTTTGGAAAGTAAATTGCTCCTCTCAACAGAGGCACCATGACTTTGGAAAGTAAATTGCTCCTCTAAACAGAGGCAACGGACTTTGAAAGTAAATTGCTCCTCTCAACAGAGGTACCACGACTTTGGAAAAATAAATTGCTCCTCTCAACAGAGGCACCACGACTTTGAAAAGTAAATTGCTTCTCTCAACAGAGGCACCACGACTTTGAAAAGTAAATTGCTCCTCTCAACAGAGGCACCACGACTTTGAAAAGTAAATTGCTCCTCTCAACAGAGGCACCACGACTTTGAAAAGTAAATTGCTCCTCTAAACAGAGGCAACGAACTTTGAAAAGTAAATTGCTCCTCTAAACAGAGGCAACGGACTTTGAAAGTAAATTGCTCCTCTCAACAGAAGTACCACGACTTTGGAAAGTAAATTGCTCCTCTAAACAGAGGTACCACGACTTTGAAAAAATAAATTGCTCCTCTCAACAGAGGTACCACGACTTTGGAAAAATAAATTGCTCCTCTCAACAGAGGCACCACGACTTTGAAAAGTAAATTGCTCCTCTCAACAGAGGCACCACGACTTTGAAAAGTAAATTGCTCCTCTAAACAGAGGCAACGAACTTTGAAAAGTAAATTGCTCCTCTAAACAGAGGCAACGGACTTTGAAAGTAAATTGCTCCTCTCAACAGAGGTACCACGACTTTGAAAAAATAAATTGCTCCTCTAAACAGAGGCAACGAACTTTGGAAAAGTAAATTGCTCCTCTAAGCAGAGGCAACGAACTTTGGGAAATTAAATTGCTCCTCTAAACAGAGGCACTACGACTTTGGAAAGTAAAATTGCTCCTCTAAACAGAGGCAACGAACTTTGGAAAAGTAAATTGCTCCTCTAAGCAGAGGCAACGAACTTTGGGAAATTAAATTGCTCCTCTAAACAGAGGCAACGAACTTTGGGAAATTAAATTGCTCCTCTAAACAGAGGCACTACGACTTTGGAAAGTAAAATTGCTCCTCTAAACAGAGGCACCACGACTTTGAAAAGTAAATTGCTCCTCTAAACAGAGGCAACGAACTTTGAAAAAGTAAATTGCTCCTCTAAGCAGAGGCAACAGAACTTTGAGAAAGTAAATTGCTCCTTGACAATCATGTCCAAAGGAGTTGAAAGTTGTGTTTGAAGGGATTTTCAGGAGATCATGCCCAAAGGTCTTATAAATCAACCCTGATACCCAAAAGGCATCCTATTTCAAGGATTAGGGACTTACCTGACAAGCTTTTTCTTTTTCAATTTTGCAGAATATCTTCATATCTGTCTTCTCCATGTGGGATGTTGGAACACCCTTGCTTCTTGAATTTATACACTATACTTTCCTGAAAGTAGTGTATGCTGTGCAAATGCATGAATTTCAATGCATGGTATGCAAATGTTGGTCAATCAATTCCTGTTCAATGTATGGTACTCAAATTTCTCAAGCTCTTTTCTTAGGCATCAAGCCCTTTGATTCTTCAGAGATCCAATCACACTGCTCTTCTAAGATCGAACCAGTGTAGCTCTCAATTATCACATTCTTCTTTGTTCAGTTTCTCAATACTTTGGAATAAGCTTCATCAATCGATCATCACTTGACCATTATTCAATGAATTTCTCAGCACTAACAAATTTCAAAACAAGTTTCATTCACCATCACTGGGTCATTGTCTCAACCTTAACCATTCCAAAACAAACTCTGTCCACTAATTGTTCTCATCATTCAATCATAACTTGCAAGTCATATCGATCAATTCATCCTTGTACTCACCACTTTTCAAAATTTGCCCCATCATATTTTCCATTTGGTCACATCATATATCTTTTCAAATCATCAGCTCCTTTAGGTTTCTACCATTTCTTCATCATCTTAGATTTCTTTTCAAATGAATACAAGACTCTTTTAAGCACATATTCATTCATTCATTATCATTTCAAATCTTGACAAATATAATGTAATCAAACATTTTCTCAATTCATTCTGGGGGTGTAACAATAAGAGGAACACAAGGTGAATTATGGTCAAGATAATCAATGAAGATCTGTTTTGGTACAAAGCAAATGAAAAAGGAAACAAATTGGATACATGTCATTGGAATGGACGGTATGTCCAAATGATGAAAATTCAGACAATTCTCAACATTAATCTAAGATTCTTTTTCAAAAACTCATTCCATTTACTGTTGAAGTCAACTTGAGCTTGGCAAACTTTGCCCCAGTCTTTGAAGGATCTTCAGATTTCTTCTATTTATGTGGGCCATTTGACCTGGATCTCTTTTTTTTTTTTTTTTTTTTTCAAAATCACCCTTTCGGGTTTTCAATTTGAATATCTTTTTTTCATTTTCTCATTTTTTTCTTTTTTTTTTTCCTTTTTTTTTCCTTTTTTTTTTTTTCATCTTCTTTTTTCTCATTTTTCATCTATTGTTGATATCTTTCATACATCCAACTTTAGAGCACTGTTCCATTGCTTCCTCATAAGCATGCCTTCGCCCAACATATGATCATTCAAATTGAGTATTCACACTTGATCTAAATGGACTTTTCAAGGTTGTAATGTAGGCCAAGGTGAAGGGTCATAAAAAAATGGATATAATAGGCTCAAAACATGTATTAAAGAGGTTCAAAATCGAAGGATCATTTGATGTAGCTTGGCATTTTGCCCCCACATCATTTCACCACTTTTTTCTTTCCTCACACAAAGGATTCTCATTACTTTGCCCCAAGTCATGTGTGGCACGTATCTTTTCTTTCTCTTTCCATCTTTGAGACCTTTTGTGGTGTTTTTTCCTTTTTTTTTTTTTTTTTTTTTTTTGAGATCTTTGTGATTTTTTTCAAAAATTACCCCCCAGTGTAGAGGGTGATCCTTGGTTGGGGTTCTTCAGAAAAAAAATGATAGGCTCAAAGGGGTAACAATAAATGGTTTTTCCAATGGTAAAAGAAAGATGGCCATTCTTCATCTCAATTGTGAATACTTTTCTTGAATATCATCTATTGAACAAAGCTCATGATCCTGTATGAAGGATTGTACATCTTCAAGACATATCTCTTTCACCTCTGGTAATGGCTTACCCTCTTTATTTTTTGCTCAAATCATCTCCTCTGTGAATGAGTTCTCAAAATTAAATCTCAGAATTACTGTTATCATTGTCTAAATATTCATCATCTGAAATGAAAGGTAACAGGGCATGGAATAATGGTCAAGTAAAAGAGAAAATGTAATGAAATGCATTAACTTGCCCTTATTAAAATGATAACAAGTGAAGTCATATTGCAAAAAAGAAATCTGACATTACTTGAAAAGAAATCTTAAAATGAAAAAAAAAACTTCAACCCGCCTTATTAAAAATTAGCCCCCTATATGATCAGGTGAAGAAATCCCCATTGACATCTTGCCCCTCAATTCATTGTGACTCTCCAGATCCTTTCTGTTCTTGACTTTCACTCAGAACGCTAACATTGGATGTTGTTGCTTTTCCTTGATCAAAACTTACCATTCCATCATTGATCAACCGTTGCACCTTATACTTTAAAGCAGTGCAATTTTCAGTAGAATGGCCAGTAATTCCATAGTGATAGTCGCAGTGGGCTGTAGGATCATACCACTTTGGGTAGGGTGGTTTAAGTGGCTCCACATGGTTGGGGGCAATCAAATGGCTATTATAAAGCTCTTGATATAACTCTGTATAAGTCATAGGGATTGGATCAAATACAGGTTTTTCTCGAGTAGTCCGTTGTTCTCGCGAGCCACTGGTTGGGTTAGTAGGGCGGATTTGGGTTCTTACAGGAGCTTGAATGTTAAGGCGGTAAGTGGATGAATAAGATGGTTGTGGAGCTAGCTGGTATGGGTAGGATGAGGCATTGTTCACAGTGGAATAGTATGGAGAGTAACCTTGGGATGGATAGGGTTGATAACCCCTGAATTGTTGTCTATCAAAGCTCACAGCTTGAGCTTCAGCTTCTTTCTTTTCTGATGCCTTCTTGGTTTCTCCTCCTTTCAACTTGCCATTTTTTATGGCACTTTCAATAATTTCTCCAGAGATCACCATGTCAGCAAAATTCTTAGTTGCATTCCCTATCATCTTTTCATAATAGGGAGGTTTCAAAGTGCTAACAAACAGCACTGTGGTCTCTTTTTCTGTCAGAGGAGGTTGTACCTGTGAAGCTATATCTCTCCATCTCTGGGCGTACTCTTTAAAAGACTCGTTTAACTTTTTTTCCAGATTCTGCAAAGACAAACGATCAGGAGCCAAATCGATAATGTGTCGATATTGACTGATGAAGTCATGTGCCATATCACTCCAAGAGCGAATACGAGTCCTATCCAACTGAACATACCATCTGGCGGCAGAGCCAGTAAGACTGTCCTGGAAAACATGCATCAAGAGGTTTTCATCATGTGCATGAGCTGCCATCTTTCTGCAATACATGGTGATGTGGGTTTTGGGGCACTTTGTACCGTCATATTTTTCAAATTTCGGTACTTTAAACTTATAGGGGATAACCACATCAGGAACTAGGCAGAGCCCTGCAGCATCAACTGACCCATAAAAGCTAAATCCTTCCACAGCCCTTAGCCTTTGCTCTAGCATGCTAATCTTAGAACTTTCTTCTGCTTCCACCTTCATTTTTTCCTTCTCCTTCTCTTTTAAGTCATCTAGATCAGGAATTGGATCTGCTGCCTTTTCAGTGAAGACAGGATTTACATAGCTGTTATACTGTCCTGTGTTGAAAGCTGATGGCATTCCAGGATATGTGAAATGTTATGGCGGGGCCTCTTGAGTAGACTGGGCTTGAGGTGGGCCAAAACCCGGAGGGTACAGAGGGTCAGCCATTTCTTGTAATGAGGGAATTTGCTGGCTTGTACTTTCTTCAACTCTTTTTCCTTTATTCATGTTATTAAGAGCCTCCAGAATCTTGCTTAGTTCACTTTCAATCTTCTCTTGAGCTTTTTCCAGCTTTTCAAATCTATGGGAACTTTCCTCCTCCATTTGCCTTGCTCTAGATCTTGTGTTGTATGGATGAGCAGGGTTTTTGCTAGATGGAGCTATTCTGGGACCTTGAGTACCATACTCATGATCAGAAATGTTATGCTATGCCTTATGTATGGTGCTTTGATACACAAATGAAATGTACATTTTTTTGAATGAAATCTAGTATGAAATGGGTGCAAATGATTGTGTTAAAACATGGTCATGAAAGTAATGTGGATGCAGACAAACAACATAGTTAGTTTCATGAATGAAATGAAAGTGATACTGATACATAGTGTTACATATGATAAAAATAATACACAAAGTTAAGCAATCAAAATGATTAGATAAACACCCTTTTTGTGTCCTAATTTCAGGGCATATCTATCATTGGGTAAAAAGGGCTCTATCCTAGGTGTAGGCACTCTTAAGGTTCACTACATGCAGTTTTAAGGTCAGAGTCTAAAGGTCCTCAAATTGTTCCTTACATCCTTGTCCATCACAGACTAGTAAGGCACCCTAATCCTCACCCATTATAGGCTACAAGCGGAAAAGGTTCAATTTGAGTGGGAGTATTTCGCTAGCCACTACGGAGGCATTAGACCTCACGAAAGCAATAGGTACTTTACTCCCTCCTAGAGGGACAGAGCTCGGGTGTAGAGCTCATGTTATGCACATGCACATGAATGACATAATTAACAAAGCAAATACACATGAATGAATAATAACACATATATACAAAAAAGGTTCAATTTTATTAGGCCTTTGGATAACACAAATTATTTGCTGGCCTGACTCTCAAGGTCCCCAGTGGAGTCGCCAAGCTGTCATAACGTCTAGATCCGGGGATCTATCGCTAGACATTGACTTAAGGGAGTCGCCACCAATCTTTTTTATCTAGGTGCGATTGGCCACCTAAGGAATCTGTCCTTTTAAGGAACACCTAAGTTTAAGGGTCCCTAAAAGAATAGGTTCGGGTCTGCTAACCAGAACAGAGTTCGGGAGTTCGGTTACGTGTGAGGAAGGTTATAGCACCCTCACAACGCCCATCAAAAGATGGTACCAGCTTAAACTTGTGTTATCCAAAAACCTTAAAATTTTACCAAGTAATTAATTATTGAAAATTATTCTCAATTGACTCTAATACTTTTAGCAGAAAATTGAGAAAATTCCCTCACCTCGGGAGTATGCAAGAAGAACTACTGTTTCACTTGCAGAGGCTCCATCGTCGGATTATTTAAAGAAAAATCAAGATCAACCAATTAATTATCGAAAATTATTCTCAATTGACTCTAATACTTTTAGCAGAAAATTGAGAAAATTCCCTCACCTCAGGAGTATGCAAGAAAAACTACTGTTTCACTTGCAGAGGCTCCATCGTCGGATTATTTAAAGAAAAATCAAGATCAACCAATTAATTAATTATCGAAAATTATTCTCAATTGACTCTAATACTTTTAGCAGAAAATTGAGAAAATTCCCTCACCTCAGGAGTATGCAAGAAAAACTACTGTTTTTACTTGTAGAGGCTCCGTCGTCGGATTAATTAAAGAAAAAAAAATCAAGATCAAAATCAAAGTCAAAAGTCAAAAAAAAAAAAAAAAAAAACCTGGAGCGGCTCGGATCGCGGCTCGGCTCGGTTCGGCTCGGCTCGGAGGGGCTGAAGCGCGCGGGTCAGAAAGCGGGTCGACGCTTCGGGTCGGGTCGGGTTCGGCAAAACGCGCGGATCCTCTTATTAACTTAAAGCCAAAACGACGTCGTTTTGGGAGGGTATAAAAGGCACCTTCCTCCGTTTTTCAGCAGACCGTTCCTCCCCTCTCTCTCTTCTCCCTTCTTCTCTGCCTTCTCTCTAGAATTTGAAGAACGCCGGTGCCGGATTCTGGAAATTTCGTCGGAATCTGGGAATTTCGCCAGAAATTGGCCGGAAGTTGGCCGGATGGTCGTCGGTTTCTGGGATTCTTCGCCGGAAACTGGGTCTGTCGTCGAAAACTTCAAAGTTCGCCGGAATTTTCGCCGGAAAATTCAAAATTCACCAGAATTTTCGCCGGAATCTGGAAATTTCCCAGAAATTTCCAGAAAATTTTTTCGTCAAATTTTTCTAAAAAATTTTTCTCACTGCCAGAACACTCCTAAACTTTTCCTTAGCTCTCTAAACACCCCTATTCTCTCAATCAGTAGCTTTTGCTTCTGTTTTCTGTCTCTTGGTTCTGTTCCAGGGGGGTCCCTTTTATAGGGGTTGATCAGGAGTTTCTGATCAATCCCAACTGCTCCTTGGACGGGGATTCAATCTTTGAATCCAATTGGACTCTTTAGATTGAATCCCCACTCCCAGTAGGATTCTTCAGCTTCAATCTCAACCTTCCAAAAAAAATGAAATAAATATAAAAAAATAATAGATAATCAGAACAGATAAAAAATAGATATATTATAGGATAAATAAAAATATAACAGATATATAATTAGATAAATAAAAATACAACAATAAATAAAATATAAAAATAATAATAATAAAAAAAAATAATAATAATAAATATATAACTATATAAATAATATACATATAAATCTATTCTAAATAAAAAATAAATAAATACAGATATACATATATTAATAATAATAAATATAAAAATACAAAAGAAAAGAAAAAAAAAGAAAAGGAAAAAAAAAATAATACAGGATTGAATTGGGCCTTACCCATTTGGGCCAGGCCCAATTGATCTGGGCCCGGACCCAATTGGGTGTCTACATGGTTCAAAAGTAGGAAACCCATTCTTCTTTTGACTTTGCTTGCCATGTGGTATAACAAAACTCCTTAATGGGGATGCTGGAATGAAGATATGGTTTGTGGAACTGACTTTCTTTGCATTCAATGTGACTATTTATCCATACATAAAGTAACTATAGACATCAATTAAATCGCCCTTTACTAGTTCTAAGGCAAAAGTTTAGAGAATGAATGGTTTCTGCCAGAATAGTTGGTGCTGCATTGACTTCATATGCTAACTGATCCATAAAATCTATCATTGCGACATCAACATACCCAATGACTTTTGGAAAGATCACCAGTCCATATAAAGCTATAGCCATAGCCACTAACCCCTAATCATCATCTATATGTCCCTAAATGAAATCTCGTAGAAAACTTCATAAAATAGCCTTACTTTCACCTTTTATCTTGACACATGCATCGACTTGAGGTAGGCTAAGTCTAAGCATTTGCACTAGCTTTTTACGATAGCCCACCTTATTGGACCAATAAATCTTATCTGGGTTTGGTAAATCGAAGCGAAGTAGGACCATATACTCTTCAATTGTAGGCACCATGTCTACTTTATTGAAAATTAAACATTTATAAGAAGGATCCCAAAACTGAACGATGGCTCTAATCAAATTATCATCCACTTTTACTTGGAGTAGTGATGCTATGTCTTCATATTTATTCTCAAATGCCTCCTACCTTATTCTACTTGTGCATCCCCAGACACTGCTTAAATCAGCTAGATCATTTTGTTGTAGCTCGAGATGAATTCTCTCAGGCAATGATGAGATAAAATACTTAGACAAGCAATCTCCATGTTTTCTTTGACCTTCCTCTGACTTGATTTTCAATTGATGAGCAGACTCATAGTGGATTGATGTAGACTTTAATTGCATTTGGCTTTGCATGGATGTAAGTGGGAGATCTGATTTATCAATGGCAAATATTTCCTATATAAGAATAATGTAAATGATAGTGTTAAACATGGTCATGAAAATTATGCATAGAATGAAATGATATGGAAATGGTGCACAAAATCAAGCAAATAAAATGGTTAGATAACAAACTGTTCCTTCCTGTGTCCTAATTTTGGGTTATATCTATTGATGGGTAAGAAGGGTTCTATCTTAAATTGGTCTCTTAGGGGTGAACTACATGTAGAGTTAGGAGATTTTGACCACTAAAAGGTTTCCAAATTGTTCCTTACATCATTGTCCATCATAGACTAGTAAGGCAATCCAATCCTCACTTATCACAGGCTACCAACGGAAATTATTCAATTTGAGTGGGAGTATTTCGCTAGCCATTGCAGAGATTATCATCTCACGAGAGCATAGGTACTTTACTCCCTCCTAAGAGAGACAGAGCTCAGGTATAGACCTCATGTAATGTAAATGCATGTGATAGTGTGTGTGAAGGAAAACATAGGTTTCATGCCCTAAAAATAAAATACAAGACAAAAAAAGTTAATAAACAAATAATTACAATGTAAAACCATTAAACCGAATAATAGGTTAAATTCAAAAATTATTGCTTGACTCTTTATAGAATCCCCAATGGAGTCGCCAAACTGTCATAACATATATATCCGAAAATCTATAGCTAGATTTAATAAATGAATGGAGTTGCCACCAATCTTTTTTATCTAGGAGTAATTGGCCACCTAAGGAATCTATTCCTTTAAGGAGCTCCTAAGCTTGACTAAGGGTCCCTAAAAGAATAGGTTCGAGTCTATTAACCAGAACAAGGTTCGAGAGTTAGTTACATGTAAGGAAGGTTATAGCACCCTCACATGCCTATCCGAAGGATGGTACCATATTATTTTGAATTTATCCTATGGTCTTGAGGCTAATGATTTCAAATTTTAAGTTAAATATTGAAAACAATTTTTAAGATACTCTATCAATTTGGTAGAACTCTTAAAAAATACTTCCTCACCTCAAAAGTATTCAAGAATCCCATTTGATTTATTGAAAAGGCTCCGTCGTTGAAAAAAAGGTTTATTTATTATATTTATTTATTATCATTTTTTTGTTGAAAATAAATCTAATTATCCACCATTTGGGCCAAATTAGAAATATTTTCTCTTTTTTTTTTTAATTTTTTCTTGGAAAGAAAATAATATGACAATTATTTTTATTGAAATTTCATCTAAATTATTCCACCACTTAGGCCAAATTTAGAGAAATTTCTCACCTAGAGATTTCTTAGGAATTTACCATTTGAAATGTCTAAGAATCTCATTATTGGGTAATTTGTATTTAATTCCCACATTTTTTATATTTTTTTCCTTTATTATTATTATTATTTGTTTGAAAATAAATATTAATTATTGTTATTAAAACTTTATCTAAATTATTCCACAATTTGAGCCAAATTTAGACAAATTTCTCACCTAGGAATTTTATAGAAATTTACCATTTGAAATTTCTATAAATTCTATCATTGGATAAATAATATTTATTCTCAAAATTTTATTTTTATTTTTATTTTTTTTTCTAAATTTAATCATGCAAAAAAAACATATAAAAATATTAATTATTGTTATTAAAACTTTATCTAAATTATTCCACCATTTGGGTCAAATTTAGACAAAATTTCTCACCTAAGAATTTTATAAAAATTTACCATTTGAAATTTCTATAAATTCTATCATTGGATAAATAATATTTATTCCCAAAATTTTATTTTTATTTTTATTTTTTTTCTAAATTTAATCATGCAAAAAAAACATATAAAAATAAATAAATAAATAAATAAATTACTAAAAAAATACCAAAAATGGCTCAACTGGAATAGCTCGGGACAGCTCGGCTACGACTCAAAAAAAGGTTGGAATAATGTGACTCAGGGCACGCTGCTTGGCTCGGCACGACTAAAAGTTTGGCTGGCACGCAGGTCAAAAATGGGTTCACGCTCGGGTCAGGTCGCCCGATGGCAAAACGCGTGGATCTTCAAGGATTATGAAGGTCAAAACAACATTGTTTTGTAAGGGGCATAAAAGGCTTAGTTCAGTTCTTTTTCCTCATATCCCTCATCCCCGCTCTTTCTTTTCCCTTTTTTTTTCTCTCTCTCTGGCACCCCAAGAATACCGGTTGAATTCACCAGATTCTAGAAAATTTGGCCAAAATTTGGGTTTTTATTGGAAGTTCACCGAAAAGTTCGACAGTTTCTGGAGATGTTATGCCGAAAACTGGGTAGCTGGCTGAAAACTGGGGATATCACCAAAAAATTCAACTAGTGTCGAAAAAGTAGTCAAAAAATTCAATTGGTGCCAAAAAATTTCGTTGGAATCTAGAAATTTTCCAAAAAGTTTCTAGAAAAAAATGCCAAAATTTTGAAAAAAAATTCCTAACAATCCTAGGATTCTTGTAGCCTCTCTAAACACTTTTTGCCCACTTTTGCTTTTTGTTTACCCTATTTTTTTGTGTCTTCTTTCTATTTTCTCTTTTCCTTTCTGTTCAGTGTGTCAATTTATAGGGAAAATTAGAGGAATTCTAGTTCGATTGTGAATCCTCCATAGATCATCACAAACAGATTCAATCCATGTACAATTCTACCACCCTAATCACAGCTGAATTTACTTATTTTTTATTTATTTTTTAATTATCCTAATCTTTATCATCATCTAAAAATTAATCTGAAAAAGAAGAAAATAAAATAAAATAATCTAGAAGAAAAACAAATAAATATATCAACATGAAGGATTAGTCAAGCCCAAATCTTTGGGCTTGACTAATCCCATTGGACTAGGCCCAATTGATCTGGGCCTGGACTAGATTGGGTGTCTACAATTCTGTTCTTGAAGGAAATGCCATATTTTTCTTTATTGTTTGGATTGTTGAAATTTGGTTTTAACATACTTGATATTGGGATAGGACTAAATCAATTTTTGAGTTCTTCAAGATTAATATACTGTTTCTTTTAACTCTAAGGACATTCGTTTAAATGCGAATTGCCTTTTCTTTTCTTTTTTTTTTACATCTCCTTGTTGATTGCAGTTGCAGAATATTTCTCAACGTGCAGTTGCCATGGAATGTCATAATTCCTGCTAACAGCTTGGATGCCAAAGTCTTGATGCTCCAAAAGGCTATAGTGGTCCACCTTTTGGATGAATTTGCTCGAAAGAAAGCCACCAAGGATCTTGGATATTTCATGGCTGTAACAATTCTGGAGAGCATTGGAGAGTGCAGAGTTAGACAGGAACATAAGGGATGTGCTTTTCTCTGTTGTCTTCAGTGGAATCACTTTCAAGATGTTCAGAGGAGAGATTTTGGAAGGAGTTGTACACAAGGAACTAAAACATGGAGTTTTCTTGAAGTGTGGACCAATCCAAAACATCTATTTATCTCACGTAAAAATGCTCGACTATCATTATGTGCCTGGAGAGAACGCTATCTTCATGAATGACAAGCACTCAAAGATTGAGAAGGATGTTGTCATCCGATTTATTGTGATCGGAACAAAGTGGATGGAAGCGGAGAGGGAATTTCAGGCATTGGTAAGTTTGAAAGGTGACTACTTAGGACCAGTTTCCTAAATACAACTTTTGTTTCATCTTTGTATGATTCGGATGTTCTTGGTACTGCTTTCTTAGGAAGTAGTTGACAGTATGGGTGTTGGATGTTGAACAATTCTAGTTGTTGTAAATTCGATTGGACAAAGATGTTGAATTCTAGAGCTTACTTATGATGTTAGCTTTGTATAACTTGGTTCGGTTAAATCGACTTTTGGTTTTTGAAGTTTTTTAAAACTGAATTGAATCGACCAACTGAACAATTATCTCTCCCCTTGTCAAGTCTAGCTTTCCATTTCTGAAGGGTTTTTGTTTCAATGGATGGAGCAGTAGCTAAAGAAGTAGTTTGAAAGGATAACAATTACTAAGGCAAGGACTAGTTTGAAGCAATGCAAGAATGAGAAAGAAGAAAACTTGGTACATAGAAGAGATCATACCATTATTAGATTGATCGAGAAAGCTTTGTTGCACACATAGCTATATATGTAAGCTGTGAATATAAAGTAGTAAAGGTAAATATATTCATTCATTTAAAATCAAAATCAAATTGGTTTCACATTTCTACATTTGTTATAGAGAAGAATTAATGGAAGTAATTGCTATGCTTTAGTTAATTGTTTGTAGAATCCATTTTATTTCTCATGTTTTAGTACTTCTGCTTCTAAGATCATTCTTTGTTTCTCAATCCAACTTCTTTCTATATTTAGTTAATTCAATTTGGATAGCAATCAATAAATAAAATTTTAATAATTTTTTTAAAGAACATTAATATTTTCATTTTACAATAATAATTATAATAATATATGTCGTAACGGTTTTATGTCCCCCCGACGAATTTGGAAATGAAATAAAAAAAAAAACGGAGTCGCCACCAATCTTTTTTTTGGCTAGGTGCGATTGGCGACCTATTAAAACATATCCTTTTAAAAAAAATTTAAAATTAATTAAAATTTATTAAAAAAATAATTTTATGGTTTGCGAAACAGTCTAAGTTCAGGAGTCGATTACGCGTGGGGAAGGATTAGCACCCCCACAGCGCCCGTTAAAAACGGTACCAATTAACAACGTGTTATCCTTTGATTTTGATAAAAATAGTCCAATTTTTTGTGTCCAAACAATAATTTCCTTGATTTTTTTATTTATTAAAAAAAATTATTCTCAAGAAAAATAAATTAAAACCTTTTTATTGAAATTATTCTTAAAATGTTCCAATACGTTGGTAACATTAAAAGAACTCTTTCTCACCTAGAGATTTCTTAAAGCATCTCTACTCGGAATACTTTTAGAATCTCATCTTTGGAGGTCTAAATTTACTTTTCGTAAAAAATTATGTCATGTATGCAATGCAAATAATAACATGTTGATGCACACATTTTATTCTTTTTCAAAAAAAATTATTAATTGTTTTATTAATTTTTTTATTTTAATTAAAATTTTGAAGAAAAAGAAATTTAATTATATTGAAGATTTTTATAAATATTCCAATACGCTAGTAATATTTTACAAAAAATCTTCTCACCTAGAAATTTCTTAAAGCATCACTACTCGAAATACTTTTAGAATCCCATCATTGGATTAAATTTATTTTCTTCCTATTTTTATTACTTATATTTTTAATATATTAATCAATTTTTATTTATTATTTAAAAAAAGAAAATTTTTTACTGTATTGAAAAATTTTTTATAAATACTCCAATACACTGGTAGTATTTAAAAAAAATCTTCTCACCTAGAGATTTCGTAGGCATCACTACTCAGAATACCCTTGAATCTCATCGTCGGATAAAAATTTTCTTTTCCTACATTTTTTTATTACTTTAGTATTGTTATTAAATTTTTTTTATATTACTGTTTTTAAAGTTTATTTTAAAAATTAACATAATTATATAAAAAAATTTAACCACAATTTCATCATTTAATCTAACAAATATAAATATTTTAATATGCATAAATATTAATAAAATAATATATAAAAAATAAGAAAAATTCAAAAAAAAAATTTTTTACCTGGACCGATCAACATACGGTTCGGTTCGGCGGTTCGGTCTGGCGGTTCATTCGGTCTGGGTGGATCAGTGATTCAGTATCAATCCAGTCAGATCGGTCAGAGGTTGATGGAGAAACGGATCGTCGGGTCGGGTGTGCGGATCCCGGGTCAGGTTGTGGTTTGACGCGCCGAACCTCCTTGGTCGAAACGATGTCGTTTCGGCCCTATGCTCAAAACGACATCATTTTGCTTTTAACATTTTCTATAAATAACTGAAAAAAAAATTTTTTTGTTCATTCTTTCGATTTTTTCAAAAAAAAAAAAGGGAAGAGAGCTCTGGGGTAAGCTCATCGTCCGGTCGTCGGCCACCACACTGGCCGCTGTCTGGATCGTCGCCAGCAATCGTTGTCGGCGGTTTTTTGTCACTAAAAAATCTGAAAATTCTTTTGGAAGTTCTCTTCGACGTGATCTTTCCAGATCTGATGTCCTTTTTATCAAAAATAGCCTCGATTGACGTAGATCAGAGCTCAATTTTTCGATCTCC
The DNA here is from genome assembly GCF_047325235.1 of Durio zibethinus. NCBI lineage: Eukaryota > Viridiplantae > Streptophyta > Magnoliopsida > Malvales > Malvaceae > Durio > Durio zibethinus. The sequence continues at coordinate 22,344,906 of NC_143180.1, forward strand.
TTTCTTTTTATTTTTTTTAGACAGAATCAACTGATCTCATTTTTTTTTTAGGTGACTTTTCTGGCGCTGGGTTCCCCGTTCCAGGGACTGTTATATTTTTTTTTGTGTTTTTACAAATTTTTTTTTTACAGAAGCTCTCTTTTTTTTTTTGCCATTCTTTTTCGATTCTCCCTCCGGTCTTCTCCGTTTGCAAATAACAAGCTCTATTTATAGAGCTTGTTGGGATTCAAATCCCAGATCTTTTGGGATTTGAATCCCACTTTTCAACTAAAAAATCACGCCTGCCATTCGTAATTGGCGGCTTATCAATCGACCGTTGGCAGCTAGTGGTGGTGATTTTGGACTTTAAGGATTGTGCATTTAATGCACTAGATTTGAATCGGATAAAGATGAAGAAGAAGGAAAAAAAAAGAGGAAAGAAAAAAGAAGAAAAGAGGAGAAGACAAATGTAGAAACGGGAAGAAAAGAAAGAGAAAAAAAATTAAATAAATAATAATAATAATAATAATAAATAAAAAAAATGGTGTTTACAATTGCCCCTCTTTGCCTATTTCTATGAATCAGGAATAAGGCAAAGACAAACAAACAACCATTTTGTTTGGAAAGATGAAACATTGAAAAAGAAGAAAGAAAAAAAAAAATTTTTGGTTCGACAGAAAAGGGCTCCTTTCAACAGAGGTTCAATCGATATTTTTGAAAGTTTAAAAGGCTCCTCTCAGCAGAGGCTCAACAACTTTAAAATCTCATCTTGGAAATGCTCTTTTTAGCAGAGGCTCAACAACTTTAAAATTCTCTTGAAAAAGCTCCTCTCAGCAGAGCTCAATAACTTTAAAATTCTCTTGAAAAAAGCTCCTCTCAGCAGAGGCTCAACAACTTTAAAATTCTCATCTTGGAAAAGCTCCTCTTAACAGAGGATCAACAACTTTAAAATTCTCATCTGTTCTCAAATTTGAGTTATCATCTTTGAACAAGTAAATTTCCTCTTTTGAATTCTTTTGTTTGATCATTGTCTTTATTAAAATCTTGTTTTTCATTAAGAAATGGAAAATTTCTATCTTTTCTTCTCATGGATGCATATTGAGTGCTCTAAATGCAATGCATGTAATGCAATCAAAATTATACATTGTAGTAAAAAGGTTCTCGAAATCTCTCACTTTTTGCTTTTTTTATTTGAATTCTCATATGACCAATCTGTTTTTAACATCTGACCACAATATTTTTTTTCTTCAAAAATCTACAACATCCATGACTCGTCATGCTTTTTTCATCGTTTTTCATTTGCCTTTGTTAACTTTAAAAGTAATGCTGAGATCTTTCATGTTTGTTTTTCTTTTCATCATTTTAAGTTCAAGACAAATAAAATGCAATCACACATTTCTCTTATTCACTTGTACGATGAACAAAAATATCAGATAAGGATAAAGGAAAGGATAGGTGTATTTTATTAGGCTGACAACAAGTGCATGGCAAAGTATTTGAGTTGAAACAAAGATGCCCAAATAATGATCACAAGATAATCATGAACAAAATATTCCCAGATTCTTTCTCTAAAACTAAATCAAATGACTTTCTTGATTCTTCAAAGTTCGTCAAACTACACTTGCCCCTGCATTGTGGGATCTTCTTCTAATGATACTTCTGCTTCACATCGAAGCCGCCTTTTCAGGTTTTCAGCTTAGATAAGTCATTATTTTTTTCTTTCTTTTTTTTTAAGCAAAATATTTTTCACAACATCTGAATTTATTGGGGTAGGCAAATCACTTCCATCCATTTCTGTCAAAATCAATGCCCCTCCAGAAAAGGCCTTTTTCACCACATATGTGCCTTCCCAATTTGGTGTCCATTTCCCTCGATTATCATGTTGATTTGGAATGATTCTTTTTAGCATTAAGTCTCATTTCCTAAAACAACGGGGATAAATTTTCTTGTCATGTGCTCTCATCATCCTCTTTTGATATAATTGACCATGCAAAGTGCTGACAGTCTTTTCTCTTCAATAAGGTTTAACTGCTCGTAGCGATTTCGAACCCATTCTGCTTCCTCTAACTTTACCTCCATCAGGACTCTCAATGAGAAAATTTCCATTTCGACCGGTAGCACAACTTCCATTCCATATACCAAATAGAATAGGGTGGCCCCAGTAGATGTTCGAACTGATGTTTTATAAGCATGCAAAGTAAAAGGCAACTTCTCATGTCAATCTTTGTAAGTATCAGTCATTTTCTCTAAAATTCTTTTGATATTCTTATTTACAGCCTCCACTGCCCCATTCATTTTCGGACGATACGGTGTCGAATTACGATGACGAATCTTGAACTGAGTGCATACTTCATTCATCATTTTGTTGTTCAAGTTTTTTGCATTATCAAAAATAATTGTCTCTGAAAGCCCATATCTACATATTATCTCTCTTTTTATGAACATACATACCACAGATCGGGTCACGCTAGCATATGATGCAGTTCTACCCATTTGGTGAAGTAATCAATCATCACAAAAATGAATCTATGCCTATTTAAAGCTTTTGGAGTGATGGGACCAATGACATCCATGCCCCACATAGAAAATGGCCATGGAGGAGCCAGAACGTGTAATGTTGATGGCGGAGCATGAATCTTGTCAGCATAAATCTGACATTTATGACATCTCCTAGCATAATCAATACAATCACCCTCTATTGTCAACCAATAATAGCTAGCCCTTATAATTTGTCTAGCCATCATATGACCATTTGCATGTGTCCCACAAACTCCATCATGTACTTCTTCAATAATCTTTTTTGCTTCAACTGCATTTACACATCTTAAGAGCACTTGATCTCGACCTATTTTGTAAAGGATATCTCCATCAATGAAGAAACTCATAGCCAATCTTTTGATAGTTCTCTTATCATTTTCTATTACATGTTTTGGGTATTGTTGGCTTTTAATGTATTGCATGATATCATGATACCATGGCCTCCCATTAACTTTTTTTTCAACACTTGAGTAATGTGCTGGTACTTCTTTCACATCCAGCTTGATGGGTTGGATTTCAGTATTTGCATCTATTTTAATCATTGCAGCTAGAGTAGCCAGTGCATCAGCAATTTGGTTTTCATCTCTGGGTAGATGCTCAAACTGAACTTTTTCAAATTGCTTGATTAACTCAGAGATCTAATTATGGTACCGGATCAACTTAGAGTCTCTTATCTCTCATTCACCTCATAACTGATAGATGACTAGAGCTGAATCTCCAAACACATCTAACACTTTGATCTTTTTTTCCATTGCTGCTTGTAAACCCATAATATAGGCCTTATATTCAGCCACATTGTTTATGCAATTGAAATTTAACCTGGCTATGATGGGGTAATAATGTCTATCAGGAGATATCAAAATTGCCCCAATACCATGACCCAAAGCATTAGCAGCTCCATCAAAATACATCCTCCATGATTTTGCAATAGGTTCATTTTCTTCAATGGCCATCACATCTTTATCAGGAAATTTTAATTTCATTGGCTCATAATCTTCGACTGCACAATCAACAAGAAATTCAGCTATTGCACTCCCTTTAATAACCTTTTGAGTCACATAAATGATAACATATTCTGAAAGCATAATTTACCACCGTGCTATTCTTTCTGTCAATGAGGGCTTTTCAAAGATATACTTAATAGGATCCAGCTTTGTTATGAGCCAAGTAGTGTGATAAAGCATGTATTGTCTAAGCCTTCGAGCTGTCCAGGTTAATGCATAATACATCTTCTCTAATGGTGAATACTTTGACTCATAATCAGTGAATTTCTTGCTCAAGTAGTAAATTGCTCGTTCTTTCTTATCAGTTTTATCTCTTTGCCCTAGCACACATCCCATTGAATTTTCATGCACTATCAAGTACAAAATCAAAGGTTTTCCTGGCATCAATGGCACCAGCACAGATGGATTTGATAAGTATTCTTTGATCTTATCAAAAGCTTCTTGGCATCATCATTCCATTCTACAGGATCATGTTTTCTGAGAAGCTTGAAAATAGGATCACACTTATAAGTGAGTTGAGAAATGAAGCGAGCAATATAATTTAATCTCCCTAAGAAACCTCTCACTTCTTTTGAGGTATGAGGAAGAGATAAGTTTTGGATAGCTAGTATCTTATCTGGATCAACTTCGATTTTTTTTTCACTGACTATAAAACCCAATAGTTTTCTTGATTTGGCTCCAAATGTACATTTGACAGGATTCAACTTCAACTGAAATCTTTTCAACCTATCGAACAACTTTTTAAGATTGACTATATGGTCTTTTCTTTCACGAGATTTTACGATCATATCATCCACATACACCTCTATTTCTTTATGCATCATGTCATGAAAGAGAGTTACCATTGCTCTTTGATAAGTAGCACCAGCATTTTTCAACCCAAAAGGCATAACCTTATAACAGAATGTCCCCCACATGGTCACAAATGTGGTTTTTTTCATATCATCTTGAGCCATCTTGACTGATTATAGCTTGAGAAACCATCCATAAAGGAAAATGTGGAGTGCCTAGCAGTATTATCCACTAGAGTATCAATGTGAGGTAAAGGAAAGTTATCCTTAGGGCTTGCCCTATTCAAGTCTCGATAATCGACACACATTCTCACTTTTCCATCTTTCTTAGGAACTGGCACTATATTGGTTACCCACTCAGGATATTTTGCCACTTCTAAAATTCTAGCATCAAATTTTTTCTTCACTTCCTCTTTAATTTTCAGTAGCATCTTTGGTTTCATACGTCTTAGCTTTTGCTGCATCGACTTACATCCTGGTTTTAAAGGTAACTTGTGCTTTACAATATCAGTGCTGAGTCCCGGCATGTCTTGGTAAGTCCACGCAAACACATCTACATATTCTCATAACAGCTCTTTTAGCTTCTGTCTTTCAGCTGGTAAAAGAGATATACCAACTTTAACCTTTTTTTTGTTTTCACCATATCCCAAATTCACTAATTCGATGATTTCTTGATGGGGTTCAATTGGCTTATCTTCATGTTCTATTAATTTTAACAAATCAAGAGGTAGTGTGTAGTTAGCTGAATCTTTCTCATTATCAAGTTCATCAACATGAATTAAGTTATCAAAATCAAATATGAGATTATTGCCATGATTATCTTCATGTTCATTGTTTGGGACCTTACAAAGGGTAAGATGAAGAGAATATTGGCACACAAAAATGGAATGGCAAGAAAATGATGAAAAGAAAAGAATGGGAAGTAAAATGAAAATGAAAACAATAGAAGATATATGGATGCATCTTCTAAGTCTTTTATTAAAATGATAAACATAAACACACCATAAAAGATCTCCTAATACTCATAGAAAGTAATTAGAGATTTAAAGTTTTATAGTACATTACTTTTCCAAAGTTTTAAAAACAACAGGCAGCTCTGTAACTTTTTAATTATCCAGCTCAAAATCTAAAGGACAAGGGTACACGAACAGCTCTTTACTTCATCTCTTCTTTTCTCCATCATCCACCATTTGAATGGCCAGCTCTGAAAATTTTTTCACAAATCCTGCATTTGAGGCTCCTGGTAAATCTGGATAAATATATCCTCCCGAGTAAAAAGAATCATAGAGGTATGAATGACTATGGGCTCTGACTCCGACTCATATCCCTTAAGATTAGCTATCTTTTTATCTCTTTTCTCATTCACCATTCTTATTTTGTCCTCTCTTGTTGGCTTATATCCCAAGCCAAATCTATCTCTCTTTTCATATATGGTCGATGATTTCGTGATTCCTTGCAGGTTCTTTCCAAGTCTGGCTTCAGGTCGCCATCCTATCTTGGTAAGCTGTTTGACTACCATTTTAGTTGTCGTAGATAAGTGTGATGAATGCAATTTAGATCCTCTAGCTATATATGTTGCATTGGCAATCTCAAAGGATCTATAAGAGCATTCTAGAGCTTCATCTGTCGATTCCACATAAGGAGTATTTATTGGTTGAGTTACCAATAAATCTTCTTTTCTTGCCACACATATTAGCTTTCCTTCAACAATGAATCTAACTTTCTGATGTAATAATGATGGGATAGCACCTGCCATATGGATCCACGGTCTACCCAATAAATAACTGTATGAAGGAGAGATGTCCATAACTTGAAATTTTATGTTGAAAATACATAGGCCAATCTGTAATGGCACTTCTATATCTCTTAGCACCTCTCTTCTGGTTTCATCAAAGGCTCTCACTATCATATGACTAGGTTTCATATAAGATCCATCAACAGAGAATTTTGCCAGAGTAGTCATAGGCATAACATTGATGGATGAGCCGTTATCAATCAAAACCTTAGCCATTATATGACTTTTACATTTCACAGTAATGTGAAGAGCTTTGGTACTTCCTCTACCTTCAGGAAGAATCTCTTCATCATTGAAAGAGATATAGTTTGAAATCGTCAAATTACCAACAAGTTATTCCACATATTCAACAGAAGCATTGTGAGACACATATGCTTGATTTAGCACTTTCAGCAAAGCATTACGGTGTGACTCTGAACTAAGCAATAATGATAATAGCGAAATTCTAGCTGGCATCTTGTTAAGCTATTCTACCATGCTATTCTCGCAATGTTTTATTAACTTTAGAAATTCACCTGCTTCACTCTCAGATACTGACTTCTAGCATTCTTTTTCTGGGATTATATCAAGACCACTCTGACTTTCATTTTCTTTTCTTACCTTGGCTTTCTCCTTTCTAGCTTTTCTAGAGCCTCTGGGGTATAGCATTGCCACTTCGAGTTATGCCTCCTACGTCCGTTATGTTGGCAGTATCTGGGTTGACTACGACATCATAATCGTACTTCCAAGGTACTGCTTTATCATTCTGATATAGAAAAAGGCTAGAAAATTTAATTGTCACTACTGGTCGAGAAACAGGCTTTTCTAGCTTCGATGTTGGATTCTCATCATAATAGATAGTTACTGATCTACGTATAAACTTATTCTTTGAATCAATGGTAGACACTTCAGCTTTCACCAACTCTTCTCTCTCTTGGTAAAACTCTATTCGACCCTTATCCATCAATTTTTGCACTTCTTGACAGAATTGGTGACAATTCTCGATAGAATTCCCCATAACACCTTCGTGATAATTGCAGCTTTCAGTTAAGTTAATCACTTCAAAATAATTTTGAGGTTTTATTGGCTTCAACATGTCAGCTTTGACCAAGGCTTTAAACGCTTTAACCATAGGGGTTTTGACCTCTTCTATTCTTTTTTTCACATAGCTTGTTTGCCCATCAACCAAAGCATTTATTGATGGCCTAGTATGATTAGGTAGAGGGTTCCCATTGACATTTGGAGTCCTTTGTTGGTTGGTATCAAAATTTAATACTCTTCTATTGATTAACCCCTGCACTTTGCACTTTAAAGCAGTACAGTTCTCAGTGGAATGACCTGGATTCCCATAGTGATAATCACAATGCGAATTGGGGTCATACCTTTTAGGAAACGGAGGTTTCATAGGTTCAACAATAACAAGAATAAGTAAATGTTTCTCAATAAGTCGGGGATATAAATCTGTGTATGTCATGAGAATGGGATCCAAAGTGAGCTTTTTTTTGGTATTTCTTGGGCCTCTTGGACCACTATTAGTTCTCAATTCTGGTCTTATAAGTACAATAAGACGATTATAGGAATAGGTGGGTGTCCAAAAGGATGGCTGAAAATGGGATGGATAAGCCGGTGGTTGTAGTGGTTGGTATGGTTGATATAGATGAAGGATGGATGTAACATTATTTATGGAAGGGTAATGGGTTTGGTAGACTGGTACAAAGTAGGGTGTGAAACCTCTGAATTATTGCCCTATATAGTTTACTGCTTGGGCTTTATTCTATTTCTTTTTGGGAGCTCCACCTTTTCTTGCTCCACTTATCTCTCATGCATCGAGCTTACCATTCTTTATGGCATTTTCAATGATCTCACTTGATATCACCATATCTGCAAAGTTCTTGGTTACATTGCCTATCAATCTCTTATAGTAGGGTGCTTTAAAGTGTTCACAAATAAAACAGTTGTTTCTTTCTCAATGAGAGGAGGTTGAACTTGTGCAGCCATATCTTTCCATCTTTGTGCATACACCTTGAAGTTTTTAGTTGCTTTCTTTTCCATACTTTGAAGAGATAATTGATCTGGAACCATATTCATGACATGTCTATATTATGTAAGGAATGCCTTTGTAAGCTCTTGCCAAGAACAAATATGAGTCCTATCTAATTGAACATACCATCTAGCTGTAGAACCCATAAGACTATCTTGAAATATGTGCATTAACAATTTCTCATCGCGAGCATATGCTGCCATCTTTCGACAATATATGGTGATATGAGTCATCGAGCATTTTCTGCCATCATATCTTGAATTTAAGTGGAATGATCACATCTGGAACTAAACAAAGGTCAGTCGTATCTGTGGAGCCATAAAAATTCATTCCCTCTACAGCCCTAAGCCTTTCTTCCAATAACTTCATCTTTTCTCAGGCACTAGTATCTTCTACTTTTTCAAGTGTCTGTATCCCTAGCTTTTCTCTTTCCTTGGGATCATCCAAATCAGGAACTAAGATTGGCTCGGGTGGTTTTTTCATCATAACGGGATTAATAAAATTTTAAAATTATCCTGGAACAGGTGTGGATGTCATTCCTGGATAAGAATTGGGATATCTACCGAGAATAAAAATTTGTACTCTAGTTCCTTGAGAAGGTTTAGTCGGTTGTGGCTAAAATCCCGAAAGGTAAACAGGATCCACCATGTCTGGCGATTGCTCTTGAAAGCTGAGATTTTCTTCCACTGCTTTTCCCTTGTCAAGTTTTCTGAGCATATCCATTATTGTACTAAGATCTCCTCTTAATTCTTCTTGAGCTTTCTCGATTCTCTTAAATCGACTAGTCTGTTCTTGCTCCATAATTCTTGTTTGAGTCCTAGTATTGTATGAATGGCGAATGGGTTGAGTCAAAATTTTTGAAGGGCGAGCTATTCTTGATCCTTTATTACCATAAAATTTTTAGAAAAATCAGAAAGCTATGTGTCAAAAAAAAATTTTTTTTAAATGGTGCAAATGATGCATGAATGCAAGTGAAAAAATATTTGCTCATGGATAAATTTCAATACTAGAAATTTTCATTGATTTCATACAACTTTGATTACATAGGATTTATCATCCTAGAATTATATCCATAGAAGCATTTAACTTGCTCATAATGGTCTTTTGCCTCATCTAGAAAGTTTACTAGGCGCTGTCCATATTCTTTTATAGGATTGACTTCTTGTCTTAATGCTTCTACCTTTTTCACCATCTTTCGTGCCTTTTTTACTGCCTTACAAACTTGATTGGTTATGTGCTCTATGTATTGTTGCCTCCCTAAACATTCTGCTTTCCATATCATGCGAACATCTCTTTCTGAATCACATGTGAAGATCCAATCTTTTTTCTTTCTATGCCACTCATCCATCATTACTGAAATATGGTTCTTGTGATCTTGCAGTTGTAGCTCCAACCCTTGGATCACCTGATGAAGTTATTCTTTTTCATTCAGTACTTTGAAATACTTTTTTCTCTCTTTTGCGAGCATGACTTTTAACCTTTCTTTTTTGTTTTGGCATTCCACCAATCTTGTTGAGGTTGTAGAATATAATCCTTTCAAATTCTGGCATTCTTGAGAAATTCTGCTGGTCTCCTATTGCTTTTCTTGAGCTTTGCCCTTCCATTGATTTATTTCTTCTCGAAGCTCATCCATTTCACGTTGTCGACTAAGGTAAGATTTGGTGACTTTTTCAGTTTTGAATTGAACTCGTAACCTCTTATTTCTTGGTGTAGATCTTTCAAATCACTATTGGCTAGATCCCGTTCTTTTATGACTTTTTCTAATCTACTTCCTTGTATCTCTATTTCATATTTCAATTGCCCTACTTTTTCATGAAATCTCAAATTTTCTCTTCTTATTTCTTCTTTTTTAGCTTTTAATTCTTTCTTGACAAGCTCAATTTTTTATAATTGCACCTCTTCTGAAAGATTAACCAATTGATATGAGCTATCATCAAGAGGGAGTACTAAGTCTCTAGGCCGCCTTACTTTCCAAATCTAGTAATCAAAAGTGACTTTATCGATGAGAGGCCCTAACCTCATTCTTTATGTTTTTTTCCATGCTTGAATCAACTGTTATGAGGTTCTTGATGGATTCGATTCCCCATAAATGAATTCTACTTGGACCAGGCCATGAGTAGCAGGAACAAACTGCTTTGCACCAAATTGCCTAAGTACCATTAATGGAGCGTAACTTACAATACCCCATAATCCTAACAATGGCATCCACAGCTCATTTTCTCCATGATACAACAAGGGCACACAAGGCATCCAAGGCGTCATCCACTCGATTTCATCCCCAGTAAGCCTTCGCCAGAAAAGAACCTAATCTTCTTTAGTCTTCAATGTTGACCATTGGCTTTTACAAAACTCTTCGATTGGTGCCTTATTTCGAAGATATGGTTTCGAAAATGCACTCTCTCCACACTTGAAATGACTTCTAACCTATACGTATAATAGAGATGCACATCCTATGAATCATCCTTTTCCATTTCATCGACAGAAATTCAATGACCTGATGGTTTCAGCTAGGACTGCAAGAGTGAGATTAATTGCTTGGGTTTTAATTTGCTCGAAAAAGTCTACCACAGTTATCTCAATGTAACCCAAAGTCTTCGAAAAGATTACCATGCCATACAATGCTAGAGCAAACACAGCCATACCTTGATCATTATTTAAATGCTCTTGAATAAAGTTTCGGAGAAAGTCCCAACGAATGCCTAGATGTTCACCTTTAGACTTTGCAAAGGAATCAATGGTTTCTACTTTAACCCCCATAAGCTTGGCTAACTTTTTATGATAACCTGATTTTGGCTTTCAAGTAAATATTTTATCTGGACATTGTAGTTCTATCCCGAGCAAAATCGAATACTCCTCAATAGTTGGCACCAAATCTTCTTGATTAAAAGTGAAGCATCTATAGGATGGATCCTAAAACTGTATAGATGCTTTGATCAACTGTTCATCAATCACTATTGAAATGAGAGATGCAATCTGTCCATACTTTTTGCAAAAGTTTTCTTTTCTTTCTTCACTTAACTGACCCCAGGTAGCAGTTAACTCTTTTAAATCATTTTGTGTGAGATCTAAATGCACTTTCTCGGGTAATTCAGACACATAACCGGTAGGCAAACAATCTTCATTCTTTTGTTGAACTCAATTCGACCAAACATGTACTTCATTATACGATTCACATGGCACATTGACTGAGGATGAGCAAATTTGTAGTTCTACGAGATCCATGAAGACTTCTTAGGAGAAATATGTCCTAGAGCAAATATCTCGATGTAAAACTGTATGATATGATTAATGCAAAAAAAATGAAACAAAATTGAGTTAGTGTGGTTCGAAAAAAAATATTTTTTTTTAGTGTTTTTGAGATTTTTATGTTTTGTTTTGTTTCATATTATACACAACTTTTATTCTTAGGTATTTCTACAAGAAGATGAACAAGGCTTTACATAAGGCTGGTTTCCTAGGCTTATTATATGCTGGATTTGGATTGACAGGGTCTAAAGGTTCCTAAATTGTTCCTCACTGTCGTCCATATTGAACTAGTAAGGCACCCCGATCCTCACCCATTACAGGCTACGAACGGAAATGGTTCAATTCGAGTGGAAGTATTTCGCTTGCCATTGTGGAGGTTATCACCTCACGAGAGCATAGGTACTTTACTACTTCCTATAAAGGACGGACCTCGGGTATAGAGCTCATGTATGAGATGCATTGTGCCATTGTGTGCAAATATATCCTAATTTATTGAGAGCAATATATACAGAAAAATAAAACATAAGAGGCATAGTAAAAGAAATGTGTGTGAATTTTTTTGCTTTTTATTTTTAATTTGTTTTGATTTTTTTTTTTACTAAAAATGAAGAATAAAAATTTAAGAAATTGATTAAGACTATTTAAATCAAAATTTGAGGATAACAAGCAGTTAATTTTGGCCTGACTCTCGAAAACAAAAGGGGTCCCCAGCGGAGTCGCCAAACTGTCGTAACAGTTTTGTGTTCGCCCGACGAATTTGGAAACGAAATAAAAAAATAATGAAGTCACCACCAATCTTTTTTTTGGCAAGGTGCGATTGGCCACCTATTAAAACATATCCATTTAAAAAAAATTTAAAATTAATTAAAATTTATTAAAAAGATAATTTTACGATCTGCGAAATAGTCTGAGTTCGGGAGTTGATTACGCGTGGGGAAAGATTAGCACCCCCACAGCGCCCATTAAAAACGGTACCAATTAACAACGTGTTATCCTTTGATTTTGATAAAAATAGTCCAATTTTCGGTGTTCAAAAAATAATTTCCTTGATTTGTTTTATTTATTAAAAAAAATTATTCTCAAGAAAAATAAATTAAAACCTTTTTATTGAAATTATTCTTAAAATGTTCCAGTATGTTGGTAACATTAAAAGAACTCTTTCTTACCTAGTGATTTTTTAAAGCATCTCTACTCGGAATACTTTTAGAATCTCATCTTTGGAGGTCTAAATTTACTTTTCGTAAAAAATTATGTCATGTATGTAATGCAAATAATAACATGTTGATGCACACATTTTATTCTTTTTCAAAAAAAATTTATTAATTGTTTTATTAATTTTTTTATTTTAATTAAAATTTTGAAGAAAAAGGAATTTAATTATATTAAAGATTTTTATAAATATTACAATACGCTGGTAATATTTTACAAAAAATCTTCTCACCTAGAGATTTCTTAAAACATCTCTACTCGGAATACTTTTAGAATCCCATCATTGGATTAAATTTATTTTCTTCCTATTTTTATTACTTATATTTTTAATATATTAATCAATTTTTATTTATTATTTTAAAAAAAGAAAATTTTTACTGTATTGAAAAATTTTTTATAAATACTTCAATACACTGGTAATATTTTAAAAAAATCTTCTCACCTAGAGATTTCGTAAGCATCACTACTCGAATACCTTTGAATCTCATTGTCGGATAAAAATTTCCTTTTCCTACATTTTTTATTACTTTAGTATTATTATTAAATTTATTTTTATATTATTGTTTTTAAAGTTTATTTTAAAAATTAACATAATTATATAAAAAATTTAACCACAATTTCATCATTTAATCTAACAAATATAAATATTTTAATATGCATAAATATTAATAAAATAATATATAAAAAATAAGAAAATTTCAAAAAAAAAATTTTTTTTACCTGAATCGAATCGGTCAACGGTCCAATCAACGTACGGTTCGGTTCGACGGTTCGGTTTGACGGTTCGATTTGACGGTTCGGTTCGATCTGGGTGGATCTGCAGTTCAATACCGGTTCGATTTGGTTTGGGAGGTTTGGTTTCAATCCAGTCAGACCGGTCAGAGGCTAATGGAGAAGCGGGTCGTCGGGTCGGGTGAGCGGACCCCAGGTCAGGTTGCGGTTTGACGCGCCGATCCTCCTTGGCCGAAACAACATCGTTTTGGCCCTATGCTCAAAACGATGTCGTTTTGCTTTTAACGTTTTCTATAAATAACTGAAAAAAATTTTTTTGTTCATTCTTTCGATTTTTTCAAAAAAAAAAGGGAAGAGAGCTCTGGGTGAGCTCGTTGTTCGGTTGTCGGCCATCGCGTCGGTCGCTGTTTGGGTCACCGCCGACAGTCACTGTCGACGATTTTCGATCACCGAAAAATGTGAAAATTCTTCTGAAAGTTCTCTTCGACGTGATTTTTCCAAATCCGGTGTCTTTTTTACCGGAAATAGCCTCGATCGACGTAAATCGAGGCTCAAAGTTTTGGTCTCCTTTTTTTTTATTTTTTTTGGACAGAATCAACTGATCTCATTTTTTTTTAGGTGGTTTTTTTGGCGCTGGGTTCCCCGTTCCAGGGGACTGTTGTTTTTTTTTTTTGTGTTTTTGCAGAATTTTTTTTTACAAAAGCTCTCTTTTTTTTTTTGCCATTCTTTTTTTGCCAGTCCCTCTGTTTGCAAATAACAAGCTCTATTTATAGAGCTTGTTGGGATTCAAATCCCAGATCTTTTGGGATTCAAATCCCATTTTTCAACTAAAAAATCATGCCTGCCGTTCGTAATTGGTGGCTTATCGGTCGGTCGTTGGCAGCTAGTGGCGGTGATTTTGGACTTTAGGGATTGTGCATTTAATGCACTAGATTTGAATCGGATAAGGATAAAGAAGAAAGAAAAAGAAAAGAGGAAAGAAAGAAGAAGAAAAGAGAAGAAGACAAATGCAGAAATGGGAAGAAAAGAAAGAGAAAAAAATTTTAAATAAATAATAATAATAATAATAATAAAATAATAATAATAATAATAAACAAATAAATAAATAAAATGGTGTTTACAATATACAACCTTAAATTTGTCTAGATATGAACCTGATTCAATCTAATTTGATTAGAAAAAAATTAACAATATAAATTTGCTCAACTCAAACTTGAAAAATTATTTAAACTTGAATTAATATGACTTTGAAAATGATTCGAACTCAAATAACTCAAAAATTAATTTGAAATTATTATTTAAAATAAATTTATTTGTTTTCAAAATATAATAATTTAAACTCAAAATAATCCAAATCTAATAGTTTTAATTTCAAATAATCTGAGTATCATCTGAATAATCTATACCTACAACCATCCAAACTTTCTTTTACTCTAATAATTGAATATGAAGTAAAATAACACATAAAGATGCCACCATCATATCTATAAATCTTTTCCAAAAATTATTTGCACAACTAAATTCAATATCTCAAAACAGGTCAATTCTAATGTGTGACTAATTAATGTAGAGATAACTGGCAACACTTTGAGAAATTTGAGTAAAATGTATTCATCCATCGATTGCCATAAGATTTTATACATTTATATCAAAGCAAGATTGTTTATTGTATTATCTCCTCATTTTAAACACTGTAAAGAAGTTTGCAAAATCTCTGAAAATCCCCCTAACAATGCAATCATCATGGAAAACATGCCTGCAACGCATCGAGGCAACTTCGTCTCCAACCAAGAACTCCTCCAAACAAATGGCACATTGTTTCTTGGAACTCAAATACTCAAGTCTTCTCCTTTTCTTCATGAGTAAAAGACTATCTTATCGCATCACCAAATTTTTTTTTTTCAAAATTTGAATAGAAGACTAACTAGAAGGCTTGAAATTCAATGTCATCGATGGCTTATCAATCACATGAATTTTTCATATAAGCCTCCATCCTTCTATTATAACCAATTAAGTCCTTAAAAATTTTATTTTTGTCTAATTAAATTTGAGTAAATTTTGTTTCATTAAACTCTTTTTCTTAGATGAAAATTGCAAAAAATAATATTATTTCTTGTCAAATCAACATATATGCCGTATTTCTTTTTATGATGCCAACATCTACATAGCATATATTTGAAAATAAAAATGCTCTTTAGATGTTAACGTTGCCTATTATATGAGTCATTCATTACATATTATGTAAATGACAATTCAATTTAAATTTTTATGTTTTGCAATGTTGAAATTAATTTAACAAAGACAATTATTACCATTGATATGGTAAAAATAATGAATTTTAGTGATTTTCATGTAAAATAAGACTTAATTAAATAAGAATAATGTTTTATGCTTTCAATTAGATAAAAAAAAAGATAAAGATTTATTTGAGAAATTTGAGAAAAGTACAACATTTTAGCATTTTAGTAAAAAAAAGGTACAAGTTAAAGGTATATATTTCAAAATCATCACTTAAATCCGTTTTCAATTATACTCAATACAATTACAATTAAATTTTGAATGATTTAACAAGCAGTGAATAGTGAAAGGTTAGAAAGATGAAACTGTAAAAAATAATGTGTACGAGTGTGCACAAAAATAAATAGCGAGTAAATAGAAAAATCAAAAGGTTATTGTGTGAAGTTCTGATTATTGTAATTTGGTGTGCTCACCAATTTTTTTTTTGTTTATTCAAACAAATAAAAAAGTGATATTAGAATTGCTGTAGCATTTCAAAGCGAAAGTATTGTAGCAAATCAATAGTATAGTAGAATATTACAATTGATACTGAAAGTTGAAATTCTAAATCTGGCCATTAGTTACATTTCAAAAATAGGAAATCTTGAATATACAAATTGAGTGCTTAAACACAGTTGTTCTATATCACAAGCTTAAACATAGCTGTTTTATATCACAGCTAATTCACTACAAAAGCTTTATTACTAGAGTACTTAAACATTTCAGTACAAAGAAGAGTAAAAGAAATAGATTGAAAGCAAATACACGTGCTTAGAATTATTATTCAAATTGTTAATACCTTAATATTAGCCACTACAGACTTCACGATCCCACAATTTTCCCAATTTTATGATTGAGAAAGGATTGGGCAATGGAAGCGATTGACGTGTAAGGGCTTGAGCAACTTGTCGCATGGTTTGCCGAAGTTGGGGACTGCCATTCAAGCATGCAAATCCCAGCTTTGTAGTAGAGACAACATCCTTTGCAACTTGTCTTACTGGTGGTGAGAGGCATTGGTCTATCACATCTTTAAGTAAAATCAGTTGGTTGTCATTTGGTATCGATGTCGATGTTGATGCTGGTGCCGATGACGACGATGGGAAACATGAAATCAAATCACCAGGATACCTCCCCATAAGTATTTCCATTGTTAGCACCCCAAAACTGTAAACATCACATCTCTCATCTACTTTCATCGTATAAGCCAACTCTGCTTAAAGAAATATATTTGATCAATGTACTCTAGTAAGCAATAAATATATCTAATCAACACATTATTATGTTAGAATATTGAGAAGATTAATGTTGAAAAGAAATTGGGAATATTTAAAAAATTACATGAAAATTGAAATTTAGAGGTTTAAATAAGATTTTACATTTAGTTCATTAGTTTGATATATTGAATATTGTAAAACTAAGTGTTGAAGTTCAAAGATTAATTACACATTTGATACTTAATTAGAGTAAAATTCTTTGATACTTAAATTTGAAAAGTTACAATCTTAATACTACTTGTACTTTGTTTTAACACATCAATTTGCACACAAACCTAACACTTTTAATTGAATGATGACATGTTTAAAGCATAAAAAAAAAAAAAGATATTAATAAATACCTGGAGCTATATACCCGAAAGTACTAACAAGTAAGGTCTAATTGGAAGAGTCGGGCTTTAAAAGCCTGGTTGTGTCAAAATCTGAAACATGAGCCTCATAGTCCAAATCTAGAAGAACATTATTGCTGGAAAGATCTCGATGAATTATAGGTGGTGAATGGTCATGATGCATATAAGACAAGGCATTGGCCACTCCTTTTACAACATTTAGCCTCTTCTTCCAATCCAACTCCATTGCCTCGTCCTTGTTGCTTAAAACCATTCTCAAACTTCCCCTTTCTACAAACTCATAAACCAAAAATGAGTCCTTTGGATGTGAACAAAAGCCATACAGCGTCACAATGTTACGATGCCTTATTTCTGATAAAGTATGAATCTCGCTTTCAAAGGCTTTCAAGTTATTGGAAATCATGCTACCTTCAGATTGGTGAAGTTTCTTCACAGCAACCACCTCACCAATGGGTAGCGCAGCTTTATAAACGGCTCCATAGCCTCCTGAACCAATGCAATTGTTGGAGCTGAAATCTTCAGTGCCTTCAATAATGTTCCCGTAGAGTATTCTTCCATTATATCCCCACAATGTGAAAAAATCTCCAAGTTGTGCCTCGATTGACTCGGATTTTCTGGTTTGGTTCTTTTGGCAAAGAATAAGGAAACTTCTAGCCATGATAAAGAGCAAAAGAAGAAGACCAAAGAGTGGAAGCACAATGAAAATGATGACTTTGGTGCTTTTTCTATGACCGTTGCTAGTAGCAGCGACAGCACAAAGCATTAGTCCAGTGGCATTACCACATAGTCCCTTATTGTTTCTTAAGGCATCGAATGAAGCGTCATGAAATGCCTTAATGTTAGGAGTAGGGCCTTCTAATTGATTGTAAGATATATTCACAACAGTCAAGCTTTTCAAATCATTAAAAGAATTTGGGATGGAACCATTGAGCATATTGTGAGAAAGGTCCAACATTTCCAAGGAATGTAATTTTGCAAGCTGTTGTGGTATCTCCCCAATAAGTAAATTCTGGCTTAAATCTAGATTTTGAAGGCCATTTATGTAGCTTACGGAAAGTGGAATGCTTTCTCCAAGTTTATTCTTGCTCAAATTCAGGTCCAATAACTTTGAGCACTCTCCAAGTTGATTAGGAATCTGTCCACTCAAATTGTTTGATGCCAAGTTAAGATATTGTAGATTTAAAAGAACTCCAATCTCTGGTGGAATTTTGCCAGAAAGTTGGTTACCACTTAGCAAAAGTTTGTACATCAATGTCAGTGCTCCCAATTCCTTGGGAATCTCACCAATGAGATGATTTGAAGAGACGTCGAGTTCGTGTATTTGAGTTGCTTGCTTCAGCTCAGGTGGTATCTTTCCAGAAATGTTATTATTGGAGATCCGTAGGCTTGTTAGACTATGGCATTGCCCCCAGTTTGGCAAAAGTTCACCATAAAATTTGTTGTTGCTTAATGCAATATAATTCAAATTAGGATATATACCAAAAGCTTCTGATATATTTCCTGTCAACTGGTTTCCTTCAAGCCTAACTCTGTACAAGCTTTTGCAGTTTCCTAAACTTGATGGGAACGGACCTGTCAAATTGTTGTTGTTAGCCCCAAGATATACGAGTTGTCCACCGAGGCATACATTCTCAGGTAATGGACCACTAAGATGGTTGTCTGATAATTGTAATGATTCCAAATGAGTAACATTGCTAAGTGTTGGAGGAAGGAAGCCAGACAAACTGTTCTGAGGTAAAAAAAGTTCTGTAAGATATACAAGCATACCTACCTCTTGAGGTATTGAGCTGGAAAGCTTATTCTCAATAAGATGAAGACTAGACAATTTGGTTAAGTTTCCTATGGACGCGGGGATTGAACCAGAGAAATTGTTATCATATAAAATAAGTTCTGTAAGAGATACAAGCATCCCTATCTCTTGAGGTATTGGCCCGGAAAGCTTATTTTCAAAAAGGTAAAAAGTAGACAAGTTGGTTAAGTTTCTTATGGAAGCCGGGATGACACCAGTGAGATTATTACGTAACAACTGCTTTGTGATAAGAGATCCAAGCTGTCCTATTTCATCGGGGATAGAACCAGAGAGGTTATTACCATACAGATAAAGCCATACCAAGTTACTTATGTTTCCCAGAGATGCTGGGATAGGACCGGTTAGATAGTTCATTGAAAGATCAAGCATAACAAGTGACCTCATCATTCCAACTTCTTCAGGTTTGGAACCATTGAGCCTGTTGTCAACGAGGATAAGTCGGGACAAATTGTGCAAGCTTCCAATAGAAATAGGTATTGGAACAGTGAGATCGTTTTCATGGAGATAGAGTATAGAAAGTGAACTTAATAATCTTCCTATGTTAGATGGAATATTTCCGGAGAAATCATTCTTGGACAAGTCAAGTTCGGTGAGCTTGGAAAGATTTCCAATGTGTGAGGGAATGGACCCATACAGTGAGTTGTTAGGAAGGTGAAGACCGATGAGGTTGGGGAAGGACAAGAAGTTGAGACTATGAAGTGTACCTTTGAACCCTTAATCTGGAAGGCTTAGATTGGTGATGCTTCCAGCCTTGTTGCAAGTGATTCCGACCCAATTGCAATGCTTGTCTCCAACCCACAAAGAAGAGAGCAAAGTTTGGGTGTTGTTGTCAAGGCTAGCTTTCCATTTTAGAAGAGTTTCTGTTTCATTTGCAGCAATGGAGGATGAAGAAGCAAGAACAGAGGGAGACTGATGCAGGACGACTATAAGGAAGAATAGGGCTTTGAATGGCATTGTGAAAGATGCCAAGATTTGGATGGTTCAAAAAGTATTGTTTGTTAGTTGTAAATTACATTGGCATGGTCAGGTATTTATGCAAAAAATTAGAGTATTTCAGTCACTATGAAACATCCACATCATGTGGAAAGATGCAACTTCAAGACCGGCGGGATTTTTACATTTATATTATTATCTCTTTCTAAATGTAATACCAAGAATACTAGTGTTTAAACTTTTAATTATTTTTATTTGTTGAATACTATAATATTTATTTTATTTGAACATGTCAAATATGTTTTTATTTGTTTAAAGAAATTAACATAAGTATTAAGTTACAAATGAAAAAAGAAAAACCAAGATTTTCTCTCACGCTTAAATATAAGTAATAAAAAAATTATTTTCGTAATTTCTTATCTTTTTGAGGTTTAACAAATAATCAATAATATTATGTATATTAATTTAACTCAATCACATAAAATATTTGCGAAAAGTTAATCACAAATTTTTTGGTTCACATTAATTAACTAGTAGTTAATCAATATATTCATTAAAGCTACAATCTAATTAAGATTCATTATCCTATCATTATAGTTATTAATTAATAATATAAAAATATAGATAAAAGAAATAATTAACAAAATAAAAAAAAAGACTTAAAGTAATATTAATTAAATAAATACATTGGTTCCAAAAGGACATCTTTTTAATTACAATTTGAGACTCTAAATTACAGATCTCTAGTTCAAATTATGAAATAAGATACGAGATGAAAGAGTGTTACCATTTACTTGTGATAGAATAACCTAGCATGACTTGTGCCATTTATTTATGATTTATTTTATATATGAGAAAAATGTAATTTACTTATATAATGCGTTTGAGAGGTGTGGAACTTCTGTGGAAGATAAAAATATTATAACTTTACTTCAATATTCTTTAAATCATTAAATCATTTTTTTCTTTTTTAACTTATTAATATTAGTTAATCAAATCAAACTAAGGGTGTGAAACATTTGTGCAGTAAAAATATAGAATTTGTTTTTTTTTTTTTATATCTAACAATAGAATTCTTAGGATATAAACTTTAGTTTTTAGGTAAAATGTTGGTTTAATAAAAGCATTTAACTTTTTTTTGTTTTGTTTCTATAATTTTTTGTTATGTATTTATATTAAAATGTTTCCTCCATTTTGTGTGAGGTTGCTTTTCTCTAAAAGAAATTATTTATAAGAAACTTAAATTATATTATATGATAAATAAATAAATAATATTACTTATGAAAAAAATAGTAGTAATTATAAAAGAAAGATAATTATTTCAAAATATTAATTTTTAAAATAAAAACAACTACAGAAAATTAAATTAATTTTAAAATGTTAAAATCGATAATTTTAAAATTTAATTCACAATTAAATATTATAATCAATTATAATTTTTATTTATGCAAATTTTTTGACACAAATAGTATGCAAAGCTATTTAATTATATAAAAATAATTAATTTTTTGTGGAAAAATCATTTTGATTAAAAAAAAAAAGCTTTTTGAAATATTGCAGTTGACAAATATGTCATTTCGACCTATTAAAAAAAATAAGTAAATAATAATAATCATGAAATTAAAAAATCACGTCATACTTTTAACTTTCCCCACAAGCTAAAAAGAAAAAAAGGAAAAGGAAAAACTCACTCATCACTATTCTTTCTATAAACAAAAAAAAAAAAAAAAACCCAAAAACGAAATTTCACTTAATGGCAAAAAGAGATTTTGTGGATTTGATCCAACTCTGAATTCAATTACACATTTGCAATTTGCCAAAATTTTGAAATTCCTTCTTCTTTTTAGCGAAATAAATGAATTTACTTTTTGACTTTTGAAAAGCATGCTTGAAATACATTACACTCTTCAAATACTTCATCCAACCATAGCTTAGAGGAAGAAATTTAGTAAGGGCTTGATCCCAGTTTCAGCAACAAATAGAGGGTGATATTGCTTTCATAAAATCATGCAGAGAAATATTAGTGTTTTCACATGTTAGGTTCTTTTAATTCTTTTACCCATAACTTTATGCTTAACACTCATTGGTTTAGAAATAAAAAAGTAGCCAACATTTCAAAAAATTAAAAAAAAAAAAGAAAGCAAAAGTAGATAGAATGAGGTAGATCTTCCTGCATTTTCAAGAGAAAGGTGATAAAAACAAATCAATTGCTTTAAAAAAATGCAAACTTATCAACTTTTAGAAAATTTGCATTATAATTATATTTTTTTTATAAAAGCATTTGATTCAAAAGAAAAAAGATTATTGATCATATTTTTACTTTTGATTATTTGATTATTACATTTGGTTATACAATATTTTCGAGTATCAAGAATGTAAAATTATTAGTAATATCAAAATAGACTTCAATATCAAAAAAATTACATACTAAATCAATACCCATAATATTTTAACCACAAGCTTTTTTTTGACAGCTAACTATGTTCATAGTTAAATTTCTTTGTTTTTCCTTTTTTAGGAAAATAGATTCAAATTTTATTTTAGAGAAGAAATAATACATCAATCAGCTTAATAAAATATTTCAATAATTTTTATTTTTCTTGCTTTGCATACCTTTTTAAATGCACTTTGATAACTATAAACACCCCAATCTGTCTGGGGTTCTACTTGTTTCTGTTAATTTGAAAAATAATAATATATAATAAAAATAGAAAAAAATGAAAAATCAGGAAAACTATAAAAAGGTTGGATCTGTTTAGGATTGTTTCTCTGGGATTGTTGAATTTGGGTTGAAATCAAATTTGAAGTTTGAACTGGAAAGGGAATCAAAACTCTATTGATATAAGGTTCTCTTGAATTGAACCCTATAAATACAAACACTAATCGAGCCTAAGAGGGTACACAAAAACACAGAGATTAGAGGTAAAAAAAAAAAGAAATACAAATAGATCAACAAAAAGCATTTGCAAAAGCATCCAGAGAGTGTGAAAATTTTTAAGGGAATTTTTGGGGAAAAAACAGTTTTTTCTTTACGAAATTTTGTAGAAAATTTTTAGAATCCGATTGAATTTTTTGGTGACTTTGAATTTTCTGGTGAGATTCCTAGATTTTGACGTATTCCTTAGTTTTCGGCAATAGATTTCTAGAAATTGGTGAAGTTCTGGCCAACTTCTAGTGAACAAACCTAGATTTAGACCACATTTTCCAAAATCTGATGAATATTCAATCAGAGTTCATCTGGTCTAGAGAGAAAATGGAGAGAAAAGGGGAGAAGAGAGAGAGGGAGTAGAGGAATTCTAAGAAAAAAAAAAGACTTTTTGCCTTTTATACCCTCGGTAAGATGACATTGTTTTGGAGCTTAAGAATCTCCCAGGATCCTCACATTTTCACTTAGACCAACCCGACCCAAGCGCAACCAATTTCACTGACCATGTTCCAACCAGTCCCTTCAATCGAGCTAAGCCGCACCCCGCCACTCCAGCAGAGCCATTTCCTTTTTTTGGTATTTATTTATTATTTATGTGTTTGCTTATTTTTAAAGGTATTTTTGCATGATTAAGTTTAGGAAAAATAATAAAAAAATATAAAATTTTGGAATTAAATATTAATTATCCAATGATAGAATTTTTAAAAATTTAAATAGTAAATTTCTATAAAATTTGTAGGTGAGAAATTTTTTCTAAATTTGTCTCAAATTGTGGAATAATTTGGAGAAAGTTTCAATAACAATAATTAATATTTATTTTCAAATAGAAAAAGGAAATAATAATGGTAAAATGAAAAAATTTTGGTTGAAAATATTTCATAATTATCCAATGATGTGATTCTTAAAAATTTCAAATGGTAAATTCCTAAGAAATCTCTAGGTGAGAGATTTCTTTAAATTTATCCCAAATGATGAAAAAATTTAAATGAAATTTCAATAAAAAATAATTGTCATGTTATTTTCTTTCCAAAGAATAAAAAATGAAAAATTTCTAAATAAGCCCAAATGGTGAAAAATTTAGAAATTAAAAAAAAAAAAAGAAGATATCTCTAATTTGGCCCAAATGGTAGAATAATTAGATATATTTTCAATAAAAAATAAAACAAAAAAATAATAATTAAACCCTTTTTTCGACGATGGAGCCTCTTTAAGAAAACAAATAGGAATTCTTGAATACTCTTGAATTAAGAAAATATTTTTAAGAATTTTACCAAATTGATGGAGAATCTTAAGAATTATTTCCAATATTTCAACATAAAAATTTAAGACCATTAGGATCAAAACCTTAGGATAAATTTAAAACAAAATGGTACCATCCTTTAGATGGGTATGTGGGGGTGCTACAACCTTCCTTATATATAACCGAACTCTCAAACCTTGTTTTGATTAGTAGACCAGAACCTATTCTTTTAGAGATCCTTAGTTAAGCTTAGATGCTCCTTAAAAGGATAAATTCCTTAGGTGGCCAATTATACCTAGACAAAAAAGATTGGTGATGACTCCATTTGTTGAGTCTAGCTATAGATTTTTAGATTTGTATGTTATGATAGTTTAGTGACTCCACTGGGGATGCTAGAGAGTTAAGCCATAATTTTTAAATTTATCCTATCCTTCGATTTAATGGTTTTAAATTGTAATGATTTGTGTTATCCATTTACTAACGTTTTTGTCTTTTTTTTGTCTTTTATTTATTGGGGTTTAAACTTTTATATTCCTTCACGCAAACTATCACATGCATTTTCATTACATGAGCACTACACCCAGGTTTTGTCTTTCTTAGGAGAGAGTAAAGTGCTACACTATTGTGAGATGATAATCTCCATAATGGCTAGCGAAATACTCCTACTTAAATTGAATCCTTTCTTTTGGTATCCTATGATGGGTAAGGATTGGATTGTCTTACTAGTCTGTGATGGATAATGATGTAAGGAACAATTTGGGAATCTTTAGTGGTCAAAATCTCCTAAACCTATATATAACACCACCTAAAAGGCCAGCCTTTAGATAGAGCCATTCCTACTCAATTTGTGTGATATATTGATTATCTAACCATTTTGTGTGTTTGACTTTGTACATTGGCATTATTTCCATATCATTCTATGCATGATCATGTTTAATATTGGCATTTGCATCATTCTCATATAGGAAATATTTACCACATATTAGTTATTGATAAACCAGATCTCACACCTATATCCATGGAAAGCCAAATGCAATCAAAGTCTACATTAGTCCGTTATGAATCTACTTATCAATTGAAAATCAAGTTATAAGAAGTGTAAAAAAATAGAGAAATTACTTGTTTTAGGATTTTATCTCATCATTGCTTAAGAGAGTTCATCTCGATCTCCAGCAAAATGACCTAGCTGACTTAAGTAATGTTTGGGGATGCATGAGAAAAACAAGGCAGGAGATGTTTGAGAATAAATGTGGAGATATAGCTTCATTGCTTCAAGTAGATGTGGACAATAATCTGATTACAGCCATCCTTCAGTTTTGGGATCCTTCTTATAAGTGTTTCATCTTCAATGAAGTAGACATAATGCCCACAATTGAAGAATACATAGTTTTACTCTACTTTGATTTGCCAAACCTGGACAAGATCTATTGGTCAAATAAGGTGGGTTATCATAAAAAGTTGGTGCAAATGCTTGGACTTAGCTTGCCTTAAGTTGATGTTGGTGTCAAGGCAAAAGGTGAAAGTAAGGCTATCCCATAGAGTTTCCTACAAGACTTCATCCAAGGGCATTTGGATGATGATCAGGGGTTAGTGGCAATGGCTATAGCTTTATATGGATTGGTAATTTTCCCAAAAGTCATTGGATATGTTGATGTCACAATGATAGACTTTGTTGATTAGTTAGAATACAAAGTTATTGCAACTCCAACCATTTTAATAGAAACCATTCATTCTCTAAATTTTTGTTGTAGAAATGGTAAAGGTCGATTTAATGGGTGTTTACAATTGCTTTATGTATGAATGAAGAGTCATATTGAGTGTGAAGAAAGCTAGTTTCACAAACCATAACTGTATTCCAACGTTCCAATTAAGGAGTTTTGTTGCAGCACATGGCTTAAAGCAAAGTTGAAAGAAAAATGGATTTTTTATTTTTGTGTTTGATAGTCAAGAGATAATTTAGAGAGCACCTTAGATGCATCATGACACAGTGTTATATAGTTGTGGGAATCAACCTTGGGTGTTCTTATTGGGTCTATAAGGTACTATTACTTATGCCCCAACTTTGGTGAGAAGACAATCCAGATGTGAGTAGTTTATTCCAAAAACCTACGGACTTAACTGGTGAAAATTTTCTTTCACTGAGAAAGGGGCATATGGAATGATTGAAAAGATAAAAAAGGCCTAGAAGCAAACCATCAAGGTTAACCAAGGGAGGCTTACTTATGATGTCACCCCAGAATATATTGTATGGCATGCAAGGAGGGGTAAAGACATTGTGCTTTCTCGAGAATAGTTGTTTGGCTATTCCCCAAAGTTGATTCCTCAAGATCCTTTAATTAAAGTGAAAATGGCTAAAAGGAAACTCCAAATCAAGAAAGATGAGCTGGAATAAAAAAATAAGTGATTGAAGTTAGAAATGGAAAAAAGTTTAAGGCTCCAAGAATAAAAAATGCAGAGCCTCACAGAGCAAAAAGATAAGTAAAAAACCTTATTCAATGATCTAGATATGACACATTCATCAGTCACAACTGAGCTTGTCTAACTCTTAAAAGAAAATGAACTATTAAAAGCATGGGTGGAAAAAGGACAAAAAGCCACTGCTAGGGCACATAAACATAGCCAGATACTACAAAGAATAGTGGACTAGTGCACAGCACAAGTAGAAGCCTTGTTTAATGAATGTAGGAGACAAGCTAAATAGAGCGAGCTATGGTAAGATATGTGCATAGAAAAACAAAAACATCTAAGGCATTTGTTTGATCAGCTATGCATTGCTGCAGACAAAGTGTCAGAAATAGAAGAATAAATGAAAGATTTGAAAGCTGTGGTGCATTCAGTAAGCTCATAGGTGACAATTGCTTGACTTCCTAGATGAGGCACGAAATCATTACTAGTAAGCTAGGAAATTTATAAAAAGCATTAGAATAAATGATGATGCTTAGGACTTTAGAATATTGCTTTGGCTTTATTAGGATGCAATTTTGAAATTTTATTAAATAAAGTTTCAAATTGAGATTTTTTATCAATAATGGTGATGTGGTAAATATTAGTACATTCCATTTATGCATTAACATATCAAACTTAGGGCATATAATTTCTAATAATCATATAATTATGGTACTCAAGGTTTAATGATAGCTCCACCAAGCAAGAATCCCACTCATGAATATAATACAAGGGCTTGAGCTAGACAAATGGAACAAAAAAATTCCAATAATCTCGAAAGGATAAAGAAAGCCCAATAAAAGCTTAAGGGAGAGTTGAATAGAATTCTAAAGGCTTTGAATAAGTTGAACAAGAGGAAGAATGTCAAAGAAAATACTAGCCAATAGGACCATCTATTATAAGAGGTAACTGTCCCTATATATCCTCTTGATTTTAGGCCACATCAAGCCCAGTCCACTTAAGATGCACCACCACAGTAGTTTGCATAATTGGTAGGGTGCACATACCTTAGAATGCCATCAGCTTCAAATCTAAGACATAACTAGAGCTATATAAATTCATCTTTACTGAGAAGGTAGTAGAACCAACCTAGGTCCCTGATTTGGATGATTTGAAGGAGAATGAGAAATTAAAAGCAAAAGTGGTAGAGTCATTAGATGACTTAATGGCTTACGAAAAGATTAGTATGTTAGAAAAAAGGCTACAAACGGTGAAGGGAATCAATTTTTATGGTCCTATAGATGCTACTGGGTTTTGTCTAATCCCAGATGTTGTTATTTCTTCGAAGTTCAAAGTATCAGAGTTTGAGAAATATGATGGTACAAAGTGTCCAAAGACCTATATTATCATATACTATCGAAAAATTATAGCCCATGCCCATAATGAAAAGTTACTAATGCACATATTTCAAGATAGCCTTACCGACTCTGCTGCTAAGTGGTATGTCCAACTAGATAGAACTTGCATTAATTCTTAGAGTGATATGGCCCGTGACTTCATTAGTAAATATCGACATATCATAGATTTAGCCCCTGATCATTTATCATTACAGAATATAGAGAAAAACGTAAATGAATCATTCAAATAACAAGTCCAGAGGTAGAGGGATATAGCTTTTTAAGTGCAACCTCTTTTAATTGAAAAAAACCATAGTGTTGTTTGTCAGCATTTTGAAATCTCCCTATTATGAAAAAATGATAGGGAATGCAATAAAAAATTTCATCGATATGGTGATTTTGGGCAAAATCATTGAGAATGCCATTAGGAATGACAAGTTAGAAAAGGGGGAAGCATCTACCAAAAGAGCCCTAAAAAAGATGAAAGCTTAAGCTGTGAGCTTTGATAAACAAGAATTTAGGGGTTATCAACCTTACATACCACAGGGTTACTCTCCATATTACCCTATTATGAATAGTGCTTCTCCTTACCAGTACCAACCAATTTCATAGCCATCCTACCCCTGACATATCATCCCTTCTTTAGACCTCAAACTACCACATACAATCCTAACATTCAACCTCCCTCAAGAACTCAAACCACCCTTGCTAGCCCGATGGATGGTTCACAAAAGCAACGACCTACTCATGAAAAACTCGTATTTGACCTAATCCTTATAACTTATACGGAGTTATATCGAGAGCTCTATAATAACCAATTAATTAACCCCAGTCATTTGAGCCATTGAAGCCACATTTCCTCAAGTGGTATGATCTTGAAACCTATTATGATTATCACTATAGGATTGCTAATCATTCCACTGAGAATTGCACTATCTTGAAGCACAATATGCAACGATTGATCAAGGATGGAATGATCAATTTTGATACATGAGGGGTAACTGCACCAAATGTTAGTGGCAATCCTTTGCCTAACCATAATGTGAATGCTCTAAGTGAGGAACGAAAGTGTCATTTGAAAAAAAAATGGCAGAAATCAAGACACCTCTCAGTCAGCTATTTGATGCTTTATGAAAAGCTAACATGATACAGCTAATGAGTCCACATAGTTATCTCATAGAGCACATGCATAAGATAAAAGTTGCATATATCATAGTAGGGCAATTGGCCATTTTGTTAAAACCTGTGAGCAATTTGCCAAAAGGTATAGAAGCTCCTAAATTCATACCATATTGAATTCTATGAAGATGGGAAGGTTTCAAAAAATGCTGAAATATCTATAACTGATAAGCCATCAAAATTGGTTTTAAAATCGATAACAATTCAATGTAGAAATAAGCTAAAGTTGATCAGAGATAAGCTTATTCCCAAGCCAGTAACTTTTAAAGTCCCGACTCTATTCCTATATAAGGATGATAAAGCTGTGTCTTAGAAATATGACTGTGATATAGTAGTTTAGAGGGAAGAGAAGAATGCCTTTAAGTCTGGTGCTAGTAATATAACTAGTGTAAGGGGCATCACTAGAAGTGGGAAATGCTACACTTCAGAAATGTTGAAGAGGGCTAGAAGAGAGAAAACCAAGGTAGAAGAAGAATAGAATGAGCCAAAAATGGTACACGAAAAAGAATGTTAGAAGCCGATGTAAAAAAAAAAAAGGCTTGTGAATTTTTAAAGCTGGTGAAACATAGTGAATACTTTATGGTTGAACAGTTGAACAAGATACTAGCATGAATCTCATTGTTATCATTGCTATTAAATTCAAAACCATATTGAAATGCCTTGCTGAAGGTGCTGAACTAGGTATATATGGCACATAATTATCTGTTGAGTATGTGAACCACTTAGTTGAAAGCCTAGTCATGCCAAATTACATAGCATTTAGGGTGATGAAACTCTGCCAGAGGAAAGGGGAAGCACCAAGGCTCTACATATCACTATCAAATGTAAGAGCCACATCATAGCCAAGGTCCTCATCAACAATGGTTCCACTATTAATGTCATACATATGTCAACTTTAGCAAGGTTACCTATTGATTACTCACATATGAAGGATAGCCAAATAGTCATCCGAGCTTTTGATGGGACTAGGTAAGAAGTTTTAAGACATATAGAGATGCTCTTACAAATTGGGTTGTGCACTTTTAATATAAAATTTCAAGTGATGGATATCTCTTCATTTTATAGTTGTCTATTAAAAAGGCCATGAATTCACATAATGGGTGCTGTCCCCTCTACTTTACACCAAAAGATCAAGTTTAATGTAGAAGGTTGATTGGTGGTGGTATTTAAGGAGGAAGACATGCTAGTAACCCAACCATTAAATGCCTCATAGTGGAAACTGCTAAAGAAATGGTGGAATGCTCTTCTCGATCATTTGAACTAGTCAATTCTGTAGGTGAGAGACCTAAAAGCCAATAATTTTCAAGGATAGTGGTGAGTCAAATCATCAACAAAAGATGGTATCCTGGAATTAGGCTAAGCAAAAATTTACAAGGGATAAGGGAGCCCCTGACAATAATTGATAACAACAAAAAGATAGGTTTAGGCTATGAGGTAAAAGGATAGGAAATTGAAAGAAGACAAGCAAATGGAAGAAAAAATAAGACAACAAGAATAATGATCATCCCACATTTGTATAAGACCTTCAAGCCTGAAGAGTTCCTATATCTAAATGCAAAATTAAGTATGGAAGAGGCATTCTTTGAGTTATCCATCCATGTGGTTAAAGATGAAGGGGGTACGAACAAGAAATATGGGTTTGCCCTTGTCCACTAGGTTATGAGCTGAACAATTGGAGCATCATTAAAATGCCTGCTATCCTTGAAATTGATTCAATATAATTGTACATCCTGATAGCTTATGCCTAGGGCATTGAGATGATCTTTTATGTATAGGCCATTTATTTATTATTATTTTAATAAAGATTAGGAAAGATGCATTTTCATTCATTTCTTCTATTGTTCTTATTTTTCCATTTTCCCAACACATCTTGCCAACACATTCAATTTTATTTAATTTTAGGTTCTTAAATGATCATGAAGATAATCATGTTAACGATCAAGAGGTTAATTTTGAAAATTCAATTAACACTAATAAACTTGATAATAAAGATGATTATGAGGAATATGAATTACCTTCGGACCTAATGAGATTAATTGAGCAAGAAAACAAGCCAATTGAGCCTTATCAAGAGATGATTGAGTTAGTGAACTTAGAAGATTAAGAGTATAAGAAAGCGTTAAAATTGACACATCATTTTCATCAATAGATAGACAAAAGTTAGAAAATTTAATTTAAGAATATGTAGGTGTATTTTTTTGGTCTTATTAGGATATGCCAGAGCTTAGTACAGAAATAGTAGAGCATAGACTACCCTTGAAGCCAGAATGTAAACCAATCCAGTAGAAATTGAGGTGAATGAAACTTGAAATGTTACTAAAGATTCAAGAAAGGGTGAAGAAGTAGTTTGATACAAGTTTTCTGTAGGTGGCTAATTATCCAAAACGGATAGCCAATATAGTACTAGTTCTTAAAAGATTTAGAAAAGTGTAAATGTGTGTAGATTATCATGATTTGAATAGGGCTAGCCGATAGGATGTCTTTCTTTTGCCTCATATTGACACACTAGTAAACAATACGGCTAGGCATTCGATGTTTTCTTTCATGGATTGGTTCTTAGGGTATAACTAGATAAAGATGGCTACAGATGACATGAAAAATACCACTTTCATGACCATGTAAGGGACCTTTTGCTATAAAGTCATACCTTTTGGTTTAAAGAATGCTAGGGCAACATATCAAAAAGCTATGGTGACACTTTTTCATGACATGATGCATAAAAAAATTAAAGGATATATGGACGATATGATAACAAAATCTGAAAAAGATAAAGATCATGTCACCAAACTTAGAAAGCTATTTGAGAGGTTGAAAAAATTCTAACTTAAGTTGAATCCAGCTAAGTGTACCTTCGAGGTAAGGTTAGAAAAGTTGCTAAGCTTTATGGTTAGTGAAAGAGGGATTGAAGTTGATCCTGACAAAATATGAGCTTTCCAAAATTTGTTACCTCTAAGCACACTAAAAGAAGTTCAAGGTTTTTTAGGTAGACTAAACTACATTTCTTGATTTATTTCTTAGTTTACCTACAAGTGTGATCTCATTTTTAAGCTTTTCCACAAGAATAACCTTAGAGAATAGAATAAGGAATGTCAAATGACTTTTTATAAAATTAAGCAATACTTGTCAAATCCTTCAGTACTGGTACTACATGTTTTAGGGACACCTTTGATCTTATACTTGATGATGTATGAGAATTCAATAAGATGTATACTAGGGCAACAAGATGAGTCTAGCTGAAAAAAGAGAGCTATTTACTATTTGAATAAAAAGTTCATGGAATATGAGTCCAAGTATTCTTCTTTAGAGAAAATGTGTTGCGCATTAGCTTTGGTTGTCAAAAAACTCAAACAGTAAATGCTCTATCATACCACCTGGCTTATAGCAAAACTAGATCCAATCAAATACATCTTTGAGAAGCCTTATTTGTCTAGAAGAATTGCCCGATGGCAAGTAATGTTATCGAAATATGATATTGTATATGTGAGCCAGAAAGCAATAAAAAGGAATGCTATGGCTGAGTTTCTCACAAATCATGCTGTAGAAGATTATGAGCTAATGGGATTGGAATTTCTTGATGAAGATTTAATGGTTATTTCCCACCTAGAGAAGGAAAGGCATGAAGAGAAGTGCTGGAAAATGTATTTTGATGGAGCTATCAATACTTTGGGACATGAAATTAGGGTAATTTTAATTTTTTCAGAAGAATAATATTACCCTATAACAGTGAGGTTAAATTTTAATTGCACAAATAACATTACTGAATATAAGGCATGTGCCATAGGTTTATAAGCTGCTATAGATAGAAAAGTTAAAGCATTGAAAGTGTTTGGAGACTCAGCTTTAGTTATATATTAGTTGAAAGGAAAATCGAAACGAGAGATTCGAAACTCATTCCATATCACAATTATATTCTAGAGTTGATCAAGTAATTTGAAGATATTCTATTTGATCATTTGCATCAAGAGGAGAATCTGATTGCTGATGCTTTGGCTATTTTGGCAACAATTATTCAAATTAATGAAAACACTGACATTCAACCCATTAAGCTAGATGTCAATGATGTGCTAGCTCATTTTTCTAATGTAGAAGAGGAAGAGGATGGGAAGCCTTGGTGTTATGATATCTTACAGTACATTAAAAATCAGTAGTATCCTATCCAAGCAACTGAGAATGATAAAAGGTTCATCCAAAGCTAGCTATGAGCTTCTTCTTAGATGGAAATGCCTTGTATAAGAGGGGCCATGATCAAGTATTGTTGAGATGCATAAATAAGGTTGAACCAAAAACAATTATTGAGGAGGTGCATGATGGAATATGTGGGGCACA
Source organism: Durio zibethinus (assembly GCF_047325235.1). Classification (NCBI taxonomy): domain Eukaryota; kingdom Viridiplantae; phylum Streptophyta; class Magnoliopsida; order Malvales; family Malvaceae; genus Durio; species Durio zibethinus. The sequence goes on from NC_143180.1 coordinate 22,378,317, forward strand.
TGCAAATGAACATATGATGGCAAGATAGATCATGAGAGCAGGGTATTATTGGTTGACAATAGAGAGTGACTACATTGATTATGCTAAAAAATGTCATAAATGCCAGATCTATGCTGATAAGATCTATGCTTTGTTGTCTGCTTTACATGTTTCAGCATTACCCTGGCCATTTTTTCGGTGGGGCATGGATGTCATTGGTACTATTACCCCAAAGGCTTTTAATGGGCATAGGTTTATTTTTGTGATGATAGATTATTTCATGAAATGGATGAAAGTGGCATCATTTGAAAGTATGACATGATCTGTGGTATGCAAGTTCATAAGAGAGAGATTATTTGTAGATATGGACTTTCAAAAAGAATCATTTTAGATAATGCCAAAAAATTGAATACTAAGATGATATAGGAAATATGTGCTCAGTATAAGATCAAGCATCACAATTTAGTGCCTTATCATCCAAAAATGAATGGGGTAGTTGAGGCAATAAATAAGAATATAAAAAGAATTCTTGAGAAAATGACTAAGACTTATAAAGATTGGCATGAAAAGTTACCATTTACGTTGCATGCTTATCAGACATCAGTGTGTAACTCTACTAGGGCAACCCCATTTTTTTGGTTTATAGGAAGGAAGTTGTACTACCAGTGGAAGTGAAAATCCCATCTTTAAGGGTTTTAAAAGAAGTTGGATTGGAAAAGGCTAAATGGATTCAAGAACATTATAAGCAGTTGAATTTCATTGAAGAAAAAAATTGACAGTGCTGTGCCATAGTCAGTTATATCAGAAAAAAATGATGACTACTTATGATAAAAAGGTTTGGCCTCATTGCTTCTGAAAAGAAAAGTTAGCCTTGAAAAGAATTCTCTTAAGCCAGCATAATAATAGAGGAAAGTGGACCCCAAATTAGGAAGGGCCATATGCTATGAAACAAGCTTTCTCGGGTAGAGCATTGATATTAGCTGAGATGGATGGAGATGATTTGCTTCATCTTATAAATTCTAATGCTGTGAAAAAATATTATGCTTAAAAAAAAGGAAAAAAAAAGGAAAACTCAAATCAAAAACCCAAAAAGGTGGTTTGAGTTAAAAGGGGGTTCATCTAAGTTGAAAACCTAAAAAGACAACTTAGATAAAGAGAGTGCAATATCGAATTTGAGAATTCACTAGCATGGAGGCTAGCATGTTCTGATGAGCCTTAAATTGTTAAGTGCATTATGTGGTTGAATTTTTGAAAAAGACTTTAAGATAGGTTATCATGATTATCTGGTTGTTTATTTTGGGCATTGTTACCCCATACCCATTTGTGTCACTCTTTTTCCTTTTCACACTTTTCAATAGCCAAAATTGTGCCATCATTTTTTTAATAAAATATATTTCACTTGCTTATGTCTCTCTTTTGTTGATTATTTCCTAAGCCATTCCCATTATTTCCCTTTAATACCTTGCAATAGAGGAAATGTGTGATTACATTTTTACTTTTTAAAATTGAAATAATAATGGATAAATGAATAATAGCTTGAAAGATTTCTACATTACCTTGGAAAGGTTGAGACTGATAAAAGCAAATATGAAATGTTCAATTCCTAGTAAGGGTAGTGAATAAGGAAAAAAGAAAAAAGATTTCTTGAAACAAAAGAATGGGAGTTAAATGAGAGGGATGTTTAAGAATTACATCAATTTGGTCTTGGTGCCAAAAGATTGAAGAGTGCGGGATTCAAGGAAAAAGCTTGCAAAACTTGAGTACCACAATTGAAAAGAAATTAATTGATATTGACATAGCATGCATTACATTTCAGAATGTATATTGCATGGTAAGCATTGCGCTTAAGAATGTCCAGTGCATGAAATTAAGAAGTAAGGATATTTTAAGGTCCTATATGGAAAAGACAAATGTAAAGATTTTTCAATGAAAGATTTTCAAATTCTCATTGGAGAAACCTATAAGGTAGGATTCTAATCCATGAAAAAAGGATATTTCTCAGTATTAGGAATGATTAGCAAGACTTTTGAGCATAATCTCCTAAAATTTCTTCATACATAATCTATGACATCTCTAGACATGACTGTTTAAAGGAGCCTTATTTATTTTTCAAAGTTATTGAGCCTCTATTTAGAGGAGCCTTATTTATTTTTCAAAAGTCAGTGAGCCTTTTGTTTAAAAGAGCCCTATTTATTTTTCAAAAGTTGTTGAACCTCTGCTTAGAGGAGTTTTTATGAAGTCTGAGTATGCTTAAAAAAAACAAAAAATAAAAAAAAATAAAAAACAAAAAATAAAAATTTATGTGTTGATTCCTGATTGGGTTGTTTATGTCTTTGCACAATTTTTGTTTCACAAAAAATGTGTAAATAAGGGTAGCAGTAAATACCCTAGTCTGTTTAAAGTTCTATTTGGTTTTGTTAATTTAAAAAATAATAATAAATCAAAAAATCAAAAAAATCAAAAATCAAAAATAAAAAAAACTTTAAGGAGGTTGGATCTGTTTAGGATTGTTTCTCTGGGATTGTTGAATTTGGGTTGAAATCAAAATTGAAGGTTGAACTGGAAAGGGAATCCAACTTTGTTGATATAGGTTTCTCTTGAATTGAACCCTATAAATATAGATCCCAATCGAGCCTAAGGGGTACACAAAAACATAGAGATCAAAGGTTAGATAAAAAAAGACAGATCAGCAAAAAACATATGCAAAAACATCCAAAGAGTGAAAATTTTTTAAGGAATTTTTTGGGAAAAATAATTTTTTGTTGGAAATTTTCTAGAAATATTTAGAATTCGATTAAATTTTTCAATAAGAATCCTACGAGATTTCCAGATTCTGGCATATTCTCTAGTTTTCGACAATAGATTTTCAAAAATCGATGAAGTTTTGACCAACTTTCGATGAAGAAACCTAGATTTCGACCACATTTTCTAGAATTTGGTGACTATTCATCCAGAGTTCATCTAGTCTAAAGAAAGGGAGAGAAAAAGAGGAGAAGAGAGAGAAGAAGCATAGGAATTTTAAGAAAAAAGACTTTATGCCATTTTTACCCTCGCTAAGATGACATTATTTTGGAGCTTAAGAATCTAGCAAGATCCACGCGTTTTCACTTAGGCCAACCCGACTCGAGTGTAACTTGCTTCATCGACTTACGTTCCAACCAATCTCTTCAGTCGAGCCAAGCTGAGCTGAGCCTTGGAGCAGAGTTGCCAAGCCATTTTCTGTGCTTGGAGCCAAGCTGAGCTGAGCCTCTGAGCTGAGTTGCCAAGCCATTTTCTGTGCATGGAGCCAAGCCACGCCAAGCCACTCTAGTCGAGCCATTTCCTTTTTTTGGTATTTATTTATTTATTTGTTATTTATGTGTTTGTTTATTTTTAGGAGTATTTTTGCATGATTAAGTTTAGAGAAAATAATAAAAAAATAAAATTTTTAGAAGTAAACATTAATTATCCAATGATGAAATTTTTAGAAATGTCAAATGGTAAATTTCTATAAAATTCCTAAGTGAGAAATTTTTTCTAAATTTGTCCCAAATGGTGGTATAATTTAAAGAAAGTTTCAATGACAATAATTAATATGTATTTTCAAACAAAAAAAGGAAATAATAATAAGTAAAATAAAAAAATTTTTGTTGAAAATATTTGATAATTATCCAATGATGAAATTCTTAAAAATTTCAAATGGTAAATTCCTAAGAAATTTCTAGGTGAGAAATTTCTTTAAATTTGTCTCAAATGGTGGATGAATTTAAATGAAATTTCAATAAAAATAATTGTCATATTATTTTCTTTCCAAAGATTAAAAAATGAAAATTTTCTAAATAGGCCCAAATAGTGAAAAATTTAGAAATTAAAAAAAGAAGAAGATATTTTTAATTTGATCCAAATGATGGAATAATTAGATACATTTTCAATTAAAAAAACCAAACCAAAAAACAAAAAAAATAATTAATTCTGACGATGGAGCCTCTTCAAGAAAATAAATAAGGATTTTTGAATACTCATGAGGTGAGAAAATATTTTTAAGAATTTTACCAGATTGATGGAGAATCTTAAGAATTATTTCCAATATTTCAACATAAAAATTTAAGACCATTAGAATCAAAACCTTAGGATAAATTTAAAATAAAATGGTACCATCCTTTGAATGGGCATGTGGGGGTGCTACAACCTTCCACATATGTAACCAAACTCCTGAACTCTATTCTGATTAGTAAACAAGAACGTATTCCTTTAGGGATCTTTAGTCAAGCTTAGGTGTTCCTTAAAATGATAGATTTTTTGGGTGGCTAATTATACCTAAATAAAAAAGATTGGTGACGACTCCATTTGTTAAGTCTAGCTATATATTTTTGGATCTATATGTTAAGACAATAATCAAAAATAAAATATGCATGAATCCAAAAGAATTTATTTTGCCAAAATATGTGACCATCGCTGATTTCCCTTCCATAAAGAAAGAAAAAAAAATTTACAAAGGATTAGTGCAAATAAAACTTGGAAGTGAATTAAGCTCACTACCATGCATAATGGATCCAGGAATTATAATTGGTGATGCAAATTAATATATATGTACAATATTATGCATCAAAAGGATATAAATAAAAATTAATTCGTGTAATAAAGATGGACATCTACGCTCATAGTAATTTAGCTTACTTAAGTTTTTATTTCTATTGAGTGTATGTTTTAACTTCATTTGATTTTTTTTAATGAAATATAATAATTAATGATAACTTTTGCATATATTTTTAAAATTAAAATATGTTAAACAAATTTTAATTATTTAAGATTATTATTTTATTTTTAAAATAATTATTTTATTATTTAACTAATTTTATTCTTATTTTTAAACAATTTGATAAATTTAATTCGTGCATAAAATTAGAAGTTAAATAAATAAAAATGTGCCAATTAGGTAAAAATATAATTTACATATAATAGTTTAGTATAAAAAATATAATTTAATATTAAAAAGATTACGATTTTCAAAAAATTATAGTCTAATATATAAAAGGACTACGATTTTTTAAAAAATTATAGTTTATATAGATAAAATTGTTGTTTAATATACCTATAAACTTTGATTTTTGAAAAAAATCGTCTAATATACAAAAAAACTATAACTTTTAAAAAAATCGTAATCTAATAGTTAAAAACAGTAATTTAAAAAAAGCTTTTTCAAGTTCCCTGGCTGCCCCCACCCTAATCAACTGTGTTTCCTTTTTTCCATCACAATAAAGAAATGAAAAGAAAAAAAATTGGAAACATCTCAATTGACGCCAACGCCATTTGGAGGAAGACTTCATAAGTCTTTCAGGAAGTCTTTCACATTATTCATGATTTACGTGGTCTTGCAATCACTTTGGATCTATTTGGTTGGATATTAAAATCAGTTTTAATAAAATTAAAAATAGTGGTAGATATAAAATAGATTATTGTAATAAAAAAATTAAAATCAGTAGCAAAATGTATTTGAATATAAAAATAATAATAATGATGAGATGAATTATAATAAAAAATTTATCATTAAAAACATTAAATTAAAATTATATATAATAAAAAATTTAAATTATTATTAAATTATTTTATGTCAAATAATGATTTTATCAATAAATAATTAAAAGCTATTTATTAATTTATTATATAATAATAAATTTTATTTTTATATTAAATTTACAAAATTATTTTATAAATTTTAAGTAAAAAACAGAAATAAAAAAAATTAAGTGATGAACTTGAAAGAGAAAACAAAAAATAAATAAATAAACAAATAAAGGGGCCATTGAGTACTAGAACTCAAAACTCCATTGAACGGTGAAAATCACATCACACTCTAAAATTATTTGGATTGCAAAGTTACGGGTGAAATAATTTTTAATGGCAACTGCATCTCTATTAGCAAATGTATGGTAACTGCATCAATTATGGAGCTTTGAATGGAGTTTATGTATCTTTGTTAAGGACACCTATATGTTCAAAGTTTTTTTAACCAAATATATGTTCAAAGTTCATTTACTAGTTAATACAAGATTATATGTTTTAAGTTTTCTCATTTATCATTAATATAAAAATGAAATTTTTTTTATTTTTTATTTTTTTAAACAATTATTTATTTAAAATATTTATTGAAGAATTAAGTCTTAATAAAATACATTTAATTTTTAAACATTATTATATAAATGTCATGAAAATTATCATTGATTTATTAATTCTGTGCATATTTAAAAATAGAATAAAAATAAAATATGCATCGCTTACTAAGGATGATAACAATTTAATTCGGATCGGATTCAGTTCTTTTTTTTTTTTTATATTACATAATCTTAAGAAAACTTAAAATCCGATTCGAATCTGAATCGAATCGAACCAAATTTTACTAATTTGATTTACCAATTTTTAATTTTTAAATTTTTATATATTATTTAGTTATAAAATTTTAATATATTTATGTAAATTTTGATATAAAATTATTTTTTTATTTTATAAAAATTAAATATATATATATATAAACTAAAAATATATATAATTCGGTTCGGTTTATTTTTTTTCTATTTTTTACTTTTCGATATAAAATTTGATCCGAATTTAATATATATTTAATATTTAAACTTAATTAAAATTGAATAAAAAAATTTCAAATAATCTGAAGAACACCACAATTTCAAATCAATTCTCAATTTTTTTTTTCACCCTGTCGCTCACGCTCTACCTGCCCCACCCTAGTTAATTGCCTTTCTCCTTTTCCCACCATAACAAAGAAAAAACGTAAGAAAAGAAAAGAGAAGAAAAAGTAGAAACGTCAGAAATTGACGCCAATGTCGATTAGAGGAAGACTTGAGAAGTCTTCCAAGGTGTGTTTCACGTCATTCAGGATCTACTTGGTTTTGCAAGGATTTGATCACACCGTAATCTGTACTCAATTAATCCCGACATGTTTTCACCACATTCATGACTTACGGTGTTGAGTTGACTCGTGCGTGTACCACATTTACTCATATATTAGTCTTCATGGAAATTAACTGGAAAAGGGTTTAGCCGTGTTATCCACGCCAGCCAATGTAATTTTTTCTTAAATAATTAACAAAATATATATTCCTTTGAACTATCCGAATCATGGCTACTTTTTTAATATTATTCTAAGTCCTATTGTTTCTCATGCTTGTGTCGGTTCAGCCATCCCTTGTTTATCCAAATGAAATCATAAATATTATTATTATATTTAATAAAACCTTATTTTATATGAAAACTTAACCAAATTTTAACATTTTACACGCTCAAACTAAAATTTTAATATTTTAATATAGTAGGTTCATTGTTAATATTAATTTACACAATTCCTTTATTAAGAAATATTACACGATTTTAATAATTACATGAAAAAAAAAACTTTTTAACATAAACATTTAGCAAATAATATGTACATATCTATGATAAACATTTAATTTTATCTTAGTCAATTTAAATTTGTTTGATTTTTGGTGTTGATATCAACTTTTTATTTGAGCTAACTTAAACATTTAAATTGAATTTAATTTATGCGAACTTATTTTAGATGAACCATTTCTTTCATTTTACATAAATTAAAGTCCAATTCAATTCAATTTGAGATAATTTGAAATTAGATAATAGGGTATTAAAAGCCCAAAGTTGATAGTGAAAGCCTAGAATACATTTTAAAGCCCAAAAATTCAATGGCCCAATTTTATTTAACTATTTCAATTAAATGAGAAATTAGACCAAAAAATAAAAAGGTAAGAACACAGACCGAAGCTGGCACTACTAGCAGCCACTGCGTTGCACCCTGCACCCTTAAACCATTAGCCACCAGCTCTGATAAGGTGTTGAACATTGGACCTTGTGACCCTAACCCATAGATAAAGACTAAGGGATTACTCGACTGGAGGAAGATACACACAAGAGAGTTCACAGAAAAAAAAAAATACACAAAAATTGGAAGAGAAAGCCACGATTCCCATTCGACCAATTTCCCACTACCCATTCAACTACCTGTTATAGACACCAAAACTAGCCTTTCATGACCACCATCGACCAAAAAAACCACCATAACGCCCACCAAAGTACCTTTAGCCGAGCTCCCCTCACCATTGACACTCCCTCAACTCCACACCCATGATTCTCAACACTTCCCAGCGAAGTACCGCAATTCCCCTTTGGCAACCGCCCAAGCCTCTAACACAGCCTACTTCCCCAACAAGCAGCAAAATCCCATAAGGCCAGTTCCCCCTCTTGGATTCCTGCTTCCAACTGAGCACACTTAGCCAACCTACAACCTACTTTCACCATCAGCTCTAGTAGCACCGTTCACCACACCACTAGTTCCTACAAACTAAAACTCAGCCTAACACGCCTTAGATCTAGGTTATAACTTTTGATGTTTTTGCCGTTTATACCGCCTTTTCAACTGCTAGCAGCCAATTAAGTTTCCTCTAAACCTTCTTCCTCTATCTAATGGTGTTTTAAAGTAGCCAAACTCCTTCAAATTCATTAAACCGAATTACCTAAAAAAATGACCTCAAATTTTTTTGGCTGAAAATTTTTCTCTTCTATTGTTAGATTGTTTATTACGTGTATATTTCACCGAGTTGTGGGTTGTTTTTATAGTGATTTAATATTAAAAAAAAATGATTTCAGTTACTGATTTAATTAGGATTTAATTAGGATGCCTACATAATTATAGTGTTAATAGGATTTTGAAGTTTTTTTTCATTTTTTTTGCTGTCATCAATTAATAAGATCCAACTCTTCAACGTCTTTTTTGTCAATATTTTTAATTATTCTGATTTTTTTCTTTTATGTGTTTGTTTTTCATTATAAAATTTCTATTAAATAAATATTTTAAATAATAAACAAAAATAAAATAAATCAAAATAAATAATGAAATTTATTGCAATCAAAAGAAACTTCTTGAATGGTATTTATTGAATCTTTTTATGTATGTATTGATTGATTGATTATATTTTATACAGAGTGTTCCTTATCATATTAGAGTCGCTTTTGTTGATTCAAAACCAACAGCAACCATTGATGTTATAAGCCCTCTTGAGTCTTTCATTATCTTCATGTGTATCATCTTTTTTTTTTGTATGTATGTGTTGTGATAAATTTTGATGGTTTTATTCATGTTTATTTCAACTTAATAATTAAAAAAAAAAAAGACTGCAGTGAGGCCAGTTAACTTTAGTGGTTGGATAAGATCTTTTAGATAAGAAAGTTTTATTCTTTTTTATATTTTTAATTCCGGTTGTAGTTAACCTTCTTTCAATCTTGTATCTTTGTATTTCAAACGTTTTGAAACCACCTTGCTGTGGTTTATAGAGAATTAAGCTGTATTTTGGTTGGCATGGGATATCCAAGTAACTTTGTTATGGCTAAATTTAACTTATATTGCAGGTTTTGAATTCAGCTATTAGGACACTATTTCAAATTCTTAGAGGTCATAGGCAAAAGCTTTCAAAAAGTATGTGGGAGAACTGTCTCTGGAATTATGTTTTCCCAACATAAATCTCATGTCTTTATTTCAGCACTCATGGTGATGAATTTAGGTGCACTATTGCAGATGTTCCACATATGCTATGTACTGTGCTGGAAGTCTTGCCAATATTTAGGTAATATTGTAAGTAAGAACATCTATGGTGACAAAGGTTTAGGTATGGTTCTTTATGAATATTTTGGATACTTGACACTTAATTATATGTATATTTAAAGACATTCTTCTTCCCCTTCCCTTTTCTTGAAACCGAAATGATCAAGTTTTGACTAATTCTCGCCTGTGGTGCAGTAATGCTATAGACAAGATTATTACTAGTATTAGACATCTCCAGGTTGCTTTGGTGAAATTGACTCTTAATAATTAGGGTTTAAACATTCCTGGATATACACATTTACAAGGGGCATGACCTGTTTTACTACAACATCTTTTTTTAACATATGTGGAGCAGGTTTGAATCATTTCATTTATACACTAGTCTAGATGAAATTGAACATCTATATATATCTATTTGGAGAAATCAAGTGGTTGCCTTATTGGTTGCTTGGAAAATTTTTATATTGTTAAAACTTATAAAGAAGTTCATCTAATTAAACATTTATATATAGGAGAAAAAAGACTAAAGCTTGAAAGCAAAACACATTAATGGTAGGCAGCTTGGCCCTCAAAGAGTGAATAAAAGGAGGAAATATTGGAACTTAGGTAAACATACAGATTGTGATTATAAATGGTTAGCGGTTATGATCAAGTTAATGTAATATTAGAAGTCTTTGCATATTGGAATCCACGTGTTAAAATGTGCTCCTTAACTTCTGACAAATCAATTATGGTTTTATCATTGGGAAGACCGGGCCTTTTCTATAAAGGAAAGAATATAGTATATCTTATATATAATAATTGCAGATAGTAAATTCAAATTTCTATACATTTACATGATTGGTGTCTTAACTTGCAAATGGAACAAATTATCTTGTTGGGCTTATAAAATTATCTTGTATCTTTTATAAATTTGCCTCTAGAATCACTAACTCAGCCTTTTTTAATTGCAGCTTGATCGCGTTGCTAGCAGCTTAATAGATTGCAAAGCTAGGTTGAATTTCTATCCTCTAGGTGCATGTGCACTAGCTGGTACTAACTTACCATTTGATAGGTTTATGACTTATGATGCTTTGGGATTCACAGCTCCCATTAGGAATAGGTATGTGCCGAAATAGTCATCATACTCAGTTTCTGGAATGTTACACATGACCATTGTATGAGTTGTCTCTATTAATGTATTTTAGAATGAAGGGTTGTTACGCTTTCCATGGGATTTTGTCAAGCCTAGATCTCCATCTTAATTATAATGTTTCATTAGATATTGATATCTGGCTTCATTTAACATAATTGCATTTCATTATTTTAAACAATATTGATGCAGTTTTAAATTGAGATTTTTGTCCTAGAGTTTCTTTATGCTAATTCCATCATAGCGGTTCATCTTTCTTGGCTTGGTGAAAAACTTTATGTACATGCACACAAGGTTGCTTGCTATCATTGGTTTAATGAGCAAAAGTTTTTTGTAACAATAAATAGTGTTGTTAATTTTAATTAAAGTTGTCACAAAAAATTGAAGCTCTATGCAATGAGACAAATGTAGCTGTGCTAAGTTTTTTTGGTAACAATATTAGTTGTTTTTAAAGTTAATAATATTCACTACAGGGGCTTAGGCTTTTAGTGATGTTTTTTTTTAACGTTTAGTGGCGTTTATAAATGCCACTAAAAGATTTGTGGTGTTTGCAAAAAATATCAATCAGAGTACTGGTTATACACGCATCACAAAAAATAACGGCATTTGTATCTAAAAAATGCCGCTATATTAGTGGCATTTAAACCTAGAAAATGCTACATATTAGTGACATTTGAATCTAGAAAATGTCGCTATATTAACAACATTTGTATCTAGAAAATACCATTATATTAGTGGCATTTGTATCTAGAAAACGTTGTTATTTTAGCGGCATTTGTATATTTGAGATGCCATTAATTTAGTGGTGTTTTTATCAAAAAAATGCCATTACTTTGGTGGCGTTTATGTTAGAAAAATACCACTAATTTAGTGCGTTTTCTAGCAAGAGCGTTGCTATTTTAGTGGCATTTTATGATACAAATGCCATTAAATTATTCATTTAGCGACATTCTTGAATGCAAACATCATGAAATTAAGAAATGTATTTTTTAATAAAAACTTTTTGTTAATATTTATTATTTTCATAAACGAGCTTAAATTCAAAAACTGAAATTAATATAAACTTAATTCATGTTCAAATATGCATCTAATTAACACAAAGTTTAATAATTAGTATAACAACATTCAAATTTTTTTAACACATTAGCAAAATAAAAATTAAAATGTATGAAATTGATGATTGCATAGATTTTGAAAGCTACCAATTGATGAAGGAATTTTTTCACCTTGGTCACTAACGTGCTCAAAAACTTACTGAATAATAGCAAACAATTTTTAACACTTCATTGTTAACTTTTTTTATATTAAAAAATATAAATTTTTACTAAATATAATACCTAAGTTGGTGGATTATCGAGATCAGTTTTTGAAAATTGTTGTTGAACAAAATTCATAAAATAATCGAATCGATCATGCAACTACTGAAATTTTACATGCTTTTGCTCCATTCTAGCATGTTTTTCCTTAATTTTGGCATGCTCTAGTTCTTTTTCTACTTCCATTTGTTGGAAACATTATTGCATAGTTTGCAACTCTTCTTTCAATATCAAAATGTCTCACAAAGACTAACTTGCTGAGAATGTAAATTGTTGAAAGCTACGTCCATAGTAGGTAGATGGTGTTAGACCCAATCCAAGGCCCCAAACCTGTCCATGCCTTTCTTTTCCAGTAATTTCTATGAATATCCGATTTTTCAATTCTTGTATGTTGAGAGAACTATCAGATGCTACTTCAATCTTAGCAGCCATTTTCTTTTTTGTTTTCTCTTATAAATTAGTCATATACAACTATCAAGTTTAATGATTAATTGATAATATGTTAAAAAGAGTAAATATTTACTTTCTGTTAAAATAGATGTTACAAATTACCACAATTTCTTATGTTTTGACATTCATGTAAGATCAATCTTTTTTTGTATGTGTTAAGCAAAAAAGTTCCATACGTCTAATTTTACCACCTATCTCTATCTCCTATACAAAAACATATGTTATTTAATAGGATACATATCAACCGTAACCTATTCATGCATATCAAGCCTGTCAATCAAGTTTAAAATTTTTGAATAATTTTAATATCATGTATTTATATTTTGGCCCCTTAACAACACAATAGTCTTAAATAGATGCAAACAATAAAATCATTTTGGCCGTTCACACATATCAATCATGGCAACCAAATTCAATTATTTGAACAAGTTTAATATCATGGATTGAAGCCATTCAAATTGTTGAAAGCCATCCAAAAGTTTAATTTGTACTTTTGCCTTTTAAAGGCAAAAATAGTCCATAAATGAAAACTTTTTCACTCATATCAACCGTAGAAACCAAGTTCAATCAATCGGACAAGTTTAATATCAAGTATTGAAGCTATCCAAACTGTTTAAATAGAACAATAACAACAAATTTGTAAATTTACCTAAATAGATGTAAACAACAACTTTTTCATACATATCATCCGTGTCAACTAAGTTCCAAACTTTCGATAAGTTTAATATCATGTATTGAAACTATCAAAATGATTAAAACAGAACAATAACTATTAATTTGCATATTTACCTTTTAACGGAACAAAAAGTTCATTCGTTTGAATAAGTTTAAAATAAAAAACTTACTATTTCTTTTTGCTTTCTTGCAAAATCTTTTTATCCACTTGTGTGGTTATATTTTTATTGTTTTTTGCTACCAATCCCAATCTGTTTTCTTTCTATCATAAAAAATAATTACGTATATGGTAGAAATACAAATATTACTAACTTAAAGCATAAAACCAATTCATTATTTCATTCTACTATATAAAGTTATAAATTAGTACCTCTCATTTTTTTTAGAACTAAAATCTAACTAATTGTTCATATTGCCACCTAATCACATTACGGGGTAGATTTTCCATCATCGTCTCTACAGTAATATTTCGATCAAAATACTTATTCTTCAAATTATGCTTATAATCTTTTCATTTCTTTCCAATGACTTAAGCACAAATGAAGTTGGTATTTCAAATACAAATCTCGGCTGTAATAATACAAAAAGAAAAGTTTTAATTAATAAACCAAATTTAAAATAATTAATTTTTTTATATGCAATTAATTATACTAATACCTCAATAAAGTTTAAAGCATCGACCTTAACTTTTGCTAGAATTTATGCCATGTTTCATAATGAATAGGCAATTTCATTCCATTATGGGTATGCATGCCTAGAAATCTAGCCAACAGTTAAGCCTCTTCACTAATTGGATGCCTATAAGAGTTTGCAGACACTACAATACGCTCATTTGGAGGTAGTGCAAATAATTCCTTCAAAGTTGTTCGGCCTCTAGTCCTCCATTGACCATTGTTATTAATTGCAAAAATTAAAAAATAAATTTGTAAAATGGTAATACTTTTATCATTATAATCAAATTCTAAATATGAGGTATATGATACCTGTATTCAAATTTAAAGCATAATCAATTGATGGGATACTATCTAAACCTAGACCTCCTATATTGCTAGATCCAATATTAGTTAAAGGGTTATAAGTAACTGAGTTAATTCTGACAGTACGTTCATTCCCCTCAAATGGATTTAGTCCATCGCCAATATCAATGGGTGCCACAGATAGTTCTGAACTAATATTTCTGATATGTATTCGTTTCAATCTACTCTTTCACATTGTAGCTTACCTGCATCATAAAAGCCAATATATAAAAGATATTAGTTTAGAACATTATATAAAGACATTGAGAAGTTAAGAAATCATAACCTATGATATATAAAAAACATATCGATTTAATTAAATCAAAAGATAATGTATGATTTACAAAATAATAAATATACAATAGCAAATGTGACATTAATTATATATAATCATTTACTACATTATGTCTTAAACACTCGAATTACAAAAATATAGATGATCCATCATGGTTCATAATTGTTTTCATTAACATTTTTACGGACCCATTGAGCGTAGGTATTAGAGATATTTTCATTCAAGTTTTATTCAGCAAAAGGATAGCATTTAGTTTCATGTTCAACATCATCTCTTGTATCTAATCCCATATCAAATAAGTCTTTAAGTGTGTTTCGAAGAACAACAAACTAACCCAATTCTTTAGGATCTTCAGAATAAAAAACTTGTTTGACTTGAGAAGAAAAAACATAAGGTTCATCAATGAGTTGTTGTTCAGTGTGAATTAATCGAGAAAAATTCACAAGTGTAAATCCATACTAATTCTTCTTAATACCTTTCACACTATTCACATCAGCCTAATCCTATCGAAATAAGATAACTTTCCACTTGCCATAATAATCCAACTCAATGATGTCCTTAATCATGCCATAATAGTCAACAATTTCCTCTAAATGGTTTGTGTCCCTAGCACTAGCATAGCTAGTAGTTGATAAAGGAACAACAACTCCTGAATTTTATGTACTTTTAAATCTCTCATAGGATTTTGTGTGAAATCTAAATCCATTGATAATGAAATCCTTGTATCACTTCACAATCCTGTTCAGACCTTGTAAAAGACACTTCACCTTTTCACTAACAACCCTTTCACTCCAAACCTATAAAAGTGAAATAAATATATATATGTTATTAATGTTAGTTATACCGTAAGCATTCTATATAGATTTCTCATAAAGAGAAGTATGACATTACAGTTGCTTCTAACCATTCATGAAAGTTTTCGATGAAAAAACTTATCAAGCTCTTGAGGGTTTGATTGTCGATAATGTGCAGAAGGTCTCAAATTGTTTCTATACTCACTACAAAGTATCATAATAAAGTATTAACAATTAAAAAATACAATAAATTATGCTCAATGTAATGAATAATTTTCTTGCTAAAAAACTTACGTACGGAATGATTCAATAAAGTCATGGTAAAAAAGAACTTATCGATGTACTTATGCCTAAGATTTATCATCTAACTCCACCATTTCAGCTTTGCCTATTGGTTGTCCAAAACTTTGAAAAAGATAACTGAAGGTAGAGTCAGTATGCTGCATACCAACATTTCTCGATGGTTTATTAAATCTCATTTTAACATCTTCCAAATAACGAGAACAAAATGTTATACACTTTTTTGCTAAATATCCAATAGAACCTTTCGGATAGCGTTTGTTGTGACAATAAGACTTTAACCTCCCCAAAAACCTATCGCATAAAACATTTTTAACTAGAGTGGCATGATCATTAATAAAAACCTAATCAATATATTAAACAATAATACCTTTTGATAGGATACATCCATTGATAATAAATCGACCTATCAACTGTTACTTCATATGGAAGGTGGATAACCAAATGCATCATAATAGTGAAGAAGTTGGGAGGAAAACTCCTCTCTAAATGACATAAAGTAATCATAGCTCGATCTTGAAGTTTGTTAAGCTCTTTCACATTCATACATTTTCCACATAGAGATTTAAATATGTTACTCAATTCAATTACTACAGAAGTGACTTGCTTCGATATTGATGAACGTAATGCAAATTAGAAGTAAGTCTTGCATCAAAATGTGATAATCATGTGACTTCAATGAAAAAAGTTTTCACTCCTTCAGATTCACACATCTCGATATATTTGATGCATAGTCATTCGAAACTTTGACATTTTTCAAAACTTTACAAAACACATCTTTTTTAGCTTTAGAAATCCTAAAACAAGAGCAGGCAATTGATATTTGCCATTAGGAAGCAAATTTAGATAAAGGTCAAGGTGAATCCCCATATCAACTAGGTCAAGCTGACTCTTTAAATCATTTTTTGATCTTCTATTCACATTGAGAATTGTCCTGATAAAATTTTTGCAAACATTCTTCTCTATGTGCATCAAATCAAGGTTATGGCATAATAAATTATATTTCCAATAAGACAACTCAAAAAAGATATTTTTTTTCTACAACTCATACTCATTAGGGTTATTTTTTTCATCATCCTCTTTATTACTTTGAACATCAAGATCACCAACTTCAGTATCAGTATCACCAACTTGCATAATATGAGTCTAGACACCTTTAAAGATGTCCTTCACTCTTTTCCTTGATGGAGTCATTTTTTTATAAGTGAAATTGATATCTTTTAACTTTGATAAGATATTAGACCCACTAATAGGTAAAGGTGATCTCTTTAACTCTTCAATTCCATCAAGAAAATGTTTTTGGAATCTAAATTGATGACTATCATCTAACCATCGATGATGTCCAATATAAAAAAACTTCCTACCATTAGGTAACCACTTCAAACATGTTTGTACAGCATAACATGGACAAGCATAATGACCTTTTGTACTCCAACTAGATAAATTCGTATAAGTAAAAAAATCATTGATAGTCCATAACAAAGTAGCACGCATATTGAAGTTCTCTTTTTTTTATGTATCATAGGTCTCAACTCTTTCCTATAATTGCTTTAACTCTTTAATAAGAGGTTATAAGCTAATTTCAATATCATTACTGAGACCTTTTTCCCCTAGAATTATCACAGATAATATAAATAATTGTTACTTCATAGTAATCTATGGTGGAAAATTGTAAGAAATTAATTCAACTAGCCAAGTACTATAAGAATTACTCATCATTTTGAATAGGTTGAATCCATCAGATGCTAGTCCAAGTATAACATTTCAAGGATAAAATGCAAAGTCTAGAAACCTAGAATGAAATGATTTTCATGCCAAAGAATCTGCAGGATGCTTTAATGATCCATTATCTATTCGTTTCTCATGATACCATTTCATTGAATCTGTAATTTTAGAAGACATAAAAAGTCATTGAAGTCTTGGTATTAATGGAAAATAGTGTAAAATCTTAACAGGTTTCTTTTTTATGTAGACCTCATCACCATCCTCATTCAACCTTTCATCGGGGTTTTTGTCTACCCAATGAGAAATACCACACAAATGACAATATTCTTGATTTTTTCTATCACTCCAATACAACATGCAATCATTGGGACAACTATGAATTTTCTCATATCTGAGACCTAAATCCTTGATAATCTTCTTAATTCCTTATAAGATTCAGGGATTTTTACAAAAAGAAATATTTTTTTCATAAACTCTAATAATAAAGTTAGAGGGTTTCCCATCCATCCACATAAGCATTTCAAGTGAAAAAGACAAACACAGAAAGATATCCTTGAATGCTTCGATCCTTTATAAAGTTCTTCATTCATATCCTCAAGCAACTTATAAAACTTTGATGCTTCTCCTCTAGGTTGTTGGTCACCTACACCTATCCTAGGTTCACCAAATTCATTCATTTCAACATTGGACTGCTTAAATCCATCATTTTGGGGAGAAGGATCATGAAAATGTTGGTTATGAATGTTAAAAGCATCTCACAACATGCTTTCAATGTCATCTGCTATAAAAGGATCATGTTGGTGTTAAAGAGCCTTAAAGTCGAAGAAACTCTAGTGGAAGACCTTGATGGTATAGACTCTTTATGAAAATACCAATTAATATATCTTGGGAGAAATCCAATACAAATTAAATGTTTAAAAATAACTTGATGCATTTGCTAATCGATATTAGCACACTTCACACATGGGCATAATATCATATTATCTTCACTTGTATTCTCAATTATAAAATTAAGAAAAATTTTCACTCCATCTCTATACTTTTAACTTAATCTTGACTTTTGCATCCAACTCTTATCCATTTAGTACTTGTTATATTATATGAAAATGAACATGTAAAATACTTAAGTTTACTATGTTTTAAACAAAAGATAATAACAAGACCAGTACTTACAAAAAATGAGAACTCCTTATTGTGAAGTATTTTATCAGCTACCTGATATTATGAATGTTAAAACTCTACTGCTAACGTAAATAGTACACAAGAGTATTTGTAGTTGGGGTTAAAATAAGGTAAAATAGCTATAGAGAAAACCAAGAAAATGAAGAAAATGAAAGGGAAAGGGAAGTGGATGACGGGTTAGAAATGAGTATTTGAGGAATATGGGTTTTGGAGAAAATTGTTTAAACCAAAAAAACAATCATGAATTGCAAAAGCTGAAGGAATAGTCGAATTAAGTAAAAGCTAAAGTAAATAACTAATGAATAGTCAAAATAGGGTTCTAAAAGACAATGCTTGAATACTAAAAGCTTAAGGAAAGGGAAAGTAAATTATAGTTGGTCTGGAAAGAGAAATAGTAAAATAATGAATATGAAGCTTGAAATTGGTGATTGGATGCGCTAAGTTTGGGGATAATTTTATTGGACCAAATTATTGAAGGCATTTATTAAGAAAAATGCCTTCAATAATTTTCTTTTAAATATTTTTTAAATATATTATAGGCCCTTTCAACAAAGTTGTAGTAGAATTTTTTGGGATTATTAAAGACGTTTATGCCCCAAAAATGCCTTCACCAATTTCATCTAATTTTTATGGTGTATTTATTGAAGGTAATTTTTGCATAATATGCCTTCAATAATTCCCTCATTTTTATTTGTGAATATCAATGAAGGTGATTCTCTACTAAAACTACCTTTAATAATTTCCTTTTAAAATTTGTTTAGGATTATTAAACGTATCTTCTGTACAAAATGACTTTCTATTACATTACTAAAATTTTAAGGGTTTATTAAAGGCGTTTATTCCAAAAAAATGACTTGACTAATTCATTTTATTTTTTGAAAGAATTTATTGAAAATATCTTCTGGTGAAAAATGCCTTCAATGTTCCATTACTCAAATTTTAGGATGGTTAGTGAATGCCTTCAATAATTTTCTTTTGAAAAATTTTGGAATTAGTAAAGGCATCTTCCAGTGCAAAACGCAATCAATATTTTACTACTCAAATTTTAAGATTGTTAGTGAAGGCGTTTATTCTAGAAAATCACCTTCATTAATTCTTTTTAATTTACATACATAATTATTGAATGCATTTTTTGAGAACAAACACTTTCAATAATTTTCTTTTAAAATTTTTTGGATTATTAAAGGTATTTTTCAGTGAAAAACGCCTTCGATATTTCACTGCTCAAATTTTAAGACGGTTAATGAATGTGTTTATTCTAGAAAAAATGCCTTCACTAATTCCATTTAATTTACGTACATAATTATTGATGGCATTGTTTTAGAACAAATGTCTTCAATCATTTTCTTTTAAAAATTTTTGAGATTATTAAAGGCGTTTTTTAGTATAAAACACCTTCAATAATGTTAAAGGGATTTTTAAAGGCATATTTTTTCCAGAAAAATACCTTCAGTAATTTGTTATAATTTTTTGAAAGAATTTATTGAAGGCATTTTTTTGCATAATATGCCTTCAATAATTCCCTCTATTCTTATCACGAAAATATCAATGAGGTGATTTTCTACTAAAAATGCCTTCAATAATTTTTGTTCAGAATTATCAAAGATGTTTTTTGAGGAAAAACACCTTTAATAATTTCCTTTGAAAATTATGTTTTGGATTACTAAAGGCATCTTTTAGTAAAAAAACACCTTCAATAATCTCCAAGTAAAATTTTAAGGGGATTATTGAAGGTGTTTTTTTTTTTTTTTCAGAAAAATGCCTTTAATAATAATTTTTATATTTATTCCCCTGTCTTGAACATTGGAATCACAAACTGTTAGTACAGAGAATGATTAAAAGCTGCATTAGTTAACCAAACCAAACCCATAAATACATTTCTATCAGACTTTTGGTTTCTTTATCCTTATCGTCGCCATCGACCTTCAACAAATCAATAGCATGCATCTCTCTATTTATTGGTATGTCGTCATTTTTTTGTTTATTGTATTATTTATAGTATTCGATAGAGCTATTTTTTTTTTGATTCCTTACTATTTACATATGCATATATATATTTTTATTACTTTCATCGTAAGCATAGTCGTCCAAGCACCTATCATTGCATGTGTGCTATTTTTGTGTTGTTTTCTGTTAATATTGTGGTTTGTTGAACCTTATTGTGTGATATTGTTTTGCTAAATGGTATTGTATGATATTGGTATGCTAAATCGTATGT
The DNA here is from genome assembly GCF_047325235.1 of Durio zibethinus. NCBI lineage: Eukaryota > Viridiplantae > Streptophyta > Magnoliopsida > Malvales > Malvaceae > Durio > Durio zibethinus. The sequence continues at coordinate 22,399,003 of NC_143180.1, forward strand.
TGAATGGTATTTCTGAATGGTTTACTGAAGGGTGTGTCTGAGCACATTGCTACTTGGTTTGTTGACTAGTGTTTCTATACGTAGTATGGTATTGGTTGTATTTAATTACGTACAATGTTAAATCTAGATGGTCATTTTATGTAATTCGTATAATTATGATCAAAATCACAAGTATTATAGACTCTCAACAACATCATTCTCCTTTTATTGAACATGTATAAGACACACTTGTAGGCTAAAAAAGAAAGAAAAGGGGCTCAAATAAACAAATTAAAGTGAGTAACACAAAAATTCACGTTGACTTCAATCAAAGTGGGTAGCCTATGTTTGAAGGAACTGCCAAGTTGGCTACTCATATTGGAGCCGTCATCCGTTGTAGGATTTCAATTACATACACCAGTTGGCGACGAGTTCCCGATGATCTAAAAAATGATATATGGCAGTCAGTTGTGGTATGTTTATTTAACTGTTTCATAAAATTTGTTAAATGATCATTTAATTGAAATTCAATGTGTTCATACTAATTATGTTAAATTATTTAGGAACTGTTTGACGTCCCAATTGAATGTAAAAAGATTATGTTGCAATCTGCTAAAAAAGTATTCAGAGACTTTAAAAGCAAATTGATAACCCAATATATTTTATCATTGGCTGATTAAGGTGATGTATTAACTGTTCCACTTGTGTCATATACAAATGTAATAAGTGTTAAAGATTGAACAAATTTTGTTTGATATCGGCTTTCAAAAGATTTCTCAGTACACAAACCCATTACCAAAAAATTTGTTTATAAGTCTTTATGCAATATAGCCTTTGATCTTCATATGTGATTGACATAATTTCTTTCTTTTGTAGAAAATCAAAAGAAAACCAACAGAACATTCAGGCTAAACAATAATATCACCATCGGACAATGAGAAAGGGATATGCAAATGTGAAGTATGAGCTTGTATGTATTCGCATACTTGTTTTATACTCATTAATGAATATTTATGCACATTTATTTCATACATTCTAATTCTTATATTATGGTAATTTAATAGGAATCAGCAAGCTCTCGTATCGAAATTTCTAGATGGGATGTCTAAAAACAAAGGCATCTACAGAAAGATGAATCTTTTGTAGATTAAACAACCAAAAAGAAATGGCAAAAAAGATTGTATGTATAACTGCCTTTTTAATATAATGTATGATTGGCATTGTGGTTATATGTATGACTATATACTAGCTTGTATAGATTTATTGTTACAGTCCATCTTATTATTGTCTTCTAGGATGATAATGCTGCCAAAGTCAAATCTGGTGAACTGGCAACCTAGTACGAAGAAAATCCATTGTCTTTAGCATTAAGCACTAAAGAAAGGCTTAGTCAGATTCTTGGGGTTGGTAAATTTTTCTTGACATCAAAGTTTTTTAGTAATCAACCCAAAACCTTACGAATGAGAAATGCATAATATGAAGCAATCATTGAGCAATAATAGTAACGAATTAATGACCAGGAGTAATGCCTCAATGAGTAATAGCAAAGACTTGCTACTTTAGAGGCCATGTTGGTAGCAATCCAGCATAGAATGCTAGTAGGCCAGTATGATAACATCGTCCACTAGGACAAGTTTTCGTTGCAAGTCAGAAAGTGAACCTAACCTTCGCTACCACCTGTGAAGTATTTTTTTTATAAGTTTAATATTAATTTGTTTATTATATTTATTAATTTGGTTTTAATACTTATATTTTATTAAATATTGTAGCAGGATGTTGGGACTCACAGTATGACCTTTGCTCAGGGCTACCATGGATGGGTTATATAAATTTTCACTGAAGCATTTATCCGAAGAAAACTTTATAACCATTGAGTTTGAGGAAGGGTTATTTGATAAACCATCAATTTCTTTCATTGGTGTGGAAAAGGTTAATTTTGTGAACTGGATGAATTATTAGCTATTGATATTGTTGCTTATATGAGGTTAGCTTATAAATACAAATATGCACATTCAATATGTATTAATCTATTTTACAGTGTAATACTAACTAGCATTGTTGATTGTTATCATGCAGCTTCTTATATGAAGAGCTCAAAGGGAGACAATTGACCAACAGATTTAGATTCGTTGACCCCAACTTCACTAGTGAGTAGAGTGGCACAGTCGCTTATTGTGCTAATCATGTGATTTAATGCATAAAAAGACTGGCTGATTATTATTTACTTTTGTATAATGTGCAGTAAGTTATATTCCAACCTTTATTATTCCAACTTTACCCAAATCTAAACTAATACATAATCTGAGTATTACATTGTTATTATTTTGCAGTCGTCATTGGGTGCTTATTGTGATTGACACCAAATCCTTAACGCCATACTTACTTAATTCAGTTAATCCAACAGCGATACCTAACTCTGACATTCAAATTGTTATAAAGAGGTATTACACTTTATTATATTATATATCTTTTGTTTCTTCATAAGTAATTTTATTTATATATTAAGTAAATTTTTTCTTTTCAATTTAAGGTAATATCTACATTCAATAAGAAGGCAAAGAAACTGAAATGGGTGTCATTACTGGTAAATGTGAAATTTATTCTTTTATGCTGAGTTTATTTAGAGAAATGTTTCTTAAACCCACTCAATTTAATTTTCAGATACCTCATCAACCCAGTAATACTGAATGTGGATATTATGTCCTTTGTTTTATGTGGGAGATAGTTTTATATGATTTTATGACCACACCATTCAAGGTTAGTATAAATTTCATAAACTCATTATATCTTTAAAAAAATAAGAAGCTAAATTATGTTCTCATTTATTAACATTTACTTTTGATTTTTTTTAGTGGGAGAGTAAAAAATGTGTGAGTATGTATTATCATTTATCAATGTTGATAAACCTTGAGGTTAGAAATTGTTGGTTGAATGTATATATATGAGGAACAAATTGTTATAATGTTTTTAAAATGCCATGTTGAATGGAAACTTTAAGTTTGTAGATTAGGGTATTGGTTTAATATTATTGGTATACTTAATATGAATACACATGTGTACTTAATATATTATTGAGAACAATTATTTTAAAAAAGTATATTAGTATGGCAACGCTATTAGTTATAATTTTGGATGTGTGGTCAATTTATTGAAATTCAACCATGTTCATTATGTAAAGTCCAAAATGTAATTCGTAGTATCATATATATAAACAAAATATTTTCTGGGCATAAATATACAACTGACTTCAAATGTTTTTTGAGCATAAACCTACAACTGACTTGACATAAACAATACCAAAAATGTTTTTTTTATGGATTTATAAAGGCATTTTTAGCAAGAAAATGCCTTGAATCATCCCTAACAAAATGTTATTGAAGGCATTTTAAACCAAAAATGCCTTCAATAATCCCACCTAAAAATATATTGTGTGGAATATTAAAGGCATTTTAGGACAAAAATGCCTTCAAAAATCTGTTCCAAATATTGTGTATGGATTATTGAAGGCATTTTTGACAAAAACTGCCTTCAATAATTTCTGTTAAAAATTTATTAGTTGGATTATTAAAGGCACTTTCACCCGAAAATGCCTTCAAGAATCTATCCATATTTTTTCTATGGATTATTAAGGGCATATTTAGCAAGAAAACACTTTGAATAATCTATAACAAAATGTTATTGAACGCATTTTTTACTAAAATCACCTTCAATAATCCCACCTAAAAATTTATTGTGTGGAATATTAAAGGCATTTTGGGCAAAAAATGCCTTCAAGAATCTGTTCTAATTTTTTTGTATGGATTATTGAAGGCATTTTAAAAACAAACACCTTTAATAATAGCAACAAAAAATTAATTGAATGGATTATTAAGGGCATTTTTCTACCAGTAATGTCTTGAATAATCCCTAACAAAATGTTATTGAATACGTTTTTTAAAAAAATCACCTTTAATAATTCGACCATTCAAATTTATCGTGTGGAATATTAAAGCTGTTTTGAGCTAAAAACGCCTTCAAGAATCTGTTCCAACTTTTGTGTGTGGATTATTGAAGGTATTTTGACAAAAACTACCATTAGTAATCCAAACTGAAAATTTATTAATTGGATTATTGAAGGTGAGTTAGGCCAAAAATGCCTTCAAGAATTGGTTCCATATTTTTTCTATGGATTATTAAGGGCATTTCTCTATAAAAAATGCCTTCAATATTCTCTCCAAAAAATTTTATTGCAATTGGTGAAGGTGTTTTTACCTAGAAAACACCTAGAATAATCAATTACAAATAATATCTGCAAAAACCCAAAAAAGGTTAAAGGGTGGCATCGAACCTAGCACGTTATGGTTAACATTTGTACGATCCTAAAACTTTGCTATGATATTTATTGAAGGTATTTTTGACCAAAAACGCCTGCAACAAGCCTGTGGAATTTTTTAGTGGAATTATTAAAGGTGTTTCTTGTAGAAAATGCCTTAGATAATCGCATACAATTTTTTTAAGGGGATTATTGAAGGTATTGTTTGTCAAAAATGCCTTTTGTAATTCCCTATCAATTTTTTTAATGAGATTATTCAAGCTATTTTCTACCAAAAATGCCTTTAGTATTCATTCAAATTTTTAAGACAAGATTGGCATTTTAGTCGATAAAAGCCACTAATATGAAGTCTTGGTGGTGTTTATACGTAACAATGCCACTAGTTGAATATTTAGTGGCATTTTGATAATAAACACCTTAAGTTTTATAAAATCATAAAAGCTAGCGGCATTTGTAAGTGAAACACCGCTACAAAACTATCACTAATCTTCCATTTTCTTGTAGTGGTTGTTTTGAAATCTTTGTTAACTATTGGTAACGGTATAAAGATTAATGTAAAATGAATATTTGGATCAAGAATTTTGGTTGGCAAATAAGATGAACATTATTGTGAAAGTATATTTTGGCAACAAAAATAGTTGGTTCTAAATTTGATAAAGTTGTTATTAAATATTTATTTACTATTTGTAACAACACAATATTGTTGGTCAAAGATTATTTGCAACATTAATATTGATTTTTAAATATCCTTAAGTTGTTGCAAAAATAAATAAAAATGATAAAATTGTTGTTTTGTAAGAACTTTTCGCAAAACTTTTTGTCATTTTTAAAATAATTATTGTAACTACAAAATAATTGTACAAAAGTAATTCGCAACAAAAATTATTTTCTTGCAAAAAAAATTTAGGCAACCCAAATAATGTTGTTATGTAAAAATTTTTGTAACAAAATATGTTGTTGATAGATAAAAGTTTTGACAACCACATTAAGTCATTGTTTAAATATTATTTATTTACTAATGATAAAAAATAGTTGCAGGATACATTTTTTAAAATGACTTTCTAGATGATAAAAATTATTGCATAAACTTTTAACAATGAAGATATGCATAATGATCTTGCAACAACTTTTTTTTGTAGCGAAAAACTTTTAAAAATGACAAACTGCCATTTAGCAACAATATTGAGTGTTGCTAAAACCACTTTTTCTAGTAGTGTAAATAAAAGAATTAGAATTGGTTTTGATTTGCATGATAAAAACTATCATGATTAAGGCTTAGATAAAATAATACATAATTAATTTGGTATCAATTTTGGTCGTAAAGAAGTACTAATACCTTCCTTATATGTAATTGACTCCTAAAGCTTTGTTCTTTTGATGTAGACCAAAACCTTTTTTTTTTTAGGGATTCTTAGTTTAGGACAACCTTAAAATTGATAGATTCACATAAGTGACCAATCACGCCTAGCATAAAAGGATTAGTGATGACTATGATTTTTATGTTTAATGGGTAGGTTTTCAAATCTAGACTCTTTAAAAAAAATCTAAGACATAAACTTTGGAAGAAAATCTCATTATTGCTAATGTCATGTTTCAATTCAATTTTCTCTATTAGTATTTTTTCTATTTCATCATTTTTTTACTTGAAAAATTTTTTCCTTTAATTCTTTTGTTTTTTAATGAGATAATTTCTTTTAAAGAAATCCAATATATTTGTACAAGTGACACATTATTTCGCTTTTCTTTTTAATTTGGTTTTTTTGTTATTTTAATCAAATAATTGACAACAAACACAATCGATATATTAAGTTTGTAAGAAAAATGTTAATAAAAGATGCATAATAAAACAACCCATATTAGATAGGTGCATTCATTTTATTTGGAATTGAATCGGGAGTTTTTCACAAAAAAAAAAAAAGACCAAGATGAAGACGAATTTAGGATGTACATTAAATTATTTATCTAATTTTATTTTGCCTTCACTATATATATCTATGTACATTAAATTATATTTTAAATTATTTATCTAATTTTATAGTTATATATATGTAACACATTAATAAAGTTATTATTTAATATCTTAAGTTATTAAAAATACTATATTTATGCATAATTAAAATACAATCCATCAATCCATCATGTAAATTTGATTCATTTTAACTTTTGTTTGACTTTTGTTTTAAGGTCTTAATGTGTTACTTTTTGTTTCTTTCATTTCTTTCCATTTTTTCTTTTTTTTTTCTTTTTATTTAAAATTTTTTATTCTTTAAACCAAATGTTTTCTGAGCATAAATCTACGACTAACTTCAAATGTTTTTTGGGCATAAACCTACAACTGACTTGACATATACAATATCAAAAATATTTATTTAATGAGATTAATGAAAGCATTTTCAGTAAGAAAATGCCTTGATCCATCCTTAACAAAATATTATTGAAGGCATTTCTAATCAAAACAATCTTCAATAATCCCACCTAAAAATATATTGTGTGGAGTGTTAAAAGCATTTTGGGACAAAAAAAACCTTCAAGAATTTGTTCCAAATATTGTGTATGAATTATTGAAGGCATTTTTGACAAAAATTGCCTTCATTAATCTTTGTTAAAAATTTATTAATTGGATTATTGAAGGGGCTTTCACCCAAAAATTTCTTCAAGAATCCATTTCATATTTTTCCTATGGATTATTAAGGGCATATTTAGCAAGAAGATGCCTTGACTAATCCCTAACAAAATGTTATTGAAGGCATTTTTTGTCAAAACCACCTTTAATAATTCCACCTAAAACTTTATTGTGTGGAATATTAAAACGCCTTCAAGAATCCATTCCAACTTTTTTGTATGGATTAGTGAAGGCATTTTAAAAAAAAAAACTACCTTCAATAATACCAACTAAAAATTAATTGAATGGATTATTGAAAGGTATTTTTTTGCTGGAAATGCCTTGAATAATCCCTAACAAAATGTTATTGAAGCGTTTTTGATAAAAATCGCCTTTAATAATCCGACCATTCAAATTTATCGTGTGGAATATTAAAGGCATTTTGAGCCAAAAACGCCTTCAATAATCCATTCCAACTTTTGTGTATGTATTATTGAAGGCATTTTTTTTATAGAAACCACCTTTAATAATCCAAACTAAAAATTTATTGATTGGATTACTGAAGGCGAGTTCAGCAAAAAATGCCTTTAAGAATTGGTTCCATATTTTTTCTATGGATTATTAATGGTGTTTCTTTGCCAAAAATGCCTTTAATATTCTCTCAAAAAAATTTTAAATCATTCGATGAAGGTGTTTTTGCCCAGAAAATACCTAGAATAATCAATAAAAATAATCTCTACAAAAACCCTAAAAAAGCTAAAGGGAGGGATCGAACCTACCTTCTTATGGTTAACATCCGTACGATCTTAAAATTTTGGTAAGATATTTATTGAAGGCATTTTTTACCAAAAACGCCTTCAATAAGCCTGTGAAATTTTTTCATGGAATTATTAAAGGCATTTCTTGTAGAAAACGCTTTCAATAATCGTATATATATTTTTTAGAGGATTATTGAAGGCATTGTCTGCCAAAAATGCCTTCAGTAATTTCCTATTAATTTTTTTAATGGGATTATTCAAGTTGTTTTTTGCCAAAAACACCTTGAGTATTCATTCAAATTTATAAGATAGGATTATTCATGGTGTTTCAGTTGATAAACGTCGCTAACACCAAGTCTTGACTGATGTTTATAAGTAACAACATCGCTATTTGAATATTTAGTGGCGTTTTTATAATAAACGCTTTAAATTTTATAAAAACACGGAAGCTAACGGCATTTGTAAGTGAAACACCTCTACAAAACTGCCACTAATCTTCCATTTTCTTGTAATAGAAGCTGGCACTGCTAAGCAACCACTATATTGCACCCTACACCCTGTACCCTACACTTCATTACCCTACACCTTAAAACATTAGCCACCAACTCTAATAAGGTATTGGACATTGGACCTTGTGACCCTAACCCATAGATAAAGACTAAGGGATTACTCAATTGGAGGAAGATACACATAAGAAAGTTCACAAGAAAAAAAATACACAAAAGTTGAAAAAGAAAGCCATGATTCCCATTCAACCAATTTCCCACTACCCATTCAACTACCTGCTATAGACACTAAAACTAGCCCTTTCATGACCACTATCGACCAATAAAACCACCATAACACCCACCAAAGTGCCTTTAGCTTAGCTTCTTTCACCATTGACACTCCCTCAACTCTACACACATGATTCTTAACGCTTCCCAGTGAAGTACCCCAATTCTCATTTGGCAACCGCCCAAGCCACTAACACAGCCTACTTCCTTAACAAGCAACAAAATCCCATGAAGCCAATCCTCCTTCTCTGATTCCTACTTCCAACTAAACACACTTAGCCAACCTACAACCTTCTTTCACCATCAACTCTAGTAGCACCCTTCACCACACCACTAGTTCCTACAAACTAAAACTCAACCTAGCACGCCTTAGATCTATGTTATAACTTTTGATGTTTTAGCCCCTTATATCGCCTTTTCAACAGCCAATTAAGTTTCCTCTAAACCTTCTTCTTTTATCTAATGGTGTTTTAAAGTAGCCAACCGTCTTCAAATTCATTAAACCGAATTACCTAAAAAAATGACCTCTAAATTTTTTGGCTGAAAAATTTTCTCTCATATTGTTAGATTGTTTATTATGTGCATTTTCACCGAGTTGTGGGTTTTTTTATAGTGATTTAATCTTAAAAAAAAATATTTCAGTTACTAATCTAATCAAGATGCCTACATAATTATAGTGTTAATAGGATTTTAAATTTTTTTTCATTTTTTTACTGTCATCAATTAATAAGATCTAACTCTTCAACATCTTTTTTTTCAATATTTTTAATTATTCTGATTTTTTCTTTTATGTGTTTGTTTTTCATTATAAAATTTCCATTAAATAAATATTTTAAATAATAAACAAAAATAAAATAAATCAAAATAAATAATGAAATTTATTGCAATCAAAAGAAGACTTCTGGAATGGTATTTATTGAATCTTTTTATGTATGTGTTGATTGATTGATTATATTTTATATAGAGTGTTCCTTATTTTATTAGAGTCGCTTTTGTTGATTCAAAGCCAACAACAACCATTGATGTTATAAACCCTCTGAGTCTTTCATTATCTTCATGTGTATCATATTTTTTTCTATGTATGTGTTAGGATAAATTTTGATGGTTTTATTCATGTTTATTTCAACTTAATAATTAAAAAACAAGACTAAAGTGAGGCCAGTTAACTTTGGTGGTTGGATAAGATCTTTTAAATAAGAAAGTTTTATTTTTTTTATATTTTTAATTTCGCTTGTAGTTAACCTTCTTTTAATCTTGTATCTTTGTATTTCAAATGTTTTGAAACCACCTTGCTGTGGTTTATAGAGAATTAAGTTGTATTATGGTTGGCATGGGACATCCAACTAACTTTATTGTGGCTAAATTTAACTTATATTGCAGGTTTTGAATTTAGCTATTAGGACACTATTTTAAATTCTTAAAGGTCATAGGCAAAATCTTTCAAAAAGTATGTGAGAGAACTATCTCTAGAATTATGTTTTCCTAACATAAATCTCATGTCTTTATTTTAGCACTCATGGTGATGAATTTAGGTGCACTTTTGTAGATGTTCCACATATGCTACGTACTATGCTGGAATTCTTGCCAATATTTAGGTAATATTGTAAGTACGAACATTTATGGTGGCAGATGTTTAGGTATGGTTCTTTATGAATATTTGGATACTTGACACTTAATTATATGTATATCTAAGACATTCTTGTTCCCCTTCCTTTTTCTTGAAGCTGAAATGATCAAGTTTTGACTAATTTTTGCCAGTCATGCTGTAATGCTATAGATAGGATTATTACTAGCATTAGACATCTCTAGGTTGCTTTGGTGAAACTGGCTCTAAATAATTAGGGTTTGAACATTCCTGGGTATACACATTTACAAGGGGCATGACCTGTTTTACTACAACATCTTTTTTTAACACATGTGGAGTAGGTTTGAATCATTTCATTTATATACTAGTCTAGATGAAATTGAACATCTATATATATATATATATATATATCTATTTGGAGAAATTAAGTGGTTGCTTGGAAAATTTTTATATTGTTAAAACTTATAAAGAAGTTCATCTAATTAAAATATTTATAGGAGAAAAAAGGACTAAAGCATGAAAGCAAAACACATTGATGGTAGGCAAATTGGCCCTTAAAGAGTGAATAAAAGGAGGAAATATTAGAACTTGGGTAAACATACAGATTGTGATTAGAAATGGTTAGCAGTTATGATCAAGTTAATGGAATATTAGAAGTCTTTGAATATTGGAATCCACGTGTTAAAATGTGCTCATTAACTTCTAACCAATCAATTATGGTTTTATCATTGGGAAGACCCACCATTTTCCATAGAGGAAAGAATATAGTATATCTTATATATAACATTTGCAAATAGTAAATTCAATTTTCTATACATTTACATGATGGTGTCTTAACTTGCAAAAGGAACAAATTATCTTGTTGGGCTTATAAAATTATCTTGTATCTTTTATAAATTTGCCTCTAGAATCACTAACTCAGCCTTTTTTAATTGTAGCTTGATCGTGTTGCTAGCTGTTTAATAGATTGTAGAGCTAGGTTGATTTTCTATCCTCTAGGTGCATGTGCACTAGCTGGTACTAACTTATCATTTGATAGGTTTATGACTTATGATGCTTTGGGATTCACAGCTCCCATTAGGACTAGGTATATGCTGAAATAGTCATCATACTTAGTTTCTAGAATGTTACACATGACCATTGTATGCGTTGTCTCTATTAATGTATTTTAGCATGAAGGGTTGTTATGCTTTCCATAGGATTTTGTCAAGCCTAGATCTCCATCTTAATTATAATATTTCATTAGATATTGATATCTGGCTTCATTTAACATAATTGCATTTCATTATTTTAAATAATATTGGTGCAATTGCAAAGCAAGATTTTTGTCCTAGAGTTTCTTTCTACTAATTCCATCAAAGCGATTCATCTTTTTTGTCTTGGTGAAAAACTTTATGTACATGCACACAAGGTTGCTTGCTATCATTGATTTAATGAGCAAAAGTTTTTTGTAACAATAAATAGTGTTGCTAATTTTAATTAAAGTTGTCACAAAAAATTGAAGCTCTATGCAATGAGACGAATGTAGTTGTGCAAATTTTTTTTGGTAACAATATTAGTTGTTTTTAAAGTTAATAATGTTGTTTAGAAATCTTTGTTAACTATTGGTAACGGTATAAAGGTTATTGTAAAATGAATATTTGCATCAAGAATTTTGGTTGGCAAATAAGATGAATGTTGTTGTGAAAGGATTTTTTGGCAACAAAAATAGTTGTTTCTTAATTTGATAAAGTCGTTATTAAATATTCATTTACTATTTGTAACAACACAATATTCTTGGGAAAAGATTATTTGCAACATTAATATTGGTTTTTAAATATCCTTAAGTTGTTGCAAAAATAATTAAAAATGATAAAATTATTGTTTTGTAAGAGCTTTTGGCAAAAATTTTTGTCATTTGTAAATTAATTATTGTAACTACAATATAATTGTGCAAAAGGAATTCACAAAAAGAAATTTAGGCAACCAAAATAATGTTGTTATGTAAAAATTTTTGCAACAAAATATGTGGTTGATAGATAAAAGTTTTGACAACCACATTAAGTCATTGTTTAAATATTATTTATTTACTAATGGCAAAAAATAGTTGCAGGATACATTTTTTAAAACGACTTTTGAGATGATGAAAATCATTGCATAAACTTTTAACAATGAAGATATGCATAATGATCTTGCAACAACTTTTTTTGTAGTGAAAAACATTTAAAAATGACAAATTGCCATTTAGCAACAACATTGAGCATTGCTAAAACCACTTTTTCTAGTAGTGTAAATAAAAGGATTGGAATTGGTTTTGATTTGCATGATAAAAACTATCATGATTAAGGCTTAGATAAAATAATACATAACTAATTTGGTACCAATTTTGATCGTCAAGGAGTACTAATACCTTCCTTACATGTAATCAACTCTTGAACCTTTGTTCTGTTGATGTAGACCAAAATCTATTCGTTTTAACAATTCTTAGTTTAGGACAACCTTCAAAATTGATAGATTCACATAGGTGACCAATCACACTTAGCATAAAAGGATTAGTGGCGATTCCATTATTTTTATGTCTAATAGGTAAGTTTTCGAATCTAAACTTTTTGACAAAAATCTAATATATAAACTTTGGAAGAAAATCTCATTATTGCTAACGTCATGTGGCAATTCAATTTTCTCCATTAGTATTTTTTTCTATTTCATCATTTTTTTACTTAAAAAATTTTTTCCTTTAATTCTTTTGTTTTTTAATGAGATAATTTCTTTTAAAGAAATCCAATATATGTGTACAAGTGGCACATTAATTTGCTTTTCATTTTAATTTGGTTTTTTTGTTATTTTAATCAAATAATTGACAACAAACACAATCGATATATTAAGTTTCTAAGAAAAATGTTAATAAAAGTATGCATAATAAAACAACCTATATTAGATAGGTGCATTCTTTTTATTTGGAATTGGATCAAGAGTTTTTCACAAAAAAATAAGACCAAGATGAAGAAGATTTATGATATTCCATTTTGCCTTCACTAAATATATATATATATGTACGTTAAATTATATTTTAAATTATTTACTTAATTTTATAATTATATATATGTAACACATTAATAAAGTTATTATTTAATATCTTAAGTTAATAAAAATACTATATTTATGCATAATTAAAATATAATCCATCAATCCATCATGTAAATTTGATTCATTTTAACTTTTGTTTGACTCTTGTTTGAGGTCTTAACATGTTACTTTTTGTTTCTTTCATTTCTTTCCATTTTTTCTTTTTTTTTTGTCTTTTTTCTTTTTATTTAAAATTTTTTATTCTTTATTTTTTATTTAGATAAATTTTGTGAAAAAAATTATATAAGTGCTTATGTGACACCTTAATTTGTTTTTGTTTTTCTTTTGATCTTTTTAATTAGATAAATTTTCAACAAAATGAGAGATTGATAGCAATGGCCAAATAATTTGTATCCAATGGGCTTCCATACAATTAAGAAGTTTACATAGTACCAAACGAGCTTCCTTTTTTTTTTTTTTTGCTTTTTTACTTTTTTGCTATTTTGCTATTTTGCTTTTTTTCTTTTTCATTTTTTTATCTTTTTAGTGAAAGTAATTTTGGACTTTTTCTTAACCCGAATAGCCTGATGCAATTGGCCCGCAGACAATTTAATTGAACTTTTAAAACGTGTCGAAATTGAACAATTCAATTGAACTATTAATAAAAAAGTCATTCAAGCCCTATCTTTTATTACAATCCATCAACCCCTCTAACATATGTTTGCATCAAATTAGGGTATTATTTGGACAAAAAAATTAACATTGTTAATTTTTTTGTGTTAACTTTTTTCCCTTGTTAAGATAAAATTTCATTGACATTAATAAAATAGATTATATATATATATTCACCGACAAAACTTTTGAGTTTTTTAATTTTTATTCAATTTGGTCTTGTATAGAGATCAGTTGGTCTAAGTTTATTTCTGCAGACCGTCATTCTTCCCTTATGCATTTTGTCCTTTTAATGTTTTTCTAATTTAAACAAATATCCAGGTATAAAATTCAGTAATCTGCAAAGAGATTTTTTATGGGTGGTTTTATTTTGTAGTATCAAATTTGGAATAAATTAACAATTCAGAGTCAGTATCATAGTCCTTGAAAGAGATGGGCAGTACCAGTTACACTTTCAACTGTGATTTTGCCTTATGGGACAGCTTTTAATCCCCTTGGAGCCAATAAAGGTTGCTTATTACTAGGCTACTTGGAATGTCTCAATGATTTAATAGATTTATATAATTTGATTAAATGCTTTTAGGGAACCATGTCCCTCACTTTAGAACTATGATGGTGATTAGCATAAAAAAATTTGGAAAATTGTCTGAATTTACTGTGTGCATTTTCCCTGATATATTTGCCCTTATCTCCTTGCGTACAGCTGCAACTAGATCTCAGCTTTGTCCGTTTCAGCTAATTGATTTATTGAATATATTACTAACAAAAATTAGTAGTTTCATTCCAGACTTTGATCAATGTGTTGTTGGAGTTCAGTCATAACTCATAACTGGTTATTAATATAATAATACTATGCATTTTGATGAATAATTGACTAGTTTTAACTTTCTTCTGGAGTTTTATATTATTGAAATGGAAGCCATTGGTAAATCAATAACTAATATTTGATTGCTATTAGTTAGAGAATCAGTTTTCACAGGATTCTGGAATCTGGAATCTCATATTTTTCTTAACATAAATTTGAAATCAGCATTCATTTCTTTTATGTTTCATTCTCCCTATAGATGCTCATCTCTTTCTGGAGATATTAATAGTACATTCTATTTTCTTTTCTCTTTTTGATTGGAGACAGTAGATCAATTTTTTGGTATTAAAGTTCCCATGAGGCTAATGGAACTGAATGCTCTGTTTCGTGGCATTGATAATGCATTTCAAGTATATGCAAATCATATTGTTGATAATTTAGGTCAGTATCCTTTATGTTTAGCATTCTAAGTTGATGGATTTGACTGTCATTTCTATGAAAGAACTAGATTTTTTTTCCTTTTTCTTTTATTGTATTTGTGGTAGTCAATATTGTTTTAACTATTTTGCGGTGAAATACAATAAAAAACAATAACCACTGGAGTTACATCAATGACAGTTGAAATGAACAGGTGATGTCTCCCAGTTGGAGTCCAAAGTTGGACCTAAAGATGTTAATGGAAGATTTGTGATATATTCACTGCTTACAATATCTTCAACCATCTGGATACTGCAAGTTTATTTATGGAATGAGCATTCTATCAGTACTTTTTATTGCTTTTGGACCGTCTCTTATTAACATAGATAATATTCTGGTTTAAATCGGGGAATTATTATCGGATGAAATATTCTTAAATCAGTTAATCCTCAAATTATTTCTTGCCAACATTATCATCTGACAGCTGTTGCTTGACTATCCTACTACACTTCAGTGTTGTAATCTTCATCTTCATTGATTTCTGTGTACATGCTCGGATCCCTATACTTGTATTGTTTTTTCCGCTTTTTCCTTAAAAAGTAAGAGCTCACTTAATAGACAACCATGACGAAGGTGACTCATATCTCATAATAAATTTATTTGAGATTGGTTAGATATTATTTAATGGACAAGTTAAATATTACTTGCTGAACAAGAAGATTCGCAAAAAAAGAATTTTAAAAGAAAAAGAATTCTTAATAGATAAGTTTGATTTGCAGAAAAAAAATTTTAAGAAGAAAAAAATTCTTAATAGGTAAATTTTTATTATTCAAAATAGATGGAGTCTCTATAAAATTATATATGAGAAAATGATGTAAGAGAGTTGTAAAGTTTTATGGGATAGACACCTCATAAGACTACTAGAGATTTACATCTAAGTGTATATGTTTGAATATTTATGAGTGGACTGGAGGTGATTAAGAGGATCCACATAGATATGGTACATGTGAGTGGATCAGAGAAAATTGAGAAGGTCCACATAAATATGGTGAATGGGCACGCATGGGTATGTAATTATTTTAGTTAAGAATATTTCATAGAACTAGATGGATTGAAAAAACTTATGAGTATTAATTGTTAAGTGCTGATTGATATGATATATATGTTTATAATTCTTGACAATTAGTGGATATTTTTTCTCATCTATTGATGTAGGTCAATTGGATCGAACCATGTTAAATTACTGTCTTTTTTGTGATTGATTATTTGATTTCGCTTCTGCTAATGTGATTATATTGAGGTTTTTTAGCCTAACAATACTTACAGCCCAAGAATAGAAAATTGGATTCCTAAATTACATTCTATCAATTTCAGGTTCCCTTGCATTTTAAATAGTCAGGAAACATACGAAAAAGTAGGTTGGAAAAGTATATCCCTCTCTTTTCATAAGTTTCCATTCTCCACTCTAGCAAAATTACTTAATCTGAAATCCTTGATCAATGGGTGCTGGTTTTCTCTATTGCTATTTCAATTGTTAATTGCTTGATTAGCTATACACATCATGGAAACTAAATTTTCTCGAGGGAAATCAGTATAGCATTGTTCTTTTACGTCTTCCTTGCTGCTTTCATTGTTTGAATTCTGTTTGGTGTTTCAATTTGTTCTGTCCACTCTTTCTTCTGCTGCTTTTACTTTTCGTTGCCTACGATGATCTAAATCCACATTGTCATGGACCTTCATGTGTGATTTTCACGTTGCAGCTAGAATATTATAGGAAAATATTGTAACAATTTTTAAAATTTAATGTTTTAAAAAACTAAAAAATCTCTAAAAATTCAAAATAATTTTTGTATGAGAGAGACTAAATTTCAAATTTCATGCAAATACATTGAATAAATTTTAAAATTCGTGCAAGTACGAGTATTGAATTTGAAATTTCATATGAATATGGAAACATTTGTATAATTTAACAACTAATTTCATCAATCCCAATTATCAAGTCAGCAAGTCAATGACATATCTTTGAAATCAATGCTACATCAGTATGATCAACCATCACTTCAGCTAATTTAATAGAGATCAAGCAACTCTGTTATCAATTGGACCAATATTGTTAAATTAATTTAGTATGAGGATAAAATTTTTATAAATTATTGTATCGAAATTAAAGTTCAAATTTCATATAAATACATAGACTATTTGAATAATTTGACCAATTGAAAATAAACTCGTAAGATTTTTCAACCAATTTTGTAGTTTCCACGGTTTTGTTTGGTTGAAAATATATGACTGATTTTTACATTTACAAAGCTTTGATTCATAATGGGTTTTGGTCAACTTTTTAGAAGAGAAATTTAAATACTAATGATGGGTTTTCTTCACTGCTCTTGAACATTTTCTTTGGTCATATTCTTTGAACATTTTCTTCATGGCTTGTATTGAATAAGATCATAGAAAAGCTTTTGAAGGGGATTTTCTTTCTTTGATCATTTTTGAAATGGCTAGTTGTTAAATATTTTTTGACTGTCTTGAACGAAATGCCATAATTTTCCTTTGGTACTATCTGTTTATTATTGCTTTATTTTGATTCTGGGTTGTCTGCTATCTATATTCGTAGAATTGAGCATTACTGATCATGTGAAATGGGCATTGTACGGTTATATTTCATTACAATCTTTTCTGTTTGGATTGTTGAAATTTGGTTTTAACATACTTGATATTGGGATAGGTCTAAATCGATTTTTAAGTTCTTCAAGATTGATATACTGTTTCTTCTATTAGGACATCGGTTTCCTTGCGAATTACCCTTTTTTTTTTTAACATTTCCATGTTGATTGCAGTTGCAGAATGTTTCTCAGGGTACAGTTGCCATGGAATGTCATAATTCCTGCTAACACCGTGGATGCCAAGGCTTGATGCTCCAAAAGGCTATAGTGGTCCGCCTTTTGGACGAATTTGCTCACAAGAAGGCCACCAAGGATCTTCGATATTGAGCATTGGGGAGGGCAGAGTTAGACAGAAACCCGGGGATGTGCTTTTCCCTGTTGTCTTCAGTGGAATCACCTTCAAGATGTTCGGAGGAGAGACTTTGGAAGGAGTACTAAAACATAGAGTTTTCTTGAAGTGTGGACCAATCCTAAACATCTATCTGTCTCATGTAAAAATATCCGACTACCATTATGTGCCTGGAGAGAGTTGTAAGATCATCTGCTTCTATCTAGATCAACGTATGACATTTGGATGTAGCCGAGGTTCATGTGAGTTCTCTATTAGCCTGCAATATTCTTTAGGGTCAATGTTATTAATTTTAGGTTTGTGCTTGTTTCTATTAATTATTTATTATTATGATGATTTATTGTTGGATTGTATTTTTTTTTTTCATTTTAGCCTCTTGGATTTATTCACTAACTATAAAGCCAAGTGACGGGATTGGTAAAGAAACAAATAACTGAGTTTCTTTTCTTCATCCAAATGGTGGAAAGTCTAAATGATTATATGACTTTAAGCTAGGTCTTGTTAGTTAAATGCTACTTTAATATTCTCTAGTATGCTTAACTTTAAAACAAACTTCTCTTTCTAGTAAGAGACTTATTTTTTACTATTTTAATTGAATTCTCAAATTAAAATTTTATATAGTCTAATAGTTTTATAAATTTAATAATTATTATATATGTCATGCCCATATCTTTTATTACATTTAACCATATTTAAGTTCAAAACGTATTAGGAATTGTATAAGATAATTTTTTAAAACTATTTATTGACTTATTAATTTTTTTTATTTTTGTTTGTTTTGTAGGAAAATATAAAGACTGACTTTGTTGGGATCATCTATGGACTTCTAGCATAAATTTCCACTTGGAGTTACTTTTCTTTTGTAGTAATTTAGTTTTTGGTGGCAAGATATTAGTATGGTTTTAATTGATAATTATATTTTTAATATTACTTTTGAGATTTTTTGAATTTTGGAATTAAAAACATGTTATATATTTTGGTTATCTTATTTATTTTTGAATAATAATGTCTATTTTTAGTCACTAATGATATTTTTTTATAAATTGATAAATTTTACTTGTGACAATAATTAATTTATTAGTGACAAGAATTATTATAAGAAATAATTTTAATATTTATGATATAATTCATGAGATAGTATTTCAGCAAATATTAGTGAGGAGACATTTGTCACTAATAAAAATAATATAAGTGACAATAATTTTTTGTAACTATTGTCAATACTTTTGGAATCGATAATATCATCACAAGAATTCAAGTTATTGTAGCAAAATTTTTTTGTCACTATTTTAATTGTTTTTATACTCAAGAAAAATTATCACAAAAAATTGAGCTATTGTGATGACTTAATAAAAGTTGTCACTAATAAAATAGTGACGAAAGTATTTGTAACGACTTGAAAATTGGTCACTATAACTTGTAGTGGCTAAATTTTATTTCTTTAGCGATCATTTTTTTCTCTACTAAAAATATTTTTTTTCTTGTAGTCACACCTATGTTGGCAAACAAAAAAAGTAAAATATTTGGACCATACTCTTCAAATAAAATCATGTGACGGGGATATATGGTCAATTGACGGAATGTTTCTACAGTTGTTTTGAAATTAAGAGGTACAACGTATGGTATGCTATGTTGAGATAGTAATTGGAAGCTGTAGTAATCTTCTAAACGACTATCTATTAGATGGCTAATTTTGAGATAGTAATTGGAAGCCATGGTAATATTTAGGAAATAGATTTCTAGGGTTTTGTTGTTTTTATTTTGAAAATATAGAATTTGTTGGTAAATGAAAAATTAGGTAAATTGGAGGCTTATAAACATTTTTGTTGAAAGTTTTGGATTTTGGAGTAAAAAAATAGACTTATACACATATATAGAAGATTAAAACCTAATTAATTTGTTTTTCGTCACCCCCTTCCTTCGTATTTACATTGCAAATTGAACTCCAATTAGGAGTATATCTCTAATACGGCTTAGAAATTTGCTATATGCAGCAATTAGTTAATTACTTTTGTATCTTAAATAAAATATTTATTTCATGTTCATATACAAAGCATTCCTTTTATACATTTAAACAATTCTAATAAATTTTATTAATAGAGAAGTATTATAATGTCAATGTCTCTGAGAAATAACTAGGAATGAAATATACATATATAATAATTTTTATATATTGCTATAAATGCAAAGTTTTAATTTTTTATAAAATAAAGTTTGAATTGCTAATTTTAAACCAAAGCAAAGGAATACATTTATACACATATACATAGGGAACTTAGGTGCTAAGTTTAATATAAATGGTTATTTATTAATATATATAATTCCCATACAGTCATTCAATTAAAATTACAATAGAGAAATACACTAACATATATATAAACCAGTAAAGAAATTAAAAAGTTCATAAAATTATTTCAAAAGAAATCAATTTTCATCAATCAATCATCATTGCTATTATCTCTTTATAAATCTAATAACAAGAATATTATTGTTTAAACTTTTAATTACTTTTATTTGTTCAATACTGAAATATCTATTTTATTTTAATATGCCAAACATGTTTTAATTTGTTTAAAGAAATTATAGTCATTTACTATGGAGGTATTAAATTACAATATCTGTGTAGATTGTACATATATATATTCATAAATAAACCAATATTCAATTATATATTCATGTACCAATTTACTATATAAACAAATGTTTATTGAAATTAAACCAATTTTTCAAGTTAAAGTTTGGAACGACTTGATCTAAAAGTGAATATCAACTTATTGTTATTTAATTACTTTCTATTGCAGGCTATAAGGGTTATTGGACTGGAACTTGGGCTTAAATGAATAAATGAGAGCCATGTTGGTAGGCTATATGTGTTACAGGCCTATTTAGTTTTATTTGTTTCTTTTATGAAATATGTTATTATTGTTATACTAGACGAGGAAAGAGAGAATTATGACCTGCAATATCCGATGTTTACGGATTACATTTATGTTGACTATTCTGCTAAGAATTACAAATGATGAAAAGGAGCATTGTATATGATTTTGTCAAGAAATATCAGCAGTTATTCTCTCTTCTAGAATTCTTACTTCTTTGCTCTTTCTCCTTCTATCTCTTCTTTTTTTTTCTTCTGCGATCTATCTGTTGTCGTTATTTTGGAAATTTAAGGTGTGTCATTTTGGTATTAAAGCATCGTCTTGGCAATCATGGCGGATGGAGTCTCTACTAGGATGCAAGAGGAAATCCAAAAAAATGAAGAGGAAATCGCTAAGCTTTAGAATGAAATTTAGCAGATCGATGCATAGATGGAGAAGAAATTTGATGTCAAGATGGAACAAGTGTTTGGAGTGATGCAAAATAAGTTACTAGAACATTTGAAAAAGTTTGTTGGAGTTGGCTCCTAATGATGGTAGCTCGATGCCTAGCAAGCAAGAGGGAGACTTAGTCTCTGTTAGAAAAACACAGAGTAGGAAGAAGGGAATGGAGCCAGTTTCTGATTGTGAAACAGACAAACCTTCCTCTGGTGGAATGATGCTCAACAGTTCTTCACATTCAGATCAACCAAGGTACTTGTTTTCTAATTCATGTAAGCTGTTTAATGATTTCAAAGGTTGGGTTTGAAACTAGAATAGCACTTTGAGGTTGACAGAATACCTGCGATTATATTGATTAACAAAGTTTTTTAAAAAATTAACACTTATTAGGGTATATTTATAAAAAAATTAACAAATTGATTAATTATTTAAATAGCTATAATGAGTTTTTTAAAAATACTGTATAAAATAATAATCCAAATATTAAATGGATATAACAACTTTAAAATAATTTGTATAATTAAAAAATTACCATAATAATTTTAAAATATATATAATTTTTTTAGTATTGTGTAGAGTTCATAAAAAATATTTATATTTATATTTCGCAAAGCAGACAATGATTTAACAAAAACAATTATTACCATTGACATGGGAAAAATAATGAATTTTAATGATTTTCATATAAAATAAGACTTAATTTAATAAAAGTAATGTTTTATCCTTTTAATTGGATTAAAAAAAAAAGATAAAAGTTTATTTGAGAAATTTGAGAAAACTACAACATTTTTTAGCATTTTAGTAAAAAAAAAGTGCAAATTGAAGTTATATTGTTTAAAATCATCACTCAAATCCATTTTAAGTGTACTCAATACAGTTACAATTAAATTTTGAATGATTTAAAAGGTAGTGAATGAAGAAAAGTTAGAAAGATGAAATTATGAGAAATAATGTGGATGAGTGTGCATAAGAATAAATGGCCAGCAAATTGTAAAATAAAAAATTATTGTGTGAAGTTGTGTTTATTGTAGTTTGGTGTACTCACCAATTGTATTCTTTGTTTATTCAAACAAATAAAAAAGTGCTATTAAAATGGCTACAGCATTCCAAAGCAAAAGTACTATAGCAAATCCGTACTACAGGAGAATATCACATTTGATACTGAAAGTCGAAATTCTACATCTAACCATTAGTTGCATTTCAGAAATAGAAAATCTTAAACATACAAATTGAGTGCTTAAACACAAATATTCTATCTTACAGCCGATTCACTACAAAAGCTTTATTATAGAGTGCTTAAACATTTTCAATATAAAGCAGAAAAAGAAATAAATTGAAAGTAAATACACGTGCTTAGAATTATTATTCAAATTATTAGCGCCTTAATATTAGCCCCTGCAAACTTCATGGTCCCACAATTCTCCCAATTTTATGATTGAGAAAGGATTGGGCAATGGAAGCGATTGACGAGTAAGGGCTTGAGTGACTTGTTGCATGGTTGGCCGAAGTTGGTGATTGCCATTCAAGCATGCAAATGCTAGCTTTGTGGTAGAGACAACATCCTTTGCAACTTGTCTTACCGGTGGTGAAAGACGTTGGTCTATCATATCTTTAAGTAAAATCTGTTGGTTCTCATTTGGTACCAATGTTGATGTCGATGCCAACGACGACGATGGTAAACATGAAATCAAATCAACAGGATGCCTCCCCATAAATATTTTCATTGTTAGCACTCCAAAACTGTAAACATCACATCTCTCATCTACTTTCGATGTGTAAGCCAACTCTGCTTAAAAAATATATCTAATCAATGTAGTCTATTAAGCAAGAAATATATTTTATCAATAAACTATTATGTAAGAATAAAGAATATTGAGAAGATTATAAAATAATGTTGAAAAGAAATTGTAAATGTTTAGAAGATTACTTGAAAATTGAAATTGATAGGTTCTAACAAAATTTTACATTTAGTTCATCGTTAGATATATTGAATATTGAAAAATTAAATGTTAAACTTCAAAGATTAATTACACATTCGATACTTGAATTATAGTAAAATTCTTAATTTGATACTTAAAATTTGAAAAGTTACAATCGTGATACTAATTGAACTTTGTTTTAATGCATCAATTTGCACACAAACTAACACTTTTAATTGAATGATGACATGTTTAAAGTATCTTAAAAAAAGATATCAATAAATACCTGGAGCTATGTTCCCAAAAGTACCAACAAGTGAGGTCCAATTAGAAGAGTCAAGCTTTAAAAGCCTAGCCGTGCCGAAATCTGAGACATGAGCCTCAAAGTCCAAATCCAAAAGAACATTGTTGCTGGAAATGTCTCGATGAATTATAGGTGGTGAATGGTCATGATGCATATAAGACAAGGCATTTGCCACTCCTTTTACAACATTTAGCCTCTTCTCCCAATCCAACTCCATTGCCTCATCCTTGTTGCTTAACACCATTCTCAAACTTCCTCTTTCTACAAACTCATAAACCAAAAATGAGTTCTTTGGATGTGAGCAAAAGCCATACAGCTTCACAATGTTACGATGCCTTATTTCTGATAAAGCATGAATCTCGCTTTCAAAGGCTTTCAAGTTGTTGGAGATCATGCTATCTTCAGATTGGTGAAGTTTCTTCACAGCAACCACCTCCCCAATGGGTAGCGCAGCTTTATAAACAGCTCCATAGCCTCCTGAACAATGCAATTGTTGGAGCTGAAATCTTCAGTGGCTTCAATAATGTTCTCATAGAGTATTCTTCCATTATATCCCCACAATGTGAAAAAATCTCCAAGTTGTGCCTCGATGGACTCGCATTTTCTGGTTTGGTTCTTTTGGCAAAGAATAAGGAAACTTCCAGCCATGACAAAGAGCAAAAGAAGAAGACCAAAGAGTGGAAGTACAATGAAAATGATGACTTTGCTGCTTTTTCTATGACCGTTGCTAGTAGCAGCGACAGCACAAGGCATTAGTCCAGTGGCATTACCACATAGTCCCTTATTGCTTCTTAAGGCATCAAAGCCTCATGAAATGCCTTAATGTTAGGAATAGGGCCTTCTAATTGATTGTAAGATATATTCACAACAGTCAAGCTTTTTAAATCATTAAAAGAATTTGGGATGGAACCGTTCAGCATATTGTGCGAAAGGTCCAATATTTCCAAGGAATGTAATTTTGCAAGCTCCTGTGGAATCTTCCCAATAAGTAAATTCTGACTTAAATCTAGATTTTGAAGGCCATTTATGTAGCTTACTGAAAATGGAATGCTTTCTCCAAGTTTATTCTTGCTCAAATTCAGGTCCAATAACTTTGAGCACTCTCCAAGTTGATTAGGAATCGGTCCACTCAAATTGTTTGATGCCAAGTTAAGATATTGTAGATTTGAAAGAACTCCAATCTCTGGTGGAATTTGCCTGAAAGTTGGTTACCACTTAGCAAAAGTTTGTATATCAATGTCAACGCTCTCAATTCCTTGGGAATCTCACCAATGAGATGATTTGAAGAGACACCGAGTTCGTGTAATTGAGTTGCCTGCTTCAGCTCAGGTGGTATCTTTCCAGAAATGTTATTATTGGAGATCCGTAGGCTTGTTAGACTATGGCATTGCCCCCAGTTTGGCGAAAGTTCGCCATAAAATTTGTTGTTGCTTAATGCAATATAATTCAAATTAGGATATATACCAAAAGCTTCTGATATATTTCCTGTCAACTAGTTTCCTTCGAGCCTAACTCTGAATAAGCTTTTGCAAGTTTTCAAAGTTGGTGGGATAAGACCCGTCAAATTGTTGTTGAAAGCCGAAAGATTTGCGAGTTGTCCACCCCTGCATAAATTTTTGGGTAAATGGACCACTGAGATGGTTATCTCCTAATTGTAATGATTGCAAATGCGTAAGATTGCCGAGCGCTGAAGGAATTGGCCCTGATAAATGATTATGGTGAAGATATATCCTCATAAGCTTCGGTATGCTTCCTATGGAAGCAGGGATTGAACCAGAGAAATTATTTTTACTCAACCCAAAGTCAGTGAGAGATTTAAGCATCCCTATCTCTTGAGGTATCGACCCAGAAAACATATTTTGATCGAGGTAAAGAGCGGATAGACTGGTCAAGTTTCCTATGCAAGCAGGGATTGAACCAAAGAAATTATTTTGACTCAACTCAATATCAGTGAGAGATTTAAGCATGCCTATCTCTTGAGGCATCGATCCAGAAAACATATTTTGGTAGAGGTAGAAAAAAGATAAGTTGGTCAAGTTTCCTATGGAAGCAGGGATTGAACCAGATAAATTATTTTGATTCAACTCATAGTCAGTGAGAGATTTAAGCATCCCTATCTCTTGAGGTATCGACCCAGAAAACATATTATATGAAGGTAGAGGCTGGATAAACTGGTCAAGTTTCTTATGGAGGCAGGGACTGAACCAGAGAAATTATAATGACTAAACTCAAAGTCAGTGAGAGATTTAAGCATCCCTATTTCTTGAGGTATCGATCCACAAAACATATTTTGATAGAGGTGGAGAACAGATAAGTAGGTCAAGTTTCCTATGGAAGCAGGGATAGAACCACGTAGATAGTTATCAAAGAAATAATTCTCGGAAACTGAACTCAGCCTCCCTATCTCTAATGGAATGGAACCACTGATCTCATTACTTGCCAAGGAAATCAACTCAAGACCTTTCAATAAGCAAATTTCGGATGGAATATTCCCCGAAAAGTTATTTTATTGCAAGTCAAGGAAGGTGAGCTTGGAAAGGTTCCCAATGTGTGAAGGAGTGGGCCCATACAGTGAGTTGTTGCGAAGGTTAAGCCTCATCAGGTTAGGGAAGAAAAGAAAGCTAAGACTATGAAGTGTACCTTTCAACCCAGAATCTGGAAGGCTTAGATTGGTGATGCTTTCAGCCTTGTCGCAGGTAATTCCACCCCAACTGCAATGGGAGTCTCCAACCCACAAAGAAAAGAGCAAAGTTTGGGTGTTGTTGTCTTTCCATTTTAGAAGAGTTTCCGCTTCTTTACCTCTTGTAAGTGCAGCAATGGAGGATGAAGAAGCAAAAACAGAGGAAGAGTGAAGCAGGACAAGTATGAGGAAGAACATGACTTTGAATGGTATTAAGAAAGATGACATGATTTGGATAGTTCAAAAAGGATAAGTTGACTATTATAATAATCAAACTTCATAGTACATGTTATATTCTATTCCTTCTATATTTTATTCTCACAAAATACAAGTTTCATTCCTCTTTTATTTTATTTTACAAACCAAACATGTCGTAAGTTCTTAGATTTTTGACAATCCATAACTTAAGGTATGAACTAAACTCATGTTTGAAAATCATATGCATACCAATTATGATGTTCACAACAAATAGATACGATTTTGGATTCAATTTTCTATGTTTAATTTTCGCTACTTGTTATGTTCATACATGTATGTTTGTCTGATAAATATTGTCAAATTGCTACAATTTTAAATGATTAATTTAAACTATTTAAATGAACATATAAACAATTATTGATCAAGTTTTATAAAATTATCCTTTAAAAGCATAAAAAATCTTTCAAAAATTTCTAAATTAACCAACAATATACATTTTTAAGTTTTGAATAACTTTTAAATGATTAACTTAAATGAGTATCTAAACAATAAATTTTGATAATGTATGGCCTTTCTTTAAGGTGCCACATGGCATTCATCTCTTTTTATTTTTTTCTTTTTTTATTTAATAAATATTTTTATTTAATTATTTTGTGTGTGGACCCAAAATCTAGAAGGCTTAGATTGGTGATGCTTGTTGCCTTATTGTGGGTAATTCCAACCCAATTGCAATGGTTGTCTCCAACCCACAAAGAACATAGCAAAGTTTGAGTGGTGTTGTCAATTCTAGCCTTCCATTTTAGATCATTTCAGTTTCTATGAAACATTCATATCAAAACGCAACTTCAATACCGATGGATCTTTTACATTTTAAATTAATTTCGTTGGATTTCTTTTATAAAAAAATTGCAACGTAAAAAATTTTTAAATTCTCTCATAAATATTGATTATTGGTATTTTTCTATTTTTTGTAGTAAAAGAATATTCTAATTTAATTCATGCTTATTTTAATAAAAAGTATGGGTTATAAAATTTTCATGATAATTTTTTTAAATAAAAATTATATGATACATCATTGAAAATTTTAAACTCGATAAATGAATTTATAAGATTAATACATATCATTAGGTCATAATTAAAAAAATTAAGTACATAGACAAATTAATGAATTAAAAATTATCTACTATAATTTTTTAAAATTTTATGAACAAAATTAAAAAATTAACCTGTATTTTATAATAATATATTTATAAAAATTAATAAATTATTAAAATAACTCTATCATCTACATATATATAATAATTTAATTATTAAATGAAGATACCAACCCTTTAGACCATAAACCAACACTCAAATTAATTTATAAATAACAATTCTTAAATATATAATTATATAAATTTTTATTCATTTAATTTGGTTCAAGCCTATCTTTTATTCAATATGGAGTCTTATCCAATTCTTGGGGCCTCTCATTTCTAACGTATTCATGGTGATAATTAAATTATAGGTGGGAGGATACGCAAGAGTTAGTCAATACTGAATAGAAAAGACTTAAATGAATTAAATGAAATTTTGTAAGTAAGGTTTTAAAATCATACACATCTTCATCTTCATCTCTAAAATTTTATTTATTTTTTATTTTCATTCAAATAAAAAATTGAAGTTTTATTAAATTTGGATAAGATTGACATCTCTAGTATATTGAAAATAATTTAGGATTCACTTGAATTAGTGATAAGATTAATTTTGGTGAGATTAAAAACAACGATTAGATTGGATGCTATATCAACGAGATTAAAATCAATTGTCAAGATATGTCTTTCCATGCAAACACATGGTAGAAATGAGGTAACTTGTAATTAGAGGAGAAATCACCATTAAATTTGTATGTAATAAAACTTTTAAATTATTTAACGTTTATAAAATTGATAAATAATTTAAAAATCCATAAATTATTTTTAGGTCAAATAATAATTTTTTGATAAATAATTAAAAATTAATAAAAAAATAATAGCACAAATGCTATTGTTCTTTAATTTTTTATTAATGATGTAGTTATCTATTTTTAGTTAAAATAATAATATAATATAATACTAAATTTTATATTTAGTTATTAATTATTTATATAATAAAATTTATAAAATTATCTTTTTTAATTCATAATATAATAATTTTATTTATTTATAATTTTATTCTATAATAAAATTTTTCATTATATTAAATTAAAAAATTATTTCATAATTTATTAGCTAAAAAAAAAGAGCAAAAATGTCAAAAGTGTCAAAAGCTTACCACACTCCTTTCCCATCGGGGCAATTTAAGTCTTCCACTGAAGCCACGTAAATATAATCAAATCATGCCTTTGTGATCCAAATAGCAAAACATAGTGCAATTGTATAAAAAGTGCTTAAATGCATTAAACAGTAACACCAATTCATTTTAAATGAGGATTTAGATGAGTTTTTGTAAGCAAAATTTGTGAATTTTTTATTAAAATATTTAATAAAAACTAAAATTAATTAATTTAAATTAATGAGTTAAAAAAATCATGTATCATAAATAAAATTGAACATTTAAAATAAAAGCATAAAAGCATAAAATAAATAATTTTTTTAGAAGGCATCTGATTTAAAAATAATTGACCTTAAATAAAGAGTTTTTTATATAGTAAAATAAATTATTATGCTATGTGGTATCAATAAAAACAACAGTAGCAACTAGATACAAAAAATATATAGTATGAATTGTATGACTTATAATTTCATAATAATATTGGTTAGAATTTTATAAATTATAAGAATTATATGATTTATAATTGATTTTATGGCATATAATATTATTATCAATTTCAACAAATATTCTTGCTAATAGAAAGTCAAAACAAAGTGCAACCTTACCATTATATATTTATTGAGTTTCAAGCTAGCAAAATTCTAGGTAACTAATTCTAACGCTATTTAACGTAAATTTAATATAAGTTATCTTTGATGTATATGTGATCTGTTCTGACTTTGAATAAAAAATCTCTCTTCATCATAGATTTTTTAGTATAAAAAAAATCAAAGTTGATTTAGCCAAAGGATTATAAATTTAAGGCGAGAAGAGTGAAAACATTAAAAATATGTAAACATGTTTTTTTTTAATGTGTGTTTAATAAGAAAATTTGAAAAATAGATAAAAGTATTTTTATTTATTATTTCAAAGATATATCCTTTAATTTGTAAGCTAAACCAAGATATAACTTGAAGTGAAAAAGTTAGAATTGAATTTATTTCATATAAGATTTGAAATTTTGATTCTTATGATATTTTGTTTAATATATTCGAATCATGTTATTGGATAATTAAAACGAAATTGTAACTTTAAAATCCATATTGATTTTAAAAATATAAATAAATTCTGAAAATTTATAATCAAATTATTAATTTTAACACTGACTTATTAAAAATTCCACCAACACGTTGAAAATAACAAATTTGGATGAACTTTTTAAAGTGAAATTTGAAAATTTCTTTACTAATAATTTAATAAAAAATTTAAATTGATAAACTAATAGAGTCCAGAAAATAAATAAGAATGTAAACAAATATAAAAAATATCATTTATAATTCAATTTTAATCAATACTTATTCAACGGTAAAAATGTTAATCTAAAAAATAAATCAAATTTTTTTCAAATTTTTTTCAATTTTGCACATTCAATCTATGAAATAAAATATTTCAATTTATTGGTTTTAATTTTTAATTTTAGTTTTTTAAAATTACTTTCAATAAAAAAATGTACAAACTTCACCTTAACTTCATATAAGTGTTTTTCCATTAAAAATACTTGTAGACGTTGATTTTGTCCGAAAAATTGAATTTATTTTGAAATAAATGTGAAATGATTCTAAATTTTTTTCTAACTTGTTTCAACTATTTTTATTGGGTTGATCATGTAATTTTTATAATGGATCCAATTATATATTATTTTAACTCAATTTATTCAAAATACAAGCCATTTCACTTTCTATGAGACATCCACATCAAGTGGAAAAATGCAACTTTAAGACATCGGGTCTTTTATGTTTAAATTAATTTTATTGGATTTTTTTATAAAAAAATTGCAATATTGATATTTAAATTAAGAGAGTTAAATTTTAAATTCTCTCATAAATATTGATTATTGGTATTTTTATTTTTTTATAATAAAAGAATATTCTAATTTAGTTTGTGCTTTATTTTAATCAAAAGTATGGGTTATAAAATTTTCATGATAATTTTTTTAAATGAAAATTATATGATACATCATTCAAAATTTTTAACTCGATAAATGAGTTTATAAGATTATTGCATATCATTAGGTCATAATTATAAAATTAAGTACATAGACAAATTAATGAATTAAAAATTATTTAATATAAATTTTTTAAATTTTATAAAGAAAATTAAAAAAATGACATGTTTTTTATAAAGAAATCACCATTAAGCTAGCTAAGTTGTAGGTAATTAATCTTAATGGTATTCAATGTAAATCTAATATAAATTATCTTTGACATATGTAGACACCCAATTGGGTCCAGGCTGAGATCAATTGGGCCTGGCCCAAATGGGTATAGCCCAATTCAATTTTTTACCTTGTATTTTTTTTTCTTTTTTCTTTTTCCTTTTTTTGTATTTTATGTATTTTATTATTTATTATTATTATTATCATGTATATCTTTATTTATTTTTTTTGTTAATATTTATATGTAATTTATTTATATAGTTATATATTTATTATTATATTATAATTTTTTTTTCTGGTAATATTTTTGGATTTATTTTATTTTATTTTTTAATTATCTGTTAATTTTATTTTATTCATTTATCTGATTTTTTTTATTTATCCGATTATTATTATTATTATTTTTTCTTTTTTTTGAGGGCTGAGATTGAAAGTTGAAGAATCCCATTGTGAATGGGAATTCAATCTGAAGAGTCCAGATTGGATTCAAAGATTGAATGCCCGTCCAAACAGGAATTGGGATTGATCAGAAACTCTTGATCAATCCCTATAAAAGGGACCTCTTGGAACAGATGCTGAACACACAGAAAATAGTAAGCAAAAGCTACTGATTGAGAGAATAGGGACGTATAGAGAGCTAAGAAAAGGTTTAGGAGTGTTCTGGGAGTGAGAAGAAATTTTTTGAGAATTTTTGGCGATTTTTTTCTGGGAATTTCTGGAAAATTCCAGATTTCGATGAATTTTCCGACGAAGTTTGAATTTTCTAGTGAAAATTCCAGCCAACCTTGAAGTTTTCGGCGACCTGCCTAGTTTCTGGCAAGAATCCCAGAAATCGGTGATCTTTCGGTGAACTTCCGGTGAACTTTCGACGAAAAAACTCAGATTCCGGCGACAAAACCTAGAATCCGGTGAATCTTTAACCGGAGTTCTTCGGCCTTTTAGAGAGAAGGGAAAGGAAAAAGGAAGAAGAGAGAGAAAGGGGAGGAGCGTTCTGCCGAAAAACAGAGAGAAGTGCCTTTTATACCCTCTCAAAACGATGTCGTTTTGGCCTTAAGTAACCTAGAGGATCCGCGCGTTTTTTAGAGATTCGACCCGACCCGAGCATCGACCCGCTTCCTGACCCGCACGTGTCTGCCCCCCTCCAAGCCGAGCCGAGCTGAGCTCCAAAGCCGCTTCTCCGAGCCGTTTTTTTTCTTCCTTGAGCCGAGCTGCGATCCGAGCCGCTCCAGAATTTTTTTTTTTTGAATTTTTTTTATTTTCATTTCTTTGTTTATTTTTTTTTTATTTATTAGATTAGGTTTATTTAATATTCTTTTTATCTTTATTTTATTTTTATTTTTGTTTTACTTTTCTTTATTTTTTTTATTTTTATTTATTTTTTTATTATTCTATTTTCTTTAAATGAAAATCAAAATTTTCAAAAAAAAAATATATTTTTAGGGAAAAGTTGAAAGTATCAATTTTCCTTAAAAATAAATTTTCAAAAAAAATATTTTTGGGGAAAAGTTGAAAGTATCAATTTTCCTTGAAAATCAAAATTTTCGAAAAATATTTTTAAGTAAAAGTTGAAAGTATCAATTTTCCTTAGAAATAAATTTTCAAAAAGGGATTTTTGAGGAAAAGTTGAAAGTATCAATTTTCCTTGGAAATCAAAGTTTCAAAAAAAATATTTTTGAGGAAAAGTTGAAAATATCAATTTTTCTTAAAAATAAATTTTCAAAAAATATTTTTGGGGAAAAGTTGAAAGTATCAATTTTCCCTACATAAGAACAATCATTCTTTCCTTCCTTTTTATTTTGATTTTTATTTTGATTTTTCTTTAACTAATCCGACGATAGAGCCTCTACAAGTGAAACAGTAGTTTTTCTTGCATACTCTTAAGGTGAGGGAATTTTCTCAATTTTCTGCTAAATGTATTAGAATCAAATTGAGAAAAATTTTCAAACTAATTACTTGGTAAAATTTTAAGGCTCATTGGATAACACAAATTTCAGCTGGTACCATCTTTTGATGGGCGTTATGAGGGTGCTATAACCTTCCACACACGTAATCGAACTCCCAAACCCTGTTCTGGTTAGTAGACCTGAACCTATTCTTTTAAGGACCCTTAAATTTAGATGTTCCCTAAAAGGATAGATTCCTTAGGTGGCCAATCGCACCTAGACAAAAAAGATTGGTGGTGACTCCCTTAAGTCAATGTCTAGAGATAGATCCCCGGATCTAGACGTTATGACAGCTTGACGACTCCGCTGGAGAATTTGAGAGTCAGGCCAGCAAATAATTTGTGTTATCCAAAAGCCTAATAAAATTGAACCCATTTGTATATATATGTATTTATTCATTCGTGTTTATTTGCCTTGTTAATTATGTCATTCATATGCATGTGTGCATAACACGAGCTCTACACCCGAGCTCCATCCCTCTAGGAGGGAGTAAAGTACCTATTACTTTCGTGAGGTCTAATGCCTCCGCAGTAGCTAGCGAAATACTCCCACTCAAATTGAACCTTTTTCGCTTGTAGCCTGTAATGGGTGAGGATTATGGTGCCTTACTAGTTTG
The DNA here is from genome assembly GCF_047325235.1 of Durio zibethinus. Lineage (NCBI taxonomy): Eukaryota > Viridiplantae > Streptophyta > Magnoliopsida > Malvales > Malvaceae > Durio > Durio zibethinus. Next base: position 22,432,429 of record NC_143180.1, read on the forward strand.
TAATGGACAAGGATGTAAGGAACAATTTGAGGACCTTTAGACTTTGACCTTAAAGCCACATATAGTGAACCTTAAGAGTGCCTAAACCTAGGATAGAGCCCTTTCTACCCAATGATAGATATACCCTGAAATTAAGACACAAAAATGGTGGTTATCTAATCATTTTGATTGTTTAACTTTGTGTATCATTTTCATTATCATATGTAACATTATGCATCAGCATCACTTTCATTTCATCCATGGAACTAACTATGTTGTTTGTCTAATTGTATGCATCTGCATTATTTTCATGATCATGTTTTAACACAATCATTCGCATCCATTTCATACTAGATTTCATTCAAGAAAATGTACATTTCATTCGTGCATCAAAGCATCATACACAAAGCATAGCATAACATTTCTAATCATAAGTATGGTACTCAAGGTCCCAGGATAGCTTCATCTAGCAAAACCCTTGCTCATCCATACAACACAAGATCCAGAGTAAGGCAAATGGAGGAAGAAAGTTCTCATAGATTTGAAAAGCTAGAAAAAGCTCAGGAAAAGATTGAAAGTGAACTAAGCAAGATTCTGGAGGCTCTTAATAACATGAATAAAGAAAAAGGAGTTGAAGGAAATACAAGCCAGCAAGTTCCCCATTTATAAAAAGTAGCTGACCCTTTGTACCTTCCAAGTTTTGGCCCACTTCAAGCCCAGTCTACTCAAGAGATCCCGCCACCACATTTCGCATATCCAACTTATCCTGGAATGCCATCAGCTTCTAACCCAGGGCAGTATAATAGTTATATAAATCCCATCTTTACTGAAAAGACAGCAGAACTAATTTTTGATTTAGATGATTTAAAAGAGAAGGAGAAAGAAAAGATAAGAGTAGAAGTTCAGGAAAGCTCCAAGATTACTATGCTAGAGCAAAGGTTACGGGCTGTGGAAGGATTTAGCTTTTATGGGTCAGTTGATGCTACTGGGCTTTGCCTAGTTCCGGATGTGGTTATTCCCCATAAGTTCAAAGTACCAAAATTTTAAAAATATGATGGTACAAAATGCCCCAAAACTCATATCACAATATATTGTCGGAAAATGGCAGCTCATGCTCATGATGAAAAACTCTTGATGCATGTCTTTCAGGATAACCTTATAGGCTCAGTGGCCAGGTGGTATGTTCAGCTGGACAGAACCCGCATTCGCTCTTGGAACGATATGGCACATGACTTCATCGGTCAGTATCGACATATTATCAATTTGGCCCCTGATCGTTTGTCTTTACAGAATCTGGAGAAAAAGGCAAACGAGTCTTTTAAAGAGTATGCCCAGAGGTGGAGAGATGTTGCTTCTCAAGTACAACCTCCTTTGACTGAGAAAGAAACTACAGTGTTATTTGTCAGCACTTTGAAGCCTTCCTATTATGAAAAGATGATAGGGAATGCAACAAAAAATTTTGCTGACATGGTAATCTCTGGAGAAATTATTGAAAGTGCCATAAAAAATGGCAAGTTGAGAGGAGGAGAAACCAAGAAGACATCAGAAAAGAAAGAAACTGAAGCTCAAGCTCAAGCTCAAGCTAAAGCTCAAGCTGTGAGCTTTGATAGACGACAATTCAGGGGTTATCAACCCTATCCATCCTAAGGTTACTCTCCATACTATCCTACTGTGAATAATGCCTCATCCTACTCATACCAGCTAGCTCCACAATCACCTTATTCATCCACATACCGATCAAGTTTTAGCCCTCAAGATCTTACATATAGCCTTAACATTCAAGCTCCTGCAAGAACCCAAATTCGCCCTATTAACCTAGTCAGGGGTTCACGAGAACAACGAACTACTCGAGAAAAACCTGTATTTGATCCAATCCCTATGACTTATACAGAGTTATATTGAGAACTCTATAATAGCCATTTGATTGCCCCCAGCCATGTGGAGCCGCTTAAGCCACCTTATCCAAAGTGGTATGATCCTACATCCCACTACGACTACCACTATGGAATTACTGGCCATTCTACTGAAAATTGCACTGCTTTAAAGTATAAGGTGCAACGGTTGATCAATGATGGAATGGTAAGTTTTGATCAAGGAAAAGCAACAACATTTAATGTTAGCACTCTGAGTGAAAGTCAAGAACATAAAGGGTCCGGAGAGTCACAATGAATTGAGGGGCAAGATGTCAATGGGGATTTCTTCACCTGATCATATAGGGGGCTGATTTTTAAGGGAGATAAGGCTGGTTAAAGTTTTTTTTATCATTTTAAGATTTCTTTTCAAGTAATGTTAGATTTCTTTTTTGCAATATGACTTCACTTGTTATCATCTTAATAAAGGCAAGTTAATGCATTTCATTACCTTTTTCTCTTTCACTTGACCATTACTCCATGCTCTGTCACCTTTCATAACTTTATACTCCCATTCTCAAATTTTGGATGATGAATATTTAGACAATGATAACAGTAATTCTGGGATTTAATTTTGAGAACTCATCCACATTAATATGAAAAGATGATTTGAGCAAAAAGTAAGCTGTTACTGGAGGTGAAATAGATATGTCTTGAAGATGTGCAATCTTTTATACCAGTTCATGAGCTTTGTTCAATAGAGGATGTTCAAGAAAGGTATTCACAATTGAGATGAAAAATGGCCATCTTTCTTTTACCATTTGAAAAACCATTTATTGTTACCCCTTTGAGCCTATCATTTTTTTTTCTGAAGAACCCCAACCAAGGATCACCCTCTACACTGGAGGGTAATTTTTGAAAAAAAAAAAAAACACCACAAAAGGTCTCAAAGATGAAAAGAGAAAGAAAAGCAAAAGAAAAATAAATGCCACACATGATTTGGGGCAAAGTAATGAGAATCCTTTGTGTGAGGAAAGAAAAAATAGTGAAACGATATGGGGCAAAATGCCAAGTTGTATCGAATGATCCTTTGGTTTTGAACCTTTTTAATACATGTTTTGAGCCTATTATATCCATTTTTTTTATGACTCTTCACCTTGGCCTACGTTACAACCTTGAAAAGTCCATTTGGATCAAGTGTGAATACTCAACTTGAATGATCATATGTTGAGCAAAGACATGCTCATGATGAAGCAATGGAATCATGCTACATGAAAGATATCAACAATGGATGAAAAATGAAAAAAAGATGATGAAAAAAAAAAAGAAAAAAAAAGAAAGAAAGAAGAAAGAAATGAGAAAATGAAAAAGGAGATTCAAATTGAAAACCTGAAAGGTTGATTTTGATAGAAAAAGATCTAGGTCTAATGGCTCACATGAATGGAAGATCTAAGACATCTGAAGATCCCTCAAAGACTGGGGCAAAGTTCGCCAAGCTCAAGTTGACTTCAACAGTAAATGGAATGAGTTTTTGAAAAAGAATCCTAGATTAATGTTGAGAATTGTCTGAATATTCATCATTTGGACATACCATCCATCCTAATGACATATGTCCAATTTATTTCCTTTCCCATTTGTTTTGTACCAAAATAGATTTTCATTGATTATCTTTACCATAATTCACCTTGTGTTCTCTTATTGTTTTACCCCTAGAATGAATTGATAAAATGCTTGATTGCATTGTATTTGTCAAGATTTGAAATGATAATGAATGAATGAATATGTGTTTAAAAGAGTCTTTTATTCATTTGAAAAGAAATCTAAGATGATGGTGGTGACAAAATGAAGAAATGGTAGAGACCTAAAAGAGATGATTTGGAAGGATATATGATGTGACTAAATAGAGAATATGATGAGGCAAATTTTGAAAAGTGGTATAACCAAGAGATGAGTACAAGGATGAATTGATCGATATGACTTGTAAGTTATAATTGAATGATGAGAACAATCAATGGACAAAGTCTGTTTTGGAATGGTTAATGCTGAGACAATGACCCAATGATGGTGGATGGAACTTGTTTTGAAATTTGTTAGTGCTGAGAAATTCATTGAATGATGGTCAAGTGATGATCGATTGATGAAGCTTATTACAAAGTATTGAAACTAAACAAGGAAGAATGTGAGTGGAAAAGACAATTAAGAGCTACACTGGCTCGATCTTAGAAGAGTAGTGTAATTAGATCCTTGAAGAATCAAAGGGCTTGACACCCAAGAAAGAAAAAAAGAGCTTGAGAAATTTGAGTACCATACATTGAACAGGAATTAATTGACCAACATTTGCATAGCATGCATTGAAATTCATATGCATTTGCACAGCATACACTACTTTCAGGAAAATATAGTGTATAAATTTAAGAAGCAGGGGTGTTCCAACATCCCACATAGAGAAGAGAGATATGAAGATATTTTGCATAATTGAAAAAGAAGAAGCTTATCAGGTAAGTTCCTAATCCTTGAAATAGGATGTCTTTTGGTATCAGGGTTGATTTATAAGACCTTTGGGCATAATCTCTTGAAATTCCTCCAAACACAACTTTCAACTCCTGTGGACATGATTGTCAAAGAGCAATTTACTTTCCCAAAGTTCCGTTGCCTCTGTTTAGAGGAGCAATTTACTTTCCCAAAGTCGTGGTGCCTCTGTTTAGAGGAGCAGTTTACTTTTCCAAAGTCGTGGTGCCTCTGTTTAGAGGAGCAATTTACTTTTCCAAAGTCGTGGTGCCTCTGTTTAGAAGAGCAATTTATTTTTCAAAGTCGTGGTGCATCTATTTAGAGGAGCAATGTACTTTTTCAAAGTCGTGGTGCCTCTGTTTAGAGGAGCAATTTACTTTTCCAAAGTCGTTGAGCCTCTGTTTAGAGGAGCTTTGGTAAAAAAAAAAAAACACAAAAAAACAAAAAAAATGACAATGTTGAGTTGAGTTGAGTCTTGATTGGGTGTCTACGTCTTTGCGCAATTTCTATTTCACAGAAAATGTGCAAAAAGGGGTAGTTGTAGACACCCAATTGGGTCTAGGCCCAGATCAATTGGGCCTGGCCCAAATGGGTATAGCCCAATTCAATTTTTTACCTTGTATTTTTTTTTCTTTTTTCTTTTTCCTTCTTTTGTATTTTATGTATTTTATTATTTATTATTATTATTATCATGTATATCTTTATTTATTTTTTTTGTTAATATTTATATGTAATTTATTTATATAGTTATATATTTATTATTATATTATAATTTTTTTGGTAATATTTTTGGATTTATTTTATTTTATTTTTTAATTATCTGTTAATTTTATTTTATTCATTTATCTAATTTTTTTTATTTATCCGATTATTTTTTTTCTTTTTTTTGAGGGCTGGGATTGAAAGTTGAAGAATCCCATTGTGAATGGGAATTCAATCTGAAGAGTCCAGATTGGATTCAAAGATTGAATCCCCGTCCAAACAGGAATTGGGATTGATCAAAAACTCTTGATCAATCCCTATAAAAGGGACCTCCTAGAATAGATGCTAAACACACAAAAAACAGTAAGCAAAAGCTACTGATTGAGAGAATAGGGATGTATAGAGAGCTAAGAAAAGGTTTAGGAGTGTTCTGGGAGTGAGAAGAAATTTTTTGAGAATTTTTGGCGATTTTTTTCTGGGAATTTCTGGAAAATTCCAGATTCCGGTGAATTTTTCGACGAAGTTTGAATTTTCCAATGAAAATTTTGGCCAACCTTGAAGTTTTCGGTGACCTGCCCAATTTTCGACAAGAATCCCAGAAACCGGTGATCTTCCGGTGAACTTCCGGTGAACTTCCGATGAAAAACCCAGATTTCGACGACAAAACCCAGAATCCGATGAATCTTCAACCAGAGTTCTTCGGCTTTTTAGAGAGAAAGGAGAGGAAAAAGGAAGAAGAGAGAGAGAGGGGAGGAGCGTTTGCCGAAAAACAGAGGGAAGTGCCTTTTATACCGTTTCAAAACGACGTCGTTTTGGCCTTAAGTAACCCAGAGGATCCGCACGTTTTTCCGAGATCCGACCCGACCCGAGCGTCAACCCGCTTCTTGACCCGTGCGTGTCTGCCCCCCTCCAAGCCGAGCCGAGCCGAGCCGAGCTGAGCTCCAAAGCCGCTTCTCCGAGCTATTTCTTTTCTTCCTTGAGCCGAGCCGAACCGCGATCCGAGCCGCTCCAGGTTTTTTTTTTTTTGAATTTTTTTTATTTTCATTTCTTTGTTTATTTGTTTATTTTTTATTTTTTTTATTTATTAGATTATGTTTATTTAATATTCTTTTTATCTTTATTTTATTTTTATTTTTGTTTTACTTTTCTTTATTTTTTTATTTTTCTTTATTTTTTTTATTATTCTATTTTCTTTAAATGAAAATCAAAATTTTCAAAAAAATATATATTTTTAGGAAAAAGTTGAAAGTATCAATTTTCCTTGAAAATCAAGGTTTCAAAAAAATATATTTTTGAGGAAAAATTGAAAGTATCAATTTTCCTTAAAAATAAATTTTCAAAAAAAATATTTTTGGGGGAAAAGTTGAAAGTATCAATTTTCCTTGAAAATCAAAATTTTCGAAAAATATTTTTAGGGAAAAGTTGAAAGTATCAATTTTCCTTAGAAATAAATTTTCAAAAAGGGATTTTTGAGGAAAAGTTGAAAATATCAATTTTCCTTGGAAATCAAAGTTTCAAAAAAAATATTTTTGGGGAAAAGTTGAAAATATCAATTTTTCTTAAAAATAAATTTTCAAAAAATATTTTTGGGGAAAAGTTGAAAGTATCAATTTTTCTTAAAAATAAATTTCCAAAGAATACTTTTGGGGAAAAGTTGAAAGTATCAATTTTCCCTACACAAGAACAATCATTCTTTCCTTCCTTTTTATTTTGATTTTGATTTTGATTTTTCTTTAACTAATCCGACGACGGAGCCTCTACAAGTGAAACAGTAGTTTTTCTTACATACTCTTGAGGTGAGGGAATTTTTTCAATTTTCTGCTAAATGTATTAGAGTCAAATTGAGAAAAATTTCCAAACTAATTACTTGGTAAAATTTTAAGGCTCATTGGATAACACAAATTTCAGCTGGTACCATCTTTTGATGGGCGTTGTGAGGGTGCTATAACCTTCCTCACACGTAATCGAACTTTCGAACCCTGTTATGGTTAGTAGACCTGAACCTATTCTTTTAAGGACCCTTAAATTTAGATGTTCCCTGAAAGGACAGATTCCTTAGGTGGCCAATCGCACCTAGACAAAAAAGATTGGTGGCGACTCCCTTAAGTCAATGTCTAGCGATAGATCCCCGGATCTAGACGTGATGACAACATATATGTGATTTGTTCTGACTTTGAATGAAAGACCTCTCTTCTTCATAAATTTTTTAGTACAAAAAATCGATGTTGATTTAATCAATGAATTAAAAATTTGAGAGAAAAGTAAAAACATTAAAAATATGTAAATATGTTATTTTTTTAATGTACGTTTGATAAGAAAATTTGAAAAATAGATAAAATATATTTTTTATTTATTATTTGATAAATATATTCTTTAATTTGTAAGTTAAATCGAGGTATAAAATGAAGTAAAAAAGTTAAAATTAAATTTATTTCATATAACATTTGAAGTTTTGATTCTTATAATATTTTATTTAATATCATGGAATCAAGTTATTTGATAATTAAAACTAAATTATAACTTTAAAATCCATATTGACTTTTAAAACATAAATAAATCAATCAAAAGTTTTTACTCAAATTATTAATTTTAACACTAACTTATTAGTAGTTCCACCAACACGTTAAAAATAACAAATTAGAATGAACTTTTTATAGTCAAATTTGAAAAATTCTTTACTGAAAGTAATTTAATAAAAAAATTAAATTGATAAATTAATGAAGCTCAAAAAAATCAATAAGAATGTATAAAAAATAAAAATATCATTTCTAATTCAATTTTGATTACGTATTTATTCAATGATGAAAATATCTATATGAAAAAATTCAAATTTGACTTATAAATTTGTAAGTCAAGAAAAATTAATGGTTAAATAAGATTATTTCAAGTTTAAATTTTAAATTTTAAATAGTTCAAAATTTAAGTCATTTTATAGATTCAGTATTATCTAGAAGAGTTAAAATTCTACAAAGATTTACATAAAAACATACTCTTTAAACTAATCATATTCTTTGAATTTATTTTATCATATTTTTTGAACTAATCAAATATATTAATACAACTTCCTCCTTTGATCTATTATAACAATCAAATTTCACAATACATATTATATTCTATTCCTTTTATTTTTTATTCTTACAAAATACAAATTTCATTCCTCCTTTTTTTCATTCCGCAAACTAAACGTGCCATGAGTTCTTAGAGTTTTGACAATCCATAGCTTAAGATATGAACTAGACTCTTGTTTGGAAATCATATGCATACCCATTATGATGTTCACAACAAATAGATTCGGTTTTTTATGTTTAATTTTAGCTACTTACTATGTTATATATGTATGTTTGTGTGACAAATATAGTCAAATTGCTACAATTTTTAATGATTAATTTAAGCTATTTAAATGAATATATAAAGAATTATTGATCAATTTTATAAAATTGTCCTTTAAAAGCATAAAAAATGTTTCAAAAAAATTCTAAATTCAACAATAATATACATTTCTAAGTTTTAAATAACTTTTAAATGATTAATATCTAAACGGCATTCATCTCTTTTTCTTTTTTTTTTTAATCTAATAATTTTTTATATTTAATAAATATTTTTATTTAATTTTTTTATGTGTGGACCCATAATCTAGAAGGCTTAGATTGGTGATGCTTCTAGCCTTATTGCAAGTAATTCCAACCCAATTGCAATGGCTGTCTCTAACCCACAAAGAAGAGCGTAAAGTTTGGGTAATGTCATCAACTTTAGCTTTCCATTTTAGACTATTTCACTTTCTATGAAACATTCATGCAAAAATGCAACTTCAATACTGGGTCTTTTACGTTTAAATTAATTTTGTTAGATTTTTTTTATAAAAAAATTGTAACATAAAAAAATTTTAAATACTGATATTTAAATAAAGTGAATTAAATTTTAAATTCTTTCATAAATGTTGATTATTGTTTTTTTTCTTTTTTTTTTATAATAAAAGAATATTCTAATTTAGTTCGTGCTTTATTTTAATCAAAAGTATGGGTTATAAAATTTTCACGATAATTTTTTTTAAATGAAAATTATATGATACATCATTCAAAAATTTAACCTCGATAAATGAGTTTATAAGATTATTAGATATCATTAGGTCATAATTAAAAAATTAAGTACATAGACAAATTAATGAATTAAAATTATCTAATATAAATTTTTAAAATTTTATAAAGAAAATTAAAAAATTGACATGTATTTTATAATAATATATTTATACAAATAATAAATTTTTAAAACTCTATCATATATATATAATAATTCAATTGTTAAATGAAGATACCAATCCTACAAGCCATAAATCAACAATCACGTCAATTTATAAAGTAACAATTCTAAAATATATATAAATTTTTATTCATTTAACTTGGTTTAAGCCTATCCTTTATTCAATATGGAGTCATATCCAATTCTTTTGGCCTTTCATTTCTAATGTGTTCATGGTGCTAATTAAATAATAGATTGGAGGATACGCAAGAGTCAATCAACACTGAATAGGAAAGATTTAAATGAATTAAATGAAAATTTTTAAGTAAATATTTAAAATCATACAAATCTTCATCTTCATCTCTTAAATTTAACATATATTTTTATTTTCATTCATTTAAAAAAATAAATTTTATCAAATTTGGATAAAATAAACATTTCTAGTGTAATGGAAACGATTTAGGATTCATTTGAATAAATGATAAAATTAACTTTTGTGAAATTAAAAACAGTGATTAAATTAGGTACTATATCAATGAGAGTCAAATCAATTGTCAAAACATGTATTTCCATGCAAGCAAGAGATAGAAGTGAGGTAAATTATAATTAGAAAAGAAATCACCATTAAATGTAATAAGAATTTTAAATTATTTAACATTTATAAAATTAATAAATTATTTAAAAATCAGTAAATTATTTTTATGTAAAATAATAATTTTTGATAAATAATTAAAAACTAATAAAAATAATAATATATCAAATGATATTTTTTTCTTTAATTTTTTTATTAATGATGTAGTTATCTTTTTTTAGTTAAAATAATAATATAATATAATAGTAAATTTTATTTTTAGTTAATTAATTTTTTATATAATAATAAAATTTATAAAATAATAATTTTTAGTTAATAATATAATTATGATTTTATTTATTTATAAGTTTATTATATAATAAAAATTTTCATTATATTAAATTAAAATATTATTTCATAATTTATTAATTAAAAAGTAAAAAAAAAAAAGGAGAGCAAAATTGTTTAAAGTGTCAAAAGTACGGTGTGGTGGAGCCACGTAAACATAATCATTCCAGTGTCTTCACTATCCAAACAACAAAGCATGTTACAATTGCAACAAAAAGGCACTTAAAATGCATTGAGTAGTAGCATCAATTCATTCTAAATGAAGGTTTAGATAACATTTTGTAAATGAAATTTGTGAAGTTTTTTATTGAAAATAGTAAATAAAACTTTAAATTGAAAATATAAATTGATAAATTACATCAATCAAATTAAGCATTTAAAAGAAAATCATAAAAGCATAAAATAAAGAAATTTTTTAGAAGGCATCCAATTTAAAAGTAATTGACCTTAAATAGAGAGTTTTTCATAACAAAATAAATTGTTGTGTTATGTGGTATTAATAAAAATAATAATAGTAACTAAGTATAAAAATATACAATACGAATTGTATGACTTATAATTTTATAATAATATTGGTTTGAAATTTATAAATTATAACAATAATATGATATATAATTGATTTTATGACATATAAAATTATTATCAATTTCAACAAATGCAAAATGATACATAAAATTGCTGCTAATAGAAAACCAAAACAAAGTGCAACCTTACCATTACAATTTATTGAGTGCTGAGGTAGTAAAATTTTAAGTAACTAATCCTAACGCTGTTCAATGTAAATCCAATATAAATTATCTTTGACTTCTATGATCTGTTCTGATTTTGAATGGAAAACTTCTTTTCATCAAAGATATTTTGTTTAAAAAAAAATCAATGCTGATTTAATCAATGGATTAAAATTTTAAGGGGAGAAAGTGAAAACATTACAAATATGTTATTTTTTAATGTGAGTTTGATAAGAAAACTTGGAAACTAAATATAATATACATTTTTTTCATTTATTATTTGATAAATTTATATGTAAGCTAAATAGAGATAAGATGAAGTGAAAAAGTTAAAAGCTGAATTTATTTAAAATAAAATTTGAAGCGTTGATTCTTATAATATTTTATTTAGTATCTTTGAATCAAGTTATTTGATAATTAAAACGAAATTATAACTTTAAAATCCATTTTGAATTTCAAATTATAAATAAATGGATTGACAATTTTTAATCAAACTATTAATTTTAACACTGAAATAAATTTTATGGTTGAAATTTACACCACTTGCAACTTAGTTGTCTTACCTTAGTTAACTGTCTTTCTCCTTTACAACATATAAAAAAAAGTAAGGAAGGAAAAGAAAAGAAAAAGTAGAAACATTGAAACATTTCAATCGGCGCCAATGTCAATTGCAGGAAGTTTTTGGAAGTATTTATTCATCCAAAAAAGAAGTAGATCAAGTCTACTTCAGAAAACAACATCAATTACTTTAAACATTACAATAGTTTAACCAAAACTACTTAACCACAATACATTTAATTCACGATTTCAAGACCCCCTAGAATTGCATGCAGCCTGATCTTTAGAAGAAATATGAGTCGAAAGTGAGTTTGTATGTATGTACAAACATAAGTGTGTTAAATTCTAAATGTTTTTCTCTAAAAAAAATCTATATTCACATTATTATATTGAAATAAAAATTAAAAACAGAAACAAACTAAATTTAAAAAAAATAAAATAAACCAAAAAAATTAAAATAATAATCATATTGAAGAAGAAATTATTATGAAACACCAAAAGAAATCATGAAGCCTAAAAAAGAAATAAAAGTGAAAAATTAGTAAAATTTATTTAATTTTCAAATCATCAATTCATAGAATACGTAAAGATTGAAATTAATATAATAATAAATTGTGACTTTTCTTCTCTCTACCATTAATTAAATTTAAGTGATTACTATAAGATGAAAATTTTTTTCAAATAAGGTTGATTTATATTTTTTTCTAAAATTTATTTTCAAATTATTAATTAATATAAAAACCTAAAATGAAAAGGGGTCCACTTAGACATGTTTAAAAATAAATTAATTTCATACATTTTCATATCTTTTTATACGGTTTATATTTTGTTATTCAATAATTGAAATATATACTCTATTCACGTAGATCATGCATGTCAAATTTCAAATAAATTTAAAATGTATAATTATTCATTTGAAATGAATAAATATTAAAAAAGATATTATTCTCGATTGAAATGATAGTAAATTGAATTGACTTAAAATTTTACATAAGTAATAAATACAAATAGATTGTTAAATCTATTTATCGATTTATAAAAATATTTATCATAAATGAAGTTATAAAAAGATGTATAAAAAATTTTGTTTTACACTTGTTTAGTTTATCCCTCCTCTATTGAAATTAATATAATAATTTTTTTTGTGATTTTTCATATCTCTACCATTTTTTAAAATTTAATGGTTAGTAAAATATTGATAGTTTTTTAAAAATAAATTGATTATAAAAAATAAAATTAATATGACTATATTTTGTAGATTTTTCTTTTTCTATCATTATAATTTCTTTTAGTAAAAAGTTTGAAAAGTTGAAAATCCATTAATTATTAAAATATGAAAATATAAAATTTAATATTCTAACATTTCGTATTTTACCTTCTTTTATTTCAAATAAATAATTATGTAGTATTTATCATTATTGAGTATATTTACTATTAGAAATCTAATTATATATAGATAAATATGTTAACTCTTCATATTCTTTTTCATGTTAACTTACTAAAAGCAATTAATACTTGAAAATATTAAAATTAATATGATGAGTTTTTGCACTATAATTTTTTATTTAAATTAATTTATATTAAAAAAAAGATAAAAATATTTAATATTTCACTACAACAAATCTGATAATTTGTGAAGATATTTCTAAGTGATGCATTATATTTCATACGCAAAGTATGTAAAAGGTGACGAATAAGATAGTTCGTCATACTTTTATATTGTTTTGATATTTTATATTATGATATATAAAATTGTCACATGATAATGTTACTAAAATCTTTCTACCAAATTTTATAGCCAAATTTTTTTGGTGAGAAATTTTTTTGTGACTTTTTTATTTTATGTAACATTATAATTTTGTCACCAATTTAAATTTTTTTGTGATGAATTTTTTGATAGATTTTAGGTGACATTAGTAATGTTTATCACAAATTGAGCAGTTTAGTTAACTATTAATGATATTACAATTTTGTCACATCAATGTATGGTGTTATATGATAAAAACGTAAATGTCACAAACCTTTACCGCCAAATTTATTTGATGAAAAATTTTTGGAGATGTTTTCTTATTTTAGATGACATTATAATTTTGTTACCAATTTAAAATTTTATTTGTGGCAAATTTTTTTGGATAAATTTTAGGTGACATTATTAATTTTTATTACAAATTGAATACTTTAATTAACTATTAATGATATTGTAATTTCGTTATGTTAATATATGGTGTTATATGATGAAAACATAAATGTCACAAACTTTTACAGCTAAGTTTATTTGGTAAAAAAAATTTTTGTGATGTTTTATTTATTTTAGGTAACGCTACAACTTTGTCATCAATTTAAAATTTTATCTATGATGAATTTTTTCTAATGGATTTTAGGTGATGTTATTAATTTTTGTCACACATTGAACACTTTAGTTAGCTATTAATTTTGTCATGTCAATTGTTTATAGTTGAATTATCATCAAGTTAATTAGTGATATTTTAAATGAGTAAAAAAAAAAATGCGCAAATGTAAGCTAATATTCTATTCAATGTGTTTATCAAACTTTTTAAAATTAAAGCAATTCACTTATTTTATATGTATAATGTGGTTAGGAGTATTTTTTAGTTTTGTTTGATCAAATTTTGCTTTCCATAACTATCTTTAGTGCGACCATTTAAAATTTTAATTTCTAAGTATCTTTATAAGTATGAATTTTGATTGGTAAAAAATAAATTTATTTATATCAATTAAACTAACATTGTGAAGCTTTTTAGAAATATCATTAGTGCGATCATTTGATACATTTAAAATTTTAATTTCTAAGTATCTTTATAAGTATGAATTTTGATTGGTAAAAATTAAATTTATTTTTATCAATTAAACTAACGTTGTATAAATATGAATTTTGATTGGTAAAAATTAAATTTATTTTTATCAATTAAACTAACGTTGTGGATAAAACAATTGACCATCAATGCCAAAAAAATCTTTTTTTTTTTAAATGACTATTTATCCTTATGGAAAATAATGTGATTTTAGATTCAATAATTGTACAATCAATTAATAGGACATTTAAATTAAAAATTTAACCTCTAACAATCAATATCAAATTTAAAAATAAAGAATGCAAATTTAGAATTTCTAAGTAAACAAAAAAGTTGTGTCAATTGTCAAATAAACCTAAGCATAGGAAATTTGGGCGCCTTGACTCTACTTGGCTATCTAATTCTCTCTCTCTCTCTCTCTATTTTTCCAGAATAGCCTACCATTAGATTCATCCAGACCCCCTAATCCTTTCCTGTTTTCCATCTTTCTTCTCTTCTATAAATACCTTTCAAAACCCGAACAAGAACTAACACAATCACCCTTTGATTAAACTTTTCCAATTCTATCCTATATTCAATTTTTTATATGGCTTTCAACAATGATCTTTCCGTGATCCTCCCTCGTGTTCTCATTGTCTCTAGATGTAGCGTTCGCAAGAATAAGTTTGTAGATTTTGTTGCTAGGTGTTTTGTGTATCTTTAAAGTCTAATCTAATTGTTTTCAAATATTGATTATTATTATTATTATTTTTTGTGATGGGATTTTGGTTGGGATTTCTGGTGAATATATTATAATCCATTGCCCATAATCAAGTTATGGTATGGTAATTAATTCATTTCTTTATATATTATTTTTCCATTTGGTCTTTTAAATGGATTAGTTTTTGAGTAGGCATTCTTGAGAAATGATGAGTACTAGTTGTTGAGTTTGGACTCAGACCTAAAGACTTTGTTATTTTATTTCGAAATAATTGAAGTTTAGCATTTTGTGAACTTTTGTGGTTATGTTTTAACCTTAATCAGGAACATAAAAAAATATATAACTGAAATTAAAGGTAAGTCTTACCTTTTCGACCACCAATGTTGAATTAGGATCATGGCAGTCTCCCTTGCTGTAAAACCCATACATTCAAAAAATATTTATCTTGAAGTAAATTTGAAAAGGAAATAAGGGTCTTTTCTAATTCTCTACCTTGTACCATGTTAGAGGTTGACACCCAATTTACGCCATTCAAACTGTCTGGCTTGTATATTCCCAAGTGTTCTTCTGGCAATCCAATCTGCGTACGGCGTAAACAAGACAAAAAAGGCTTTCAGAAATTTTGTTTGTGTCTTTATACTTAAACCCTATTGTGTGCTCTACAGTGGAATATTTTGATTGTGTGGAATTATAATATGATGGATAGTCTGTGTTTGGGAATTGGTTATCATAAGTTATGACAGACTTACAAAGATTACCATTCTTATAGGATTGCCAATTGTACTGTTATTAGTTTATCCAGGTTTTCTAACTATTAATGAAAATATGCTTTTAGAATTACTTGAAGTTTGTATTAAATGAATAATTGATTCTTAGTCCCATATTTGTCACAACATTGCATCCATTCTCATTTTGGAAGTTCATATTATTATTGATTTTGGTCTTTTAAATAGATATGGACAAATCCACTTTGTGTTTATGAGCTTTGGTAATTTGCTACTAACTTGTCAACCTTCCATCCTACTATCCACTATTGTAACCAAAACGCCCATTTCCAAAAGGAAAAACAAAGGATTATTGAGTTAACCTAGAAACAGAGCCAAGGTAGCCCTGAAACTGCATCTCTCCACGCCTCATTCATTTGTCTCAACCTCTCGTTCCTTACTGCCTCCACCGTGTTATTCGCAAAACCACTTTTCCCACCTCTTTCTAATTACAGTTTTGCTGGCTCACCTGGTAAAAAGTTCATTGCTTTTCTTCTTTTGCTTCTTCTTCTTGATTTTGTTTCTTTATAAAGTTCCTAATTCTATAAACAAATTTATGAAGTTCCTTTCTTTTCTTTTTGTGGTAGATTAATATATTGCTTTATAGATGTAGCTTCTATTGCCTCTAAAAGGGTGCGGGGTCCAACTTGAGGGATGAGAATTGAAAAACTCATTGAAAGGAAAAACAAGCCAGTAATTGACATACCAACAACTAAAGATAGACTTGTTTGTGAAGTTCAATCGGTTAAATTATCTTCTGAAATTGGAGTTATTACTTGATAATTCATCCCGATCCCAACAAAATGGAAAGCTTTGAAGGATACAAACAAGTTGCATGCCTTTAAGAGACTTAATGTAAGTGCAAAATATTATTACAAAACTTATTATTGGTTAGTTTTGAATTTATGTTCTTTGAATATATCAATTAATTTGTTTTTATTTTAGCCAAAGTTTCATATTAAAGTGGATGATGATTATGTTAAGACATTTGTCTTGTCAATTTTATCAATTTCTTGACAAGGCCTATTCTTTAATATAGGTAAGGCCTCATTTAAAAATTTGATATGCATAAAATGGATTAGTTTGTTTTTTATATTTGTTTTGATCTTATTGTGTGAATTGCATTTTGTTTTGATATTTGCTATTAATTATTCATTATAGCTCAAGTGATACAAACTCACCATCAACGTAATCACCCTTGACACAAGATTTGGATTAAGAGCTTAAAGATAAGATTTTGATGATTACTTATTTCATAGTTTTGATACTCTTTGTTTTTTAAATAATATTATTTCTATATGATTTTAGAGTAGACTTGAAAGTATGTACTACATTTAAAAACTAATTCAAATATTTAGTGGATTTGCTAGGACACTACATAGGATTATTCTACAAAAATGACTTTGACGATTTTATTTTATATACAGGATTTAATGATGTTAATTGTGTCACCAATGCTATAATAATTTACCTTTCACCACTAATATATCAGATTTTAGCATTTATTTTGTGACGATTATAGCTTTTAATAACGTTTATTTTCATATATCGTTGACGAAATCTAATGTCACAAAAAAAAGTATAAGATGATGCTTGATTTTATTGTCACATTTGACGTTATCTTACAATCATTTGTGACATTAATTATGTCACAAATACTGTAAAAATTTACCTTCTATCACTAATATATAGGATTTTATCATTCATTTTGTGATGATTATTGCTTTCAATGGCCTTTTTTTTTTCATAAATAACTAATGAAAATTAACATCACAAAAAAAAAGCCATAAGGTGACATTTGATTTTATTGTCATATTTGACATTATCTTACAATCATTAGTGGTGATAATTATGTCACCAATACTATGATGATTTATCATTCATTACTAATATATCAAATTTTATCATTTATTTTGTGACGATTATAGCCTTTAGTGATTTTTTTTCCATAAATAGTTGACGAAATCTAATGTCACAAAAAAAAGGCATAAGGTGACATTTGATTTTATTGTCACAGTAGATTCACAATAGGTGATGATATTTTGGTATTGTCATCTTAGACTTTTAATGATGGTGCAAATGTGACAAACGTCATGACTTTTAATTTTTTGTCATGGAATATATATGGTGATAAAAACAAATATTTAGTGACATTATTTTATGTCACTAGTAGCCAAATTTGTTGTAGTGTTTGTATTTATTATGTGAAAATCTAAAATTACATAGAAATAAATGGAGAGTAAATTATTTTTTAATATATGAAATCAAATAAATAATAAATATGTTCTATTTTGCCCTTTATTTATGTACTTGTATTCTCTAAAACATATGAATATCCCTAAAAACTTGGGTTTTTAAGAATGGATGACAAGAAAATAAAATAAAATGAATCATTTCCATTTACTAAATGAAGGTGTTATTTTGACCAAAAATTATTTTTAAAATAAAATCAAAATAAATAAATACATTTAAATAGCCATAAGCTTTATTAATTTGATATTAAATCCCTAATATTAATTTTTTTTGGTATGTATGTACCTAGAAGTGAAAATTCTTTTGCATGTTCTATTATAATGAATTATCATTTAAAGCTCATGAATGCTAACCATGGTTTCAATAGTGTTTTTATTAAGTAAACATATATCTTTTCATACTTTCGGTAGCCCTTGAATTCAAGATCTTAACGAAGATGATGTGTGCATATGGCCATCAAGATCAAGCGATAACTAATTTTATATATTTTTAACTTAAATAGATTTTAATTTTTCTTTGAGTATGTGTAGACACCCAATTGGGTCCAGGCCCAGATCAATTGGGCCTGGCCCAAATGGGTAAGCCCAATTCAATTTTATCTTGTATTTTTTTTCTTTTCTTCTTCTTTTGTATTTTATGTATTGTATTATTTATTATTATTATTATGTATTAATATATGTATATATTTATTTATTTATTTATTTGTTAATATTTATGTATTATTACTAATATGTATATATATATATATATATTTTTTATCTTTTTTATTTTATTCATTTTTGTATTTTTACTTATCTAATTATATATCTGATATATTTTTTTTATTATTATTTTATTTATCCTATAATATCTGTTGATTTATCTTTTCTAATTATCTAGTTTTTTTTTATTTTGATTTTTATTTTGGAGGGCTAGGATTGAAAGTTGAAGAATCCCACTGGGAGTGGGAATTCAATCAGAAGAGTCCAGACTGGATTCAAAGATTGAATTCCCGTCCAAAGGGGAATTGGGATTGATCAGAAACTCCTGATCAATCCCTATATAAAGCACCTTCTGGAACAGAATGAGACACACAGAGAAAACAGTAAGCAAAGCTACTGATTTGAGAGAAAAAGAGGCGTATAGGAAGCTAAGAAAAGTTTAGGAGTGTTCTGGGAGTAAGAAAAATTTTTTAGAAATTTTTGGAGAAAATTTTTTCTGGAAATTTTTGGGAAATTTCCAGATTCCGACGAAGTTTGAATTTTCCGGCGAAAATTTCGGCCAACATTGAAGTTTCCGGTGACCAACCCAGTTTCCGGCGAAGAATCCCAGAAACCGATGATCTTTCGGCCAACTTCCGGTGAAATTTCCAGATTCCGGTGACTTTTTCTAGATTTCGGCAAAAATTCCACCGGTGTTCTTCAGTTTTTAGAGAGAAGGGAGAGGAAAAAGGAAGAAGAGAGAGAGAGAGGAGAAGGGTTCTGTCGAAAAACAGAGGGAAGTGCCTTTTATACCCTTTTAAAACGACGTCGTTTTGGCCTTAAGTAACCCAGAGGATCCGCGCG
The DNA here is from genome assembly GCF_047325235.1 of Durio zibethinus. Lineage (NCBI taxonomy): Eukaryota > Viridiplantae > Streptophyta > Magnoliopsida > Malvales > Malvaceae > Durio > Durio zibethinus. The sequence goes on from NC_143180.1 coordinate 22,451,983, forward strand.
TTTTGCCGAACCCGACCCGACCCGGGCGTCGACCCGCTTTCTGACCCGCGCGTGCCAGCCCCCCTCCGAGCCGAGCCGAGCCGAGCCAAGCTACCAAGCCGCTCCCCCGAGTCGTTTCCCTGCCTTGAGCCGAGCCGAGCTGAGCCGCAATCCGAGCCGCTCCAGGTTTTTTTTTTTTTTTTTTTGAATTTTTTTTTCTTTGTTTATTTGTTTATTTTATTTTTTATTTATTAGATTAGGTTTATGTAATATTCCTTTTATTTATTTTTTTATTATTTTATTTTCTTTAAATAAAAATAAAAAATTCCAAAAAAAATATATTTTTAGGGAAAAGTTGAAAGTATCAATTTTCCTTAGAAATAAATTTCCAAAAAATATTTTTGGGGAAAAGTTGAAAGTATCAATTTTCCTTAAGAATAAATTTCCAAAAAATATTTTTAGGGAAAAGTTGAAAGTATCAATTTTCCTTAAAAGAAAAATAAATTTCCAAAAAAAATATTTTTTGGGAAAAGTTGAAAGTATCAATTTTCCTTAAAAATCAAAATTTCAAAAAAAAATATTTTTGGGGAAAAGTTGAAAGTATCAATTTTCCTTAGAAATAAATTTTCAAAAAAAAGAGTTTTTGAGGAAAAGTTGAAAGTATCAATTTTCCTTGAAAATCGAAATTTTCAAAAAATATTTTTGGAGAAAAGTTGAAAGTATCAATTTTCCCTACAAAAAAAATCATTCTTTCCTTCCTTTCTATCTTAATTTTGATTTTGTTTTTTTCTTTAAATAATCCGACGACGGAGCCTCTGCAAGTGAAACAGTAGTTTTTCTTGCATACTCCTGAGGTGAGGGAATTTTCTCAATTTTCTGCTAAAAGTATTAGAGTCAATTGAGAATAATTTTTAATAATTAACTACTTGGTAAAATTTTAAAGCTTTTGGATAACACAAATTTAAGCTGGTACCATCTTTTGATGGGCGTTGTGAGGGTGCTATAACCTTCCTCACACGTAACCGAACGCCCGAACCCTGTTCTGGTTAGCAGACCTGAACCTATTCTTCTAGGGACCCTTAAACTTAGGCGTTCCCTAAAAGGACAGATTCCATAGGTGGCCAATCGCACCTAGATAAAAAAGATTGGTGGCGACTCCCTAAAGTCAATGTCTAGCGATAGATCCCCGGATCTAGACGTTATGACAGTATGTATTCTTTCAAAAGTAAGAATTAAAAACAAAAATGATAATCTTGTTATTATATATAAATCATCATCTGAAATTAATATTTTGACCAATAGATATGAAAAAAAATGATAATATTGTTATTATGAATTGTCATTTAACCAAAAAAATTTACTAACCAAATTAAGGTATTGTTTTTTTACAATTTAAGATGCAAAAAGAAATATGAGAAAGATAAATAAAGTTTAATCACAAGATCTTTGAGTTTGGATTAAACCTCTAATGTTCATTTCAATTCATATATTTTCAGTATGAATAATCTTTACTTTCAATTTAAATATGTTTATGTTTTAGAAGAAAGAAATGCATAAATGTTCTATTATTATAATCATCACTAAAGCACATATTTTAAGAAATGGTTGTGATGAAAAAAAATAAACGGAGTCATTTTCATTAACAGAAGTTAAATATTTGTTTTGATAAAAATTGAATTATGAAAGAAATATGAAAAAATAATATAAACTTAAAAATGAGATGTAATATTCAAATTGCATCAAACCTTTAATTTATATTCAAGTCTCGATGTCTTTAGTAGAAATATTTTTTTATTTTTATATTTGTATCATTATATTTTAGAAATAAAAATCTACAAAAGAGATATTATAGTGGAAATTACCATATTGAGATTGGCTCTTTATTTGACTGACATTGCAATCTTTTTAAAAAGTGGGACTGAGACTTGAAAAAAGAAATTGAGAGAAAGAACAATGGTTCGAAAACAAAGACAACTCACAAAATCTCCAAATCTAATGCCTATATAAAAAGTTAGCATTTCACTTAAACAATTAAAACAAAAAATAGTACTCCAATCATTATTTCAAAGTCCAAATCAATCTAAATTCAAAATTAAAAAAAAAAAAAACTTAAACTCACATAATTGAACCTTTTTCATTGATGTTTCTTTAAAAAATAAAAAATAGTAAAAACTAAAACCAAAAAGAGTTTTACTAATTTTGTGAGGCATTTTGAGTGAGATGATGATTTTAAAATGAAAAAAAAAAAAAAAAGGAGAGGAAAAAAGAGAAATGAAATCATTGTTGGTAGAAGTAAAAACAACAATGTGAGGAAAGGTAAGGAAAAAGAAGGAGGAAAAAATGAGAATGAAAGAGAGGAAAGAAATTTCATTGTCAATGAAAGTAATGGCAACCATCAGAATTTGGTAGAGATGAAAAAGAAGGGTAATTTAGAAATAAAATAAAGATTTCTTCAGAAGAAGATTGCACAATAGACCTAAAATATTGTTATATATATTCAAAGTAACCAATAATAATTATTTTGAACTTATTGTTAGGCATTGTTTGTCTCTTTTTAATTTCTTTTTTACGGAGTAAATATTGTAAAGTATAGATAACGATAAAAAATTTGTGACTAAAATCATGGCTTTATACATTTTATACCTTGATGGCCATGTTAGTAACATTCTAGTTGCCATGTCTTTAGTGTCTACACACATCTATCTACATCATCATTCATGAGATATAAAAGTAGAATCTGACTAAGCATGCATCATTCTCAACATTACACTTTTTTTGCTTTCTCCATCACTACCACCTTCTATATTTTACTTTGCTTTCTTCTCGATCTTTTACTTTTCTCTCTTCCCATACACTTACTGATTTAAGTGTCGTAGCATGTGCCAAAGTCCTAAGTTTGTCTCCTCTTGACTTTTTTTTTCTCCTTGACTAGTCTGACATACTTTCTAGTCAGCTCCTATAAGCTCCTCCATCACCAGATCAGAAATTATATCAACATACCTTTATTTAAGTTCTAAATATTGAATTTTTCTGCATGCATGAAAACTTATGATGTGTTAGATCTGACATACTTTCTAGTCAGCTCCTATAAGCTCCTCCATCACCAGATCAGAAATTATATCAACATACCTTTATTTAAGTTCTAAATATTGAATTTTTCTGCATGCATGAAAACTTATGATGTGTTAGACTACAAAAATATTGTCAATTATTTCCCAACTCATTAAGTCAACTCATTTCTTATTTTAGACTTTCAAAATTTCTAAATGTTAAGGTGAATGTTCCTTTTGAGACAAGAGTTGGTTATTTTATGTTATATAACAATTTTTGATTATTCGCACATAAAAAACAAGAGTTTAAAAAAATTATTTTTTGTATATCTATTTTAAGGACTAATATTTGCTTGTTAATGAGATGCATTATCTGATTTACCTTATTAATAAATTAGTATCATTTGATTTACTAACAGTATATAGAATCTATATCTGACAATATATCAAATATAAACCCAAAATATAATTGTTGATTAATATAATTATTATATGAAATATAATAAAGTGTCACAAACATTTTTTAGATTACTAATAATTTAATTTCTAATCGTGAAATTTACAAAAAAAAAAAATGATCGTTGATAATATGAATAATACCAATATTTAGATATTCATAATTGCTAAACCATAAGAAAGGATCATATTTTTCCTTTTTAAAATTATAATTTAAGAATAATTTATTTTAAAATTTTCAAATATTATCTTTTAAGAATTTTATATGCCATTTTAATTTAAAAATAATGATTAATGCTTTAATTTGATGAGCAAATCAAACATGAATAAATGATTTTGGATAAATTGAGCATATCATATATAATAAGATGTAAGATTTATTGTGTATGTAGTTTCTTTTTTTTTTTTTTTTTTCATTTGATGAATAAAAACTTGAAAAGTGTAACGAGGTTGCAACTCAAATTTATCCTTTCTCAAATTGAATAAACTAATTTTAGTTACAATCAATAAAGAAAAAGTTGTGGTTATTAATACACTAAAGATCGAAATATATATATATAATTTTATTTTATAAAATAAAAAAATTAAAGAAAAGATATTTTAGAAAATTAATCATATTTGAATTAAAAATGGTAAATAAAACTCATTAGTCAAAATCACCTAATTATCACCAAATAATCATGTATAAATGTGAAATGAAAGGCTTCCAACTTAGAAGTATATATAAAAATGTCCTTTCAACTATAATATTTGTTTATTTCCATTAATGTTTTAATGATTTTATATTAAAAAATTAGAAGTTTAGTGAAATTCAGCAAAAAAAAATGATGAGCAAGTATTAAAGAATCATAAATTATTATTATTTCTTCAACTTTCATAAAATATTTATTTTTAATAATAGGCTACATAAATGTATAAAAACAAAATGTATTTTAATTATACTTGTTATTTAAATATAACCTAGATATTTTGTAGAGTCTTAAAAAGAAAATAAAAAAGGAAATAATATTTTTGAGTGTTATGTTATTTACTATTAATTCAAAACCATTCGTGCTTAACTTTTTTTCTTTTTCTTTTTTTTCATAATTAAAATATGCAAAAGTCAATTATAAAAAATATGAGTTATTTATGTGAGTAGCACCTATTATTTAAACTTTGATTTTTGAATATCTTTAATTGAATTAATGTTAACTATTTACTTTAATTTTATAAAAATATAAATAGTATTAATCTTAAATTATTATGGTAATGAAACTTTTTCTTTCGGCAATATAAAAATTTGCACCATGAAATTGAAAGATCATAGCATCTTTTTAAAAATAAATCATTTTTTGTGTCAGATAAATGATTAAATTAGAAACTTTCTTAAAAATTATAATAAGTAGATTTTTTTTTTCGTTTCCACATCTACATGAAAATTTTCAAAATACAATTAAAAACTCATTATCATATATGGTATGCATTCTAATATAATGTTATTTATAACATACCTCTTATATTTATTTTAAAAATAGCTCGGTAAGGTATATGCTATGGTTTTTTTTCAATGAAATTATTAAATAATAAGTAAGAAAATATGTTAAAACAATATCTAATTTCTATATAAAACTAAAACGACTTGTAAATATAATTGTTAGAAACCAAATTGTATGCATTTTTCACATATAGCACTACTCAAACCATCAATAACAAATTAATATATCCAACAAACAAATCAATTCAAGAAATTAAAATAAATAATAATTACAATTTAAAAATGGTATAACCAGTGATAAATGGAAGGCACCTCAAACATCACCAACATTTTTATTAGAACATGATAATAAAGATAGAATTACGGCTTACCAAAATAAAAATGAATTTTATATTTTATTATTACTACAAATAAATGAAATTCATTATCAATAAGTGTGAAAATTGAAAATTTCAATTTTGATAAATTTTATTTTCTTTTCATGAATTGATTAAAACTACTTAAAATCTACCAATTAACAAAAACATAAAAAAAGTAATCAAAAATAAATTTATAACTACATTATAAAAATAAGAAAGAAGAATGACATAATATCAAACAATAGCTTCAGCATGGAACTTGTAAAATATGAGTTAAAGTGTCCTTTTCTCTTTCTAATTAAATTAATTTGTAAATTTACTTATCTAATATAATTCATACGAAAATTTGTTGAATATAAAAACTTAAAAATTATTATAAAATAATACCACATGGATTTTATAAAGAACTAATAAATAATATCAAATCTTTAACCTTTTTCACTAATTTATCCATATAAAGGAACATGTCATTAATAGTTTTTAGCAAGAAAGCAAACAATAAATAAGAGATTACATGAAAATTACACTCTTAACTTTAAAATTAAAAATATTTAAAATATTTAATCCTTTTCACCTTTTTATTCATTGAAGTGAATAGACCATTATTTATCTCATTAAGAAGATATCTTTATACAAAACTTATAAACATAATTATTTAAATTAAAACTCCAAAAATCACTTTAAACAATCTTCAAAATCAGAACAAAAATAATAAAAAAAAATGAATCTGGCAAGGAACAAAAAATAATGTATAAATTAATGTACAAAAATAAATTAAAGTCTATTTTTTCTTTCTAATTAAATTAATGTATAAATTTACTTATTTAATATAATTCATAAGAAAATTTTTGAATATAAAAACTTAAAAATTATTATAAAATCATACCGCATAGATTTTATAAGGAACTAATAAATAATATCAAATCTTTAACCTTTTTCACTAATTCATTCATATAAAGGAACATGTCATTAATATTTTTTAGCAAGAAAGCAAACGATGAATAAGAGATTAAATGAAAATCACTCTTAACTTTAAGATTAAAAATACTTAAAATATTTAATCTTTTTCACTTTTTTATTCATTGAAATGAATAGACCATTGTTAATCTCATTAAGAAGATATCTTTATACAAAACTTATAAACATAATTATTTAAATTAAAACTCCCTAAATCACTTTAAACAATTTTAAAAATCCAAACAAAAATAATAAAACATGAATCTTATAAGGAACAAAAAAAAAATTAAAAGAGGTCAAAATATACAATTAGTCCCTGTATTTATATGAAATTTGAACTTTAGTCTCTATACAATAATTCTTAGAAATTAGATCCTCCTAATAGTTTAATATAACAATGTTGGTTCAAGTGATGACACCGTTGCTTCATCTATGTTAAATAGTTGACATGGTCATTGATTATGTTAATATGGCCATTAGGATTGATGAAATCAGTTACTAAGTTATGCAAATGGTCCCGATACTCATGAAATTTGAAATTTAGTCCTTATACTTGTATGAAATTTGAAATTTAGTCCCTCTAACATAAAAAATGTTTTGAATTTTTTTAGTTTTTTTCAAAATATTAAATTTTAAAAATATTTTAGTTTCTCTAATATATTAGTTTTTATTATATATAATTAATTATTAATAATATCATATTAATAATATTATTATCATTTATATTAATCAATTATAATATTAATAATTTATATTAATATATCAAAGTTAATATTATTTTAATAAATATAAATATATCATAATAAGAACTTTTAATTTTTTTGGTTTTCACAAAATAAAAAATTATTTAAATAATTAAGTTTAAATCTAACTAAGTAGTCTTTTAACAAGACTAATAATATGAAATTAATTTAGTAAAAATATATTAAAAGTAAAAATTTATTAAAAATAATTTAACTAAAATTTATATAATTTATAAATAAACACATTAAATATTTTTTGAAAATAATTTTTAAAATAATTAAAAAAAATTTCTTAATTATGAAAATTTTGCATTTTGTAAGCATTTGACTTAATTTCAGCCACAAAATCTCTAACATCCCATTATTTCTAATGACAAAAGAAAACATGAATTTAAAGTAGAAATGTAATACTACAACTTAGAATTTTCTTTCGATAAAAATAATCTTCAAAAGCCTAAGTTTCGAAAGCAAAAAATTTGCAAATCCTCACAAACAAATTTAAACTAATCTGTAATGTTTGTGATAATTTGTAAAATTTTGACTTTCGAAACTTAGGCTTTCAAAAATAATTTTTGCCGAAACAAAATTTCAAATTATAGTATTACATTTCTACTTTAAATTCGTATTTTTTTATCACTAGATTGTGAGATGTTAGAGATTTGTGACTTAAAATAAGTCAAATGATCACAAAATGTGAAAATTTCTTAATTAAGAAAATTTTTTAATTATTTTAAAAATTATTTTCAACAAATATTTGATATGTTTAGTTATAAATTATATAAATTTAGTTATGTTATTTTTAATAAATTTTTATTACTTTAATATATTTTTATTATATTAATTTCATATTATTAGTCTTTTTAAAAGATTATTAAGTTAGATTCAAACTTAATTATTTAAATAAGTTTTTTTTTTTTTGTGAAGACAAAAAATTTGAAAGTTCTCATTATGATATACTTATACTAATTAAAATAATATTAATTTTGATATATTAATTTAAATTATTAATATTATAATTGATTAATATTAATGATAATAATATTATTAATATAATACTATTAATAATTAATTATATATAATAAAAACTAATATATTAGAGGAACTAAAATGCTTTTAAATTTTAATATGTTGAAAAAAATAAAAAAATTCAAAACATTTTTTATATTAGAAGGATTCAATTTTAAATTTCATGCAAGTATAGAGATTAAATTTCAAATTTTATAAGAGTATAAAGACTATTTGTATAATTTAATAACTACTTTTATCAATCCTAATTACCACTTCAACATGGTCAATGGCAACTTCAGCATAGTTAACAATCTCGTAGCATAGTTAATGGCCACGTTAGCTATTTAATGGAGATGAAGCAACGATGTTATCAATTAGATCAACATTGTTAAATTAAATTAGTATGAGAATCTAATTTTTATGAATTATTTTGTGGGGACTAAAGTTCAAATTTCATATAAGTATAGGCATTAATTGTATAATTTGACCATTAAAATACTTTATCTTTCTCACTTTTTTATCCATAGAAAGGTAAAAACCTAAAAATCACTTAAAAAAAAGTCTTTAAAACAAAAAATTAAAACATGAATTTTATAAAAAAAAATAAAAATAAATTAAAGATTTTCAAAATTTCTCAATAGGGTTTTTATAAAAGATCCACCTTTAAAATTTCTTTAAAACTTTTTCGATAGAAAAGATTGAATTGTTGATAGCTAATTATAGTAAAGAGACAAAAAAATTAAAAATATAGTAAAACAATTAAAAAGCTCTAAACTGAAGATTGAAAATTATTTAAAATGATTAAAATAAATAAAATTAATAATTTAAGATATTGATTTTAGAAGAACAAAAAAAATTATACTTTTAACTTTTAGATAAAAAAATCTTAAAAGATTAAGCACTTAGTTTGTAAATGGATACTTATCATATGAAAAAAAAAATTTAACTCAAATACCTACCACGAGTTTAGAAAAAATTAAAATAAAATCAACAAAAGAAAGTATAAATTCAAAAATATAATATTTTTAAACAATTCAAATCATAACTACAATAAAAAATTGTGGGAACCAACAGCATAGTTAAAAGTCATAAAAATGATAACTATAACAACTTGAAATTCATTTTATAATTTTTTTATTAACCTCAAAAACTCTTAGTAATCAAAGAAGTAAATATAATAATTTGAGGCTTGATTTCCAAAATAATTGCTTCTCTTTATATTTAGAATCAAATTTGTTTACAAACTAACATTTGTAAACCTTTGGCTAAAGGAAAAAAAAAAAGATTAAAATGATATTTAATTCAAATAATAATAAAATAAAAAATTTTAAACAAATCATCCTCCTTATAATAAAGCCAATATACAAAATATTAAAACAAAAAAGAATATTTTATATAGGTGTCACACAAACAATGTACGGACTTGTCACCAATAGTTTAATCATAAGACAAATCCATCTAAAAAACAATACTGATAATATCTAATGAAAATTTTGAAATAAAAATTTTATTTTAAAGAAAAATACAAAAACTCAAAATCCATAAGCACTTAGTTGAGCATTCATTAAAACAATCATAAGCTACAAAGTAAAAAACAAGTCATCAAATATCTCTATTTGCAACAACACCATTCATGAATCTAATTATTCAATCGATATACTTTATAATTTTAGAGAACAGTATGAATATAAAATCTCTACAAAAGTACAAAAAATGATAAAATAAATTAAAGAAATGAAAATAGAAATGAAAAATATAACAAAAGTAAATTTATTTATGTAGTTTTTATCAATTAACACCATTCTGTGCTAACGCGTTATTCAATTTTATAATTATAAATATCCTGTAATTGACAAAAAAAAATTTTATCTTCCAATTATCTATTTCAAAAATTGATCTATTAATTATAATATACTCCCATTGACTAAAGTTAAAATTTTAAATGAAAAAAATTAAGATCATGACAAAAAATAAACAATAATAAAAATGTAAACACTAAAAAATACACTAATTTACTTAAAAACAAACTTGAATTTCCAAAGAAAAAATCATAGATTATGATTATAAAATAAAAAAAATTATGAAAATACAAAAAAAATAAAAAAAATCTCATGATTGAAAAAATATAATAGCAACATGAAATACACTTATATAATGCTCTCATAAAAAATGAAAAACCGTAAGTCATATGAAAATCAAAAGTCAAAACATAAATGTTAGAAAATTAAAGGTTTTAATAAATTTTAACAATAATGATTTTAAAGAACATGAATAGGAGAAAATCAAAAGTTAAATCCATATAAATGTTAGGTAACCAAAATTCTATTAAATTTTATATAAGAAAATTAAATGATTTATGTTTAAAATTTATGTAAAAAAAGACTTGACATTTATTATAAAATATTTTTGAAAAGATAATAAAATTGTAAACACTAAAAAAAAAAAAGCCAATCGACTAAAAAATAAACTTGAAATACCAAATAAAAAATCATAGATTATGATTATAAAATTAAAAATTATGAAAATGCAAATACAGTAAAAAAATCTTTTGATTAGAAAAATATAATAGAGACATAAAATATACTTATATAACCCTCCCATCCATAAAAGAAAAATCATAAGTCATAAGAAAATAAAAAATCATAACATAAATGTTAGAAAGTCAAAGATTTCAATACATTTTAACAAATAAGGGTTTTAAAGAACATGAATAGGAGAAAACCAAAAGATATGAATCTATATAAATGTTAGGCAACCAAAAGTCTACTAGATTTTAGATAATAAAATTAAGAGATATTTTAGAATTTATGTAAATATACTTGACATTTTTGCAAAATATTTGGAATAAATAATAAAAATAAAACAAATACACTAATTGACTAAAAAAACAAACTTGAAATAACAAATTAAAAATTATATATTATGATTATAAAATTTAAAAAAATTATGAAAATGCAAACACAACGAAAGAAATTTGATGATTGGAAAAAAAAATATAATAGAGATATAAAATACACTTATATAACCCTCTCATAAAAAAATGAAAAACCAGAAGTCAAAAGAAAATCAAAAGTCAAACATAAATGTTAAAAAATCAAAGGTTCCAATAAATTTTAACAAATAATGGTTTTAAGAAACATAATAGGAGAAAATCAAAAGTCATGAATCCATATAAATATTAGGGAACTAAAATTCTATTGGATTTTATGTAATAAAATTAAGAGATATATGTCTAAATTTTATGTAAAAAAGACTTGACATTTATTATAAAATATTTAAATTTTATATTATATATGATTCCCATACAGTTATTCAATTAAAATTACAATAGACAAATACAGTAATGTACTAAACTGGTAAAGAAATTAAAAAGTTCATAAAATTATTTCAAAAGAAATCAATTTTCATTAATCAATCATCATTACTATTATCTCTTTATAAATCCAATAACAGAAATATTATTGTTTAAACTTCTAATTACTTTTATTTGTTGAATACTGAAATTTCTATTTTATTTTAATGTGGCAAACATGTTTTTATTTGTTTAAGAAATAATAGTCATTTACTAGGGACGTATTAACTTACAATATCTATGTAGATTATACACATATATTCATAATTAAACCAATATTCAATTATATATATTCATGTATCAATTGACTATATAAACATATACTCATAGAAATTAAACAAATTCTTCAAGCTAAAGTTTGGAACAACTTTATCTAAGGGTATATCAACTCATCGATTATTTAATTGCTTTGTATTGCAGGCTATATGGGTTATTGGACTGGAACTTGGGCTTAAATGAATAATTATGGGCCATGCTGGTAGGCTATATGTGTTAAGGCCTATTTAGTTTTATTTGTTTCTTTTATTAAATATATGTTATTATCGTTATCCTAAGAGAGAGAGAATTATGACCTGCAATACCCGATATTCATGGATTAAAGCTATGTTAAGTATTCTGCTAAGAATTACAAATGATGAAAAAGAGCATTGTATACGGTTTTCACAAGAAATATCAGCAGTTATTCTCCCTTTTATAGTTCTTTCTTCCTTTTTTTTTTTTTCCCTCTGCAATCTATCTGTTATCGTTATTTCGAAAATTTAAGTTGTGTCATTTTGGTATCAAAGCATCGACCTAGCAATCATGGCGGACGAAGTCTTTACTCGGATGCAAAAGGAAATTCAACAAAATGTGCAGGAAATCCCTAAGCTTTAGAATGAAATCCAGCAGATCGATGGAAAGATGGAAAGGAAATTTAGGGAGATAGATTTCAAGATGGAACAAAGGTTTGGAGTGATGCAAAACAAGCTACTAGAACATTTGAAAAAGTTGTTGGAGATGGTTTCTAATGATGGTAGTTCGATCTCTAACAAGCAAGAGGGAGACCTAGTCTCCATTAGCAAAACACAGAGGAAGAGAGCAATAAAGCCTGTTTTTGATTGTGATACAGACAAACCTTCCTCGGGTGGAATGATGCTCAACAGTTATTCACATTCAGATCAACCCAGGTGCTTGTTTTCTAATTCATGTAAGTTGTTTAAAGGTCATGATTTCAAGGGTTGGGTTTTGAAACTACAATAGTACTTTCAGGTTGAGAGAATACTCGAGATTGCTAAAGTAAACGGTTATGTTGAGTCCAGAGGGTAAAACCTTATAATGGCATCAACAATATCCCAAGTCTTAGTTTTTTTTTTTTTTTTTGAGCAACTGGCCAGTTTAGATAGGATATGTTCAAGGGATTTATGCTTTTATTTTATCGAAATGAAATCATAAAATATTATTTTTATTCAGTTAAACCTTATTTTACATGAAAAGTTAAGGAAATTTCACATATTCAAACTAAAATTTCAATGTTTTTAACATGGTAGGTTCATTGTTAGTGTTAATTTACAAAATTCCTTTTATTTAGGATTATTACAGAATTTTAATAATTACAAGGAAATAAAACTTTTGAAAATGAGTGTTTAGCTACTAATAAGTGCACATATATTTTTGTCAAAAAGTCGCATTAAAATCACTGACCTACCTCCAATTCAGAAAATTAAAAAAAAATAGAAAACGTTTGATACAAATGGTGAAGAAGCTTTTAACCAAAAGTTTTCAAACCACAATGTTACCATGCAACAATACTGTAAAACTAAAACCCAAAAAAATTTTCCTAAAAAAAATTCCCTAATATCTCTTTTTATTATATTAATTGTTATAACGTATATGTCTGTGAACATATTGCTAAATATTGACTTAAGGAGTCGTCATCAATCGTTTTTATTTATGTGCGATTGGCTTCATAACTGAATCTATTCAATTTTAAAGAAAAATTCTAAGTTTGACTCAGATATCTTTAAAAGGTAGATTCAATTTGTACAAAATTAGAACTAGGTCCAGGAGTACGGTTACGTATGAGAAATGTTATAGCACCCCCACAACACCTATCAAATGATAGTACCAGCTTGATTTCATATTATCCATTGAGCCTTAAAAATCTTATCAAATAGTTAATTATTGAAAATTATTTTTAATTGACTCCAATACTTTTGGTAAAAAAATTAAGAAAATTTTCTCACCTTAAGGGTATATAAGAAAACTACTGTTTTTCTTACAGAAGCTTCGTTGTTAAATTATTTAACATTAAAAAAATTTTAAAAAAAAAATTAAAACTTCAACTTTTTTTGAAAATTTCTTTTTTTTTATTTTATTTTTTAAAAGAAAAGATTAATGCTTTTATTCAAGAAAATTTGATACTTTCAACTTTTTCTTAAAAAATATTTTTTTGAAATTTTTATTTTCAAGAAAAATTGATATTCTCAACTTTTCCTCCAAAAAAATATCTTTTGAAAATTTCATCTTCAAGAAAAATTGATACCTTCAACTTTTCCTTAAAAACATTTCTTGTGAAATATATTTTTTTAATTTTATTTTCTACAAAAAAATTAATAATTTTAACTTTTCCTTAAAACCTTTGAAGTTATTTTCTTATTTAAGGAATATTGATACTTTTAATTTTTTCTCGAATAATGTTTTTTATAAAAGACATTTTTTTATAAAATTTTAAATATTTTTAAGGAAAATTAATATTTTCAATTTTTCCTTAAAAATATTTTTTAATATTATATTTATTTTGAAAGATTTTTTTGAAGGAAAATTGATACTTTCAACTTTTCCTCAAAAAATATTTTTGAAATTTTATTCTTTTTATGAAAAATTGATACTTTCAATTTTTTATTAAAAAAATTAAAATTTTTATCTTCAAGGAAAATTGATACTTTCAACTTTTCTTTAAAACAAATTTTTTTGAACTTTTATTTTTTTAAGAAAATTGATACTTTCAACTTTTCGAAAGAATATATATATATTTTTTTAAAATTTTCTTTCAAGGAAGATTGATACTTCAATTTCTCCTCGAAATATTTTAGTTTCTACTTTTTAGAAAAAATTGATAGTTAAAAAAAAAACATTTTCTACATTTTGATTTTTTTAAAGAAAGTATTTTCATTTTGTTTAAAACATTTTTATTTTCAAGAAAAAAATCCCTAAAAAAGCTTATACATAATTGAATAAGTGTCATTGATTTATGAAAAATAAGCAAATAAATAAAGAAGAGAAACAAATAGAAAAAGAAGAAAAAAATACCTTTGGGCTCGACTTGGCTCAAATGGGGCATAGTTCTAGAGATAGATGTGGCTGAAGTGACTTAGTGTATGGCTCAATTCAATGGTTTAGCAAAAGATGAGTGAAGCGGGTAGGCGAGTCAGACCTTGGGCAACATTCAAATCCAACCCACTTTTGAAGTCTACAATGGTGTCGTTTCACACATGTATAAAAGGTAAGAATTTTTTTTTTCTTTAGACACTTCCTCTCTCTCTCTCTCTCTCTCTTTCTACCTCTTCTATTTCTCACTTTAGGTGATTATTGATTGTCATTTTTTGTCAAATGCTATAAAAAAACTCATCAATATCTAGGCTGACCTTTGGATTCTGAAAATGGTTCGCCCAAAATTGGGAATTCAGTTGAAAAACTCGTAGGAAAATTTGAATTTTTGTCAAAAAATTCAACATAATTATGGAATTTCCAAAATATTCCTAGAAAATACAAAAAAATTTAAAAAAAAAATCTAATCCTCCAATCAAAACAATAGATTCCCCAGAAACCTCCTTTAAAAAACTATAACTGCTTCAAAATTTGTTGATTACTTTTTTCCTCCTTTTTTTGCCTTTTTTCCATCTATCCTCCCTTCTGTGATTACCCCTCTATGATTGTCGAGGTTTATATAGGGGTTGGGCATGAGGTAACAAGGATTCAAAAATCAAAATCCCCTCTATCCTCTCATCTATTTATCCTTATTTAAAAAAAAAATTCTTTTTATCAATATTTAAAACCCCTAATCTTAGAGTTTCATTAAGACTAAACTTTTGGTTTTAATTATTATTTTTTAATTTTATTTTTCTTATCTAAAGCTTAACCCCTCTTAGTATATTTTATATGAAACAAAGATTATGCAAAGATGTAGACACCCATCATGACCTTATTCAAGAAAGAAAATAATTTGGTGTAGATTGACTCAAGTCTGAAAATGGAATGACTTGGACTAATCTAAAATCTAATAACAGGACAATTTGGATTGAATCGGAGTTCAAGATGAACAACTTGAGCTAAGTTAAAAAAAGATTTAGCGTAACCCAAAATCCGAATGCATAATGATTTGAATCAAACCAGAATCTAAAATAAATAACTTGGACTAAGTCGAAGAAGGATTTGACATAGGCCAAAATTCAAAACAAAATGACTTAGATGGAACTGAAGTCTAACATAAATAACTTGAACTAAACCAAAGATAGATATGGTGTAGGTCGAAATTCAAAACAAATGACATAGATGGAACCAAAGTCTAAAATAAGTAACTTGGATTGAACCAAAAAAAGATCTGACATAGGCCAAAATCCAAAACAAAATGACATGGATGAAATTGAAGTCTAAAATAAGTTACCTAGACCGAACTGAAGAAGGATTTGGCACAGGCCATAAGTTAAAATCTAAAACAAAATGACCTAGATAGAATCAAAGTTTAAAATAAGTAACCTGGACTGACCTAAGGATGGATCTGGCATAGGTTAAAATCCAAAACAAAATGACCTAGAGGGAATCAAAGTCTAAAATAAGTAACTTGGACTAAACCAAAGAAGGATCTAGCATAGGCTAAAATCCAAAATTTAATGACCTGGATGGAACCGAAGTCTACAAGTAAACAATTTGGACTAAGCCAAAGTACATTGGTATAGTTTGTATCAAAATTTTGAAATGACTACCACTTTATTCTTAAAAATTTCAATTAGCTATGATTTCGAAACATCTTCCTATAAAAGCAAATTTCATGCCATGCATACACGAAATGCATTGAAATGCTAATTTTTGTGGAATGCATACATGAAATGTTTTGAGATGTTAGGCTTATTTGATTCTGGTAGAAAGGTTTTCAAGCTCTTTTTATTTTCATTTACTTTTCAATTATGGGTTTTTTAACTTTTGAGCATATTTGGTTAAGGAATCAAATTTTCCTTGTCTTTTAGTTTTAGCCAAACTAAGATCAACATTTTATTAAGTTCCCATTGCTTTCATTTCACTTACCCATGCCACTTTTAGCTTTCCAGAGTAATGAAGAAAATTTTAGTATCATTATTTATTCATTCATTATCATTTCAATATAATGATAGATGTAAAATAATTGCATATTTCTTTTGACCGAGGTGAAGTGATAGACGAAAAATAAGAATAATAAAAAAGGTTAATGTTGATGTCAAGAAAGAAATGGATTTTATTGAATAGGATTAAGTTACAAAGATGGGCTTAAATGAGCTATCAAATAATCATGATGAAAGTAACCTAGAGTTCTTTTCAAAAACCATCCAACTAAAGTCCTTGATCCTTTTGAGTTCATCAAATCACACTTGCCCCTTGCGCCATGAAAGTAATGACTTGATTCTCTAGGCTACGTTTTTAGGTTTTCAACTTAGATATCCTTTCCTGACTTAAACCGCCCCTTATAGGCTTTCAATTTAAGCCTTTTTATTTTTATTTTTATTATTTTTTAATCAAATCGCCCTTTGTGGGTTTTCAATTTGAGCCTTCTTCCTTTTTGTTAAAAGAAATACTTCTTCCCAACATCTAAATTTATTGGATTGGGCAAGTTTTCTCCATCCATTTCTATCAGGATTAAAGTTCTTCTTGAGAACACTTTCTTGACAATATATGGACCTTTCCAATTTGGAGTCCATTTTTCTCTATTGTTATGTTGACTTGAAAGAATCCTTTTCAAAACCAATTCTTATTCATGAAAACATTGAGGCCAAATTTTCTTGTCGTGTGCCCGTATCATTCTCTTTTGGTATAACTGACTATGACATGGCATGGTCAATCTTTTCTCCTCAATGAAATTCAGTTGCTCATAATGCTCTCGAATCCATTTAGATTCTTCCAAACTAACTTTTCTTACGACTCTTAGAGATGGAATTTCTACTTCTATTGGTAGCACGGCTTCCATCTCATAAACCAAAAAAAATGGGGTTGCCCTAGTAGAGGTACGTATTAATGTCCGATAAATATGCAAAGCAAAAGGTAACTTTTCATGTCAATCTTTATAGGTTTCAATCATCTTTTCAAGAATCTTTTTAACATTCTTATTTGCTACTTCTATTGCCCCATTCATTTTTGAATGGTAAGGTGCTGAGTTATGATGCTTAATCTATCATGACAGTTTTGTGGCCATCCGACGAATTTGGAAACGAAAAGAAAAAAAACCAAAAAAATAGGGAGACGCCATCAATCTTTTTTTGGCTAGATGTGATTATCCACCTATTAAAATTTATCATTTTAATAAAATCTTAAAATTAATAAAATTTAATAAAAAGATAATTGTAGGGTTTGCAAAACAGTCTGGATTTGAGAGTTAGTTACTGTAGGGAAGGATTAGCACCCCATAGTGCCCATTTAAAATAGTACTAATTAATTATGTGTTATCCGTTGATTTTAATAAAACTAGTCTTAGTTTCAGTGTTTGAAAAATAATTTCCATGATTTTTCTTTGTTTATTGAAATTTTGGTTTTCTTTAATATCTTTTATTATTTATTGTTCCATTTTTTTTCAAGAAAAATAAATTAGAACCTTTTTATTGAAATAATTCTTAAAATGTTCCTATACGTTGGTAATATTAGAAGAACTCTTTTTCACCTAGAGATTTCTTAAGCATCGCTTCTCGAAATACCTTAAAATCTTATCCTTAGAGGCTCGAAATTACTTTTCGTAAAAAAATATGCTATGCATGTAATACAAAATGCTAATATGTTGATTTACACATTTTGTTTTCTTCTTTATAAATTTTATTGATTTTTTTATTTTTTTTCTTTTAAATTTTTGAAGAAAAAAGGAATTTTCATTATATTGAAGATTTTCTATAAATATTCTAATATAGTCATAATATTTTTAAAAAATCTTCTTATCTAGGGATTTCGTAAAGCATCACTACTTGGGTACTTTTAGAATCCCGTGATCGGGTAAAATTTTTTTTCTCCCTTTTTTATCACTTTATTTTTAGTTTTATAACAAAAAAGAAACATTTTTATTATATTGAAAATTTTTTATGAATACTCCAATATATTGATAGTATTTTAAAAAAAAAATTTCACCTAGAGATTTCTTAGATATCACTACTTGAAATACTTTTAAATCTCATCTTTAGATAAAATTTTCTTTTTTACATTCTTTATAATTTTATTAAATATTTTATAACAAAAAGAAAATTTTTATTCTATTAAAAACTTTTGGTAAATACTCCAATATGTTGGTAGTATTTAAAAAAAAAATCTTTTCACCTAGAGATTTCATAGGTATCACTACTTGGAATACCTTTGAATCTCATCTAAGGATAAAAAATTTCCTTCTTTTATATTTTTTATTATTTTATTATTATTCATTTTTTAGTTATTTTTTATTTTAAAAATTTATCAAAGGTTAGAAACCTTTTTTTTTGGTACCATAGTAATTAATTATTTTTTATTACTATGTTTATTTTTACATATCTTAAATTATAAAGTAAAATACAAAAACAGACCATAAAAATAGAATAAAATGGATAAATAATAAAAATTTTAAAAAATATCAATTTTCACTGGTCAACAATAAGTCAAGATCGATCAACAAAAGTCACACCAAAGTTAACATCGATGGTCCAATCTCGGTCTGGAGTGGTTTAGCGGTTCAAGCAACCAATTTAGTTATACTAGTTAACAAGCGAGATGGTTGGGTATCGGGAAGGGTATGTGGACCTTGAGTTGGATCTAGGTCGATGTGTGGATCCTGGAGTTTAAAAAGACATCGTTTTGGCCCTTCACCAAATGACGTGGTTTTAAGTTTTAGCATTCTATAAAAGCCCAAATTTTTTTCTCATTTTCTCCCCTTTCTAATAAAAAAATTTTCCTTTTGTTTTTCTCTTTCAAACAAAACCTAGGAGGTGGGTTGGCTGATCACCATCCTGCCATTGTCACCCATGTTACTGATCATTGGTCATCGTTGTTAGTGATCGAAAAATTCAAAAACTCCAAAAATCTTCCCCTTAACCCCCCTAAACATAGATCCAAGCTTAGTTTGCAAGCAATAGCCTTGAACTTCATAGATCGAAGCCTAAAGTTATGGGCAAAAAAATTTTTTGTGGGTTCAGTGCTATAGTTCTTGTTCTAAGGACTATGTATTTCCCTTTTTTGTGTTTGATTCTTTTTTAGGTTTTGGTTTTTATTTTTCTTGAACTGTTTTTTAACTGGATTTTGGATTTTTTTTGCTACGTTGTTCTTCCTTTTGTAGGGTTTTCCTATGGGTCCTTTCGGTTTTTTTTTTTGGTCCCTTTTGTTGCTCTATTTATAAAGCCAGTTTAGAATCAAAATCTTAAATTTTTTAAAATTTTGCTGAACTTTAGCTACCTAGGGTTAAAATGGTGGTTAGAATGTCTACCGGTGGTTGTTAGGTGACTGCTGGTAGTTGTCAAGCAATTGCCAGAAATCTTGCTAGAAAAGAAAGAAAGAAAAAAGAAAAAAATAATAATAATAAATACAAAATAGGTGTCTACATTATCTTAAATTAGGCACATGTCTCCTTCATCATCTTATGATTAAGATTCTTGGTGTTATCCAAGATAATTCTTTTTGGGAGCCCATATCTACATATCACTTCTTTCTTAATGAACTTACACACCACCAATTAGGACACACTAGCATGCAATGTGGCTTTAACATATTTAATAAAATAGGCAATCATTACAAAAATGAATCTATGTCCATTTAAAGTCTTTGGCATGATGGTCCGATGACATCCATACCCCATATCGAAAATGGCCACAAAGGTGCTATAACATGTAAAGCATTTAGAGGGGCATGTATCTTATTTGCATAGATTTGACATTTATGGTATTTTTTAGCATAATCTATACAGTCACTTTTCTTGGTCGACCAGTAATACCCTACCTTTATAATTTGTCTTGCCATTATATAGCCACTTACATGAGCTCCACAACTCCTATCATGAACTTCTTCCATGATCTTTCATGCCTCTATCCCATTCACACATCTCAAGAGAACTAGATCTCGATTCGTCTTATACAAAATACTTCCATCGAGAAAGAATCCCATGGTCAATCTCTTAATGTTCATCTTGTCATTTTCTGTCGCATACTCTGAGTATTGTTGATTCTTTAGATACTATAAAATGTCATTATACCAAGGTTTCCCATTGAATTCCTCTTCGACATTTGAGCAATGCACTGGGAATTCTCCCACACCAAGCTTAATGGGTTGAATTTCAATATTTGTCTTCACCTTGATCATAATTGCCAATATGGCTAGGGCATTGATAATTTGATTCTCTTCTCTAGACAGATGTTCAAATTAAAAATTTTTAAGCTGCCTAACCAAGTCAGTGACATATTTGTGGTATTTAATTAGCTTTGCATCCCTTGTTTCCCACTCTTCTCTCAACTAGTAAAACACAGGCTTCATATTCAGCCACATTATTAGTGCAATTGAAGTTCAATCTTGTTATAATAGGGATATAATTTTCTTCTAGAGATATCAAGATTGCCCTAATTCCATGTCCTAAAGTGTTTACAACTCCATCAAAGTGCATTTTCCAAGACTGTTTAGTAAGCTTTTCCTCATCAACTTGGAAACAACCATTAGGTCTTCATCCGAAAAATCAAGCCTCATCAGCTCATAATCATCAGTAGTTTGTTTCATAAAAAATTTAGCTACAACACTTTCTTTAATTACTTTTTGAGATACGTAGATGATATTGTATTCAGAAAGCATTACCTGCCATTGAGCTATTCTTCCAAATAAATAGGCTTTTTTAAAAACATACTTGAAAGGATCTAATTTTACAACAAGCAACGTGGTGTGGTATAGCATATATTGCCTAAGTTGACGAGTTGTCCAAGTTAAGGCGCAACACATTTTTTTCAATAATGAATACTTTGACTCATAGTTAGTGAATTTCTACTTAAATAGTAGATAGCTCACTCTTTTCCTGCTTGTTTCATCATATTGCCCTAGCACACATCCCATTGAGCTTTCTTTCGCTATTAAATATAGAATAAATGATTTTCCTAGAATAAGTGGCATAGTAAAGGTAGATTTGACATATACTCTTTGACCTTATCAAAAGCTTTCTAACATTCATCATCCCATTTGCCCGAGCTATGTTTACGGAAGAGTTTGAAAATATGATCACATTTAACAGTGAGCGAAAAAATGAATCGAGATATATAATTCAATCTCCCTAAAAACCTTTGTACCTGTTTTAGTGTGAATGGAGGTGACAGATCTTGGATGGCTTGAATCTTATCGAGATCCACCTTTATTCTTCTTTCACAGACTATAAAACCCAATAGTTTCCCTATCTTAACCTCGAATGTGCATTTAGATGGATTCAATTTAAGCTAAAATTTTCTCAATCTCTCGAATAATTTTCTAAGGTTGGCAACATGATCTTCTCCTTTTTTAGACTTCACAATCATATCATCCATATACACTTCTATTTTCTTGTGCATCATGTCATAGAAAAGAGTTACCATAGCTTTTTGCTAAGTGGCTCCAGCATTTTTCAATCAAAAAAGGCATCACTCTGTAACAAAATGTTCCCCACATAGTTACAAAGTAGTTTTCTCTATGTCATCCTTAGCCATCTTGATTTGGTTATACCTCAAAAATCCATCTATAAAAGAAAATATGGAATGTTTAGCTGTATTGTCCACTAAAGTATTAATGTGAGGCAAGGGAAAATTATCATTTAGATTACCCTATTCAAATCTCGGTAATCAACACACATTCAAACTTTTCCATCTTTTTTTTGTACTAAGACTATGGTTGCTAGTCATTATAGTCACTTAGCCACATCTAAAAAACCTGTATCAAACTATTATTTTACTTCTTCTTTGATCTTCAACAATATTTCAAGCTTCATCCATCTTAATTTTTGTTGCACCAGCTTACACCCTAGCTTTAAAGGTAGCTTATGCTTTACTATTTCAATACTGAGTCCAAGCATGTCTTGGTAGAACCATACAAAGATGTCCACATATTCACAAAGCAACTCTTTTAATCTCTGCCTATCATTCAAGGGTAATGACTTACCCATTTTAACTTTTTTTTTATTATTATCATCTCTTAGATTTATTAATTATATATTTTTTTATTAGGTTCAATTGGTTTCTTCTTTTATTCCATCAATTTTACTAAGTCAAGAGGTAAAGAGTCATCATCTGAGTCCTCTTCATGATCAAGTTTATCAGTGTAGATCAAGTTTTCAAATTTTCAAATTTTCAAAAAAAGACCATCATCAATAAGGCCTCAACTGCCCCATTCATCTTTAGACGATATGGTGTCGAATTATGATGATAGATCTTGAACTGAATGCATACTTCATTCATCATTTTGCTATTCAAGTTTTTGGCATTATCAAAAATAATTATTTTTGTAAGCCTATATCTGCATATTATCTCTTTTTTATGAACTTGCATATCATGGATCGGGTCACACTAGTATAAAATCCAGCTTCTACCCACTTCATGAAATAATTAATCATCACAAAAATGAATCTATGCCCATTCAAAACTTTTAGAGTAATAGGCCCAATGACAACCATGCCCCACATAAAGAATGGCCATGGATGAGCCAAAACGTTTATTGCTAATGGAGGAGCGTGGATCTTATCAGCATAGATTTGACACTTATGGCATCTTCTAGCATAATCAATACAGTCACTCTTTATTGTCAACCAATAATAACTAGCCCTCATAATTTGTCTAGCCATCATATGACCATTCGCATGTACCCCACAAATCCTATCATGCACTTCTTCAATAATCTTCTTTGCTTTAGCTTCATTCACACACCTTAAGAGCATTTGATCTCAACTTTTTTTTATAAAGGATATCTCCATCCAAGAAAAAACTCATAGCCAACCTTCTGATAGTTCTTTTATTATTTTTTGTTACATGTTCTGGGTATTGTTGACTTTTGATATATTGCATAAGATCATGATACCATGGCTTCCCATTAACTTTTTCTTCGACACCTGAACAATGCATTGGTTCATTCTTCACATCCAGCTTAATGGGTTGGATTTTAGTATTTGCATCTATTTTAATCATTGCAGCTAGAGTAGCCAGTGCATTAGCAATTTGGTTCTCCTTTCTAGGCAAATGCCCAAACTGAAATTCTTTAAATTGCTTGACCAATTTAGAGATGTATTTATGGTATCGGATCGACTTAAAATCTCTTGTCTCTTATTCTCCTTGCAACTGATAGATAACTAAAGCTGAATCTCCAAACACATCCAACACTTTGATCTTATTTTCAATTGTTACTTGTAAACCCATAACATAGGCCTTGTATTCAGCCATATTTTTTGTGCAATTAAAATTCAACCTAGCTGTGATAGGATAATAATGTTCATCAGGAGATATTAAAATTGTCCCAATACCATAACCCAAAACATTAGCAGCTCCATCAAAATGCATCCTCTAAGACTTCTTAACAGGTTCATTTTCTTCAATGGCCATCACATCTTCATCAGAAAAATCCAGTTTTATTGGCTCATAATCTTTTATTGCACGATCAGCAAGAAACTTGGCTATTTCACTTCCTTTAATAGCCTTTTAAGTCATATAAACAATATCATACTCTGAAAGCATAACTGGCCACTGCATTATTCTCCCTGTTAATAAAGGCTTCTTAAAAATATATTTAATAGGATTCAAATTTGCTATGAGCCAAGTAGTGTGATAAAGCATGTATTGTCAAAGTCTTTGAGTTGTCTAGGCTAATGCATAACACATCTTCTCTAATGGTGAATACTTGGACTCATAATCAGTGAATTTTTTGCTCAAGTAGTAAATTGCTCGTTCTTTCTTGTTAGTTTCATCTTTTTGCCCTAGCACACATCCCATTGAATTTCATGCACTATTAAGTACAAAATCAAAGGTTTTCTTGGGATTGATGGCACCAACACAGGTGGATTTGATAGGTATTCTTTGATTTTATCAAAGGCTTTTTGGCATTCATCATTCCATTCTCTTGGATCTTGTTTTTTAAAAAGCTTGAAAATAAGATCGCACTTGTAGGTGAGTTGAGAGATGAAACGAGCAATAGAGTTCAATCTCCCTAGGAACCTCACATTTCTTTTGGGGTACAAAGAAGAGATAAGTTCTGGATGGCTTGTATCTTATCAGGGTCCACTTTGATTCCTCTTTCATTAACCATAAATCCTAATAGTTTTCCTAATTTGACATCGAATATACATTTAGCAGGATTCCACTTCAGCTGAAATCTTTTCAACCTATCAAATAGCTTTTTAAGATTGACTACATGATCCTCTCCTTCACTAAATTTTACAATCATATCATCTAAATACACTTCTATCTCTTTATGCATCATGTTATGAAAAAGAGTCACCATTGCTCTTTAATAAGTGGCACCGACATTTTTCAACCCAAAAGGCATGACTTTGTAATAGAATGTCCCCCACATAGTCACAAATATGGTTTTTTCCATATCATTTCAGGCTATCTTGATCTAATTGTAGCCTGAGAAGTTATCCATAAAGAAAATTATGGAGTGCCTAGCAGTATTATCCACTAGAGTATTGAAATGGGGTAGAGAAAAGTTATCTTTAGGGCTTGCCCTATTTAGATCTCGATAATCGACACATATTCTCACTTTTTCATCCTTCTTGAGAACTGGCACTATGTTGGCTACCCATTCAAGATATTTTACCATCTCAAAAAATCCAGCATCAAACTGCTTCTTCACTTCCTCTTTAATTTTCAGTAGCATCTCCGACTTTATGTGCCTTAGCTTTTGCTACACCGACTTACATTCTGGTTTTAAAGGTAACTTATGCTCTATAATATCAGTGTTAAGTTCTAGCATATCCTGGTAAGACCATACAAATACATCTACATATTCTCAGCGTAGCTCTTCTAGCTTCTACCTTTCAGCTGGTAAAAGAGATATACCAACTTTGACTTTTTTTTTTATTTTCATTGTCCCCCAAATTCACTAACTCGATAATTTCCTAGTGGGGTTCAATTGGCTTATCTTCATGTTCTATTAACGTTAACAAATCATGAGGCAGTGTGTAGTTATCTAAATCTTCCTTATTATCAAGTTTTATCAACATCAATTAAGTTTTCAAAATCAAATTCGAGATTATTGCCATGATTATCTTCGTGTTCATTATTTGGGACGCTACAAAGGGTAAGATGAAGGGAATATTGGCACACAAAAATGGGATGGCAAGAAAATGATAAAAATAGAAAATGGAAAGCAAAATGAAGATGAAAACAATAGAAGAAATACGGATGCATCTTCTAAGTCTTTTATTAAAATGACAAACATAAAGACACCATAAAAGATCACCCGATGCTCATAAAAGTAATTAGGGATTTAAAGTTCCACAGTATTTTTTAAGAGTTTTAAAGACAACAGGCAACTTTATGACTCTCTAATTATTTAGCTCAAAATCTAAAGTACAAAGGTGCATGAATAGCTATTCATCTCGCCTCTTTTTTTTTTTTGTTACCCACCATTTAAATGGCCAACTTAGAAAACTCTTCCACGAATCCTACATTTAGGGCTTCAGGTAAATCTGGGTAAATATATCCTCTCGAACGAAAAAAATCATAAAGGTATGGAATGACCATAAGCTTTGACTTCAACTCATATCCCCTAAGATTAGCCATTCTTTTATCTTTTTTCTCATTCACTATTTTCATTATGTCCCTTCTTGTTGGCTTATATCCTAAGTCAAATTTGTCTTTCTTGTCATATACTACTAGTGGCTCTATGATTCCTTACAGATTCTTTCCTAGTCCAGTTCTAAGTTGCCATCCCATTTTAGTAAACTACTTAACCACCATTTTAGTAGTCGTAGACAAGTGCGGTGAATATAATTTAGATTCTTCAACAATATAGGTTACATTAGCAATCTCAAAAGATCTATAAAAACATTCTAGTGCTTCATCTACTAATTTCATGTAAAAAGTATTTATTGGTTGAGTTACTAATAAATCTTCTTCCCTTGCCACACATGTCAGCTTTCCTTCAAAAATGAATTTGACTTTTTGATGCAATGAAGATGGAACAGCACTCGTCATATGAATTCATGGCTTACCCAATAAACAATTGTACGAATGAGAGATATTCATAACTTGGAATTTCACATTAAAAATGCATAAGCCAATCTATAATGGCATTTTTATGTTTCCCAGCACCTCTCTTTAGATTCTATCGAAGGCTTAAATTATCATATGACTAGGCTTCATATAAGATCCATTAACAGGGAGTTTTACCAAAGTAATCATAGGTATAATATTGATAGATAAGCCATTATCGATCAAAACCTTA
Source organism: Durio zibethinus (assembly GCF_047325235.1). Lineage (NCBI taxonomy): Eukaryota > Viridiplantae > Streptophyta > Magnoliopsida > Malvales > Malvaceae > Durio > Durio zibethinus. The sequence goes on from NC_143180.1 coordinate 22,478,961, forward strand.
GCCATTATATGACTCTTATACTTTACAGTAATGTGAAGAGCCTTAGTACTTTCTCGACCTTTAGAAAAAATCCTTTCATCATTGAAAAAGATGTAGTTTGAAATTGTCAGATGGCCAACAAGCTATTCTACGTATCCAATGGATATATTATGAGACATATATGTTTGATCGAGCACTTTCAGTAAAGCATTGTGGTGTGACTCTGAGCTTAGCAATAATGATAATAGTAAAATTCTAGCTGGCATCTTGTTAAGTTGTTCTACCATACTATACTCGTTATGTTTTATTAACTTTAGAAATTCACAAGCTTCACTTTTAGAGATCGACTTCTGACATTCTTTTTTTTGGGACTGCAACAAGATTATTCTGACTTTTCTCTTCTTTTTTCACCTTTGCTTTCTCTTTCCTAGCTTTCTCTAAAGCTTTTAAAGTATAACATCTTCCACTTTGAGTCATACCTCCTACACCCATTATGTTCGCAGTATCTGGATTGACTACGACATCACAATCATATTTTCATGGTACTGTTTTATCATTCTAGAATGAAAAAAGGTCAAAAACTTTAATTCTCACTATTGGTCAAGAGATGGGTTTTTCTGGCCTCAATGTTGACTTCTCATCATAATAAATTGTTATTGGTCTATACACAAACTTATTCTTTGAACCAATGGTAGACACTTCAGCTTTCATCAACCTTTCTCTTTCTTCGTAAAACTCTATCCGACTCATATCCATCAACTTCACACCTCTTGACGGAATTGGTGACAACTCTTGATAGAATGTCCTAAAGCACCTTTGTGATAATTACAGCTCTCAGTGGGGTTAAACGCTTTAGAGCAATGCTGAGGTTCTATTGATTTCAACAAATTAGCCTTAACCAAGGCTTCAAACACCTTAGCCATCGAAGTTTTAACTTTCTCTATCCTTTTCTTCACATAACTTGCTTACCTATCAATTAAAGCATTTATTGATGGTCTGGTATGGTTCGGTAGAGGGTTCCCATTAACATTTGGAGTTCCTTGTTGGTTGGTTTCAAAATTTAACACCCTTTTATTGATTAATCCTTACACTTTGCACTTAAAGGTAATATAGTTCTCAGTAGACTAGCTTGGGTTTCCATAATAATAATCACCATGGGCATTAGGGTTATACCATTTGGGAAATAGAGGTTTCAAAGGCTCAACAATAACAGGGGCTAGTAAATGTTTCTCAACAAGTTAAGGGAACACATCCATGTATGTCATAGATATGGGATCGAAAGTGGTTTTTTCTTGGGTGGTTCTTAGGGCTCTTAGACTATTACTAGGTCTCCATTCTGGTCTGGTAGGTGCAACTAAATGGTTGTAGGAATAGGTAGGTGTCTGAAAAGATGGCTAAAATTAAGATGGATAAGCTGGTTGTAATAATGGTTGGTATGGCTGATATAGATGAGGAGTGGATGTAATATTATTTAAGAGAGGGTAATAGGTTTGATGGACTGACGTAGGGTAGGGTGTGAAACCTCTAAACTATTGCCCTACATAGTTCACCGTTTGAGCTTCATTCTCTTTCTTTTTGGGAACTCCACCTTTCTATACTCCACTTATCTCTCTTGCATCGAGCTTGCCATTTTTTATGACATTTTTAATGATCTCACCTGATATCACCATATCTGTAAAGTTTTTGGTTGCAATGCCTATCAATCTTTCATAGTATAGTGTTTTCAAGATGTTCACAAATAAAACAGCTATTTCTTTCTCAGTGAGGGGAGGTTGTACTTGTGCGGCCATATTTTTTCATCTTTGTGCATATTTTTTAAAGCTTTTAGTTACTTTCTTTTCCACGCCTTGTAAAGATAAATGATCTAAAGCTAGATCCCTGACATGCTGATATAATGTAAGAAATGCCCTTGTGAGCTCTTACCAAGAATGAATACGAGTCCTGTCTAGTTGAACATACCATCTAGTTACAGATTCTATGAAGTTATCTTGAAATACGTGCATAAACAACTTCTCGTTATGAACATGTGCTGTCATCTTATGACAATACATGGTGATGATATGAGTCATTAGACATTTCGTGCCATCATATTTTTCAAATTCAGGGACATTAAATTTTTATGGAATGACCACATCTGGGACTAAACAAAAGTTAGCTACATCTGTGGAGCCATAAAAATTCATTCTCTCTATGGCCTTAAGCCTTTCTTTCAATAACGTCATCTTCTCCCAAGCACTGGTATCTTCCACTTTCTCAGGTATCTTTATCCCTAATTTTTTTCTCTTTTTGGGATCATCCAAATTAGGAACTAAGATTGGCTCGAGTGATTTTTCCATTATAACAAGATTAACAAAATTTTGGAATTATCTTGGAGCAGGTGTGGATGTCATTCTTAGATAAGGGTTGGAATATCCACCGGGATTAGGAATTTGTACTCTAGTTCCTTAAAAAAGTTAGGTCGATTATGGCTCAAACCCTCGAGGATAAACAAGATCTACTATATCTAGTGATTGCTCTTGAAAACTAGGATTTTCTTCCACTACTTTTCCCTTGTCAAGTTTCTTGAACATATCCATTATTGTACTAAGATCCCCTCTTAGTTCTTCTTGAACTTTTTCAATTCTCTCAAATCGACTGCCTTATTCTTATTCTATGATTCTTGTTTGAGTCCTACTATTGAATGAATGATGAGTAGTTTAGGTCAAAATTTCTGATGGGTGCGCTATTCTTGAACCTTTATTACCATAAAGTTTTTTTGTTTTTGGAAAATTAAAAGAAAAAAAATCAAAATGCTATGTGTTAAATTTTTTATTTTTTCACTTATTTTATGAAAATGATGTACATGATACATGAATGCAAGTGGGAGATATTTGCTCTTGAACAAATTTCAACACTAGAAATTTTTATTAATTCCAAACAACTTTTATTACATGGGATTTAACATCCTAGAATTATATCCATAGAAGCGTTTGACTTGTTCATAATGGTCATTCGTCTCGTCTAGAAAGTTCACTAGGTGCTATCCATATTCTTTTATTGGATTAACTTCTCTTCTTAATGCTTCTACATTTTTAACCATCTCTCATACTTTTTCACTACCTTGCAAACTTGATTAATCAGGTGCTTTATGTACTGTTGCTTCCCTAAGCTTTTTGCTTTCCATCTCATGCGAGCATCCTTCTCTGAATCACATGTGAAGATCCAATCTTTTTCCCTTTTATGCCACTCATCTATTATTACTGAAATATGGCTCTTGTGGTCTTGCAGTTGCATCTCTAACCCTTGGATCATCTGGTGAAGTAATTCTTTTTTATTCAATACTTTAAAGTGCTTTCTTCTCTTTTTTACGAGCATGGCTTTCAATCTTTCCTTTTCTTTTTGGTATTCCACCAATCTTGTCGAAGCTATAGAGTATAACCCCTCCAATTCTGGCATTCTTGAGAAATTCTAGTGGCCTCATCTTGCTTTTCTTGAGCTTTTCCCTTCCATTGGTTCATTTCCTCTCGGAGCTCATCCATTTCATATTGCCAACTAAGGTAAGACTTGGTGACTTTTCTAGTTTTGAATTGGACTCGTAACCTCTTGTTTTCCTTGTGTAGATTTTTCAAATAACTATTGACCACATCTCATTCTTTTATGATGTTTTCTAATCTTCTTTCTTGTATCTCTGCTTCATATTTCAATTGTCCTACCTTCTCACGAAGTCTCAAATTTTCTCTTCTTATTTCTTTTTTTTCAGCTTCTAATTCTTTCTTGACAAGCTCAACTTCTGATAATTGCACCTCTTTTGAAAAATTAACCAATTGATATGAGCTATCATCAAGAGGGAGTATTACATCTCCAAGTCACTTTGCTTTGCAAATTTGATAATCAGGGGTGACTTTGTCGATGAAAGGCCCTAACCTCATTCTTCATGTTTTCTTTCATGCTTAAATCAATTGTTCTGAGGTTCTCGATGGATTCGGTTCCCCATAAATGAATTCTACTTGGACCATGCCATGAGTGGCAGGAACAAACTTCTTTGCACTAAATTGCCTAAGCACCATTAATAGAGCATAACTTACAATGCCCCATAGCCTTAATAACGGTATCCACAGCTCGTTTCCTCTATGATATAACAAGGGCACTTGAGGCATCCAAGGCGCCAACCATTCAATTTCATCCCTGGTAAGCCTTCGTAAAAATAAAATCCAGTATTCCTTGGTCCTTTGTGTCGGCCATCGACTTTTACAAAACTCTTTGATTGGTGTTTTATTTCGAAGATATGGCTTTGAAAAAGCACTCTTCTCATATTTGAAATGACTTCTAACCAACACATATAATAGCGGTGCACACCCTATAAATCGTTCTTTTCTATTCCATCGATAGAAATTCAATGACCTGATGGTTTCAGCTAGAATTGCTGGTGCAAGATTAATTGTTTGGGTTTTAATTTGCTCAAAAAAATGCACCACAGTTATCTCAATGTAACCCAAAATCTTCGAAAAGATTACCATGTCATACAATGCTAGAGCAAATACAGCTATACCTTGATCATCATTTAAATGCCCTTGAATGAAGTTTTGAAAAAAGTCCCAACAAATGCCAAGATGTTCACCTTTAAGCTTCGCAAAGGATTCAATGGTTTTTTACTTTAATCCCTATAAGCTTGGCCAATTTTTTATGATAACCTGATTTTGACTTTCGAGTAAACACTTTATTTGGACACTGTAGTTTTATTCCAAGCAAAGCTGAATACTCTTCAATAGTTGGCACCAAATCTTCCTGATTAAAAGTGAAGCATCTATAAGATGGATCCCAAAACTGTATAACTGCTTGACTAGTTGTTCATCAATCACTACTGGGATGAGAGATACAATCTATCTATACTTCTTGCAAAAGCTTTCTTTTTTTTCTTCAGTTAATTGGCCTCAGATAGTAGCTAAGTCTTCTAAATTATTTTGTGTGAGATCCAAATATACTTTCTTGGGTAACTCAAATACATAACCAGTAGGCAAACAATCTCTACTCTTTTATTCGGCTTCTTTTGACCAAACATGTATTTCATTATACGGCTCATATGGGACACTGATTGAGGATGAGCAAATCTATAGTTCTATGGGATCCATGAAAACTTCTTGGAAGAAATATGTCCTAAAGCAAATATCTCGATGCAGAACTATATGATATGATTAATGCAAAAAAGAAAAAGAAAAAAAAAATAAAATTAAGTTAGTGTAAGGATGCAGTTTGAGAAAAAAAATTTATTTTTAGTTTTGAGATTTTTATTTTGTTTTGTTTTGTTTTGTATTACACATAACTTTTATCCTACATACTTTGGTAGTTTCTAAAAAAAAAGGGTAAGTGAAACTCTACCTAAGGTTAGCTTCTTACGGCTTATTATATGCTTGGTTCGGGTTAATACGTCTCTAAAAGTTCCTAAATTGTTTCGCATTATCATCCATGCTGGACTAGTAAGACACCCCTATCCTCACCCATTACAAGCTACGAACAAAAAGGGTTTAATCTGAGTGAAAATATTTTGCTTGCCATTGTAGAGTTATCACCTTATGAGGACATAGGTATTCTACTTCCTCTTATAAGGGACAGAGCTCGGGTATAGAGCTCATGCGTGAGATGTATCGTGTCATTGTGTGCGCAAACGTATCTTAAAATATTAAGAGTAATATATGCAAAAAATAAAGCATAAGAGGCATAGTAAAAAAATGTATGTGAATTTTTTTCTATTTCTTTTTTATTTTTTTTACCTTTTTTGTTAAAAGTGAAAAATAAAAATCTAAGAGACCGATTAGGACTATTTAAATCCAAATTTGAGGATAACATGTAGTTAATTCTGGCCTGACTCTCGAAAATAAAAGGCATTCCTAGTGGAGTCGCCAAGCTATCGTAACGATTTTGTGTCCGTCTGATGAATTTAGAAACGAAATAAAAAAATAATGAAAAACGAAGTCACCACCAATCTTTTTTGGCTAGGTATGATTGGTCACCTATTAAAACATATCCTTTAATGAAATCTTAAAATTAATTAAAATTTATTAAAAAGATAATTTTAGGGTCTATGAAATAGTTTGGGTTCGGGAGTCGGTTATGCACAGGGAAGGATTAGCACCCCCATAGTACCCATTTAAAGCGGTACCAACTAACTATGTGTTATCTGTTAATTTTAATAAAACAATCTTATTTTTTATGTTTAAAAATAATTTTCTTGATTTTTTTTATTTATTGGAAATTAGGTTTTTTTATTTGATGCTCAAATTTTATTTAAGGAAAATAAATTAAGACCTTTTATTGAAATAGTTCTTAAAATGTTCCATTACGTTGGTAACATTAAAAAAAATTTTTCACTTAGAGATTTCTTAGGCGTCGCTTCTTGGAATACCCTAGAATCTCATCCTTGGAGGTTCGAATTTACTTTTCATAAAAATTATTATATGCATGCAATGTAAATAATAGCATGTTGATGCACACATTTTATTCTTTTTTTTAGAAATTTTATTAATTGTTTTATTAATATTTTTGTTTTTAAAAAAATGAGAAAAAGAGGAATTTTTATTATATCGAAGATTTTCTATAAATATTCCATTACATTAGTAATATTTAAAAAATATCTTCTTACCTAAGGGGTTCTTAAAGCATCTCTATTCAGAATACTTTTAAAATCCCATCATTAGATAAGTTTTACTTTTTTTTTTCATTTTTTATTACTTATTCTTAATTTATTAATTAATTTTTATTTATTATTTTATAACAAGAAAAGAAAATTTTTATTGCATTGAAAATTTTTGTATAAATACTCCAATACATTGGTAGTATTAAAAAAAAATCTTCTTACGTAAAGATTTTATAAGTATCATTACTCAGAGTACCTTTGAATCTCATTGTCGAATAAAAATTTTCTTTTCTTACACTTTTTATTAATTATATTATTAAAAAGTTTTATTTTTATTTTTATTATTTTATTTTATTTTATCATTTTTATTTATTATTACTAAAGTTTATCTTAAAATTAACATAATTATAAAAATTTTATCTACATAAAAACTTATTCTAACAAATTTAAATATTTAAATATACATAAATATTATAAAACAATATATATAAATTATAAAAAATATAAAAAATTCAAAAAAAATTTTTTTTACCTAAACCGAATCGATTAACGATCTAGTCAATATAGGGTCTGGTCAATTTAACAGCTCAGTTCAGTCTGGTTGGTTTGATGGCTCAAATTTTGTCTAGTTCGATATGGTTCAGTTGGACCGGTTAGAGGTCAGAGGGGTGAGTCGGATAGTCGGGTCGGTTGCGCGGACTCTAGGTTGGGTCGGTGGGTTGACGCGCGGATCTTGGGCTTAAAATGATGTCATTTCAGTCTTTTAATGAAACGACATCGTTTTGGTCTTTGGTAGTTTCTATAAAAGCCAACAAAAAATTTTTTTTCTCATTTTTCCATTTCTTCCTTTCTCTTTAACTCTCTCCCATTCTCAGAGCCTCTCTCTCTAAGATGATCGACCGGTTAGTCACCGATCGTCATCAATGGTCACTGGCTGATGGTAAGAAAATCCTAAAAAAAATCTCAAAAAATTCCCCTCGACCCCCTAAACATAAATCTGAGCCTAGTTTCAACCAAATCTCATTGAAACGTCCTAAATCGAACCTTAAGGATTCGATCAAACCCCTTTTTCTTTTTTTTTTTTAACAAAACTAAGTTGATTTTTTTTATAGAAAAGCTTTGACTCCAGGTTCCTCCTTACTGAAGGACAGTTGTTTCTTTTTTTTATGAATTTTTTTTATTTTGGCTGGGTGTTTCGGGCTTTTTAGTTTTTTGATAAGTGGTGGGATTGGTTTGTGTTGAAAGTACCTGGCAAGGTACGTGGAGGCCTAGCTTTCTAGGCAGGCAGGGACTAGATCATTTGGGTTTGAGAGTTTAGGGGTTCTAAGTGAAAAAGACTTGGAGTTTTTAGGTGTTCGAAGGCACTATGACTGAGGTTTCTAATGAGTTCTAGAGCAGTGTCTAGGCATAGAAAAGGAAATGCCTCCAGTCTTCTTTCTTTAAGCTTTTGGGTTTTCAAACTAGTTTTTGTAGAGATCTAGAATTGATTGGGCATGGGGCTGTGGCATAGGGGTTCAGAAGTGTTGATGTGATGGATAAAGTTTATAGGGTATGGGTGATCAGAGGGGTGGGTGGCCAATGGTGCCATGCAAGGCACCACTAGCATTAACCCTTTGTTTTTATTTTTTATTTTTTTGTATTTTGGTTTAATTAATAAATTAATAAAATAAAAGGTAAATAGGCTTTGGGATTAAAAATGAAATTGGACTTCGGGCCTAATCAAAATTGGGTCTATTTAAATTGAAATCAAGCCTAAAGCCCAGTCGAATTGAAATTAGGCCTCGACCTAATTGAATTACAATCAAAACTTAGTTGAGAACCTAATATCTGATAAATATTCAATCGAGACACGATTAACATCTGAAAAAATTTGGTGTCTACAGTATATCAATGGGCAATCTAGCGAAAATGGACATGGGTATCACATTAAATACAGAGCCATTGTCGATAAGAACCTTAGCCATTGTGTGGCTCTTACATCTAACTATAACATGAAGAGCCTTAGTATTTCCTCTACCTTTTGAAAGGATCTTATCATCATTAAAAGTAATGTAGTTTGAGGCTACCAGATTCCCTACAAGGTTATCTACATATTCCATAGATACATTATGGGATACGTATGCCTAATTCAACACTTTCAATAGAGCATTATGGTAAAGCTCTAAATTCAACAACAATGATAAAAGTGAGATCCTAGTTGACATTTTGTTCAGTTATTCTATGATACTATACTTGTTATGTTTAATTAGCTTCAAGAACTCACAAGCTTCTCTTTTAGAAATGGGTTTTTGGTATTCCTGACTTGGCATTACCATAGAATCTTTCTTGTTCCCTTCTTTCTTTCTAACTTTTGCTTTCTCCTTCTAAGTCTTTTCTAACATTTTTGGAGAATAACACCTTTCACTTTTAATCATGCCATCTACACCGATTATGTTTGCAATGTTAGAATTGTTCGGCGTATCTTTTCTATTTAATCGTGGTATTACAACATCATAGTTGTATTTCCACGATACTATCTTATTTCTCTAGTGCAAGAAGGGACTAGGGACTTTGAAGGTTATAACTCATTTAAAAGTGGGTTGACTCTCTACTAGCTTTTACTTCTTATAATATATTGTTACTAGTTTTAAGGTGAGCCTTGAAACCTGTGCAATAGTGGATATCTCAGCACTTTTCAAGCTCTTCTCATCTTTGTAGAACTCAACTTGGAATGAGTCCATCAATTGCTACAATACTTTGTGAAATTGATCACAATCTTTAATTGAATGCCTTACAGCTCTTTTATGGTATTTACACCTTTGAGTTAGATTATCTCTCCACGGTAAGTATGTGGATCTACTAGATACAACATCCTTACTTGAACAAGGCATCAAACACCTTAGCTAAAAAGGTTTTGATCTCGTCTACTTTTCTTTTGATCTAGCTCACTTTATCATGATGTATGACATTAATTATTACTCCAATGTGGGTTGGCAAAGGATTACCATTGACATTAGGTGCCCCTTCTTCTTCAAAGCTTCTCAATCCCATTTTTATCAAGTTTTGTACCTTGTTTTTCAAAGAAATAAAATTCTTAATGGAATGGCCTGTAACCCCATAGTGATAATCACAATGAGCATTTGGGTCATGCCATTTAAGAAAAAGTGGTTTTATAGGATCTATGAAGACACAAGTTACTAAATTTTTCTCCATGACCTATGGGAGTAAGTCTACATAAAGCATGGGGATCAGGTCAAATGTGACTTTTTCTTGATTGTTCCATGGTCCTTTTAAATTGCTTGGTTAGGTACTTAGTTTAGGGGTAAATCTTACTTAGGGTATGGCGGGTGAGTTGCATATGTGAGTAGGTGTTTGTGGATGAAGAGTTAGCCTGTAAACCTACTGGAATAATGGTTGATATGGGTAGTAGGTAGAGGCTAACTGAGCTAAATACATAGGCTAGTTATAAAATAGAGCATAACTTCTGAATTGTTGGCTTTTATAATTCATAGCATGAGTTTCTCCTTTCTTTTTCTTAGATGGGCCATTTTTTTTTTACTCCAGTCATCTCTTCTCTTTCTAGTTTGTCGTTCTTAATGATGTTTTCAATCATCTCACCTAAGATAACGATGTCGGCAAAATTTTTCATAGCATTTCTTTTAATCTTTCATAATAAGGAGGTTTAAGAGTACTGGAAAAAAACACTATTACCTCTTTCTTTGGGATGGGTGATTGGACATGGGAAGCAACATCCCTTCATCTTTGGGCGTATTGTTTAAAACTTTATTTGGCTTTTTTTTCATACTTTGTAAGGCGAGGCGATCAGATGCTAAGTCCATTATATGTCTATATTGAGCTATAAATGCTTTTGCCAAATCATTCCAAGAATGGATATGAGCTTGGTCTAACTACACATACCATCTAGTCACAGGGCCTATAAAGTTATCTTGAAATATGTGCATCAATCGTTTCTCATCATGTGCATGGATGGCCATTTTGTGACAATACATGGTAACATGGGTTATAAGGCATTTAGTCTTGTCATATTTTTCAAATTGGGGACTTTAAACTTCGGTGAGATAACTATATCTAGGACTAAACATAGTTGGGCTGCATCCATAGAGCTAAAATAATCCATTCCTTTGATAGCTCAAACTCTTTTCTCCAAAATATTCATATTTTGCTAGGAGCTTGATTCCTTTATTACCTTAGAGGTTTTTACTTTCAACCTCTCCTTTTCTTTAAGAATTCAAAATTGGGGACTTTAATTCGATCAGATACCTTTGCCCCAAAAATGGGGTTAGTGTAACTACAATATGGCGCTTCGGGGTAGGTGTAAGCATATGCCCAAGAAAATGGCATGTGTGGGGCCCATGTCTCCTAAAAAGATTGACCTTGATTTAGACCAAACTTAAGAGGGTATAAAGGATCCATAATGTTTTGTCTTTCATTTGGATTGGGGGTCTCTTTTACTGTTTACCTTTATCCAATCTTTTTAGCACTTTCGTCATCTTCACCAACTCTTTTTTTTATCTCTCTTTGAGTTTTCTCGATCTTGTCTATACAGGTACTTTGTTCTTGTTCCATTTGTCTCATTTGTGATCGAGTATTATACGGGTGATGTGCAAGTTGGCCTAAAGTTGTCGACAATTGAGCTATCCTTGAACATTTTAATACCATATGTCAAAATCAGTAAACTTATGTTACTATCTTATCAAAACCTAAAATGGTTATTTTGTTAAATGCAATAAATGAAAATGCATGCATACAAAAACATTTGCCTTAAGATAGTGTTCAACCAAAAGATTTCATATATTCCAAGAACTTTGTTTACATAGAATTGATCTTTCTAGAATTATAACCATAGAATCGCTTGATTTGCTCATATTGATCTCTTGTTTCCTCAATGAAATCCAACAAACATTGTCCATGTTTCCCTACGAGACCACCACTTACCTCAGTGTTTCTACCTCTTCAACCATTTCTCTTGCTTTACATGCCTTTTGCTTGGGTTGTTAAGTGCTCAATATACCTCTATCTTTCTAAGTTTTCTTTTTTACTACACCATGATAATTCTCTACGCTCTCTGACCAATGTAACAATATAGTTTTCTTACTCATTCAATCTTTATCTTACCTTGCCTATGTAACTATTCAGCATATTATTTTCTATTTGCACCTAGGTTCTTTCTTTTTCCAATTTAGCATATTCCTACTTAATCACTTATTCTCATCAGTCAGATTAACAATTGTTTTCTCCTTGTCTCTTACCTTCACACATAACCTCTTATGTTTTTGGTGTAGCTCTATTAGGCTTTTAATAGTTGTATCACCTTCTCTGACAATCTTGCAAACCTTGACTTCTTGTTTTTTAGCTCTATCTTTCCATTGGTCCTTCTCTTCTTAAAGCTTCTGGATCTCTTGTTTTAGCTTATCTCTTTCTGTCTCAAACTTTTTCTTCGTAACATCTAATTCTGATGGTATTTTTTCAAGCTTTTCATTTGTTAGTTGTCGAAAGTTTTCAAGAGTAGATACAACTTGCTTCCTTCATCTTGCTCTCCAAACCAAATGTTTATGAGTGACTATATTAGTGGAAAGTCCAAGACTCACCCTGTAGGGGGTTTTCTATGCTTTCATCACATCATTCATCTTCTAAAATGCTTTTAGCTCATTATTAGAAAAGTCTGATTGAAATAGTTTATATAACGTGGAACAAACTGTTTTGCCTCAAACTAGCTTCTCACTAGAAGTGGTGCATAACTAGTTGCTCCTTATAAATCCAAAAGTGGAACCACGGTCTTGTCTCTATACTGATATAGCATGGGTTTCCAATTCATCCATGGGACCAACCCTTTCACCTTAGTGCTCGTTAGCTTTTGTAAGAAAAGCTACCTATTCTTTTTTAGACTTTTGTTCTAGCCACTCACTTTCACAAATTTCCTTAATCGGAGCTCGATTGAGGAAATAAAGCTTTGAAAATGCACTTTTCTTACAATCAAAATGACTTTTTGCCTATAAATACAATAGTTGTATATAACCTATGAAACGTCCTCTATTCTAGTGACAATAACTCAACGATCTAATAGTCTCTGCCAATACTACTATTGAAGGGTTGTAGCCATTTACCATACTTTTAAATAAGTCAACTATCGCTATCTCAATGCAACCTAGAACCTTTGGAAAGATCATTATTCCGTATATGGCTAAGGCAAACACATCTAATCCTTGCTCTTTGTCGGCATGTTGCATTAGGAAATCATGACAAAACTTCCAAGGTAAACAGTCTACCCTTGCTTTTTCTTGTTATATGAATCCACAGTCTCCTTGTTTATGCCATAACACTTGCCAGATTTTTATGGAATCCTGAGTTGTGTTTCTTGACATATATCTTATCAGGAGCCTTGAGGTACAGACCTAGTAAAGTTGAATATTCTTCAATGGTTTGTGTCATGTCAACTTCATTAAAGATGAAATATTTGTATAAAGGATCTCAGAATTGAACAACAGCTTTAATTAATTGATTTTCAACATTCATCGCAAGAATGTGTGCTTTGTGTCCATATTTTTGGTAAAACTCCTCCTATCTTGATGGAGCCATTTTCTTCCATACATCTACTAAATCTTTTAGATTATTCTATTTGAGGAGCATAGATATTTCTTTGGACAAAGTAGAAGCATGATTGACTAGTAGACAATCCCTCTCTTTTTGTTGGATCTTTTCTGATTGAACCTTCACCTCGTTTGGTGACTCACAAGGAGCTAATACAGATGAAGAGCAGACTAGTTGTTCTGTGGACTCTGTAGACACCTAATTTGGTCCAAACCCGAATCAATTGGGCTTGGTCCAAATGGGTAAGCCCATTTTATATTTTTATTTTGTATCTTATTCATTTATTTATTGCTATTATTATTATTTATTAATATATATTTTATCTATTAATATATATTATTATTTATCTATTAATGTATATAAATTTTTATTATTAACTATTATCTATTATTTATCTTTTTTTTTGGTGGGATTAAAGGATATTGATCAGAAAAAGTTAAAATTTTACCGTGAATTTGTGATTCAATTAGAGTTCAGATTGGATTCAAAGATTGAATCACAATCCAAGAGGGAATTGGGATTGATCAAAAACTCTTCTGATCAATCCCTATAAATAGGTCCACAGACAACACACACATAGAGAAAAAACAAAAGCTAAAAAGGGTTTTGGTGCGTTAGAAATAATTTTAGGAATTTGTGGGAATTTTTTTAGAATTTTTGAAGTTTTTTTCTAAAAAATTTCTAGAAATTTCCCAGAATCCGATGAATTTTCCGATGACATTTGAATTTTTCGACGACTTTTTTGACTAAATTTGAAGTTTCAGCAAGTTTTTGCCAGATTTCAACAGAGTTTCAATCGGAATTTGGGTTCGAGTAGAGAGAGGCAGGAGGAAAAGAAAGGAAGAGAGAGAGGGAGAATGGGAGATCCGATGAAAAAATGAAGGTATTTACCTTTTATACCATGTTAAAACGATTTCGTTTTAGTGTTAGTAAACTCAGAGGATCAGTGCGTTTCTGTTCGGGTGACCCAACCCACATCGCAACTCGCTTTCGACCCAAGTTCGACCTACACCTCAATCATCAAGCCTTGTTGAGTCGAACCGCCTAAGCTGCACCAAGCCAAGCAATATTTTGTCTCTCAAGCTGAGCCAATCCAAACCGCTCAAGCCGAGCTGCGTTAAGGTTTTTTTTTTCTCATTTTATTATTATTATTATTATTATTATTATTATTATTATTATTATTTATTAGATTAGAAATATTTGGTATTCCTTATTTTAGGTTTATTTTTATTTTATTTTTTTAATGATTTTTTTAAAATAAAAAAAATTTAAAAATATTTTTAGAGAAAAGTTGAAAGTATCAATTTTCCTTAAAAATAAAATTTCCAAAAACATTTTAGAGAAAGTTGAAAGTATCAATTTCCCTTGAAAATAAAATTTCCAAATGCTTTAAGGAAAATAAAATTTCCAAAAACATTTTAGGGAAAGTTAAAAGTATCAATTTCCCTTGAAAATAAAATTTCCAAATGCTTTAAGGAAAAGTTGAAAGTATCAATTTTCCTTAAAAATAAAATTTCCAAAAAACATTTTAGGGAAAGTTGAAAGTATCAATTTCCCTTGAAAATAAAATTTTCAAAAAATATATATATATATATATATTTTGAGAAAAGTTGAAAGTATCAATTTTCCTTAAGAATAAAACTTCCAAAAACATTTTAGAGAAAGTTGAAAGTATCAATTTCTCTTGAAAATAAATTTTCCAAATGCGTTAAGGAAAAGTTGAAAGTATCAATTTTCCTTATATAAAAGCAATGAGTTTTTTTTTTTTAAAGAGACGAAAAGATTTATATCAAAATTTGAATCATTATTCCTTTCTTTTTCTTCTTTTCTTTTTATTTTAAATAATCTGACGATAAAGTCTCTGCAAGTGAAACAATAGTCTCCTTGCATACTTTTGAGGTGAGAGAATTTTTCTCAATTTTTTGCTAAAAGTATTAGAGTCAATTGAGAATAATTTTCAATAATTAATTACTTGATAAATTTTTAAGGCTTATTGGATAACAAAAAATTAAGCTGGTACCATCTTTCAATGGGCGTTGTGAGAGTGCTATAACCTTTCTCACATGTAACCGTACTCCTGAACCCTGTTTTGGTTAATAGACCTGAACCTATTCTTTTAAGGACCCTTAGGCTTAGGTGTTCGTTAAAAGGATAGATTCCTTAGCTGGCCAATCATAACTAGATAAAAAAGATTGGTGGCGACTCCTTCAAGTCAATGTCAAGCGATAGGTCCTCAGATCTATATGTTATGATAGTTTGGTGACTCCACTGGGGACGTTTGAGAGTCAGGCCAACAAATAAATTTGTGTTATCCAAAAACCTAATAAAATTGAACCTTTTGTATAGATTTTTTTTATCTATTCATTCATGTTTATTTACTTTATTAATTATGTCATTCATATGCATATGCATAACATGAGCTCTATACCCGAGCTCTATCCCTCTAGGAGGGACTAAAGTACCTATTGCTTTCATGAGGTTTAATGCCTTCGAGTGGCTAGCAAAATACTCTCACTCAAATTGAACCTTTTTCACTTATAGCCTATAATGGGTGAGGATTAGGGTGCCTTACTAGTCTGTGATGGACAATGATGTAAGGTGCAATTTGGGAACCTTTAGACTTTAACCTCAAACCATATATAGTGAACCTTAAGAGTGCCTAACCTATAGATAGAGCCATCATCCTTCCCTTTTAGAATTGACCAAAAGCATAGGGTTCATTCCTCTTATTCTGTGTGATATTTTAATTTACTTAGTTATTTATTTATTCTTTTTTTTGGGCATACTAACCTTTTCTCTCATTCTTTTGCATCGGTTCATGCTTATATCATAAAGTTGCATAAAAAACATTTGCTTGAAAGACGGTCTTCAACAAAAAGTTTTTCATGGACTCCATAGAATGATTAGTTTGCTCCTCATCTATATTAGCTCCTTGTAAGTTGCCCAATGAAGTAAAAATCTAGTCAGAAACGATGCAACTAAAGATGGGGATTGTTTACCAATCGGCTATGATTCTACCCTATCTCAAGAAACATCTATCCTCTTCAAAAAAAATAATCTAGAAGAATTGGTTGATATATGAAAAAAGATGAGCCCAGCTAGACAAGAGAAGTTTTGCCAGAGACACAGGCATATAGCACACCTTCTCATAGTAGTTGTCGACAATCAACTTATCAAAGCTACAGTGCAGTTCTGGGATCCTGCATACAAGTGTTTCATCTTCAATGAAGTTGAGATGACACCAACCATCGAAGAATATTCGACTTTGTTGGGTTTGCACTTTAAGGCTCCTGATAAAATATATGTCAAAAAACACAAGTCAAGATTTCGTAAGGATTTGGCTCAACTCATGGGGATAGATAAAGAAGTTATGGATTCTCATACAAAGAAGAAACAAGAATAGGTTTGCCTACCTTAGAAGTTCTTTCATGAGTTTCTAGTGCAACATGCCAACAAAGAATGGGGGTTAGATGTATTTGCCTTAGCTATATACGAATGGTGATATTTCCAAAGGTTTTGGGTTATATTGAAATAGCGGTGGTTGACTTCTTTAAGAGTATGATCAATGGCTGTAACCCTTCAACGGTAATATTAGCAGAAACTATCATATCTTTGAGTTACTGTCATCAGAATGGGGGGCATTTTATAGGCTGCATATAGTTATTATACTTATGGATGAAAAGCCACTTCAAATGGAGAAAAGGTGCTTTCTCGAAGCTTTATATTCATAATCGAGCTCCGATCAAGGAATTCTATGAAAGTGGGTGGTCAGAACAAAAGTCTAAAAAGGAATGGATAGCTTTCTTACAAAAATTGACCAGTGCTGAAGTAAGATGGTTGGTCCTATAGATGAATCGTGAACCTATGCTGCATTAGTGTGGAGATAATACTGTGGTCCCACTTTTGGGTTTATGGGGAGTAACAAGTTATGCACCACTTCTAGTAAGAATGTAGTTTGGGGTAGAACAGTTCATTCTTATAACGCATGGGCTTCATCAGTTAGATTTCTCTTACAGTGAGCCAAAAGATTTTAGAGGATGAATGAGATGATTAAAGCATGGAAAAACCCCCAAAGAGTGAGTCTTGGATCATTCACTGATAAGGTCACCCTTGGATACTTGGTTTGGAGAGCAAAACGAAGACATGAAATGATATTCACTTATGAAAGCTCTCAACTACAAATAAGAGAAAAGCTTGAAGAGATACCATCAGAATTGGAGCTTGCGACAAAGGAATTTGAATCCAAAAAAGATAAGTTAAAGCAAGAGATTCAGAAACTTCAAGAAAAAAGGGATCAATAGAAAGAAAGGGTTGAAAAACATGAACTCAAAGTTTACAAGATTGCTAGGAAACGTGACACAGCTGTCTAAGACTTATCAAAGTTACACCATGAACATAAGAGGTTATGTGTGAGGGTACAAGACAAAGAGATAGCAATTGTTGAGTTGACTGAAAAGAATGCAAGAATGAAACAAGAATATGCTGAATTGGAAGAAGAAAGTACCCAAGTACAAATAGAGAATAACATGTTGAATAGCTACCTAAGAAGGTTGAGACAAAAGTTGAATAAATAAGAAGACTATATTGCTGCATTGGTTAGAGAGCATAGAGAGTTATCATACTAAGTCTGGTATGGTAAAAGAGAGAACTTAGGAAGATGAAAGTACAATGAGCACCTAACGACCCAAATTTGTAAAGAGGTATGCAAGGCAAGAAAGATGGTAAAAGAGGCAAAGGCATTAAAAAAAGTGGTGGCCCCAGTAGGAGAACATGGATAGCATTTCCTAAATTTTATCGAAGAAGCCAAGGCCTAGTATGAGCAGATCAAACGATTTTATGATTGTAACTCTAGGATGATAAACTCAATGTAAATGAAAGTTTTTTGGAATAAATGAAATCTTTTAGTTGAGCACTATCTTAAAACAAATGTTCTTTTTATACATGCATTTTCATTCATTGCATTCTCATTCATTACACTTAACAAAGCAACCATGAGATAGTCATATAAACTTGCTAATTCTAAAATATGGTATTCAAGGTTTAAGGATAGCTCCATCTAGTAAGAACCCTGCCCATCGATATAACACAAGAGCCAGAGCTAGACAAATGGAGCAAGAAAACTCTCATAGATTTGAAAAGTTAGAAAAAGCACAGGAAAAGATTGAGAATGAGTTGAGCAAGATTCTAGATGCTCTCAATAAGCTAAACAAGAGAAAAGAAATAGAAAAAAATACAAGCCAACAAGGCCCCCATCACAAGAAGTGGTCGACCCTTTGTATCCTCCAGGTTTCGATCCACAACAAGCCCAACCCACATAGGATATTTTACCATAACAGTTCACATATCCTGTATACCCTGAAATACCATCAGCTTTGAATCTAGGCCATTACCATAGCTATGTAAATCCTATCTTTACTGAAAAGGTAGTAGAATCGATTTAAGTTCCCGATCTAGATAACTTGAAAGAGAAAAAGAAAAAAAAAAGCAAAGGTGGTGAAATCTCAGGAAAATTCAAAGATTGGTATGCTTGAACAAAGATTACGGGCTATAGAAGGGATTGGATTTTATGGTTCTAATAATACTGCTGGGTTATGCTTAGTCCCGGATGTAGTCATCACCAAAGTTCAAAGTACCAAAATTTGAGAAATATGATGGTACAAAGTGCCCAAAAACTCATATCACCATGTATTGCCGAAAGATGGTAGCACATGCCCATAATGAAAAACTATTAATGCATACTTTTTAAGATAGCCTTATAGGCTTTACTGCTAGGTGGTATGTCCAGCTGGACAGACCCGACATTCGTTCTTAGAGCAATATGGCTCACGACTTCATCAGTCAATATTGACATGTTATAGATCTGGCTCTTGATCATTTGTCTTTACAAAACCTGGAGAAAAAGGTAAATGAGTCTTTTAAGGAATACACCTAGAGATTGAGGGATGTAGCTTCTCAGGTACAACCTCCTTTGATTGAAAAAAAAAAAACTACAGTGCTATTTGTTAGCACTTTGAAATCTCCTTATTATGAAAAGATGATAGGGAATACAACCAAAAATTTTACTGATATGATAATTTTGAGGGAAATTATTGAGAGTGCCATTAAGAATGGTAAGCTAGAATGAGGTGAAACATCCACTAAAAAGGCCTCGAAGAAGAAAAAACTGAAGCTCAAGCTGTGAGCTTTGATAGTCAACAATTCAGGGGTTATCAACCCTACCTATCATAAGGATACCCTCCATATTATCCTGATGTGAATAACACCTCTCTTTATCCATACCAACCTATCCCATAGCCATCCTACCCCCAAACATATCAACCTTTCTACAAACCTCAAAATGCCACATACAATCCTAACACTCAACCTATCTTAAGACCTTAAACCCATCTAGCCAGCTCAATGAGAGGTTTTCGAGAGCAATGAACCACTCGTGAAAAGCCTGTATTTGACCCAATCCCTATGACCTACACAGAGTTATATCGTGAGCTTTATAATAGTCATCTGATTATTCCAAGTAAGTTAAAACCATTCAAGCCACCTTACCCTAAGTGGTATGATCCCACAACCTATTGTGACTATCACTATGGGATTGCTAGTCACTCTATTAAAAATTGCACTGTTTTGAAACATAAAGTGCAATAGCTGATTAAGGATAGAATGATTAGTTTTGATACATGAGGGGTAACTGCACCAAATGTTAGTGGCAATCATTTGCCTAATCACAATGTGAATGCTCTGAGTAATGAACAAAAGCATCATTTGAAGAGAAAAGTTATAGATATCAGGACACTTCTCAGTTAGCTATTTGATGCTTTGAGGAAAGCTGACATGATACAACCAGTGAGTCCACACTATTATCATGGAACATATATAACAGGCACTAGTTGTAAATATCATAGTGGGGTAATAGGTCACTCTATTGAAACTTGTGAGCAGTTTCACCAAGAGATACAAAAGCTTTTGGATTTGTACAGATGAAGGTTTATGAAAAGAAAGAAGACTTAGAGAGTGTTGAAGTATCCACGACTGATAAGCCCATAAAACTATTTCTAAAACTGATGACGATTCACTGTAGGAGCAAGCCAAAGTCAGTTCTAGACAAACTCATTCCCCAACTAGTAACTTTTAAAGTTTTGACTCCCTTCCCATACAAGGATGATAAAGTTGTATCCTGAAAATATGGTTGTGATATAATGGTTTAGGAGCAAGAAGAGAATGTCTCTAAGATTGACGCCTCCAATATAATTGGTGTATGAGGTATTACTCGAAGTAGAAGATGCTACACTCCAAAAATATTAAAGAAAGCTAGAAAAGAGAAAGCCAAGGTAGAAGAAGGACAAAATAACCCTGAAATGGAACCTGAAGAGGATCGTCCGAAGCCGATGTTAGAAAAAAAGGCTTGTGAATTCCTAAAGTTGGTAAAACATAGTGAATATTCAGTTGTTGAACAGTTGAACAAAATGCTAGCACGATCCCATTATTATCATTGCTATTGAATTCAGAACCACATCGAAATACCCTGCTGAAAGTATTAAACTAAGCATATGTGGCACATAATGTATCTGTTGAATATGTGAACCACCTGGCTGGAAATTTAGTCATGCCAAATTATATTTCATTCAGTGATGATGAGATTCCCCAACAGGGAAGATGAAGTACCAAGGCTTTGTATATCATAATCAAATGCAAGAGCCATATCATGGCTAAGGTTCTTTTAATAATGGCTCGCTATCAATGTCATGTCTATGTCAACTTTGGCAAGGCTACCTATCGACTACTCTTATATGAAAGACAGTCAAATGATAGTGCCAGCTTTTGATGGGATCAGAAGGAAAGTCCTAAGAGATATCAAGATGCCTTTGCAAATTGGGCCATGCACTTTTAATGTAAAATTTCAAGTAATAGATATCGCTCCGTCTTATAGCTGTCTACTAGAAAGGTCATGGATTCACATGGTAGAGGCTGTTCCTTCTACTCTTCACCAAAAAATTAAGTTCAATATGGAAGGCCAGTTAGTGGTAGTGTTTGGGGAGAAAGACATGCTAGTGACCTAATCTTTGATGCCTTATATGTGAAAGTTGTTGAAGAAGTGGAAGAGTGTTCCTATCGATCTTTTAAACTGGCCAACTCTATGGGTGAAGGATTTAAAAATCAATATTTTTCAAAGATAGTGATGAGTTAAGTCATCCATAAGGGCTAGTATCCAGGGGTAGGACTGGGCAAGAACTTGTAAGGAATAAAAGAGCCTCCAACAATGGTGTACAATAGTGAAAAGCTATTGTAACAGAATAAGAAATCAAGAGAAGGCCAGCAGTAAGACTAATGATTATCCCACACCTGTATGACACTTTTAGACTTGAAGGATTCATGTACCCAGATACAGAAAAAAGTATGGAAAGAGTTTTGCGCAGTTAGCCATCCATGCTATTGAAGATGAAGTGGGGCTTAAGTAAGAATGGTAGGTCTGCCTTCGTCCGTCAGATTATAAGCTAAACAATTGAAGTGCCATTGAAATGCCTTTGACCTTTGAAACTAATTCAATGTAATTGTACATCCTAATAGTTATTGCCCAAGGCATTAGGGTAATCTTTCTTGTTTGGGCCATTTATCTTTTATTATTCTACTAAAGATTAGAAATGATGCATTTTCATTCATTTCTTCTTGTGTCTTCATTATTGCCATTTTTTCCAAATACATCTTGCCAACATATCCCATTTCATTCAATTTCAGGTTCTCAAATGAACATGAAGATAATTATGATAACAATTAAGAGGTTAGTTTTGAGAATTCAATTAACACTGATGAACTTGACAATAAAGAGAATTCTGAGGAATATGTTATGCCTCCGGACCTGATGAGATTGATTGAACAAGAAAATAAGCCAATTGAGCCTCATCAAAAGATAGTTGACTTAGTGAATCTAGAAGATGAAGAGAATAAGAAAGATGTCAGAATTGGCATTTCATTTTCATCAAGAGATAGGTAACATTTGGTAGATCTACTTTGAGAATTCATAGATGTGTTTGCTTGGTCTTACCAGGATATGCCAGGGTTGAGCACGGAGAGAGTAAAGCACAGATTGCCCTTAAAGCCAGAATGTAAGCCAGTCCAGTAGAAACTGAGGTGAATGAAGCTTGAAATGCTACTAAAGATCAAAGAAGAGGTAAAAAAACAGTTTGATGCAGGCTTTCTACAAGTGGCTAAGTATCCATGTGGGTAACTAATATAGTACTAGTTTCTAAGAAAGATGTAAAGGTACGAATATGTGTAGACTATCGTGATTTGAATAGGGTAGCCCAAAGTATAACTTTTCTTGCCTTCACATTGACACACTGGTAGATAACACGGCTAGACATTCAATTTTCTCCTTTATGGATAGGTTCTCAAGGTATAATCAAATAAAACTGGTTGCAGATGATATGGAAAAAACTACTTTTGTGACTATGTGGGGAACCTTTTGTTACAAAGTCATGCCTTTTGGATTAAAGAATGCTAGGGCAACATACCAAAGGGCCATGGTAACGCTCTTCTATGACATGATGCACAAAGAGATTGAGGTGTATGTAGATGATATGATTGCAAAATCTCAAGAAGGTGAAAATTATGTCACCAATCTCAAAAAGCTATTTGAGAGGTTGAAAAGATTCCAGCTTAAGTTAAACTCAGCTAAGTGCACCTTTGGGGTAAAGTCAGAGAAGTTACTAGGCTTTGTGGTCAGTGAAAGAGGGATTGAAGTTGATCCAGACAAGATATGGGTCATTCAAAATTTGTCACCTCCGAGTACACAAAAAGAAGTTCAAGGTTTTTTGAGAAGATTGAATTACATTTCTCGGTTCATCTCTCAACTTACCTACAAATGTGATCACATATTTAAGCTTCTCTGTAAGAATAATCCTAGAGAATGGAATGACGAATGCCAGGTTGCTTTTGATAAAATTAAGCAATACTTGTCAAATCCTCTAGTATTGGTGTCACCTGTTTCAGGAAAACCCTTAATTCTATACTTAACAGTGTGTGAAAATTCAATGGGATGTGTGCTAGAGCAGCAAAATGAGTCTAGTCGAAAGGAGAGAGCTATTTACTATCTGAGTAAAAAGTTCACAGAATATGAATCCAAGTATTTCTCATTGGAGAAAATGTGTTGTGCATTAACGTGGACTGCCAAAAGACTCAGACAGTATATGTTCTATCATACCATATGGCTCATAGCAAAACTGGATCCAATTAAATACATATTCGAGAAGCCTTCTTTGTTTGGAAGAATTACTAGATGACAAGTAATGCTCTCGGAATATGATATTATATATGTAAGCCAAAAGGTAATAAAAGGGAGTGCTACAGCTGAGTTCTTTATAGATCATGCTACTGAAGAATATGAACCAATGAGATTGGAATTCCTTGATGAAGATCTAATGACTATTTTCCAATTGAAGAAGAGGAAGCATGAAAAAAAGTGTTGGAGAATGTATTTTGATGGAGCTGCCAATGCCTTAAGACATGAATTGGGGCAATTCTGATCTTTCCAAAAAAACAATACTATCCTGTAACAGCGAGGTTAAATTTTAATTGCATAAATAACATCACTGAATATGAGGCATGTGCCATAGGTTTACAAGCTGCTATAGATAAAAGAGTGAAAGCATTAAAAATGTTTGTGGACTCAACTCTAGTTATATATCAATTGAAAGGAGAATGGGAGACGAGAGATTCAAAACTCGTTCCATATCATAAGTATATTTTAGAATTGATAAAGTAGTTTGAAGATATCCAGTTTTACCATTTACCTCGAGAAGAGAATTTGATTGTCAATGCCTTGGCTACTCTGGCTGCAATGATTCGAATTAATGACAATACTAACATTCAGCCCATCAGGCTAGATGTTAAGGATATGCCAACTCATTACTCCAATGTAAAAGAAAAGAAGGATGGGAAGCCCTGGTATCATGACATCTTATAATATATTAAGGATCAGCAATACCCAGTTCAAGCAACAGAGAATGATAAAAGGGTCATCCAAAGATTAGCTATAAGCTTTTCCTGGATGGAGATGTTCTGTACAAAATAAGTCATGATCAAGTATTACTGATATGCGTAAGTAAGACTGAAGCAAGAAAAATCATTGAAGAGGTGCATGATAGAATATGTGGGGCACATGCTAGTGGACATATGATGGTGAGACAAATCATGAGAGTAGGATACTACTGGTTGATAATAGAGAGTGATTGCATTGACTATGCTCGTAAATGCCATAAATACCAGATATATGCTGATAAAATCCATGCTCTGCCATCTGCTTTACATGTTTTGGCACCACCTTGGCCATTCTCAATATGGGGCATGGATGTCATTGGTCCTATCACCCCAAAGGCTTCCAATGGGCATAGGTTTATTTTTGTGATGATAGATTACTTCACAAAATGGGTAGAGGTAGCATCATATGCAAATGTAACACGATATGTGGTTTGTAAGTTCATAAAGAGAGAGATCATTTGTAGATATGAACTTTTAGAGAGAATTATTTCAGACAATACCAAGAATCTAAATAGTAAGATGATGCAAGAAATATGTGCTCAATATAAGATCAAGCATCATAACTCGGTACCATACCGTTCGAAAATGAATGAGACAGTTGAGGCAGCTAATAAGAATATCAAAAGAATTTTTAAGAAGATGACTAAGACTTATAAAGATTGGCATGAGAAGTTGCCATTTACACTGCATACGTATCGAACATCAGTGCGTACCTCTACTAGGGTAACCCTATTTTTTTTGGTTTATGGGATAAAAGTTGTACTACCAGTGGAAGTGGAGATCCCATCCTTGAAGGTTCTAAAATAAGTTGAATTAGAAGAAGCTGAATGGATTTGAAATGCTATGAACAGTTAAATTTCATAGAAGAAAAGAGATTGACTGCATTGTGCCATGGTTAGCTATATCAAAAAAGAATGATGAGGGTTCATGAAAAAAAAGTTTGACCCCATTGCTTTCGAGAAAGAGATTGGTCTTGAAGAGAATCCTCCCAACCCAGCATGATAATAGAGGAAAATGGACTCTGAATTGGGAAGGACCGTATGTGGTGAAATAAGCTTTCTCTAGTGGAGCATTGATACTGACTAAGATGGATGGAAATGATTTGCCCCTTCCTATAAATTATGATGTTGTGAAGAAATACTATGCTTAAAAGAAAAAGGTAAAAAGAAAGAAAAAAAAAGGAAAAAAGGAAAAAAAGAATGAAAAAGGAGGACTTAAAGCGAAAACCCTAAAAGGGTGGTTTGAGTCATAGGGGGTTTATCTAAGTTGAAACCTAAAAAGGTAGCTTAGATAAGGAGAATATAGCATCAAATCTAAAAATTCATTGGCAGGAAGGCTAGCAAATTCGGAGGAGCTCTAAGTTGTTAAGTGCATCAGATGATTAGATTTTCAGAAGAACCTTGAGATGTGTTATCATGATTGTTCGATTGTTCATTTTTTGGCATTGTCTCCCTTTGCCTATTTTTGTAATTCCTTCTTGGTCGAAGTTTGCCAACATTTTTGCTAATAAAAGACATTCTATTTCACTCTTTGTGTGCCTCTTCTGTTGACTGTTTCCCAACCATTATTATTCTTTTCTTCTTAATACCTTACAATGGAAGAAATGTGCAAATGCATTCTTACTTTTGAGTTTGAAATAATGATTGATAAATGAATAATGGCATGAAAGATTTTTAAATTACAGAAGTCAAGAGTGATAAAGGCAGAATCAAGATGTTCAGTTCCTGATAAAGACATCGAATTTGGAAAGAGATTTCTTATAGAAAAAATGTGAGAATTAAATGGAAGAGATGATTGAGAGTTACACTGGCTTGATCTTAGAAGAATAGCATAACTTGGTCTTTGAAGAATCAAGGGTTCGAGGCCCAAGAAAAGAGCTCGAGAAACTTGAATACCACAATTGAATAGGAATTAATTAGCCAACATTTGCATAGTATGCATTGAATTTCACACGCATTGCATAGCATATACTACATTCAAGAAAATATAGTGCATAAATTCAAGAAGCAAGGGTATTCCAAAATCTCACATGGAGAAGATAGATGTGAAGACATTTTTAAATTTGAGAAAAAACTTGTCAAGTAAGTTTCTAATCCTTGAAATAGGATATCTCTCGGTATCATGGTTGATTTGTAAGACCTTTGGGCATAATCTCCTTAAATTCTTTCAAACACGATTTTTAACTCCTTTGGACATGATTGTCAAGGAGCATTTACTTTCAAAGTTATGATGCCTCTGATTAGAGGAGCCTTGTTTATTTTTTCAAAGTCGTTGAGCCTCTGTTTAGAGAAGCTTTATTTAAGTCGTTGAGCCTCTATTTAGAGGAGCTTTGTTTATTTTTCAAAAGTCATTGAGCCTCTGATTAGAGGAGCCATTTATTTTTAAGGTCATGAAGCCTTTGTTTAGAGGAGCTTTGTTTATTTTTTTTAAAGTCGTTGAGCTTCAGCTTAGGGGAGCTTTGATCAAACTTTTAACTAAAAAAAAAAGAAAGTGTTGAGTTGAGTCTTGAATGGGTGTCTACGTCTTTACACAATTCCTGTTTCATAAAAAATGTGCAAAGAGGGGTAGCTGTAGACATCCAATTTGGTCCAAGCCCGGATCAATTAGGCTTGGTCTAAATAGGTAAGCCCATTTTGTATTTTTATTTTGTATCTTATTTATTTATTGCTATTATTATTATTTATTAATATATATTTTTATCTATTAATATATATTATTATTTATCTATTAATGTATATAAACTTTTTATTATTAACTATTATCTATTATTTATCCTTTTTTTGCTGGGATTAAAGGATATTATCAGAAAAAGTTGGAATTTTGCTTTGAATTTAGGATTCAATCAAAGTCCAAATTGGATTCAAAGATTGAATTCCAATCTAAGAAGGAATTGGGATTGATTAGAAACTCTTCTAATCAATCCCTATAAATAGGTCCACAGAGAACACACACAGAGAAAAAACATAAAGCTAAAAAGGGTTCTGGTGTGTTAGAAATAATTTTAGGAATTTGGGGAATTTGTTTTAGAAATTTTGAAGCTTTTTTCTGGAAAATTTCTAGAAATTTTTCAGAATCCGGTGAATTTTTTGGCGACATTTGAATTTTTCGATGACTTTTTCGACCAAATTTAAACTTTTCGGCAAGTTTTTGCCAAATTTCGGTGGAGTTTCAACAGAAATTTGGGTTCAAGTAAAGAGAGGAATGAGGAAAAAAAGGGAAGTGAGAGAGAGGGAAGGGGAGATCCAGTGAAAAAATGGAGGTATTTGCCTTTTATACCCTGTTAAAACGACGTCGTTTTGGTGTTAGTAAACTCAGAGGATCTGCGCGTTTCTGTTCGGTTGACCCGTATCGCAACCAGCTTTCGACCCAAGTTCAATCCGCACCTCAATCATCAAGCTGAGCCGAGTCGAGCCATCTTTTGTCTCTCAAGCCGAGTCGATCCCAGCCGTTCAAGCCGAGCCGCGTTAAGGGTTTTTTTTTCTCATTTTATTATTATTATTATTATTATTTATTGATTAGATTAGAATTATTTGGTATTCCTTATTTTAGGTTTATTTTTATTTTTATTTTATTTTTTTAATGATTCTTCTAAAATAAAAAAATTTTCAAAAATATTATTTTTGGGGAAAAGTTGAAAGTATCAATTTTCCTTAAAAATAAAATTTCCAAAAATATTTTAGGGAAAGTTAAAAGTATCAATTTCCCTTGAAAATAAAATTTTCAAATGCTTTAAGGAAAAGTTGAAAGTATCAATTTTCTTTAAAAATAAAATTTCCAAAAAACATTTTAGGGAAAGTTGAAAGTATCAATTTCCCTTAAAAATAAAATTTTCAAAACAAATATATATATTCTTGGGAAAAATTTGAAAGCATCAATTTTTCTTAAAAATTAAACTTCCAAGGAAAATTGAAAGTATCAATTT
This sequence comes from Durio zibethinus, assembly GCF_047325235.1. Lineage (NCBI taxonomy): Eukaryota > Viridiplantae > Streptophyta > Magnoliopsida > Malvales > Malvaceae > Durio > Durio zibethinus. The sequence continues at coordinate 22,507,091 of NC_143180.1, forward strand.
CCCTTGAAAATAAAATTTCCAAATGCTTTAAGGAAAAGTTGAAAGTATCAATTTTCCTTATGTAAAAGCAATGAGTTTTCTTTTTTAAAAAGAGAGGAAAAGATTTATATCAAAAGTTGAATCATTATTCCTTTTTTTTTCTTTTTATTTTAAATAATCCGATGATAAAGCCTCTACAAGTGAAACAGTAGTCTCCTTGCATCCTCTTGAGGTGAGGAAATTTTCTCAATTTTTTGCTAAAAGTATTAGAGTCAATTGAGAATAATTTCCAATAATTAATTACTTAATAAATTTTTAAAGCTTATTGGATAACACAAAATTAAGCTGGTACCATTTTTCGATAGGCGTTGTGAGGGTGCTATAACCTTCCTCACACATAACCGTACTCCCGAACCCTGTTCTGGTTAGTAGACCTGAACTTATTCTTTTAGAGACCCTTAGGCTTAGGTGTTCCTTAAAAGGATAGATTCCTTAGGTGGCCAATCGCACCTAGATAAAAAAGATTGGTGGCGACTCCTTCAAGTCAATGTCTAGCGATAGGTCCTCGGATCTATATGTTATGACAGACTCCATGAAAAACTCTTTGTTGAAGACCATCTTTTTTGGCAAATGTTCTTTATGCAACTTTATGATATGAGTATGAATCATGCAAAAATGAATAAGAAAAAGATTAGTACACTGAATAAAAATAAAAAAAATACATAAATAAATTAGGACATCATACATAATAAAAGAATTGAATCTTAAGCTTTTGGTCAATCCTAAAGGGAAGGAAATGGCTCTATCTATAGGTTAGGCATTTCTAAGGTTCATTATATGTGGTTTAAGGTTGAAAATCTTAAGGTTCCCAAATTGCTCCCTACACCATTGTCCATCACAAATTAGTAAGACACTCTAATCCTCACCCATTATAGGCTACAAGCGAAAAAGGTTCAATTTGAGTAGGAGTATTTCGCTAGCCATATAGAGGCATTAAAACCTCACAAAAGGTAGGTACTTTACTCCCTCTTAGAGGGACAGAGCTGAGCTCATATTATGCATATACATATGAATGACATAATAAACAAAATTAATAAATAAATAAACAAAAATCCTTTTTTAGAAAAAAATCAATTTTATTACGCTTTTGGATAATACAAATTTATTTGTTGGCCTGACTCTTGGCTTATTTCCAGTGGAGTTGCCAACTATTATAATGTTAGGTCTATGAACCTGCAGCTAGACACTAATTTAAGGAGTCTCCACCAACTTTTTTTATTTAGATGCAATTGGCCACCTAACTGAATCTATTCTATTTTAAAGAGAAATCTTAAGTTTGACTTAGGTATCTTTAAAAGGTAGAGTCATTGTCTATAAAACCAAAACTAGGTCTGAAAGTACAATTATATGTGAGAAAAGTTATAGCACCCCCATAACGCCCATAAAAAAATGGTACTAGCTTAATTTCATATTATCCATTGAACCTTAAAAATCTTACCAGATAGTTAATTATTGGAAATTATTTTTAATTAACTCTAATACTTTTGGCAAAAAATTAAAAAAATTTCCTCACCTCAAGAGTATACAAGAAAACTACCGTTTATCTTCCAGATGCTTCATTGTCGGATTATTTAACATTAAAAAAAATTTCAAGAAAAAGAAATTAATACTTCAACTTTTTTTAGAGATTTCTTTTCTTATTTTATTTTATTTTTAAAAAGAAAAGATTAATGACTTTATTCAAGAAAATTTGATACTTTCAACTTTTCCTTAAAAAAACATTTTTTGAAATTTTTATTTTTGAAGAAAATTGATACTCTCAACTTTTTCTCCAAAAAAAAATATCTTTTGAAAATTTTATCTTCAAGGAAAATTGATACTTTCAACTTTTCCTAAAAAAAATATTTTTTGAAATTTTTATTCCCAAAGAAAATTGATACTTCCAATTTTTTTTTAAAACCATTTCTTGTGAAATACATTTTTTTTAATTTTATTTTCTAAGAAAAATTAATACTTTTAACTTTTCCTTAAAACCTTTGAAGTTATTTTTTTATTTAAGAAAATTTGATACTTTCAACTTTTTCTCAAAAAACGTTCTTTTATAAAATACATTTTTTGTAAATTTTAAATTTTTTTAAAGAAAATTTGTATTTTTAACTTTTCTTTAAGGACATTTTTTAATATTATATTTTTTGAAAGATTTTTTTTGAAGGAAAATTGATACTTTCAACTTTTTCTCAAAAAATATTTTTGAAATTTTTATTCTCTTTAAAGAAAATTAATACTTTCAAATTTTTCTAAAAAAAAAATTAAAATTTTTACCTTCAATAAAAATTGATACTTTTAACTTTTCCTTAAAACATATTTTTTAAACTTTTATTTTTTTAAGAAAATTGACACTTTCAACTTTTTGAAAGAATATATGTTTTTCTGAAAATTTTTTTCAAGGAAGATTGATACTTTAATTTCTCCTTGAAAAATTATAGTTTCTACTGTTTAGAAAAAATTGATACTTTAAAAAAACATTTTCTACATTTTGATTTTTTTAAAGAAAGTATTTTCATTTTGTTTAAAACATGTTTATTTTCGAGAAAAAAATCCCTAAAAAAACTTATACATAATTGAATAAGTGTCATTGATTTATGAAAAATAAACAAATAAATAAGGAAAAAAAAGAAAAAGTAGAAAAAGTTTACCTTTGGGCTTAACTTGGCTCAAACGTGGTACGGCTCCAAAGATAGACGTGATTGAAGTAGCTTGCTATACGGCTCAGCTCGGATCGGCAACTCAATAAAGGATGAGTGACGTGGGTAGGCCGGTTAAGGAGCTACGAGTCGAGTTGAACTTTGGGTGACTCGTGGATCTTGCCCACTTTTGAAGTCTAAAATGGCTTCGTTTCATGCTTGTATAAAAAGTAAGAATTTTTTTTCTTCAAATGCTTCCCCACTCTCTCTCTCTCTACCTTTACTATTTCTTACTTTAGGTGATTTTTTATTGTCATTTTTCGTTAAATGTTGCCAAAAAACTCATCAGTATCTGGGCTAACCTCTGGATTCTAGAAATGGTTTGTCAAAAACTAGGAATCCAACCAAAAAACTCACCAAAAATTTTGAATTTTCACCAAAAATTTCAAATTAATTTTGGAATTTCCAAAAAATTCTCATAAATGTAGAAAAATTGAAAAAAAAAAACCCTAATCCTCCTATCAAAACAATAAATTCCCTATAAACCTCATTGAAAAAACTATAACTCCTTTGAAATTTGTTGATTACTTTTTTCCTCTTTTTTTTGTCTTCTCTCCATCTGTCCTCTCTTTTATGATTGCCAGGGTTTATATAGGGGTTGGGCATGAGGTAATGAGGATTCAAAAATCAAAATCCCCTCTATCCTCTCATCTATTTATCCTCATTTTAAAAAGAAATTCTTTTTATCAGAATTTGAAATCCCTAATCTTAGAGTTTCATTAGGACTAAACTTCTGTTTTTATTTATTATTTTTTAATTTGATTATCCTTATTTGAAGGTCAAGAAGTGGGTGTTTACATTAATTTCTGATTAAATTCTCCCTCTACTATATTTAAGTGATATACTTTTATTTAACCCATCGACCTTGCATATATAAGAAGCAATTTATTTTTAAGGATTTAACTAATTTTAATTTAATTTATTAATGAAGTGTCACCATTAGTGAATCAAATCTTTAACTGCATATATATTAGATTGCATAAACGTTTGAATACAAAGGAGAGAAAAAAGGAGATTAAGAAAGCAAATTATATTCGTACCAAGAATTATTATCCAAATTGTTAGCACCTAATTAGCCACAAACTCCATAACCCACAGTTTTCCCAACTTGATGATCATGAAAAGATTGGGAAATGGAAACTATTGACTGGTAAGGGCTTGAACAACCTGTTGTATGGTTGGTTAAAGTTGGGGATTGCCATTCAAGCATGCAAATGCTACCTTCGTAGTAAAGACTACATCCTTTGCAACTTGGTTTTTTGGTAGTGGGAAACGTTGGTCGATCACATCTTTATGTAAAACCTGTAGGTCATTAGGCATCACTATTGATGTCGACACTAATAAGGATAAACATGATAGAAGATCACCAAGATGCCTTCCTATAAGAACTTCCATTGTTAGAATCTCAAAACTATAGACATCACATTTCTCATCTACCTTCATTGTATAAGCCAATTTTGCTTAAAGGAATATATCCAATCAATGTGCTCTATTAAACACGAAATATATCTAACCAATACACTATTTTATAAGAATATTAAGAAGATTATAAAATACATGTTGAAAAACATTGTGAACGTTTAAAAATTTACATTAAAAATTGAAATTCAGAAGTTCAAATAAAATTTTACATTTAGTTCATCAATTTGATATATTGAATATTGAAAAATTAAGTGTTAAACTTCAAAGATCATTTGATACTTGAATTATAGTCAAATTCTTAATTTGATACTTAAAATTTGAAAAGTTACAATCATAATACTACTTAAACTTTGTTTTGACGAATCAATTTGCACACAGAACTAACACTTTTAATTGAATGATGACATGTTTAAAGCATCTTAAAAAAAAAGAGATATCAATAAATACTTGGAGTTATGTACACGACAGTGCCAGCAAGTGAGGTCCAATTGGAAGTGTCAGGCTATAAAAGCCTGGCTATGCGAAAATCTGAGACATAAGCCACATAATCCAAATCTAGAAAATTATCGCTGGAAATGTCTGGATGAATTATAGGTGGTGAATGGCCATGATGCATATAAGACAAGGCATTAGTCACTCGTTTTACGACATTTAGCCTCTTCTCCCAATCCAACTCCATTGCCTTGTCCTTGTTGCTTAACACCATTCTCAAACTTCCTCTTCTACAAACTCAAAACCAAAAATGAGTTCTTTGGATGTGAACAAAAGCCATACAGCTTCACAATATTACGATGCCTTATTTCTGATAAAGCATGAATCTCACTTTCAAAGGCTATCAAGTTGTTGGAAATCATGCTATCTTCAGATTGGTGAAGTTTCTTCGCAGCAACCACCTCACCAATGGGTAACACAGCTTTATAAACAGCTCCATAGCCTCCTGAACCAATGCAATTGTTAGAGCTAAAATCTTCAGTGGCTTCAATAATGTTCTCATAGAGTATTCTTCCATTATATCCCCATACTGTGAAAATATCTCCAAGTTTTGCCTCCATTGACTCAGATTTTCTAGTTCGTTTCTTTTGGCAAAGAATAAGGAAACTTCCAACCATGATAAAGAGCAAAAGAATTAGACCAAAAAGTGGAAGCATAATGAAAATGATGACTTTGGTGCTTTTTCTATGAACGACAACACAAGGCATTAGTCCAGTGGCATTACCACATAGGCCCTTATTGTTGCTTAAGGCATCAAATGAAGCCTCATGAAATTCCTTGATGTTTGGAATAGGGACAGATGGGGTCTCTACTAGGATGCAAAAGGGAATCCAACAAAATGAACAGGAAATCACTAAGCTTTAAAATGAAATCCGGCAGATCGATGCAAAGATGAAGAAATTTGGGGAGATAGATGTCAAGATGGAACAAATGTTTGGAGTTGTGCAAAATAAGCTACTAGAACATTTGAAAAAGTTGTTGGAGATGGCTCCTAATGATGGTAGCTCGATGTCTAACAAGCAAGAGCGAGACTTAGTCTCCGTTAGCAAAACATAGAGGAAGTAGGGGATAGAGCCTGATTGTGATACAGACAAACCTTCCTCTGGTGAAACGATGCTCAACAGTTCTTCACTTTTAGATCAACCTAAGTACTTCGTTTCTCATTCATGTAAGCTGGTCATGATTTCAAGGATTGGGCTTTGAAAATAGAATAGCGCTTTGAGGTTGATTATATCGATTAACAAAGTTTTTTAAAAACTTAACACTTGTCTTATTCGAGTATATTTATAAAAAATTAACAAACTTGATTAATTATTTAAATAGATATAATGAGTTTTTAAATAACACTATATAAATAACAATCCAAATATTAACTGGATATAACAACTTTAAAAATAATTTGTATAATTAAAAATTACCATAGTAATTGCAAAACATGTATAATTTTTTTTTTTAATATTGTGTAGAGTTTATAAAAAAAAATTATGTAGAGCCTACACTTTGGAGTGGTGGTCTCTTACACAAATTTTTTTAATTGGCTAATTACAAAATTGAAATAAAACTTGTAGATGAAATTAGCCTTTTTTTTTTTTTTGCCATTAATTTTGTTCAAAGCCTATCGTTTCTCCAAATAAATAAAACAAGAGTACTCTTCACCATATCATAAAGAAAAGCCGGAGAAAAAGTTATGAAAAGTCATTGATATTTAATTTGAAAACATGTTGGACTAAATTCAACTATAATTTTAGTTTGGGAAAAAATGTTTTTTATTTTTGTTAATAATTATGTATTGTTATTTATTGGCTATATATTATTATTATTAAAATTTTGGATTAAATTTAATTACAGTCAAACCCTAGCTTTAATTAAATAGTAAAAAGGAAAAATATTTTGTGATGATAAGCCCTTGAATTTTTCATATAAGCCTCCATCCTTCTATTATATTCAATTAAGTCCTTAAAATTTTATTTTTGTCTAATTAAGTCTTTAAAATATAATTTTGTTCCATTAAACTCTTTTTTTTAGATGAAAATTGCAAAAAAAAAAAAATTATTTCTTGCCAAATCAGCATACATGTCATAGTTCCTTCAATGATGCCAACATTTACATAGCATATATTTGAAAATATAAAAGCTCTTTGGATGCTAACGTGGCCTATTCTATGAGTCATTCGTAAACAACAACTCAAATATTTTATTTTGTAATGTTAGATTTAACAAATACAATTATTACTGTTAACATGGTAAAAATAGCAAATTTTAATGGTTTTATGTAAAATAAGACTTAATTAAATAAAAATAATGTTTTACGTTTTTAATTAGATAAAAAAATTTATTTGAGAAATTTTTGAGAAGTATAACATTTTTTAGCATTTTAGTAAAACAAAATTACAAATTAAAGGTATATACTTTAAAATCATCACTCAAATCCGTTTTAAGTATACTTAATACAATTACAATTAAATTTTGAATGATTTAAAAATTTGGGAATGAAGAAAGGTTAGAAAGATGAAATTGTGAGAAATAATGTGTATCAATGTGTATAAGACTAAATGGTGAGTAAATAGTAAAATCAAAAAATTATTGTGTGAAATTGTGTTTATTGTGATTTGGTGTACTCACCAATTGTATTCTTTGTTTGTTCAAACAAATAAAAAAGTGATATCAGAATTGCTGTAGCTTTCCAAAGCAAAAGTATTGTGCAAATCGATACTATGGCAGAATATTACAATTGACACTGAAAGTCAAAATTCTACGTCTGGCCATTAGTTACATTTCAGAAATAGGAAATGTTGAACATACAAAATAAGTGCTTAAACACAGTTGTTCTATATGACAGCCAATTCACTATAAAAGCTTTACTAGAGTGCTTAAACATTTTCAATACAAAGAATTATTATTCAAATTATTAGCACCTTAATATTAGCCACTGCAGACTTCATGATCTCACAATTCTCCTAATTTTATGACTGAGAAAGGATTGGGCAATGGAAGCGATTGACGGGTAAGGCCTTGAGCAACTTGTTGCATGGTTGGTCGAAGTTGGGGATTGCCATTCAAGCAGGCACATGCTAGCTTTGTAATAGAGACAACATTCTTTGCAACTTGCCTTACTGGTGGTGAAAGACGTTGGTCTATGACATCTTTAAGTAAAATTTGTTGGTTGTCATTTGGAAGTGATGTTGATGCCGATGCCGATGCTAATGACAACGATGACAAAGATGAAATCAAATCACCATCATACCTCCCTATAAGTATTTCCATTGATAGTACCCCAAAACTGTAAACATCACATCTCTCGTCTACTTTCATTGTATAAGCCAACTCTACATAGAAAAATATATCTAATTGATGTGCCCTATTAAGCAATAAATATATCTAATCAATACCCTATTATGCAACAATATTGAGAATATTATAAAATAATGTTGAAAAGATATTTCGAATGTTTAGAAGATTACATGAAAAATGAAATTCAGAGATTTAAATAAGATTTTATACTTAGTTCATCAATTTGATATATTGAATATTGAAAAATTAAGTGTTAAACTTAAAAGATTAATTACACATTTGATGCTTGAATTGGAGTAAAATTCTTTGATACTTAAATTTAAAAAGTTACAATCTTAGTACTACCTGCACTTTGTTTTAACGCATCAATTTGCATACAAAACTAACACTTTAATTGAATGATGACATGTTTAAAGCATCTTAAGAAAAGAGATCAATAAATACCTGGAGCTATGTACCCGAAAGTGCCAACAAGTGAGGTCCAATTAGAAGAGTCGGATTTTAAAAGCCTGGCTGTGCCAAAATCTGAGATATGAGCCTCATAGTCCAAATCCAGAAGAACATTGTTGCTGGAAATGTCTCGATGAATTATAGGTGGTGAATGGTCATGATGCATATAAGACAAGGCATTGGCCACTCCTTTTACAACATTTAGCCTCTTCTCCCAATCCAACTCCATTGCCTCGTCCTTGTTGCTTAACACCATTCTCAAACTTCCCCTCTCTACAAACTCATAAACCAAAAATGAGTTCTTTGGATGTGAACAAAAGCCATACAACTTCACAATGTTACGATGTCTTATTTCTGATAAAGCGTGAATCTCGCTTTCAAAGGCTTTCAAGTTGATGGAAATCATGCTATCTTCGGATTGGTGAAGTTTCTTCACAGCAACCACCTCACCATTGGGTAGCGCAGCTTTATAAACTGTTCCATAGCCTCCTGAACCAATGCAATTGTTGGAGCTGAAATCTTCGGTGGCTTCAATAATGTTCTCATAAAGTATTCTTCCATTATATCCCCACAATGTGAAAAAATTTCCAAGTTGTGCCTCCATTGACTCAGATTTTCTGGTTCGATTCTTTTGGCAAAGAGTAAGGAAACTTCTAGCCATGATAAAGAGAAAAAGAAGACCAAAGAATGGAATCACAATGAAAATGATGACTTTGGTGCTTTTTCTATGACCGTTGCTAGCAGCAGCGACAGCACAAGGCATTAGTCCAGTGGCGTTACCACATAGGCCCTTATTGTTTCTTAAGGCATCAAAGGAAGCCTCATGAAATGCCTTAATGTTCGGAATAGGACCTTCTAATTGATTGTAAGATATATTCACAACTGTCAAGCTTTGCAAATAATTAAAAGAATTTGGGATGGAACCATTGAGCATATTGTGAGATATGTTCAATATTTCCAAGGAATGTAATTTTGCAAGCTGTTGTGGTATCTCTCCAATAAGTAAATTCTGACTTCAATCTAGATTTTGAAGACCATTTATGTAGCTTATTGAAAATGGAATGCTTTCTTCAAGTTTATTCTTGCTCAAGTTCAGGTCCAATAACTTTGAGCAGTCTCCAAGTCGAATAGGAATCGGTCCACTCAAATTATTTGATGCCAAGTTAAGATGTTGTAGATTTGAAAGAACTCCAATCTCTGGTGGAATTTTGCCTGAAAGTTGGTTACCACTAAGCAAAAGTTTGTACATTAGTTTCAATGTTTCCAATTCCTTGGGAATCTCACCAATGAGATGATTTGAAGAGACATCGAGTTCCTGTAATTGAGTTGCATGCTTCAGCTCAGGTGGTATCTTTCCAGAAATGTTATTATTGGAGATCTGTAGGCTTGCTAGACTATGGCATTGCCCCCAGTTTGGCGAAAGTTCACCATAAAATTTGTTGTTGCTTAATGCAATATAATTCAAATTAGGATATATACCGAAAGCTTCTGATATATTTCCTGTCAACTGGTTTCCTTCAAGCCTAACTCTGTATATGCTTTTGCAGTTTCTTAAACTTGATGGGATCGGACCCCTCAAATTGTTGTTAACAGCCCCAAGCTTTCCGAGTTGTCCACCGTGGCATACATTCTCTGGTAATGGACCACTGAAATGGTTGTCCGATATTTGGAATGATTCCAAATGAGTAAGATTGCTGAACGAAGGAATTGGCCCTGATAAATGATTAATTTGAAGATTTAACTCCACAAGCTTCGTCATGTTTCCAATTGAAGCAGGGATTGAACCAGAGAACATATTTTGATCAAGGTCGAGAGTAGATAAGCTGGTCAATTTTCCTATGGAAGCAGGGATTGAACCATAAAACATATTTTGATGAAGGTAGAGAGTAGATAAGCTGGTCAAGTTTCCTATGGAAGCAGGGATGACACCGGTGAGATTATTACTTAACAACTGCAACGTGTTAAGAGATTGCAGCAATCCTATTTCATTGGGGATAGAACCAGAGAGCTGATTTTCATACAGATAGAGCCATACCATGTTACTTAAGTTTCCTATAGATGTTGGGATAGGACCAGTTAGTTGGTTGGTTGAAAGATCAAGCATATTAAGTGACTTCATCATTCCAACTTCTTTAGGTATGGAACCATTGAGCCTGTTTTCAACGAGGACAAGTCGGGACAAATTGTGCAAGCCTCCAATAGAAATAGGTATTGGACCGGTGAGATTGTTCGCATTAAGGGTAAGTATAGAAAGTGAACTCAACCTTCCGATTTTAGAAGGAATACTTCCAAAGAAATTATTCAGTGACAAGTCAAGCCAAGTGAGCGTGGAAAGGTTGCAAACCTCTTCAGGTATAGAACCACGTAGATGGTTATCACGGAAATTGATGTAGGAAATTGAACTCAACCTCCCTATTTCTTGTGGAATGGAACCATTGATCTCATTATTTGCCAAGGAAATGAACTCAAGACTTTTCAATAAGGAAATTTCCGATGGAATATTCCCAGAAAAAGTATTGTATGACAAGTCAAGGTGAGTGAGCTTGGAAAGGTTCCCAATATGTGAGGGAATGGACCCATACAGTGAGTTGTTATGAAGGTTAAGCCACACCAGGTTAGGGAAGAAAAAAAAGTTAAGACTATGAAGTGTACCTTTCAAGTTCAACATATGATCTGGAAGGCTTAGATTGGTGATGGTTCCAGCCATGTCGCAAGTGATTCCGACCCAGTTGCAATGGCTGCCTCCAACCCACGAAGAGAGCAAAGTTTGGGTGTTGTTGTCAAGGCTAGCTTTCCATTTTAGAAGAGTTTCTGTTTCATTTGCAGCAATGGAGGATGAAGAAGCAAAAACAGGGGGAGACTGATGCAGGACGAGCATGAGGAAGAACAGGGCTTTGAATGGTATCATGAAAGATGCCATGATTTGGATGGTTCAAAAAGTATTGTTTGTTAATTGTTGTAAATTACATTGGCTGGCATGGTCAGGTATTTATGCAAAATACTAGAGCATTTCAGCCACTACAAAACATCCACGTCAAGTGGAAAAATACAATTTTAAGACCTACTGGTCTTTTCCGTTTAAATCAATTTCCTTGGAAGTTTTTTATAAAAAAAAATTCCAATATAGAAAAAAATTATAAATATTGATATTTAAATTTCAGACCTATTGTGATGATATAAATTAATTAAATTAAATTAAAAAAAAATTATAGATATTGATTACTGATTTTTTTATTTTCTTTTATAAAGTAAATAAAAGATGATTTTATTTTGGTTAATTTACGTTTATTTTAATCAAAAGTAAAGGTTAAAATAATTTTCATGATAATTAATTTCAATGAAAATTTTATATACATCAATAAAATTTTTAAACTTAGAAAAATGAGATTATAAGATTATGACATATCATTAGGTCATAATTAAAAAAAAATAAGTATGTGGAGAAATTAATGAATTAAAAATTATCTAATATAAATTTTTTAAATTTTATAAACAAAATTAAAAAATTACACGTATTTTATAATAATATATTTATAAAAATTAATAAATTTTTAAAAGCTCTATTGTCTATATATCTATATAAAATAATAATTCAATTATTAAATGAAAATACCAATTCTATAAACCATAAATCAACAGTCAAGTTAATATATAAAATAATAATTCTAAAATATGTGTAAATTTTTACATTTAATTTGGTTCAAGCCAATCTTTTTATCTAATATAAAGTCTTATATAATTCTTTTGGCCACCCATTTCTAATGTGTTCATGGTAGCAATTAAATTATATATCAGAAGATATATAAGAATCATCAACATTACAATGCAACAGAAAAGACTTAAATGAATTAAATGAAATTTTATAAATGAAGTTAATATCATACACATTTTAGTCTTAATTTTTAAAATTTAATATCTTTTTTATTTCTATTTAGGTAAAAAACTAAAATTTTCATCGAATTTGGATAAAATTAACATCCCTAATGCAATGGGAATCATTTAAAGTCCAATTAAATTGGTAATAAGATTGATTTAGGTAAGATTAAAAATAGCTATGAGATTGGATACTATATCTATGATATTAAAATCAATTGTGAATATATATATTTCGACGCAAATAAATCATGCAAGTGAGTTGAATTATAGTTAGAAAAGAAATAATTGTTAAATATATTAAATTAAAATTTATATGTAATAAAAATTTTAAATTATTTAACATTTATAAAATTAATAAATAATTGAAAATTCATTAAATTATTTTTTATCAAATAATAATTTTATTGATAAATAATTAAAAACTAATAAAAATAATAAAATATCAAATGATTTTTTTCTTTAATTTTTTATTAATGATGTAGTTATCTATTTTTAGTTAAAATAATAATATAATATAATATTAAATTTATAGTTAGTTATTAATTTTTTTATATAATAATAAAATTTATTAAATAATAATTTTTAATGAATATATATAACAATAATTTTATATATTTATAAGTTTATTATATAATAAAAATTTTCATTATATTAAATTAAAAAACTATTTCATAATTTATTAATTAAAAATAAAAAGAGAGCAAAAATGTCAACAATGTCTAAAGCTCCCTGTACCCCTTTCCGATCAATGCAGTTTAAGTCTTACACCGAAGCTACGTAAACATAATCAAATCACACCTTTGTGATCCAAATAGCAAAGCACAGTGTAATTGTATCAAAAAGTGCTTAAATGCATTAAACAGTGACACAATTCATTTTAAATGAGGTTTTAGATGAAATTTTGTAAGCAAAATTTGTGAATTTTTTATTAAAAATATTAAATAAAAACTAAATTTAATTAATTTAAATTAATAAATTAAAAAAATTGTGTTACATAAATCGAATTGAGCATTTAGAATAAAAGTATAAAAGCATAAAATAAAGAAATTTTTAGAAGGCATATGATTTAAAAATAATTGACCTTAAATAAAGAGTTTTTTCATAATATATTCTTATGTTATTTTATTTAAAAATAATTTATTATTTATTATTTGAAAATATATTCTTTAATTTGTAAGCTAAATCCAGATGAAGTGAAAAAGTTAGAATTGAATTTGTTTCACATAAGATTTAGAGTTTTGATTCTTATGATATTTTATTTAATATCTTGCAATCAAGTTATTTGATAATTAAAACGAAATTATAACTTTAAAAGCCATATCGATTTTTAAAATATAAATAAATTTTGAAAAATTTTAATCAAATTATTAATTTTAACACTAACTTATTAGAAGTTTCACCAATACGCTAAACATAACAAATTTAGATGAACATTTTAAAATGAAATTTAAAAAATTCTTTACTACTAATTTAATAAAAATTTTAAATTGATAAACTAATAGAGCTCAAAAAAATAAATAAGAATGTAAACAAATACAAAACATATCATTTATTGTTCAATTTTAATCGATATTTATTCAACGGTAAAAATGTCTATCTAAAGAACAAATCAAATTATTTTCAATTTTGTACACTCAATCTATGAAATAAAATATTTTAATTTATCGATTTTGATTTTTAATTTTATTTTTTAAATTTTTTTTCAGTAAAAAAAAACTTTATAAACTTTACCATAACTTTATATAAGTATTTTTCCATTAAAAATACCTATAGAAGCAGATTTTGTCTGAAAAAATAAATTTATTTTGAAATAAATTTGAAATGATTCTAAATTTTGTTCCAACGTGTTTGAACTTTTTTATTGGGTTTATCATGTTATTTTTATAATGGATCCAATTACATATTATTTTAACTCAATTTATGAAAAATACAAGATCATTTCACTTTCTATGAAATATCCACACCAAGTGGAAAAATGCAATTTCAAGACCGGCGGGTCTTTTGCATTTTAATTAATTTTGTTGGATTTTTGTTTGAAAAAAAGTTGCAATATAAAAAAAATTGTCAATACTGATATCTAAAATTTAAATTTATTGTAATTATATGAATTAATTAAATTAAAATTTTAATTCTTTCATAAATATTAATTATTGATATTCTTTTCTTTTCCTTTTACAAAGTAAATAAAAAAAAATAGTTTAGTTTGTGCTTACTTTAATCAAAAGTACAAGTTAAAAAATTTTTGTGATAAATATTTTAAATGAAAATTATCTGATATAGCAACTAAAATTTTAAACTCAATAAATGAGTTTATAAGATTACTACATATCAATAGGTAATAATTACAAAATTAAGTACTTAGAGAAATTAACAAATTAAATTTTATATAATATAAAATTTTTAAATTTTATAAAAAATTAAAAAATTAACATGTATTTTGTAATAACATTTATAAAAATTAATAAAGTTTTAAAAAACTCTATTGTCTAGATATATATATATATATATATATATAATAATTCCATTATTAAATGAAGATACCAACTCTATAGACCATAAATAAATAGCCAAGTCAATATATAAAATAACAATTCTAAAATACGTATAAATTTTTATTCAGTTCAAGCTGATGTTTTATCTAATATGGAGTCATCCATTTCTTTTGGCCTCTCATTTCTAACATATCCAAGGTGCTAATTAAATTATTGGTCGAAAGATACGTAATAGTTGTATTTGTAGACACCCATTTGTATTTGGGGTCAACCGATGACTTTTTTTGTAGTATTATTATTATTATTATTATAGCATACCCTATTCTTATATTATAGTATATTATTATAGTATAGTATATTGTTATAATATATTATTATATTATTATATTATTATAGTATAATATATTATTATGGTATATTATATTATATTCTATTATATTATTATATTTTATTCTATTATTATTATTTTTATCATTTTTCTTTCCTTTTTCTTTTTCAATTTACGATTGAATAAGGTAATTGAAATCTTGAATCAACCAAATCAGAGGAATCCCTTCGGTATAGTCAAAGAATCAAATTAGAGGTTTTAATTCAACCCAGACAAATCAGCAAGGACATAGCCTAAAATCATGCTCGAGTAGAATCCAATTGCAAGATTTAAACCTGGATTGGTTCTATCTTATCCCTAAAATCCCTACTGAGGATTGCCTATAAATTGGACAAGATTTCTAAGAACATGAAAGGATTGGTTTTAAGAGAGAAGAGGCTTGGTGTTTAAAATTCTGGAAAAAATTTTTGGGTGCTGGGTTTATGAGATTTTTGTTTTAGAGTATCTAGATTCAAGGTTTTGGTGCTAAAGAGGGGATTGGATTTTAGAGGGGTTTGGATTTCTAGTTCTCATTCTGGAGTGTTGGAATTGAGATTTTGGATTTCTAGGATTAAGGTTGGTTTCTGAAAAAATTTGAAGAATTTGAAAAAAATCTTAAAAAAAATGGGTTTGGGGATGAAATTTTGAATTTTTCAGTTAAATTTTTTGGTAAAATTTGAGTTTTCTGACCACTTTTTTGCTATTTTTTAAAAATCGGTGAGCTTTTCAATTTCTAGTTGAAAGCTCTTGTCCTTCTTAGAGAAAAGTCAGAAAATTTTCAGTTAGAGAAAGAGAGTAGAGAATTTTTGAGGAAAAACCGAAGACCTTGACTTTTATACTATCCTTATGCAACGTTGTTTCTGAGTGCTGAGATCCACGCATAACCCGAATAGGATCCACACGCCACCTGTGGTTTAACCAAACCCGATCATAGGTTTTCTTTTTTCTATTTTAAATTTATTTTTTGATTTGATTATTTATTTATTTATTATTTTATTTTACTGATTTTTGTTATTTATTTACTTTTATTAATTAACTTATTATTTATTAAATATTTTGCAAAAATTCTTTTATTTTTGGAAAATAATAAAAAAAGGAATAAAATAAAATAAAATTTTTTTTTCAAATAAATTCATGAATCCTACCAAACTATTGGAGAATTTTCATAGATTTAAATTTACGGAATCTACCAAACTATTGGAAAATTTCATAAATAAATTTTAAAAAAATGAAAAATAATATTTATCCTACCAAACTATTAGAAGATTATTTCCTAAATTATGTCTTACCAAACTATTGGAATATTTAATGAATTTTCTCAAAAAAATAAAATTTTATAAATATCTTTCAATAAAATCTCACCAAACTATTGAGAGATCTGCTTCAAAGTAAATCTTACCAAACTATTGGAGGACTTTACTAATTTTTCTAAACAAAATATAGTAATAAATCCAACGACAGAGACTCTTCAGAGTGGGATACTAATCTCTATAAATACTTCTGAGGTGAAAGTATTATCTTAAATTGCTACTAAATTATTAGGACAATTTAAGACTAATTTTCAATATTAAATCTTTTGATAAATTACAAACATGTTTAAGGCTTGGATAATCTGAAATCAAATCGGTACCATCATTTAAATTGTGCTATGGAGGTGATATAACCTTCCTCACACATAACCATATTCTTGAACCTAAAATCTGGTTTTGTGGATTAGAATCTACTATTTAAAGACACCTAAGTCAATCTTGAGACTCCTCTTTTAAATAGGACAAATTTGATCAAGTGGCCAATCACATCTAAATAAAAAAGATTGGTGGCGACTCCCTAAAATCCATGTCTACTGGTAGCTCCATGGATCTATACGTTATGATAGTATCCATTTATTTTGGCCCCTTATTTCTAATGTGTTCATGGGGCTAATTAAATTATTGGCCAGAGTTTGTGGTGATAATTAAATTATTGGCCGAAGGATATGCAATAGCTGTTAACATTATGGTGCAATAGGAACGACTTAAATGAGTTAAATGAAATTGTGAAGGTAAAGTTTATTAAATTTTTTATTAAAAGTAATTAAATAAAATTAAAATTTTAAACTGATAAATTAAAAGGTTTTTTTTGATAAATGAATAATTTATTCATCCAAAAGAAACAAATCAAGTCTACTTAAAAAAAAACAAGAACAATCAGTTTAAAGATTACAAGAGTTTAACCAAAAATACTTAACCACAATAAATTTAAATGATTTCAAGACCCCAAGAATTGCACACAGCCCGATCTTTAAAACAAATATGAACTGAAAGTTAGTTTCTAATTTTTAATTAAATTGTTTCCTTGATGGAACCATAAATGGCATAAATTGGAAGATCTTATTATATATAAATGTGTAAAATTTTAAAAATTTTAAAATAAAATTGATATATTTTTTAGATAGATGAATTCTGTCACTCTATTAATTTAAATTTTTTAAACATTTTTATTAAATTATTTTTGTTAAAAAACTTTATGAATTTCACTTAAAAAAACTTTATTTACATTTTACACAATATGCAATATTCTTCTTCCTTTAGAAGACATAAATGCAAAGAAGTAAAAAGTTTAGGATTATCATTTTATAGTCAGCAATAATTTTATATATTGATAATGATATTTTTAAAAAGAAATTAAGGAGTTGACAAGAATTTATTTAATTTAATAATTAATTTATTTAATTTAATAAATACATTTTAGTAGAATACTTATCAACACTCTAATTCTACTATCAATATGTAGAATAATTTTTTATTTTAAGTATTTGCACGACAAAAGAATTTAGTTTGTCAATAATTATGTAGTCTGTTGGTGGAATTGGATTCTTAGTTTGAGTGGTCATGGATCGATTATCGGCAATCTCATGTCCAAAAAATTATTTTTAATTAATTACAAACTTTAAAATAAATATTAACTCAATATTTCATATTTTCTTAAATAGACTTAATTACAAGAAAAATTGATGATTAAATTAGATTATTTCTAATTTAAATTTTAAAAATTAAATAGTTCAAAATTTAAGTCATTTTATAGATTCAATTTTTGTCTAGAAGAGTTAAAATTCTATGAGAATTTACATAAAAACATACTTTTACATCTTCCAAATAAAAATATCACATTACTTTTTTTTTTTTACTTTTATAACAGATTACTTCACTCTCAATCACTCTTTTTTAAAATTTTTAATATTTATCAATCACTTTCAATATTATTAATAATATTTAAGACTATTAAATTAATATTTAATATTGCTAATTTAATATTAATTCATATTTAATTTTGTTAAATTAGATTACTATTAATTGTTTATTTATTTTTTAATTGATAATTTTTATAATAAATTATAAGGGTAAAGTGGTCTTTTGAACTTATTCTATCATATTGTTTTAACTAATCAAATGTATTAATACTAATTCCTCTTCTGTTCTATTGTAATAACTAAATTTCATAATAAATATTATATTGTTTATTTTATTTTTTATTCTCACAAAATGCCAATTTCATTTCTCATTTATTTCATTCTGCAAATCAAACGTACCATGAGTTCTTAAATTTTTGACAATCCATAACTTGAGATATGAACCAAACTCATGTTTGGAAATCATATGCATACCAATTATGATGTTCACAATAAATAGATTCATTTTTGGATTCGGTTTTCTATGCTTAAAATTTCGCTACTCACTATATTTATACATGTTATATATATTTGTGTGGCAAATATTGCCAAATTGCTACAATTTTAAATGATTAATTTAAGCTAATTAGATGAACATATGAACAATTATTGATCAATTTTATATAAGTGCCCTTTAAAAGCATAAAAAATCTTTTAAAAAATTTTCAATTCACCAATAATATCCTTTTTAAATTTTTGAATAAATTTTAAATGATTAACTTAATTAGATGAGTACCTAAACAATAAAATTTTTATAATGTACGGCCTTCCTTTAAGGTGCCACGTGGCATTATCTTTTTTTTTTATTTAATGATTTTTTATATTTAATAAATATTTTTATTTAATTTTTTACGTGTGGACCCATAATCTAGAAGGCTTAGGTTGGTGATGCTTCCAGCCTTATCGCAGGTAATTCTTAGACTTTTGACAATCAATAATTTGAGGTATGAACATCATGTTTGAAAATCATATGTATACCAATTGTGATGTTCATAACAAATAGATCCATTTTTGGATTTGATTTTTTATGTTTATATTTTCACTACTTACTATGTTTATAAATGTTATATGTTTATGTGCCAAATATTATCAAATTGCTATAATTTTAAATGATTAAGTAAACTATTTAAATGAATACATGAACAATTATTGATCAATTTTATAAACTTATCCGTTAAAAGCAAAAAATACTTCAAAAATTTCCAAATTCATCAATAATATACATTTTTAAGTTTTGAATAATTTTTTAAATGATTAACTTAATTAGATAAGTATATAAACAATTAATTTTCATAAGGCATGGCCTTTCCTTAAGGTGCCATGTGGCATTCATTTCTTTTAATTTGTTTTTATTTTTTATTTAAATATTTTTTATATTTAATAAATAGTTGTTATTTAATTTTTGTGTGTGTGTGGACCCATAATCTAGAAGACTTAGATTGGTGATGCTTCCAGCTCTATCGCAGGTAATTTTGACCCAATTGCAGTGACAGTCTCCAACCCACAAAGAAGAGAGCAAAGTTAGGGTGTTGTCGTCAACTCTAGCTTTCCATTTTAGACTATTTCCCTTTTTATGAAACATTCACATTAAGTGTAAAAATGAAACTTTAATATCGACGGATCTTTTACATTTAAATTAATTTCATTGAATTTTTTTATAAAAAATGGTAACATAAAAATATTTTAAATACTAATATTTAAATTAAGTGAATTAAATTTTAAATTTTCTCATAAATATTGATTATTAATTTTGTAGACACCCTAATTGGTTCGGGCCCAAGCCCATCAGGCTTAGCTCAACAGGGTCCAAGTAGTTAGGCCCAAACTGTTTATTGTTTATGTATTTTTAATTTAATTTAATTTAATTTTATTTTATTTTGATGATTATTTGTGATTTTTTCTCTCGTTTTTTTTATTTATCTTTAGTTTTTAGATAATAATGGGATAATAGCTAAAAAATAGGAAAAAAAATAAAAAAATGCAAATTCTGCTGTGTATGGGGTGTTGGCAGAATTGCAATTGGTTTTAATTTCCTTAGGATAAATCTTAGTCAAAGTGGGAATTAGAGTTGATCATAAGCTCTTTTGATTAAGCCTAAAAATATCCACAGATCACACAGATTAGGAAAACACAAAGAAAAATACAAAAATAGAGAACTCGAAAAAAAAATCACATGCAAAAAAGCCAATAAGAAATTTGTTGGGGAATTCTTTGGGTTAAAAAAATATTTTTTTTGGAAATTTTCTAGAAATTTTAGATTCTGACGAAATTTTTCGACATCGGTTGAATTTTCTAGCGAACTTCTAGCGAATCAACTCAAATTCTGGCAACATTTTTCAGAACCTGGTGAAGATTCAATTGGAGTTCATCTAGTTCTAAGGAGAGAGGAAGAGAAAAGAAAGGGGAACAGAGAGAGGGGAAAGGAGAAATCTAAGGAAAATGACCGAATTTAGGCTTTTATATCACTCCTAGAATGATGTCGTTTTGGCATTAAGAAACCGATTAGGATCCGCGTATTTTTGTTTAAGCAACTCAACCTGAGCACAACCCGTTTTGCCGACTTGCGTCCCAAACCAAACCCTTTAGCAGAGTCAAGCCGAGCTAATCCTCCGAGTTGAGTCTTTGAGCTACTATTTATGTTTGAAGTCAAGCCGCTCTAGCCGTGTTGTTTCTATTTTTTTGTATTTTTTATTTATTTTATTTAGTATTTTATTTATGTGTTTGTTTTCTTAGTATTTTTGCATAATTAAATTTGGGAAACAATAAAACAATAAAAAAATAAAATATTTTTGATAAAAGCATTAATTATCCAATGATGGAATTTATAGAAATTTCAAATGGTAAATTTCTATAAAATTCCTAGGTAAGAAATTTTATCTAAATTTGTCCCAAATGATGGAATAATTTAGACAAAGTTTCAATAACAATAATTAATATTTATTTTCAAAAAAAAGGGAAAAATTAAAAAATAAAAAGATATTAAATTTTTAGGAAGATACCAATTACCCAAGGATGAGATTCTTAGAAATTTCAAATGGTAAATTTCTAAGAAATCTCTAGGTGAGAAATTTCCCTAAATTTGCCCCAAATGATGGAATAATTTAGATGAAATTTCAATAAAAGTAATTGTATTCTTTCTAAAATAAAAAATTTTGTTTGAAAATATTTGATAATTATCCAAGGATGAGAATCTTAGGAATTTCAAATGGTAAATTCCTAAGGAATCTCTAGGTGAGAAATTTCTTTAAATTTGTCCCAAATGGTGGAAGAATTTAAATGAAATTTCAAGAAAAATAATGGTCATATTATTATCTTTCCAAAAAAAAAAAAAAAAAGAAAGACATAAAAAGAATTTTTAAATAGGCCCAAATGGTAGAAAATTTAGAAATTTCAAAAGAGAAAATATTTTTAATTTGGCCCAAATGGTGGAATAATTAAATATATTTTCAATCATAAAAACCAAATAAATAAATAAATAAAAATGATTAAACCTCTTTCTGATGATGGATCCTCTTCAAGAAATCAAATGGGATTCTTGAATACTCTTGAGGTGAGAAAATCTTTTTAAGAATTATACCAAATTGATAGAGAACTTAAGAATTATTTCCAATATTTAACATAAAATTAAAACCATTAGAATCAAGACTTTAGGATAAATTTAAAATTAAATGATACCATCTTTCGGATGCACATGTAGGGGTGCTATAACCTTCCCCATATATAATTGAACTCTCGAACCTTGTTTTGGTTAATAGACTGAAACCTATTCTTTTAGAGACCCTTAATCATGCTTGGGAGCTCTTTAAAAGGATAAATTCCTTAAGTGGCCAATCACACCTAGTTAAAAAAGATTGGTGATGACTTCATTTGTTAAATCTAGCTATAGATTTTTAGATCTATATGGTATGACAATTTTTTTATTTTTTTATAATAAAAGAATATTCTAATTTAATTCATGCTTTATTTAATCAAAAGTATGGGTTATAAAATTTTCATAATAATTTTTTGTAAATGAAAATTATATGATACATAATTCAAAATTTTAAACTCGATAAATGTTATAAGATTATTACACATCATTTAAAAAAATTAAGTACATAGACAAATTAACAAATTAAAAATGATCTAATATAAATTTTAAAATTTTATAAACAAAATTAAAAAATTGACATCTATTTTGTAATAATATAGTTATAAAAATTAATAAATCTTTTAAAACTCTATCATATATATAAAATAATAATTCAAATATTAAATGAAGATACCAATCCTTAAGACCATAAATCAACAGTTCAATTTATAAAATAACAATTCTAAAATACATATAAATTTGTATTCATTTAACTTGATTTAAGCCTATTCGTTATTCGATATGGAGTCTTATCCAATTCTTTTGGCCTCTCATTTCTAACGTATTCATGGTGCTAATTAAATTATAGGTTAGAGGATATGCAAGAATCAGTTAACATTGAATAGGAAAGACTTAAATGAATTAAATGAATTTTGTAAGTAAAAATTTAAAATCATACACATCTTCATCTTCATCTCTTAAATTTAGTAAATTTTTTTTATTTTCATTCAAATAAAAAAACTCTAATTTTTATCAAATTTGGATAAAATTGACATCTCTAGTGTAGTGGAAATAATTTATGATTCACTTGAATAGATGATAAAATTAACTTCTATGAGATTGAAAATAGCAATTAGATTAGTTACTGTATTAGTAAGACTAAAATCAATTGTTAAAACATGTGTTTCCATGCAAACAAGTGACAGAAGTGAGGTAAATTATAATTAGAAAAGAACTCACCATTAAATGTAAGAAGAATTTTAAATTATTTAATATTTATAAAATTAATAAATAATTTAAAAATCAGTAAATTTTTTTATGTCAAATTATAATTTTTGATAAATAATTAGAAACTAATAAAAACAATAATATGTCAAATGATATTTTTCTTTAATTTTTTTATTAATGTAGTTATCTATTTTTAGTTAAAATAATAATATAATATAACACTAAATTTTATTTTTAGTTAATTAATTTTTTATATAATAATAAAATTTATACAATAATAATTTTTAGTTCATAATATAATTATAATTTTATTTATTTATAAGTTTATTATATAATAAAAATTTTCATTATATTAAATTAAAATATTATTTCATAATTTTTAATTAAAAAGTTAAAAAAAAAGAGAGCAAAAATGTTTAAAGTGCCAAAAGTTTGGTGTGGTGGAGCCACATAAACATAATCATACCGTGTTCACTATCCAAACAACAAAACACCTTGCAATTGCAACAAAAAAGTATTTAAAACGCATTGAATAGTAGTACCAATTCATTTTAAATTAAGGTTTAGATAAAATTTTGTAAATGAAATTTGTAAAGTTTTTTATTAAAAATATTAAATAAAAATAAAAATTAAAAAAATCTTGTTACATATATCAAATTAAGAAAGTTTTTAAAATAAAATCATAAAAGCAAAAAATAAAGAAAGGTTTTAGAAGGCATCTGAATTAAAAATAATTGACCTTAAATAACGAGTTTTTCATAATAAAATAAATGGTTGTATTATGTGATATTAATAAAAACAATAATAGCAACTAAATACAAAAATATAAAATATGAATTGTATGACTTATAATTTTATAATAATATTGGTTTGAAATTTATAAATTGTAACAACACTATGATTTATAATTGATTTTATGACATATAAAATTGTTATCAATTTCAACAAATGCAAAATGATACATAAAATTGCTGCAAACGGAAAACCAAAACAAAGTGCAATCTTACCATTACAATTTATTGAGTGCTAAGCTAGCAAAATTTTAAGGAATTAATCCTAACGTTATTCAATGTAAATTTAATATAAATTATCTTTGACTTCTGTGATATATTTTGATTTTGAATGGAAAACCTCTTTTCATCATAGATTTTTTGTTTAAAAAAAATCAATGTTGGTTTAATCAATGGATTAAGAAGTAACAAATTCGTTTATACATACACACACACATATATATATATATATATATATTAATCAAAATTAATTAATTTGTTTTTGCGTCATCTCCCTCTCCTTGTATTTACATTGCAAATTGAGCTCCAATTGGGAGTATATCTCTAATAGGGTTTACGAAATTGCTATACGCTATTTTTTTTTTTTGTTTGTTAAATTAAATATATTTTCATTTTCTTATGAAGGAGCATTATTTGTATACATTTAAGTAATTGTAATCAATTTAATTAATAGAGAAGTATTATAGTGTCAATGTCTCTGAACAATAAGTAGGAATTAAATATGCAAATATAATCATTTATGAAGAGAGATCAACTTACACTAATGTAAAATTAAAAACTTTTATATTTTTTTAATTATTGATGTCAATAGATCCAAGGGATCATAGAAATAAATCAAAAAGAGAAAAATGATTTAATCTTATCCTTTGGATCTATTAAAATTAATGATTAAAAAAAGTTGAAAATTTTTATGTGCGAGTTGATCTCTTCCCATAATTTAAAAATGCAAAGTTTGAATTTTTTATAAAATAAAGTTTAAAATGGTAATTTTAAACTAAAGCAATGGAATACATATACATACATATACATAGAGAACTTAGGTGCTAATTTTAATAGAAATGGTTATTTATTAAAAACTCCACCCACGAGGTATAAGATAATGTTTTATCATTCACTGTATGAATTAATATGTATCATTCCCCTACAGTCATTCAAATAAAATTGCAATAGAAAAACACATTAATGTATTTAATTTGGTAAAAAGAGTAAATTCATAAAAAAAATATTTTGAAAGAAATAAATTTTCATCGATCAATCACCATTATTGTTATTATCTCTTTCTAAATCTAATACCAACAATACTATTGTTTAAACTTTTAATTATTTTTATTTGTTGAATACTTAAATATCTATTTTATTTTAATATGTCAAACATGTTTTTATTTGTTTAAAGAAATTAACAAAAGTATTAAGTTACAAATGAGAAAAGAAAAACCAAGATAATTAATTTGTCAAAAGCTTAAATATAAGTAATAAAAAAATTATTTTCTTAATTTCTTATCTTTTTGAAGTTTAACAAATAATCAATAATATTATGTATATTAATTTAACTCAATCACATAAAATATTTACGAAATGTTAATTTCAGTATTTATGTTAAAATAAACAATCATAAATTTTTTGGTTCACATTATTTAACTAGTAGTTAATCAATATATTCATTGAAGCTACAACCTAATTAAGATTCAGTACTCCATCATTATAGTTATTAATTAATAATAAAAAAATATGTAATAAATTTTAATTAGATAAAAGAAATAATTAACAAAATAAAAAAATTAAAGTAATATTAATTAAATAAATATATTGGTTCCAAAAGACATCTTTCTAATTACAATTTGAAACTCTAAATTGCACATCTCTAGTTCAAATTCTGAAATAAGATATGAGATAAAAGAGTGTTACCATTTACTTGTGATAGAATAACCTAGCACGACTTGTGCCATTTATTTATGATTTATTTTATATATGAGATAAATGTAATTTTCTTATATAATGCGTTTGAGAGATGTGAAACTTCTGTGGAAGATAAAAATTTATTAACTTTGCTTCAATATTCCTTAAATCATTAAATCATTTTTCCTTAAATAGTTTTTTACTTTTTTTAACTTCTCAATATTAGTTAATCAAATCAAACTAAGGGTGTGAAACAATGGTAAATTTAAAACAAAAGAATTTTCTTTTTTTTTTTTTATATCTAACAATAGAATTCTTAGAATATAAACTTTAATTTTAGGTAAAGTGTTGATTTAATAAAAGCATTAAACTTTTTTCCTTTTTTTGGTTTTGTTTCTATAATTGTTTTTAGTATATATTTATATTAGAATGTTGCATCCGTTTTGCATAGGGTTGCTTTCTTTAAAAGAAATTTATGAGAAAATTAAATTAAATAATATGATAAATAAATAATATTACTTGTGAAAAAAATAGTAGCAATAATAAAAGAAAGATAATTATTTCAAAATATTAATTTTAAAAATAAAAAAAACTGTAGAAAATTAAATTAATTTAAAAATGGATAAATTGATAATTTTAAATTTTAATTTACAATTAAATATTATAATCAATTATAATTTTTATTTATGCGATTTTTTGACACATAAATACTATGCAAAGCTATTTAATTATATAAAAATAAATAAATTTTCATGGAAAAATCATTTTGATTATAAAGGAAAAACTTTTTAAAAGGTTGCATTTGACAAATATGTCATTTTGACAAGGAGAAAACACACTCATCACTATTCTTTTTCTATCACCAAAAAAAAAAAAAAAAAACCCAAAAACTTAAACTTTTCCTTCTCTTAAACCCCATTTTCTTGCAACGAGATTTTGACTTGATGGCAAAAAGAGATTTAGTGGATTTGATTCAACTTTGAATTCAATTACACATTTGAAATTTGCCAAAATTTTGAAATTCCTTCTTCTTTTTAGCAAAATAAATGAATTTAGTAAGGGCTTGACCCCAGTTTCAGCAAGAAATGGCGGGTGATATTGCTTTTATAAAATCATGCAGAGAAATATTAGTGTTTTCACATTTTAGGTTCTTTTAATTCTTTTAGCCATAACTTTATGCTTAATACTCATTGGTTTAGAAATAAGAAATTAGCCAACATTTCAAAAAAAATAAATAAGAAAGAAAAAGTAGACAAAATCAATTGCTTTAAGAAATGCAAACTTTCCAACTTTGAGAAAATTTGCATCATAATCATAATTTTTATAAAGGCGTTTGATTCAAATAAAGAAGATTAGTAATCATATTTTTATTTTTGATTATTTGATTATTACATTTGGTTATACAATATTTTCGAGTATCAAGAATGTAAAATTATCAATAATACTAAAATAGGGCTTCAATATCAAATAAATTACAAGCTAAATTGACACCTAAAAATATTCTAACCATGAACCTCTTTTGACACCTAGCTACATTCATAATTAAATTTCATTGTTCTTTTTTCATTTAAAAAAATAGATTCAAATTTTATTTTATAGAAGGAATAATAGATCAATGAACTTAATAAAATATTTTTATAATTTTTATATTTCTTACTTTGCATGCTCTTTTAAATGCACTTTATAGCCAAATATACAATATGCATGAATCCAAATAAATTTGTTTTGCCAAAATATGTGACCACCGCTAATTTCTCTTCCATAAAGAAAGAAAAATAAAATTTTAAGAAGGATTAGTGCAAATAAAACTTGGAACTGAATTAAGGTCATTGCCATGCATAATGGATCCAGGAATTATAATTGGCAAGACAAATTAATATATATGTACAATAATATGCATAAAAAGGATATAAATAAAAATTAATTCAAGTGTAATAAAAATGGACATCTGGCTACGCTCATAGTAATAGTAATTTATTTTGCTTAAGTTTTTATTTCTATTGAGAATATGTTTTAACTTCATTTGAATTTTTTTAATAAAATATAATAATTAATGATAACTTTTGTATATATTTTTAAAATTCTTTTAATTATTTAAAATTAAAATATATTAAACATTTAATTATTTAAATTTATTATTTTATTTTTAAAATAATTAATTTTTAATAATTAATTAATTTAATTTAATTTATTCTTATTTTATAAATAATTTGATAAATTTAATTCATACCTAAAATTAGAAATTAAATAAATAAAAATGTGCCATATAGATAAAAGTATAATTTAATATAATAGTTTAGTACGGAAAATATAGTTTAATATTAAAAAAGATTATGATTTTCAAAAAATTATAATCTAACATATAAACGGACTACAATTTTTTTATAAAATCATAGTCTATATAGATATAGTTTAATATGCCTAAAAACTTTGATTTTTGAAAAAACCAGTCTAATATTTAAAAAATTACAATTTTAAAAAAAAATCGTAATCTAATATTATAAAACTGTAAGTTTTTTTTTTTGGAGTACCCTAGCTGCCCCATCCCGGTCAACTTTCCTCTTTTTCCACCATAATAAAGAAACGAAAAGAAAAGAAAATTAGAAACATCTGAATTGACGTCGATGTCAATCGGTGGAAGACTTGAGAAGTCTTTCGATAAGTCTTTCACATTATTCATGATTTACGTTGTCAAACAATCACTTTGGATCATTTTGGTCGTTAAAATTAGTTTTAACGAAATTGATTATTATAAGAGAAAAATTAAAATTAGTGGTAGAATTTGGATATGAATTAACAATGATGATGCCGACATGTTTTTACCACATTTATAACTTGCGGTCTTGAGTTGAATCCTGTGTATACCACATTTATTAGACTATTAGTGCCATGAACACGTTAGTTTATTAGTCTTTGTGGAAATTATCTTGAAAGGGGTTGAATAAATGCCTGAACATTCATGTTAGCCAATATAATTTATACATAATAATTAACAAAATATTCCTGTGAAATATCCAAATCATGCCTTCTATTTTTTATTTTTCATTAATCAATTATCTATTTAAATTATTTATTGAAGAGTTAAATCCTAATAAAATACATTTAATTTTTAAACATTATTATATAAATGTCATGAAAATTATAGTTGATTTATTCATTATGCGCATAGCACTAATTTAAAACCGGAATAAGAGTAAAATATGTATCCCTCACACCCTACTTGCCCCATCCCAGCTAATTGCCTTTCTCCTTTTCCCACCATAATAAAGAAAGAAAAACGTAAGGAAAAGACAAGAAAAAGTAGAACCATCTTTTATACCAATGTCCATTGGAGGAAGACTTGAGAAGTCTTTCAAGGAGTGTTTTACATCATTCATGATTTACATGTTTTTTCAATGATTTGATCACACCCTAATCTGTAATCAATCAATGCCGACATGTTTTCACCACATTCATGACTTATAGTCTTGAGTTGACTCGCGCGTGTACCGCATTTACTCATATATTAGTCTTTGTGGAAATTAACCGGAAACGGGTTTAGCCATGTTATCCATGCTAGCCAAAGTAATTTATACTTAAATAATTAACAAAATATATATTCCTTTGAACTATCCAAATCATGGCTTTTTTGTTATATATTCCTTTGAACAAATATATATTCCTTTGAACTATCCAAATTATGGCTTCTTTCTTAATATCATTCCAAGTCTTGTTTTTCTCATGCTTGTGTCGGTTCAGCCATCTTATGTTTATCTAAATGAAATTATAAAATATTATTTTTTATTTAATAATACCTTAATTTACATGAAAACTTAACAAAATTTCAACATTTACCAGGCTCAAACTAAAATTTTAATATTTTAATATAGTAGGTTCATTGTTAGTATTAATTTACGCAATTCCTTTGTTTAGGATTATTACACAATTTTAATAATTACAAGAAAACAAAACTTTTAAACATAAACATTTAGCTAATAATAAGTGCATATACATTTAATTTTATTTGGGTCGATTCAAATTTGTTTGATTTTTAATGTTTGATGTCAACATTCTTAGTTGGGGTAGCTTAAGCATTTAAATTAAATTTACTTTGTGTGGGTTTATTTCGGATTAATTATTTCTTTTATTTTACATGGACCAAAGTTTAGTCCAATTCAATTTGGGACAATTTGAAATTAGGTCATAAGGCCTTAAAAGCCTAAACTCTAAAAGCAAAATTTAAAACCCAAAGTTGATAGTGAAGGCTTTGAATACATTTTAAAGCTCAACAATTCAAAAGGCTCAATTTTATTTAACTATTTTAATTAAATGAGAAATTAGACCAAAAAAAGAAGCAAGAACGCAAACTGAAGATAGCACTGCTAGCAACCACTACCCTACACCCCTTGTCATAATGTATAGATCTGTGAACCTACTGCTAGACATAGACTTTAAGGAGTTGTTACAAATATTTTTTATTTAGATGCGATTGATCACCTAATTGAATCTATCTCATTTAAAAGAGAAGTCCTAAGTTTGACTTATGTATCTTTAAATGATAGAGTTTAATCCATAAAACTAGATTTAGGTCCAAGAGTATGGTTACATGTAAGAAATATTATGGTACCTTCACAATGCCCATCCAAAGAATAGTAACGGTTTGATTTCAAATTATCCAGGCTTTAAAATATTTTTATAATTTTACCAAGTAATTTTCTTATTGAAAATTGATCTTAAAATTACTCCAATAGTTTGTTAGTCATTTAAAATAATTTCTTTACCTCAAGAGTATTAATAAAGACTAGTGTCTGACTCTGAAGAAACTTCATCATCAGATTCATTTAATTTTTGAAAAAGCTTTAATTTGTGATAATGAGATCTAGAACTTTGGTATTGAAAATTTTAATCTAAATTATCCAATATGTTGGTAAAATTTTAAAAAGATTTTCTCACCTAAGAATTTATATAGAGATTGCTATTTATAATACTCTTAGTAATTTCGTTATCAAAGATTCAATATGTAATTTTTATAAAAATAATTTATTTTCAAAAATATCTTTCAATATATTGGTAAGATTTTCTATCAAAGATTATCATTCAATATATTGGTAGGATTTTCTAAAAATTATTTTGAAAACCTTTCTTTTTTAGAAAAAAAAGAATAAAAAAATAACTTTCATAATGCAAATAGAATATTATGAAATAAATCTTGCACACAAATTAAGTTCTTGCAAAATATCATACAAATATATAATTATTCATACAAAAATATAAATCATGCAAATTACATAATAATCAAACAAAGTAAAAAAATTGTATTAAAAGAAAAAAAAGTAAAGGAAATAAAATTCAAAACCTTGTGAACCGAGTCAAGGGTAGGAAGCAAGGCCACATGTGGGTCAAAGTCAAGTTGTGGGTTGGACTTCTTCGTGTTGAAAAACGGCACCGTTTCACTGCTCAATAAATGATGAACTTCTAGTCTTTCCTTTCCATTTTCTCTTTACTTTCTCTAGATTTTCTAATTCTTTATCCTTTTTCAAACTAAACAACTAGTTTCAAAAACCACCACCTGCACCCAAAGCCTGATTAAAGATAGCCGCCTGTTTTACCATTCACTGATAATGAAAGTCCAACACAAAACCATTTTTAAACTCTTTGTAAACCCCTCTTTAAATTTTCTCAAGGAACTTAAAAACTAAAACATTAGTAGACCAACCCCGAAACTATCAAGATTTGCTTACTAGCACCACCATTCATCATTGTTCTCCGCTTCTTGTCACCTTGTTCAGACAAAAAAAATCCACAACCTATTTGAAATCCCGGTGTTGAAACCTCACTTTCCCTTTCCTATTTTCTACCCAAAACCTTAGCCAAGAACCCTTTGGAACTTTCCTTTTTGCTACGTAATTGCTGATGTTTTGTGTATGGCTACCCAATTGCTTGTTGCCTTCATTTTCTATCGCTGTTTTTTGCTAAGTTTTTTTTGTATTGGGTACTGTTTTTTGGATGCTTTGTTTGCTTTGATTGTGGATTGGTTTAGTTTTTGGGATTGTGTTTGTTGAATGCTTCTCTGGCTCTATCTCTTGTTGCCCTCTATGCTTCTGCCTCAAATGCCTTTTTTAGCTTGTACTATTTTTCTTGTGATTTAATGAATGCTATCGAATGGGAAAATTGGACTTGAATATCCACTTCCTTTTTTGAAATTTCCCCTTTTGCTTCTTCAATTGCTTTCTATTGCTTGATTGCCCCCTTTATTTTGCCAATTGCTTACTTTATAGGAATCAATCCATTTCAATTTGGACCAATTTTAATATTCATTGGATCTTCTGTGATTTTTACTTTTTCATGAAGATTGAGATCAAAGTATTTCCATAATTGATTCAACCATTAAACCATAGAATCGAATCTTGGATTCTCAAAATTGAGATCTTCAACCACTAAACCACAAAATCAAATCATTGATTCTCTGAATTAAGATATTCAAATTCCCACATTTTTTCTATTTTTGACATTTTTTTAACTTTTCCTTTGACCAAAAATAAAATCAAACAAAAATAAAACAAAAATAAAATTAAGATTAAAATTAAATAAAAACCCAAAACATTTGTTTAGGCTTTTAATCATTGGGTTCAAAATTTTGCATTAAGACTAAATTGACAATCAATACACATTTTAATTCTGATAAATTTTCAAACAAAAAGGGATATCTATAGTTACCTCTTTTTGTGCATTCTATGAAACAAAAATTACGAAAAAACATAAATACCCATTACGTCTGGGCTCAAATTATTCAATGTTTTTTTTCCTTTTTTTTTGTTTTGGTTTTTGTTTGTGTTTCAAAAAATTCCTTAAGAATAAAGGCACACCACTATAAAAAATAAAAGACTCCTTCAGTACGAAGGCACACAACTTTAAAAACTAGGGATGACACTTAAAGGTTTTAACGATCTTGCCCAAAAGTCTTATAGATCTCATCCAAAGAACTTAAAGATTAGGCCTATAAGTCTTACAAATTGTTCTTAACAATGAAAAAATGCTCCTTTAAAACAAAGGCTCCATAACTTTTAACAAAAGGTACCTAGAGAATTTAAAAGATCATGCCCGAAGGTCTTATAGATCATGCCCAAAAGACTTGGAGACTACGCTTAGAGGTCTTACAAATCTCAACTTTAAAACAGATTTAGCTTAGAAGACTTACGAATCTTGCCTGAAAAACTTAGAGATTATTCTTAAAGGTCTTACAAATCTCAACTCTAAAAATAGATTTAGCTAAAAAAACTTACAAATCTTACTCGAAGGACTTAGAGATTATGCCATGACGTCTTATAAATTAAACTTCAAAAAAGCTTTTTTAAATAAAGGCCCAACCACTTAAAAAAAAAGATACCTAGAGGTTTTAAAAATTATGTCCAAAAGACTTTGAAATTATCATTCAAAAGCTTAAAGGATGCATTCAAAAGTTTTAAGAAGTATTACCTAGAGGTTTTTCAAAATTGATACCCAAAAGTTTTAATAAATATACCCTCAGGTAAATCTTATACGACCTAAGAATATGTAATGAATGCAACACATGAAATGAATGTGATGCATATAATGCATTAAATGCTTGCAATGAATGCAATGTATACCTTATGTATGAAATGAACATGATGCATATAATGCATGAAATATATGAAATGCTTGCAATGAATGCAATGCTTGCAATCTATACCTTATGTCTTTAATTGTGGTACTATGATTCTTGAAACTTTTTCTTTTTTCTATCTTTCCATGATATAGCCTTTGGATTGGCTGACAAGTTTTTTCACGAACTAAAACAAACATGCTTAAAACATTTTCATTCTTGAAAACCATTCTTCTTCTTCTAGTGGTCCCTTAAATTTGGCATTCTTCTTACCTAGAAAGATCTCATCATAGCATTCATTTATTTTCCCTCAATAAGCATTGAGATTCAAGAAAATTTTTAAAACCACTAATGCAAATTGCTTCACACAAATATCTTCCTAAAAATGAATCAATTTTGCACATGTGCTCACATCTTTTAAAAATTGGTAATTACTACCTTGAATGACTGCGATGAATCACAAGTTGGTTTTTCCAAAGAGATGCAATGGCTTGGCACATTAGGTAGGTTCTTAGTTATAAAAAAAACTTGGCCACTAAATGAGAACAGGAACATCTTTTCATATAGGCTCTCAAATGAAAATCATCTTTTAAAGTGTAATCTATTTTAGCACTCTTTTCAGTTCTTGATATGTGATATTTTAATAAATATCAAGACCAACTATGGTAGGCTCAACGTTTCACGTTTGAAAGAGGAATAAGATCCAAATTTTAGAAAGAATCTTTGTAGTAAGGTTGACCTCATAGGGCTTTTAAAGAAAAGTCTTTAGCTTCCCTTTAAAATGCCTTTTTAGTGGTCCTCGCTTCTTCCTATGCATGAAAAATCATGAGTTGCTTTCAAAGCTTCAATCTTGCTCTAGATTGCCCTTTCGAGATTTCACCATAGAGCTTCATCTTATTTTTATTTTTTTTTTGGATTATTCCATCATGCATTTGAGCATTCAAAATTCATTTAAAACCAAATCATAATGATTTTCTAAAGAATAAGCTTCTAATTTAGGTATCCATATATAACTAAAATGGATTTTTCGAAAGACGTAACATAGGCCAAGGTTTAAGATTTTGAAAAAAGGGATAAATAGGCCCAAAAGTGTATTTAAGGGTGATCAAACCAAAATTCATTTCTTTTTTAGAGACATCTTTCTTTTTCTTAAAACATGACTTTTCACCTTTCACCTTTTTTTTTTTTTTTTTTTAACATAAGTTCAAAAATTTTAGAACTCATCTTATGTCAAGCCTGCCTTTTAACAGAAAACATTATTTTCTAACCCTCAATACAAGATCACATGCCATCTTAATGATATTTCCCTTTTTTTTTTCTTGCATCCAGATTTGGAGGATGTTCCTTGGTTAGGATTCATTTATAAAAAAAATCAATAGGCCAATTTTCATTTATTATCCTTAGTAAATGAATATTTTCTTCTTTTGTGAAGGAAATTTCAAAAATGACTATTTTTCATTTCAAGCGCGAATACTTCCTAAAGAAAAGTAGTTCTCAGAAGACAACTTGTTTTTTTTTTTTTTTATTGATTTTAGATTTAAATGACTTACATGTATGATTGCACAATCAACTTTTTTTTCTCTTTTTTAGTTTTTTTTTCTTTTGCAACTTATACTCATAATGCATTTTGATAACAAACCCATCGGATGTTCATTAGTTAAAAGTGGGACTTCAAGCAAAATTGGTATTTTTCAATAAAGTTACCGTAAAGTGAGGATAGAGAATCGTTTGGTGAAGGATTGAAAAAGGTGAAGAATGTAGCATAGGCCCAAAATACTAAACAAATTGAAAAAATATGGCTTAAAGAATTTAGGTGGTGAAGAATTTTGAAACAGCCTTGACATTTATTAAATCACTAAATTTAAAAAGCTTAGGAAGTGCCTTAAAAGATTTACAAATTAATTGATTATCTCATTGCTCATAGCCTAAATAAAGATCAATAAATTTCAAAGTTCATCATGGTCAAAATGGGGTGAAGTTTTGAAACTTTCATCCCTAGAAATTCTCAAGGTTTTTAACCTTTTAATTGAAGAGAATGAAATGTTTAGGGAAATGGCTCAAAATTCTCATTTTTAATAGTAATCACCAAAATTTTTTAGATTTTTCACATGCAAATATAGGAACCTAAACAATTAAAACTCATTAGAAACCAATGACTTCATGTACAAAGAAAAATCAACCTATGATAAAATAACTTTTCATTGTTCAAAAAGCTCTTGGGCCAAGGTGCCACTATGGATGAGACTTTCAATCTTCTCTTTCAACTGTCTGTATTTCTTAATTGAGTGCCCAATTGACCTCATGTGATAATCATATTTACTATTTAGATCATAACTCTTTATTGATGGATTCAGAATTACTTTCAAAGGAATTGGGGTAACATATTGGTACTTTACCAATAAAGGTAAAAAATTAAAAATTGAAATTGGGGTTTTCTCAAGAATGTTTCTGATCTTTTTTGACAATTCAATGGTTAAGCAATAAACTAAGGATAATGATTTAGGTGAGGAACTGATTGTTGGGTTGGTTGATGAAAATAAGACCTTTAAGCAAAGTTATTTGGGGTAGGGTAATAGGGTTGATGAGGATGGCATGGGGTAAAACCTCTGACCTATTTCCCTTAATACATCATAGATTAAACATATTCTCTTTCCATTCTCAGTATACTGACATCTTTTACACTAGCTATATCATCCTCTTTAAGTTTCTCACTTTTTATGGCATTCTGTATTATCTCTCCCGATATGGCTATATCAATAAAATTCTTTATTGCATTTCTTATTATCCTTTCATAGTATGGAGCTTTAAGAGTGTTGACAAACAAGATTATAGTTTTTTTTTTCTATTAAAAGAGGCTACATCTGGGTAGTAGCATCCTTCCACCTTTGACAATATTTTTTAATGCTTTCAACATATTTTTTCTCCATGTTTTGTTGAGATATTTGATTTGGGGCTAACTTTACAATGTATTTGTACTAAGTTACGAATGCTCTAACCAATTCTTTCTACGAAGTGATGCAAGTTCTATCCAACTAAGCATACCACCTAGCAGCAAACTTTATTCTATTCTTTTAATGGGTTTAAGTCTCTCATCTATGATATCTATCTTCTTTTGAGCACTTGAATCTTCTATTGCCTCAAATGAACTTTTTTTTTTAGTTCTTTTAGCTTTTTAGAATTGTCAGGGAATTGGGTTGGATCAGATTTATCTCTACCAAGAATAGTGTATCCTTAAGATTGTCTTTGTGTGGCTACTGAAAGTATTCCAGGATAAAAGTATGCCCAAAAAATGGTGCTTGTTATGATTGTGCCCTTTAAGATGCTTGTATGAAGGTTTTTCCACTTTTTTCTCTCTATTTAAATTTTTAGTATTTCCATTATCTAGTCTAGATCTTCTAATTCTATGTTGAGCTTTCGTAAAATTTCTCAATTCGACTATATTGTTTGGCTCCATGAATGGCAAGTAGATTATTTTAACAATCAAGCTCTTGAATTCTTACTACAATTATTAAGGATTAGGATGATGTCTACTACAAATTTATGCAAAAAGAAATTATATATGAATAAATGGATGGATGCATTCATTGAATGCTATCACATAATAAGAAAGAAAAAAAGCATTTATTTAAAAATTAAAAATTATTCAAACAAAAACACCTAAAAAAATCCTAAAATCTATTGCATGGCCCTATTCTTTAGCTTCAAGATCCTGATATTGCCATGGATAAGTTCTTTAGCTATTATGATTAGGCAATGACCTCTTAACAATCTTAGGCTCTCCTTCATTCCCAAATCTTAACATACCAGCTTTGATTAAACCTTGCACCTTATGTTTGAAAGTAGGGCAATTTTCTATTGAATGGCCCATATTCCCAAAGTGATAATCGCACTGAGTCTTGACATCAAACCACTTACGATAATGAGGTTTTAGTGGCTCTAAAAGAACTATTATGATTAGATAGTTTTCGAAAAGTAGTGAGAAAATTTCAATTAAGTCATAAGGATTTGATCAATGATGACTTTCTCCTTTTTAGTCAACCATTTTTTGGGTCAAATAGTTGTTTGACTCACAAGTTGGAGTAGAATTAGGTGTATACACCTAAAGGTTCATTGAGAAATTTTGTTGCTAGTTGGGTTGATAAGTACAAGGGTTTTGGAAAACATTGTTCATAATTGGAAAGGTATATGGGTATGGGCCAATTTGTAGGGGTTGAATAGGAACAAATCTTATTTGGGATGCCAAAAAAGGTTGTTAAAGAATAACCAATTAGGGATTTGGGTATGAGCCAATCTATAGAGTCAACATGAAGTTAAAAGGCCCTATCCCTTCTACATTTTTTCTGACTTGGTCTTTTTTTAGGCCATTAGATGCATTGGCATGACTTAGACCGGCATCAGTATTGTGATAGGCATTTTGATCTTGACAAAGTGGTTGTTTAATTTTCACATGGATTAGAGTTGATTAGGATTCTTTAAAACATGCCATTTTAAGATTTTCAACTTTTTCCACTAGCTTGGCAAGTTACATTTTTATTTCTCATAGGTCATGCCCAAAATCCTCTTGGTTGAGTTCCAAGTTTCAAGGCCTAGATCTGTGCTTCTAATTGGTCACCTATGTCTTCTAAATTGTTGCCCTAGATAAGCAAAAGATTTATATTATGCAATGATATGATGATGATTTATGAATGTGTGAGATGCATGAAATGAATGCAAATAGTCAAACAAACAAACAAATAAATAAATATGAACCTATTGATGATAACTTGATTCATGCAACAAGGAAGTAACGAACAAGAACAAAGTTAGCATCCAATATAAAGAAAGAAAAAGACAAAACAAGTTAGTGTACCACTCATGTATTAGAAAAAGGTATATGACCTAATTTTGGGTCATTTTTATCAAAAGAGAGGACATGGCTCTACCTATGGATTAAGTCCATTACAACTCACTATATGTGATTTGGGATTGACTCTATAAGTTCTCAAATTGTTCCTCACATCATTGTCCATTATAGGCTTGTAAGACACCCCAATCCTCACCTATTATAGGTTATAAGCAAAAATAATTCAATTTTAGTGAGAATATTTTGTTAGCCCATGCGGAGACATAAAATCTCATGAAGGCACAGGTGCTTTACTCCCTTATCAGGGACTAGGTTGAGTGTAGAGCTCATGTTACACATATGTAAATGAATGATATATATGTAAAAAAAAAATAAATAAAACATAGATAGGAAGAAAATTTCTTAAGTTTATTAAATTATGCTTGATAACAAGAAATTATTTACTAACCTGACTTTTGGTGTCCCTAGTGGAATCATCAAAATGTCATAATGTATAGATACATGGATCTATCGTTAGGCATAGGCTTTAAGGAGTCACCACCAATCTTTTTTATTTAGGTGAGATTAGCCACCTAATTAAATCTATCCCATTTTAAAAAGAGGTCTTAAGTTTGACTTAGGTGTTTTTAAATAATAGATTCTAATCTACAAAACTAGATTTAGGTCTAAGAGTGCGGTTACACATAAAAAAAGTTATAGCACCCTCACAGTGCCTATCTAAAAGATGGTATCAGTTTGATTTCAAGTTATCCAACTCTTAAAATATTTTTATAATTTTACCAAGTAATTTAATTATTGAAAATTGATCTTAAAATTATTCTAATAGTTTGGTAGCAATTTAAGATAATTTCTCACCTTATGAGAATTCATGGAGATTAATGTCTCACTTTGAAAAGTCTCTATCATTAGATTCATTTAATTTTTGTAAAAAAACTTTTACTTGTGATGTCATAATGTTTAGATCTGGAGATCTATCGCTAGACATTAACTTTAGGAGTCGCCACCAATCTTTCTTTGTTTAGGTGCGATTGGCCACCTAACTGAATCTGTCCCTTTTAAGGAGGAATCCTAAGCTCAACTTAGGTATCTCTAAAAGGCAAATTCAATGTCTGCGAAACTAAAACTAGGTTCGAAAGTACAGTTACGTGTGAGGAAGGTTATAGCATCCTCACAATGCCTATTGGAAGATCGTACTAACTTGATTTCATGTAATCCATTAAGCCTAAAAAATTTATCAAGTAATTAATTATTGAAAATTATTCTTAATTGACTCCAATACTTTTGGCAGAAAATTAAAAAAATTCTTTCACCTCAAGAGTATGCAGGAAAACTACTATTTCACTTGCGGAGGCTCTATTGTCGAATGATTTAACATTAAAAGTTTTCTAAGAAAAGAAACAAAAAAAGAAAATAATGTGATTTGACTTTCGATATAGATCTCTTTTGCATTTTATAAGAAAAAAACTCATACTTTTATACAAGAAAAATTAATACTTTCAACTTTTTCTTAAAGCATTTTAAGGTTTTATTTTTCATATTTTCTTAAGGAAAATTGATACTTTTAACTTTTCCTTAAAATGCTTTTTTTTTAGAATTTTATTTTTAAGGAAAATTGGTATTTCCAACTTTTCCTCAAAATGCCTTTTTTTTTGAAAATTTATTTTCAAGAAAAATTGATATTTTCAACTTTTCCTCAAAAATATATATCTTTTTAAAATTTTTATTTTTTTATCTTCAAGAAAATTGATACTTTCAACTTTTCCTCAAAAATATTTTTTTGGAAATTTTTATTTTCAAGAAAAATTGATACTTTCAACTTTTCCTCAAAAATGCTTTTTCAAAAATTTTTATTTTCAAGGAAAATTCATACTTTCAACTTTGTCTCAAAAATATTTTTTTAATTTTGTTTCATTTTTTTTTGAAATAATAGCATAACTAAAAATATTTTTACTCAAATTATCTTTTAATTATTAACCAACATATCCTTAATGAATATAAATAAATCAAATGAGTGCTAAGACTAAAAACAAAATAGGATAGAAAATAGAATACCAAAATTTAGGCTAAGATCATAATCAAAGTGAGTCTAAGCCCATTTGAGAAGGAATTCTGGGCTTGAATGGATCGTGTCGTGGGCTTTGAATGGGTCAACATGTCCATCTTCTTTTCCTTTATCCATTTTCTGTGCCAATCCTCTCTTTCTCTTTACAAGTGGGCAAAAACCCAGAAACTAGTTGTCACCGTTCCTCGTTGTTGCCAACTACTGCTAGCAGTTTGTGTCTGTCGCCTATGGTCTACAAATTTGTTTCAGTAGTCTTCAATCCCTTTGTTCTTTCTGTAAAACAAATTATGAACCCAATTACCAAAGCAAAAGGCAGTTATTCAGATCTTTAAACCAGTGAATTTTGCTGCTATGCACCAATCACTATACTACCACGCCGTTGCAAGCCATCAATCACTACTGCAATTCGTAGGTCATTCCCACCATAAAAAATTTTCTAGATTCATTTTCCTTAAGGATCTGCTTGTCATCGACTTGGGTTTGGGTTTGATTGTTTGCTATTTGCTTTGTTGTCTTATGTGAGATGGTTTAGTCTAAAGTGATTAGATAGTGTAAGAAGTCTCAATTATAGGATTGACGGTGATAGCAGCTTCAGTAGTGATGGTAAAGGTAGTGGCTATAACGGTGGAGAGCAACATTGGCAAAGGTGGATTGTTGTTGATGTAAAAAGCAAGGGTGGCCACTAATTGGTGATGAATTTTCCTTTGTTGTTTCTCATGTTTCTGGCTTAAACGGCCGCGAGTTTCTGTTTTCCTCTCTGTGTTTCTTATTTGATCACTTGCCCATGTCTTCTTCCATTGATTCTTCTATTGATTTATAGGACTAAACTTAGGAGAATTTTAAAACAAATGTGATTCCATTTGCGTTATTAAAGAAAATCAGAATTTATCTTCCACAAAATGAACCCCACTCCAACCTTATCACTACCACTCACTTTCTCCCATTAAGTCTAGCCTTAAAAAAAAAATTAACCAGATAATGATGAAATTAAACTAGAACTAAATCACAAAATATTAAAAATAAATAACAAAAATAAATAAATATGATAAACACAAAATAAAATTTTAAATAAATAAAATTCTACAATTGAGCTTGTATTGAGCTTCCCATCGACGAAAACTTTGAACAAAATAGCGTGTCTACAGCTACCTCTCTTTGCGCATTTTCTATGAAACAAGAATTGTCCAAAGACATAGACACCTTGCACCTAATCACCCAACATATTCATGCTCTTTTTCTGTTTTTGAAAAAGTAAACAAAGCTCCTCTAAACAGAGGCTCAATGACTTTCAAAAATAAAAATGTTCCTCTAAACAGAGGCACCACAACTTTGGAAAGTAAATTGCTCCTCTAAACAGAGGTACCATGACTTTAGAAAAATAAATTGCTCCTCCAAATAGAGGCAACCACGACTTTGAAAAATAAATTACTCCTCTAAATAGAGGCAACCACAACTTTGGGAAAAATAAAATGCTCTTCTAAATAGAGGCAACCATAACTTTGAAAAATAAAATGCCCCTTTAAATAGAGGCAACCATAACTTTAGAAAAAATAAAAGGCTCCTCAATAATCATGTCTAAAGAAGTCATAGATCGTGTCTGATAGAAACTCAAAGATTCACAATTTGAGTTTGCAATTTAAATGTTCAGATTCATAAGAACCTTTCAACTTTGCCTAAAATTCATTGAAATTTGATTCTCAAAATTTTAGCTTTGCTAGAATTCACTGAAATTTGATTTTTAAAATTTTTGTTTTGCTAAAATTCACTGAAATTTGATTCTCAAAATTTTAGTTTCTCAATATTCACATTCAACATTTAAAGAGTATCATTCAAATTTTGGATATTCACATCCAAAAGTTTAGAGCTTTTCATCTGA
This sequence comes from Durio zibethinus, assembly GCF_047325235.1. Taxonomy (NCBI): domain Eukaryota; kingdom Viridiplantae; phylum Streptophyta; class Magnoliopsida; order Malvales; family Malvaceae; genus Durio; species Durio zibethinus. The sequence continues at coordinate 22,549,280 of NC_143180.1, forward strand.
GTTAAAAAAATTCACACTTGACAAATTTGGGATTCATATCGAAAAAGTTTAAAGCTTTTCATTTGCATTTTGAAGATTCACATCCAAAAGTTCAAAACTTTTCATTCTAGTTTGAAAATTCACATTCGATGAACTTTAGGGTTTCACATCTCAAAGATTCTCATTTGAAACTCAAAGATTCTCATTTGAGTTGAAAGATTCTCATTTGAAATCAGGACTCCATCAAAATATTCAAAATTTCTTTTTTCATATGAGCTTTAAACTTTCACCAGAGTGAAAATTTTGTAAGTACTGAATGTCATGATCAATGATGCAAATGCTTTCCTAATGAAGCAAATGCAACAATCTAGATTTTCATAATGTCATATTCTTAACCATGATTCATATGTTTACTGTATAATGCAAATGCATATCCAAAGCAAAGTTTTAAACATTCTCTAAAAAACAATGCCAACGTAATGCATGTAATGCAAATATCAATGTCATGAAATTCTAATTAGAATGTGGTAATATGGTCCTCAAGACTCCACCATTTCATGTTTTCTCCTTGTTTAGCTTCTCAACACTTTGGAATAAGTCTCATCAACTGGTCATCATTATTTTTATCACTTGATTACCATTCATAGACTTTTTAGCACTAATAATTCCAGAACAAGTTTCGTTCATTGCCCCATATCATTTAATCACAACTCACTGGTTCCTTAGTATTAGCAATTTTAGCATAAATTTCATCCATTGACCTATACAATTTTCACCACAATTCACAAGCTTCTTAGTACTAGCCACTTCAGAATGAATTCTATTTTTTGATCCATTATGTTCATCACTTGATCACTATTAACAAGCTATGTCGACCAATTCATCCTCATACTCATCATTTGGTCACACCATGTGCTTTATCAAATCATCATTTTTCAGGTTTCTACCATCTCTTCTTTTTTCTCTTATTATTTTGGATTTCTCTTCAAAGGAATGCAAGACTTTTTTATGCACATTGTCATTCATTCATCATCATTTCAAATCATGACAAATATAATGCACTCATACATTTTCTCGATTTATTCTGGGGATGTAACAATAAGAGAAACACAGGATGATTTGAGAGCATGGTAATCAATGAGGAATGAGTTTGGTACAAAAACAAATGGGGAAAGAAACAAGTTGGATGCATGTCATTGGGATGAATGGTATATCCAAATAATGAATATTCAGACAATTCTAAACATTAATCCAAGATTTTTTTTCAAAAACTCATTCCATTGACTGTCAAAATCATTTTGAGCTCATCAAACTTTGTTATAACTTTGAGGGAATTTTAGATGTCTTTGACCTTCCACCCATGCATCCAACTCTCAACTCAAAGATTTTTCTACCCAAATCACCTTTTCAGGTTTTCAATTTGAGTCTTCATTTTCTCTCTTTTTCATCTTTTCTATTTTTTTTTCATTTTTTCATTCTTTCACCCATTATTGATATCTCTTCCACATCAATCTATAGACCAACATAGCATGATTATGTCATTCCATCACGAGCATGCCTTAACCTAATATATGACCATTCAATTTGAGCATTCACATTTGATCCAAATGGACTTTTAAAGGTTGTAATGTAGGCCATGGTGAGGGGTCATGAATGAAATGGATAAAATAGGCTCAAAACATGTGTTTAAAGGGTTTAAAACCAAAGGATCATTTCTTATCATTTGAAACAACTTGGCATTTTGCCCCTATCCACTTCATTTCACTTCTTTTTCTCTTTTTCCATCTCATTCCTCACAAAAATATTCTCATTTCTTTGCCTTAACTTGTTTATGGCATTTTTCCTTTCTCTCTTTCTTTCATTTTGGTTTTCTTTCTCTCTTTAAGACCTTTTACGATCTTTTACCTCTTTTTTTTTTCAAAAAAACCCTTCCATGTGAAGAGTGATCCTTGATCAGGGTTTTTTAAAAAAAAAATCATAATAGTCTCAAAAGGGTAGCAATGAATGGTTTTTCGAATGGTAAACGAATAACAGCCATTTTTCATCTCAAATGTGAATGCTTTTCTAAACATCATCTATTGAACAAAAACAAGCTTACGGATGTTTATAAAGAACTACACATCTTCAAGACATATTCACATCTACTAGTAATAGCTGACTTCTTTTGCTCAAACAGTCTCATCAGATCAATGTGAATAAGTTTTCAAAATAAATCACAAAATTATTGTTATCTTTGTCTAAATATTCATCATTTAGAATTTAAGAATGAGAAAAAATGCAAAAGTATGGAATAGTGGTTGAGATGAAAGAGAAAATCTAATGAAATGCATTATCCTTGCCTTTTATTAAAATGATAACAAATGAAGTCCTATTGGATAAAAGAAATCCTAACATTACTCTAAAAAAAATCCTAATAAACAACTTCTAATCAACCTTAATATCCTTCTCCAAAATTGTGTCCCTATGCAATTAGATAAAGGATCTTTATTGATATCTTGCCCTCTGATTCATTAAAGCTCTCCAAGCCATTTTCGATCAACGTGTTCTTAATTCTCACTCAGAGCATTGACATTGTGATTAGGCAATGGTTGCCATTAACATTAAGTGTTGTTGCTCTTCCTTGGTCAAAATTTACCATCCCATCATTGATTAACCGTTGCACCTTATGTTTCAAAATAATACAATTTTTAATGGAATGGCCAGCAATTTCATAGTGGTAATCACAGTGGGCTGTAAGATCATATCATTTGGGATAAGGTGGTTTAAGTGGCTCCACACGGTTAGGGGCAATCAAGTGGTTATTGTAGAGCTCTCGGTATAACTCTGTATAAGTCTTGGGGATTAGATCAAATATAGGTCTTTCTTAGGTAGCTCGTAGCTCTCGTGAACCACTTACTGGGCTAACAGGATGAATTTAGGGTCTTGCAAGAGGTTGAATGTTAAGGCTGCATGTGGAAGCTTGAAGGCTAAAAATAGGTTGTTATGTTGATGGGTAAGATGGTTGTGGTGTGGGCTAGTATGAGTAAGATGAAGTATTGTTCACAGCAGGATAATATGGAGGGTATACTTATGGTGGATAAGGTTGATAACCCCTGTACTGTCTATCAAAGCTCACAACTTGAGCTTCAGTCTCTTTTTTCTCTAACATTTTCTTAGTTTCTCCTCCTTTCAACTTGCCATTTTTAGTGGCATTTTCAATGATTTCTCTTGAGATCACCATATCGACAAAGTTCTTTATTGCATTCCCTATCATTTTTTCATAATAGGGAGATTTCAAGGTGCTAATGAACAACACTGTGGTTTCTTTCTCAGTCAGAAGAGGTTGCACTTGAAAAGCAATATCCCTCTACCACTGGGTATATTCCTTAAAGGATTCAGTCACTTTTTTTTTCATGTTTTGCAAGGATAGGCGATCAGGGGCTAAGTCTATGATATGTCGATACTAATTGATAAAGTCATGGGCCTTATCACTTTAAGAATGAATGCAAGTCTTATCTAGCTGGACATACCACCTTATAGCAAAGCTTGTAAGGTTGTCATGGAAAATATGCATCAATAGTTTTTCATTATTAGCATGGGCAACCATTTTTTGATGGTACATAGTAATGTTGGTCTTCAGACACTTTGTACCGTCATCCTTTTCAAACTCCAACACCTTGAACTTCAGAGGAATAATCACATCTGAGACTAAACAGAACCTAGCAACATTCACAGAACCATAAAAACCAACTATTTCCACTGATCGTAGCCTCTCTTCCAGCATACTAATCTTTTGGTCAGCTTTTAAGTCCTCTAGTGACTCACCTTCTTTTGATTTTAACTTATTGTTTTCCTTTGGATCGTCCAAGTCAAAGACCTAAATTGGCTCTACTGCCTTTTCTATAAAGACAGAATTTATATAACTCTGATATTGGCCATGGTTTAAAGCTGATGGCATTTCAAGGTATGTGTGCCCTACAGGATAAGTGAACTATTATGGTAGTGGACCTTGTGTGGACTGGGCTTAAGGCAGCCTAAAACTAAGAGGGTACAATGGGTCATCCACCTCTTATGATGGATGATCTTATTGGCTAGTACTTTTTTCTATACCTTTTCTCTTGTTAAATTTGTTCAAAGCCTCCAAAATCCTATTCAACTCCCCTTTTAGCTTTTCTTGGGCATTCTTTATCCCCTTAAGAGATTGAAATTTTCTTGTTTCATCTATTTGGCTCGAGCCCTTGTATTGTATTGGTGAGTGAGGTTACTTGGTGGAGCTATCCTTGAACCTTAAGCATCACAATTATGATCAGAAATGCTATGCTTTATGCAAGATATATTGATGCATGAATGAAATATACATTTTTATGGATGAAATAAAAATGATGTAGATGTAGAATATTACATATGACAATGAAAATGATACATGATATGTAATAAAAATGCACAAAGTTAAACAAACAAAATGGTTCGTTTCATGATGAAATGAAAGTGATGCAGATGCACATTATTACATATGATGCACAAAGTTAAATAATCAAAATGGTTAGAAAGTCATAAATTGTTCCTTTTTGTGTCCTAGTTTTGAGGTATATCTATCACTAGGTAGGAAGGGTTCTATCTTAGGTTTGGCCTCTTAAGTGTACACTATATGTTGGGTTAAGTGATTTTGACCCCTAAAGGTTCCCAAATTGTTCCTTACATTATTATCTATCATAGACTAGTAAGGCAATCAAAACCTCACCCATCAAAGGCTACCAATGGAAAGGATTCAATTTGAATAAAAGTATTTCGCTAGCCACTGCGAAGGCATTAGAACCTCACGAAAACATAGGTATTTTACTCCCTCCTAGAGGGATGAAACTCGGGTATAGAGCTTATGTTATGCATATACATATGAATGACAGAGTTAACAAAGTAAATGAATGAATGAAAAATCTGTACAAAAAGTTCAATTTTATTAGGTTTTTAGATAACACGATTTATTTGCTGGCTTGGCTCTCAGTAGTCCTTAGTGGAGTCACCAAACTGTCATAACATTTAGATCTGAGGATCTATCGTTAGACATTGACTTAAGGAGTTACCACTAATCTTTTTTTGTTTAGGAGCGATTAGCCACCTAATTGAATCTGTCCCTTTTAAGGAGGAATCCTAAGTTCGACTTAGGTATCTCGAAAAGGCAAATTCAATGTCTACGAAACTAGAACTAGGTCCGAGAGTACGGTTATGTATGAGGAAGGTTATAGCACCCTCACAACACCCATCAGAATATGGTACTAGCTTGATTTCATGTTATCCATTAAGCCTAAAAAATTTACCAAGTAATTAATTACTTGGAATCATTCTTAATTGATCCTAATATTTTTGGCAAAAAATTAAGAAAATTTTCTCACCTTAAGAGTATGCAAGAAAACTACTATTTCACTTGTAGAGGCTCCATCGTTGGATGATTTAACATTAAAAGTTTTCTAATAAAAGAAACAAAAAGAGAAAAGAATGATGATTTGACTTTCGATATAGATCTCTTTTGTGTTTTATAAAAAAAAAAACTCATGCTTTTATACAAGAAAAATTAATATTTTCAACTTTTCTTTAAAGCATTTTAAGGTTTTATTTTTCATATTTTTTTAAAAAAAACTTGATACTTATAACTTTTCCTTAAAATGTGTTTTTTTTTTAGAATTTTATTTTTAAGGAAAATTGGTATTTTCAACATTTCCTCAAAATGCTTTTTTTTGGAAATTTTATTTTTAAAAAAATTGATATTTTCTAATTTTCCTCAAAAATATATATCTTTTTTAAATTTTTATTTTTTATCCTCAAGAAAAATTGATATTTTCAACTTTTCCTCAAAAATGCTTTTTTAAAAATTTTTATTTTCACGAAAAATTGATACTTTCAACTTTCTCTCAAAAATATTTTTTTTATTTTGTTTTATTTTGTTTTGAAATAATAGCATAACTGAAAATATTTTTACTCAAATTATCTTTTAATTATTAACCAACATATCCTTAATGAATATAAATAAATCAAATGAGTGCTAAGACTAAAAACAAAATAATGGGCTAAGATCATAATTAAAGTGAGTCTAAGCCTATTTAAAAAGGAACTTTAGGCCTAAATGGATCACTGTGTGGGCTGGTTCAATTGAAGCTCAAACCGGGTCTGAGCTTTAAATGGGTCAACCAATCCCTCTTCTCCTTTATCCTTTTTTACTGCCAATCCTTTCTTTCTCTCTATAAGTGGGCAAAAACCTAGAAACTACACCGTTGCTCGTTGTCGCCAGTTGCTACCAGCAGTCGGAGACCATCGTCTATGGCCTGCAAATCTTCCTTCAGTAGTCTTTAATCCCTTTGTTCTTTCTGCAAAATGAATTATGAACCCAATAATCAAAGCAAAAGGTAGTTGCTTAGATCCTTAAACCAGCAAATTTTGCTGCTATGCACCAATCACTGCACTACTACGCCGTTGCAAGCCACCAATCACTGCTGCTATTCGTGGGTCATTCCTGCCATCGAAAATTTTTTGGATTCATTATGCTTAAGTATCTGCTTGTCATTGACTTGGGTTTAGGTTTGATTGTTTGCTGTTTACTTTGTTGTCTTGTGTGAAATGGTTCAGTCTAAGGTGATCAGACAGTGTAAGAAGTCTCAGTTGTAGGATTGGCAATGATGGCAGCTTCCGCAATGATGGTAAAGGTGGGGCTACAGTAGTGGAGAGTAACGTTGGCAAAGGTGGATTGTTTTGACGTAAGAGGCAAGGGTGGCCACTACTTGGTGATGAATTTTCCTTTGTTATTTCTCGTGTTTCTGGCTTAAACTACCGTGTGTTTCTATTTTCCTCTTTGTGTTTCTTCTTTGATCACTTGCCCGTGTCCTCTTCCATTGATTCTTCTATTGGTTTATATGACTAAACTTAAAAGAATTTTAAAACAATTGTGATTCCGTTTACGTTATCAAAGAAAACCAAAATTTATCTTCCCTAAAATGAATCCCATTCCAACCCTATCACTGTCACTCACTTCCTCCCATTAGGTCCGACCTTCAAAAAAAAATATTAACCAGATAATGATGAAATTAAACTAAAACCAAACCACAAAATATTAAAAATAAATAACATAAATAAATAAATATGATATACACAAAATATAATTTAAAATAAATAAAATTCTACAATTGAGCTTATATTGAGCTTCCCATCGACGAAAGCCGCGAACAAAATGGGGTATCTACATGTGATAACAAGATCTAGAATATTGGTATTGAAAATTTTTATATAAATTCTTCAATATGTTGGTAAAATTTAGAAAAGATTTTCTCACTTAAAAATTTTCATAAAGATTGCTGTTTACAACACTCTTAACAATTCCATCATCAAAAATTCAAAATCTAATTTTTATAAAAATAATTTTTTTCGCAAATATCTTTCACTATTTTGATAAAAAATTTTATCAAAGATTATCCTCAAATATGTTGGTAAGATTTTATGAAAATTATTTTGAAAACACCTATTTTAAGAAAAAAAAAAAAGAGGAAAAGAAAACAAATTCATAAATGTATCAGGCAAATAGAATATTATGCAATAAATCATGCACACAAATTAAGTTCACACAAAATATCATGCAAATATATAATTATTCATACAAAAATATAAATCATGCAATTTACATAATAATCAAACAAAGTAAAAAAAATTTTGAATTCTAAAAAAAATTGAATTAAAAGAAAAAAGTATAGGAAATAAAATTCAAAACATTGTGAACCAGGTTAGGAGTAGGAAGCAAGGCCATACATGGGTCTTAGTTAGGTTGCAGGTCAGACTTTTCCGTGTTGAGAAACGGCACCGTTTCACTGCTTCATAAATGACAAACTTCCAACTTTTCCTTTTCATTTTCTTTTTTACTTTCTCTAGACTTTCTAATTCTTTATCCTTTCTCAAAACTAAACAACCAGTTTTAAAGACCAACACCTGCACCTAAAGCCCGATTGTAGACAGCCACCTGCTCCACTGTTCACCAGCGATCAAAGTCCAACACAAAACTATTTTTAAAGTCCTTGTAATCCTCTGTTCACATTTTCTCAAGAAACCTAAACACTAAAACATCAGTAGACCAACATGGAAACTAGTGAGATATTGCTTACTACCACCATCGTTCATCATTGTTCTTCTTTTCTTATCACCTTGCCTAGACAAAAAATCCACAATCTATTTTAAATCCTGGTGTCAAAACCTCATTTTCTTTTTCCTATTTTCTACCTAAAACCTTAGCCAAGAACCCTTTGGAACTTTCCTTTGTGCTACATAATTGCTAATGTTTTATGTATAGATACCCAATTGCATGTTGCCTTCATTTTTTGCCTTTGTTTTCTATTCAGTTTTTTTTTTTTTTTTTGGTTTTTGTATTGGGTAGTGTTTTTTGGATGCTTTGTTTGCTTTGATTATGGGTTGGTTTGGTTTTTGGGATTATGTCTGTTGAATGCTTCTCTGGCTCTATTTCTTATTGGCTTTTATGCTTCTACCTCAAATGCCTTCTTTGGTTTGTACTGCTTTTCTTATGATTGAATGAATGCTGTTGATTGGGAAAATTGGAGTTGAATATCCACTCATTTTTTGAAAATTTCCTTTTTGCTTCTTCAATTGCTTTTTGTTGCTGAATCTCCCCCTTTTATTTTGCCGATTACCTCATTTATAGGAATCAATCCCATTTCAATTTAGACCAATTTTAATATTCACCGGATCTTCTATTATTTTTTCTTTTTCATGAAGAGTGAGATCAAAGTATTTCCATAATTGACTTAACCATTAAACCACAAAATCGAATCTTGGATTCTCAAAATTGAGATCTTTAACCATTAAACTATAAAATCAAATCTTTGATTCTCCGAATAAGATATTGCAATTCCCACTTTTTTTCTACTTTTGACATTTTTTTTTTACTTTTCCTTTGACTAAAACAAAAGTATACAAAAAAATTAAGATTAAAATTAAATCAAAACCTAAAATGTTTGTTTGGGCTTTTAATCATTAGGTCCAAAATTTTGCATTAAGGCCAAATTGACAATCAAAACCCATTTTAATTTTGATAAATCCATAGACAAAATGGGGTGTCTACACCCTTTAACTAGTGGCCACTAGCTTTGATGAGCAATTGAATAATGGACATTGTGACCCCAACCCACAAATAAAGACTATAGGAGGTACTCGACTAGAAGAGGTTACACACTAAAGAGGTCACAGCAAAAAAAAAAAAAAACATAGAATTTGGAAAAGAAAGCCATGATTCCCATTCGCCACCTTCTTACCACCCATTCAACAACCTACCATAAACACCAAAACTAGCCCTTTCATGACCTACCATTGACCAAAAAAAACCACCACAAGCCCACCAAAGTACCTTTAGTCGAACTCCTTTCACCATTGATACTCCTTCAGCTCCACACCCATGATCTTTAACACTTCTTAATGAAGTACTCCAACTTTCATTTTGCAACCACCCAAGCCACTAACACAACCTAATTCCCTAACAAACACTAAAATCCCATAAGGCCAGTCCCCCCTTCTTGGATTCCAACTTCCAACCAAGTACAGTGATAGCACTTAAAAACATAGTGATTTTATACATAACAATAGATGCAAAATTTAAAATTTTGGTTGATTTTGGTGCCTTAATGCTTATTTTCATGATTTTAGGGTTTCAAGCTTATGGACATCATTTTCATGCAAACCATGCATGCATGCAAGCAAGAACATATTTGACCCTACCTTGTAAGTCTATAGTCAAATCCTATTGGCCTAATTCCCTCATTGCATTCAGCTAAAGCAAGATTATTTGAAGACTTTCACTTGCTCTAGGATTTATCATATGGTAAAAAGAGATCATGTGGCTAATTCAAAATATTAGAAGAGATAATGCTTATTTGGAGAAAGTGGCAAGCATTAAGACTTTCTCATGCTTCATCATATTCAACCACCCTTATTCTAAGAAGAATTGCATCCAATTTCAAGCTCACGTAGACTCTATCTACTCAGCCAAAGAAGGTTTATCCAAGAATGACTCTTTTACTAAGCCATGAAGGAATTTAAATGAATAAGGGCTCTTTTGCTTGCTTTTTAAAGAATCACGATAAAAGGAGGACTCTTGCCATTTGAATTGAAAGAGTTAGGATAAAATTCAAATGCATTGTCTTATAATTCAAGAGCTAGCTGAACCTATCTAGAAGAATGAATCAAGATGGAAGCTACAAAGATCAAATGCCAAGATTACATCCTAAGAGACCATTTGGCCAAGACCATTTCACCATGAAGAGTCCTATTTGGCCATAATGCTTTGGAGGCCAAGATTAAGCTCTATCATGTAGCATTTGAATTTAAATACAACTCTTATAATCCTATCCCCTTTATGGCTGAATCCTTAAGTATAAATAGGGAGGCCATTCACTTCATTTTATTATCCCTTATCACTCGCTTCTTTTCTCTTCTTTCTTTTAGTTCTTTTCTTTAGTTTTATTTAGTTTAGTTATTGGCTTAGTTGATAGATTTGCCAATAACAAAAGCTTTGTTCTTTATATTATTTTTCTTTCAATTCAAGAAGTATTTTTCCAAGATCTCTTTTTCATTACTTTTAGTTTCAAATCTTGTTCTTTACTTTCTTATTTTTAGCAAGCAATTTTTTTCATTTTACAAGTTTGATTCAAGAATTCTTATTTTATTCTTTACAACTCTTTTTAATATTCTACAAGTTTGTTTTTATGTAAGCATTGTTTGAAGTTCATTATAAGTATTGAACAATCTCCATTTTTCTTTGTTTTCAAGTTTCTCCTTATTATTCTTTAGATCTAATTTTTAGCCATACACTTTTACTTCTCAAGTAACAATTGGTGAAGTCAAGATCTAAGCTTACATTACTTTCAATTTTTCTCTTCTTTGTAACCAAACCCAAGTTTTCATCTATTTCGATAAAGGATCTTAAAATCTCACCATGGGTACTTGAAAAGCAAGCCAACATTTATAATTTATAATCTCATTGGAGATGATACTAGAATACTTTCATTTTATTACTTGATCTTTGCACTTGCAGGCTATACAAAATGCAACAATCAAGTTTTTGGCACCATTGTCGGGGATTATTGATGTGTTCTTAATATCAATAAGAATTTCTTAAATTTTATTATCTAAATTCTTTTTCTTTTATCTGCTTTTATTTTTTCTTTGGTCTTTTCTTGTTTGTATGCGCAAATCTAAAAATATTGACTTAGCTCTAGTTGATAAAGAAATTGAAAGGACGTTCAAAAAAAGAATAAAAGAACAATCCACATGACTTACACCAATGCCATTGGCAAATGCAAACAATAAAGCTCAAAAAACTTTAAAGAATTACACAATTCCTCATTCTAATGGTTTTTAACCATCCATTAGAAGGCCAACCGTTTTAAACATAACTTTGAAATCAAGCCTTCAATTATACAAATGGTCTAAACTTTTGTGTAGTTTTGAGGACTACCAAAATATGATCCTAACCTTTATTTGTCTAATTTTCTTAAATTATGTGATATTTTTCACTAGAATGGTGTTTTTGATGATGCTATTAGACTAAGACTTTTTTCTTTTTCTCTCAAGGACAAGGTGAAAAGTTGGTTGACATCACAACCACCTGCCTTTATCACAAAATGGGATGATTTGGTATAAAAGTTTCTGGCAAAGTTTTTTCCACTAGCTAAAATAGCTAAGTTAAGGAATGAGATCAACACATTTCTACAAGCAAATGATGAAACACTATGTGATGCATAGGAAAAATTCAAAGAGTTGCTAAAGAAGTGCCCACATCATTGACTACCCCAATTGCTTTAGATCCAAATTTTCTATAATGGTCTCACTTCACCTATGAGAACAACTTTAGACTCAGCTGCTAGAGGGGCAATTATGAGCACGACTCTTAAAGAAGCCAATGAATTAATTGAAGAGATGGATGCTAACAACTACCAATGGGGCATGGAAAAAAGGGTAAGTAAGAAATCTGTTGGTTTACTTGAGATAGATGTAATCATTTTCATCAATTGCCAATTAGTTGCTCTAACTAAGAAAAGATAGAAGCCTTAGGAGCCTAACCCTAAAACAACCATGTAAATGCAATCCAAAACCCATTTTTTTTCTTATGATATCTATGAAGGATCACATTCCAATAAAAAATGCCAATTCAAGATAGAACTTATCTGATACATCCAATAGTCAAACCTAATTACAATCTTTATAGCAATACCTACAACCTTGGATGGTGAGACTACCTTAATTTTTCTTAGAACCAACCAAAAATAACCAAAACAATAACTTCCGGCCTAGTCCATCAACCTATAACCCACCCCAAGAAAAAAATATATAGTTTTAACAATATGTTGACCTAATTGATGCAAGCCAATAATGCCAATATCCAAGGCCAAGCTGCATCCATAAAAAACCTTAAAAATCAAATAGGTAAACTAGCCAAGCTATAGTCAACCGCCCTATAGATACATTTCCTAGCAATATTGAATCCAACCCCGAAAGACAAGACAAGGAAGGTTGCAATTCTATCTATTCATTAAGAGATGTTGGGATGGAGGATTATGATAAAGAAAATGATTTTATGGATGAACCTATAGTGGTAAATGTCCCTAGTTTTATGAAACAACCTAAAGTAGATTTTGTAGAAAAGAAAGATATATTAGAAGATGAACTCTTAAGATTTGGAAAAAAAATTCTGGACGAATGACCCTATAACACTGAAGGCCCTGAAAACATTGAATCATATGAGGAAGACACTGAAAAGAAAAATGCTATGATGGAATATAAAGAAGATCCTAAAGAATATATTAAAGGGTCAGCTGAAAAGGACAAATACTACTGCAAATAGGGAGAGAACTATTAAAAAACACTTCAACCTAAGCCTAAAGAGGCAGTGCAAGAAATAGTTCAAGAGGAAATAGTCCAAGAAGAAGCAAGTCAATAAGAGAAAGTTCAAACAAAGTCAAGGATGAATGCAAGAATGTATAGGCAACGTTTCAATGTAGCCTAAAGAATGTATATGCTTTAGTTAATGGTTTATAGAATCCATTTTATTTCTCATGTTTTAGTACTTCTGCTTCTAAGATCATTTTTTTGTTTCTCAATCAAAATTCTATTTATATTTATTTAATATAGTTTGGATAGCATTTAATAAATAAAATTCTAATAATTTTCTAAAGAATATTAGTACTTTCATCTTAAAACAACAACAACAACAACAACAACAACAACAACAACAACAACAACAACAACAACAATAATAATAATAATAATAATAATAATAATAATATAACATTAAATCTATGTAGATATATGACCTGATCCAATCTAATTTGATCAAACTCAACTCAAACTCGAAATTATTTAAACTTAAATTAATATGAATTTGAAATGATTCGAATTCAAATAATTCGAAAGGTTGATTCAAAATTATTATTTAAAAATAAATTTATTTGATTTTAAAATACAATAATTTAAACTCAAAATAATTCAAATCCAATCGTCTTAAACTCAAATAATCTGAGCCTTTATCCAAATAATCTGAACCGACAACCATAAAAAATTTCTTTTACCGTAATAATTCAATATGAAGTATAATGGCATACAAAATTGCCACCACTACCATCTATAAATCTTTTCCAAAAATTGTCTGTACAATTAAATTCAATATTTTAAAAGATATCCATTCAAATGTGTGATTAATTAATGTAGAGATAATTAACAACATTATAAGAAATTTGTGTAAAATGCATTCATCCATCAATTGTCATAAGATTTTATACAATTATATCAAGTAACATTGCTTATTGTATTATCTCTTCATTTTAAACACGGTAAAGAAGTTTGCCAAATTTCTGAAAGTCCCCTTAATGATGCAATTATCAAGGAAAACATGTCTGCAAGGCATCGAGACAATTTATTCATCTCCAACCAAGAACTCCTCCAAACAAATAGTACATTGTTTCTTGGAACTCAAATCCTCAAGTCTTCTCCTTTTCTTCATGAGTAAAAGACCATCTTCATCGTATCACCAAATTTCACTGTTTTCAAAGCTTGAATAGATAACTTATTAGTAGGCTTGAAATTCATTGTCGTCAATACTCATCAATCACATGATCAAACTCACCATGAACTATTACTAATTCTAGGACCAACTTTTTCATTTTACGTCCAAGATTAATAAGGCCTCTATCAACCTCCCATGCAAAAGACAAGATGTCTGGAATAATGATAGACTGAAGGAGTTCTGGAGATACAACATGTTGGCAAACAAGGAAAGTAGACTGTTTGAACCATACTTTTTAAATAAAGTCATGTGACGAGTATATATGACCGATTAATGGAATATTTTTACGGTTGTTTCGAAATCAAGAATTAAAACATAGCAAACCTCTAACTCTAATTTAAAAAGACCGTATGGTATGCAACAATAGAGATATTTTAAGTGACTATCTATTACATGAGTAATTTTGAGTCGTAATTGGAAGCCATGGCAATATTTTGAAAATAGATTTCTAGGTTTTTGTTGTTCTTATTTTGAGAATAGTTGTTGCTAAATTTAAAAAAATAATAATAATAAGTTGCTTATAATGGTTTTGATGGAAGTTTTGGATTTTGGAATAAAAGAAAATAGACTTATTTACATATATAGAAGATTAAAACCTAATTAATTTGTTTTTGCACCACCTTCCTCTTTTCGTATTTACATTGCTAATTGAACTCTAATTAGGAGTATAACTCTACTAGGGTTTAGGAATTTGCTATATATATACGGCAATTAGTTAATTATTTTTGTTTCTTAAATAAAATATTTATTTCATTTTCGTATGCAGAGCATTGTTTCTATACATTTAAGTAATTGCAATAAATTTAATTAATAGAGAAATATTATAATGTCAATGTCTCTGAGAAATAAGTAGGAATTAAATATACATTTATATTGCTAAAAGTTTGAATTGCTAATTTTAAACCAAAGCAAAGGAATACATACATATATACATATACAATACATAGGGAACTTAGGTTAATAGAAATGGTTGTTTATTAATATAGAGAATTCCCATTCAGTCATTCAATTAAAATTACAATAAAAAATACACTAATATATTTAAACTGGTAAAAAAATTAAAAAGTTCATAAAATTATTTTTTTAAAAAATCAATTCTCATCAATCAATCATCATTACTGTTACCTGTTTATAAATCTAATAATAAGAATATTATTGTTTAAACTTTTAATTACTTTTATTCATTGAATAATGAAATATCTATTTTATTTTAATATGCTAAACATATTTTTATTTGTTTTAAAAAAATTATATTATCATTTATAGGTAGGTATTAGGTTATAATATCTGTGTAGACTGTACACATATATTCATAATTAAACCAATATTCAATGATATACCAACGTACCTATTTACTATGTAAACATATATTTATTGAAATTATGCCAATTCTTCAAGCTAAAGTTCGGAACCACTTAATCTAAAAGTGTATATTAACTTATTGATTATTTAATTACTTTGTGTTGCAGGCTATATGCCTTATTGGACTAGAATTTGGGCTGAAATGAATAAACGTAAGCCATGTTGGTAGGCTATATGTGTTACAGGCCTATTTAGCTTTATTTGTTTCTTTTATTAAATATGTTTTCACCATTATAATGGACGAGGGGATTATTCCTTTATGCTAAAATCACATTTACTAATTTATTCTTTTATTAAATATACATGTAAAACCACATTTACTAATTTAGTAGTGCCATGACCACGTTAGTTTATTAGTCTTCGTGGAAAATTAATTGGAAAGGAGCTGAATAAATACCTGACAATATAATTAACGAAATATTCTTTTGAACTATCCAAATCATGGCTTCTTTCTTAATATCATTCCAAGTCTTGTTGTTTCTCATGCTTGTGTCGGTTCAGTCATCCTACGATCATGAAATATTTTTTTTATTTAATTCAACCTTATTTTGCATGAAAATTTAAGGAAATTTCAACATTTCACATGCTCAAACTAAAATTTCATTATTTTAATATAGTAGGTTCATTATTAGTGTTAATTTACATAATTCCTTTATTTAGGATTATTACACAATTTTAATATATAATTACAAGGAAACAAAACGTTTGAACATGACCATTTAGCTAATAGTAAGTGCATATATGTTTCTGTCAAACATAAAATGTTTGATATAAATGGAAAAGAAGCTTTTAACCAAAGGTTTCCAAACCACAATGTTACTATCCAACGATACTGTGAAACTAAAATGTAAAAAAAAAAAAAAAAAAAACCCTAATCTCTCTGTTTTTTATGTTAATTTCTGATTAAATTCTTTATCTAATATATTTAAGTGATTTGCTTTTATTTAACCCATTGACCTTGCATATATAAAAAAGTAATTTATTTTTAAGGATTTAACTCATTTTAATTTTATTTATTAATGAAATGTCACTATTACTAGTGACAGATCTAGGATTTCAAGTTAGAAGGGGCCAACTAAAATAAAAATTTATAATTTGAAAATTTTTATTTAGTATATAATATATTAGTATTTTATGAAATTATAAAAAAACATATGTGAAATATTATATTTCATATATGTAGCTATAAACAACATAGACAAAAAATTCAAATACTGAAATAAAAAAAATTACTATTAAAAATGAAGGAAATTCAAATACTTTTTATTTAAAATTGTACATAACGATATTTCATGAAAAAATATTTGATTCGAAAGTTTCATCAAATTTTCTTTTAAGGTAGGGAAAAAGATTATCTTCAAGGAACTCTTCTTATATTTTATTGCAAAATTTTGTTTTGACAATTTCTATCATTGAAAAATATTTTTAAGTGATGCAATAAAAAATCAAAGAGGTACAAATTATCAATCAACATATAAACAAGAAAATACACTATTGTGTAAGAATATTAAGAAGATTATAACATACATGTTGAAAAGAAATCAATTCTAGCTTCACCTATGGCTACGAAGTAATACTTTATTTTTTCCTATTCTTCTTAATGTTGAAATTAATTGTATTGGTTGGACGATGATTTAAGCATTTTTTTAGCATTTTGTCTTTTTGTTTTTTGGATTTTTTAATATAGAAAATGGTGGTTTGAGCTTAATTTTTAGTGAGATATACATATTTATTGTTAAATCAAAATTTGGATGCAAATTAGGTTCTTTTATGGAAAAAAAATCATGGAAATTATTTTTAAATAAAAAAAATCTAATATATGAGTGAAAGTTTTAAACTCCCCGTATAGGTTTACAAGATTTTGAGGTATCGCATATTCATAATTAAGTAATAAAAGAACCTAATGAAATAACTTATATCATTATTAAAGAAAAACTATTTTATTCATTGGCAGCAGAATTTTTAAACTCTATAAATCAAATTAAAAGATCAACACTTGTCTCTAGCTTTTTGGTCTCATGATTAAGAAGGTTTATGAAGACTGGTAAGGTAGAGTTTGAACCATACCATCCCCATCTCCTATCTCCAATCCAATGGATAAAAAAAATAAAACTTGCTTTATTAGAGTATATTTATAAAAATTAACAAATTGATTAATTATTTAAATAGACATAATGAGTTTTTAAAATGCCCACTACTTAAAATAATAATCCAAATATTAAATGGACCTTTTTTTTAATTTATATTCCATACACTATCCAGAAAAAAAAAGAAGAATTTGTATTTAATTTATTGGTACCTTTCTTTTTAATATCTCCATTCAAATTTATAGGATAGATTAGGATCTATTATGATATATAAATTGAATTGATGAAGTAAAAAAAACATAAAAAAGAGTCTTTCCTTTTCTATCTCTGCCTATTTTTTTTTGTCGTCCTACATTTATAATTTATACATCTCCATTTATACATGAAAAATACATCAAAACAAAAAAATGAAAAAAAAAAAAACCATTTTATTTACCTAATAAAAGATAAACTTGAATTTTTTTCTATTAATTGATAATTGGTCAAGCTCGAAGAGAGAGTATGCCTGATTTTCATTTTCAATCAAATTCGATATAAAACAATTTTAAAATTAATTTGTAATATTAAAAATTACCATAGTAATCCTATAATATGTATAATTTTTTGAGAGCATATCATCTACAATTATTGTAGTATAATTAATTAATTATAATTTACCATTGTGTAGAGTTCATAAAAAAATTATGTAAAGTCCACACTTTTAAGTAGTGGACTCTTACATAATTTTTTGTTGTGATTGGCTGTAATAAAAATTATAGATGAAATGAACCAATTTTTTTTGCAATTAATTTTGTTCAAAGTCGATCGTTTCTTCAAATAAATAAAACAAGAATTCTCTTCACCATATTATTAAAAAAAAAATGAATGGAGAAAAAGAAATAAAGTAATTATGGAAATTCATTGAGATTTAATAGTTTAGTCTCACCCAATGATTGTCAAAATGTGGTTAGGATAAATATAAAAACATATTGAACTAAATTCAACTCAAAATTTTAGTTTGGGAAAAAATGTTTTGTATTTTTGTTAATAATTATGTTTTGTATTTTATTGGCTATATACTATTATTAAAAATTTTGGATTGAATTTAACTACAGTCAAACCCCAGCTATAATTAAATATTAAAAATGAAAATATTTTGTGATGATAAGCTTTGAATTTTTCATATAAGCCTCCATCCTTCTATTATATCTAATTAAGTCCTTAAAAGAAGTTTTTTTTTATCTAATTAAATCTTTAAAGGATAGTTTTGTTCCAAAAAGCTTTTCTTTTTTTATGAAAATTGCAAAAGAAATATTATTTCTTGCCAAATCAACATATTTGTCTTAGTTACTTCTATGAAGCCAACATCTATATAGCATATATTTGAAAATAAAAAGTTCTTTAGAGGCTAATGTGGCCAACTATATTAGCCATTCATTACATATCATGTAAACGATAGTTTAAATTAAATTTTTACAGTTTGCAATCAAACATTGATTTAACAAAAATAATTATTATCGTTGATGTAGTAAAAATAATGAATTTTAGTGATTTTCATGTAAAATAAGATTTAATTAAATAAGAAT
The DNA here is from genome assembly GCF_047325235.1 of Durio zibethinus. Classification (NCBI taxonomy): domain Eukaryota; kingdom Viridiplantae; phylum Streptophyta; class Magnoliopsida; order Malvales; family Malvaceae; genus Durio; species Durio zibethinus. The sequence continues at coordinate 22,568,353 of NC_143180.1, forward strand.
AATTATGCTTTCAATTGGATAAAAAAAGATAAAAGTTTATTTCAGAAATTTGAGAAAAGGACAACATTTTTTTAGCATTTTATTAAAAAATAGTACAAGTTAAAGGCATATAGTTCAAAATCATCACTCAAATCTATTTCAAGTGTACTCAATACAATAACAATTAAATTTTGAATGATTTAAAGGACAAGGAATGAAGAAAGATTAGAAGGATGAAATTGTGAGAAATAATGTGCATGACTGTATATAAGAATAAATGGCTGAGTAAATAGTAAAATCAAAAGGTTATTACCTGAAGTTGTGTTTATTGTAATTTGGTTTACTCACCAATTGTATTCTTTGTTTGTTCAAACAAATAAAAAAGTGATATTAGAATTGCTGTAGCATTCCAAAGTGAAACACTATAGCAAATCGATACCACAGTAGAATATTACAGTCAATTCACCACAAAAGCTTTATTACTAGAGTGTTTTAACATTTTCAATACAAAAAAAAGAAAAAGAAATAGATTGAAAGCAAATACACGTGCTTAAATTTATTATTCAAATTGTTAGCACCTTAATATTAGCCATTGTAGATTTCATGATCCCATAATTATCCGAATTTTATGATTGAGAAAGGATTGGGCAATGGAACGGGTAAGGGCTTAAGCAACTTGTCGCATGGTTGGCCGAAGTTGGCGATTGCCATTCAAATGCTAGCTTTGTAGTAGAGGCAACATCCTTTGCAACTCGTCTTATCGATGGTGAAAGATGTTGGTTAATCACATCTTTAAATAAAATATGTTGGTTGTCATTTGGTACCAATGTCGATGTCAATGTTGATGCCATGCCGATGATGGCAAACATGAAATCAAATCACTAGGATGCTTTCCCATAAGCATTTTCATTGTTGGCACCCCAAAACTGTAAACATCACATGTCTCATCTATTTTCATTGTATAAGTCAAATTTGCTCAGAAAAATATATCAATGTGTTCTATTAAGCAAGAAATATATCTTATCAATACACTATTATGTAAGAATATTGAGAAGATTATAAAATAATATCAAAAAAAATTGTAAATGTTTAAAATATTACTTGAAAACTGAAATTCGAAGTATCTAATAAAATTTTACATTTAGTTCTTCAGTTTGATATATTGCATATTAAAAATTTAAGTGTTAAACTTCAAAGATTAATTACACATTCGACACTTAAAATATGGTAAAATTCTTAATTTGATACTTAAAATTTGAAAAGTTACAATCATAATACTACTTGAACTTTATTTTAACGCATCAATTTGCACACAAAACAAACACTTATAATTGAATGCTGACATGTTTAAAACATCTTAAAAAAAGAAATATCAATAAATACCTACAACAATATACCCAAAAGTGCCAGTAAGGGAGGTCCACTGGGAGAAGTGGGGCTTTAAAAGCTTGGCTGTGCCAAAATATGAGACGTGAGCCTCATAGTCCAAAACCAAACGAATATTGTTGCTGGAAACGTCTCGATGAATTATAGGTGGTGAATGGTCATGATGCATATAAGACAAGGCATTGGCCACTCCTTTTACAACATTTAGCCTCGTCTCCCAATCCAATTCCATTGCCTCATCCTTGTTGTTTAACACCATTTTCAAACTTCCCTTTTCTACAAACTCATAAACCAAAAATGAGTTCTCTGGATGTGAACAAAAACCATACAGCTTCACAATGTTACGATGACTTATTTCTGATAAAGCATGAATATCGCTGTCAAAGGTTTTCAAGTTGTTGGAAATCATGCTATACTCAGATTGGTGAAGTTTCTTCACAGCAACCACCTCACCGATGGGTAGCGCAGCTTTATAAACAGCTCCCTAGCCTCCTGAACCAATGCAATTGTTGGAACTGAAATCTTCAGTGGCTTCAATAATGTTCTCATAGAGTATTCTTCCATTATATCCTCACAATGTGAAAAAATCTCCCAGTTGTGCCTTGATTAACTTGGATTTTTTGGTTTGGTTCTTCTGGCAAAGAATAAGGAAACTTCCAGCCATGATAAAGAGCCAAACAAGAAGACCAAAGAGTGGAAGCACGATGAAAATGATGACTTTGGTGCTTGTTCTATGACCGTTGCTAGTAGCAGCGACAGCACAAGGCATTAGGCCAGTGGCATTACTACATAGGCCATTATTGTTTCTTAAGGCATCAAATGAAGCCTCGTGGAATGCCTTAATGTTGGGAATAGGGCCTTCTAATTGATTGTAAGAGCTATTCACAACAGTCAAGCTCTGTAAATCATTGAAAGAAATTGGGATGGAACCATTGAGCATATGGTGAGAAAGATCCACTATTTTCAAGGAGTGTAATTCCCCAAGCTGTTGTGGTATCGCTCCAATAATCGAATTATGACTCAAATCTAGAATCTGAAGACCATATATGAAGCTTATTGAAAATGAAATGCTTTCTCCAAGTTTATTTTTGCTCAAATTCAAATTCAATAACTTTGAGCACTTTCCAAGTTTACAAGGAATTGAACCACTTAAATTATTTGATGCCAAGTTAAGATGTTGTAGATTTGAAAGAACTCCAATCTCTGGTGGAATTTTGCCTGAAAGTTGGTTACCACTTAGCAGAAGACGGAACATCAATGTCAATGCTCCTAATTCCTTGGGAATCTCACCAACAAGATGATTTGAAGAGAGATCGAGTTCCTGTAACTGAGTTGCATGTTGCAACTCTAGTGGGATCTTTCCAGAAATGTTGTTATTGGATATTTGTAGGCTTGTTAGATTATGACATTGCCCCCATTTTGGAGAAAGTTCACCATAAAATCTGTTGTTGCTTAATGAAATATAATTCAAATTCGGATACACAGCAAAAGCTTCTGATATATTTCCTGTAAAGTTGTTTCCTTCAAGCCTAACTCTGTATAAACTTTTGCAATTTTTCAAAGTTGGTGGGATATGACCCGTCAAATTATTGTTGATAACTGAAAGATTTGCGACTTGTCCACCCCTGCATAAATTTTTAGATAATGGACCACTGTGCTGGGTATCTCCTAATAGTAATGATTGCAAATGAGTAAGATGTAACCATGCAAGCTTCATTATGTTTCCAATTGAAGCAGACATTGAACCAGAGAACATATTTTGATGAAGGTAGAGAGTGGGTAAGCTGGTCAAGTTTCCTGTGGAAGCAGGGATTGAACCAAAGAAATTATTTTGACTCAACGCAAAGTCAATGAGAGATTTAAGCATGCCTATCTCTTGAGCTATCGATCCAGAAAACATATTTTGGTAGAGGTAGAGAAGAGATAAGTTGGTCAAGTTTCCTATAAATTATTCTGATTCAACGAAAATTTAGTGAGAGATTTAAGCATTCCAATCTCTTTAGGTATCGACCCAAAAAACATATTTTGATGACGGTCGAGAAAGGATAAGCTGGTCAAGTTTCCGATAGAAGCGGGGATAGAACCACGCAGATAGTTATCAAAGAAAGAGATCTCGGAAACTAAACTCAGGCTCCCTATCTCTAATGGAATGGAACCACTGATCGCATTACTTGCTAAGGAAATCAACTCAAGACCTTTCAATAAGCAAATTTCGGATGGAATATTCCTCGAAAAGTTATTGTATGACAAGTCAAGGAGGGTGAGCTTGGAAAGGTTCCCAATGTGTGAGGGAATGGACCCATACAGTGAGTTGTTACGAAGGTTAAGCCTCATCAGGTTAGGGAAGAAAAGAAAGTTAAAACTATGAAGTGTACCTTGCAACCCATAATCAGGAAGGCTTAGATTGGTGATGCTTTTAGCCTTGTCGCAGGTAATTCCAGCTCAACTGCAACGGCTGTCTCCAACCCACAAAGCAGAGAGCAAAGTTTGGGTGTTGTTGTCAAGGCTAGCTTTCGATTTTAGAAGAGCTTCCGCTTCTTTACCTCTTGTAAGTGCAGCAATGGAGGATGAAGAAGCAAAAACAGAGGAAGAGTGAAGCAGGACAAGTATGAGGAAGAACATGACTTTGAATGGTATTAAGAAAGATGACATGATTTGGACAGTTCAAAAAGGATCTTTTGTTAATTTTTCTAAAATACATTGGCTAGCATGGTCAGGTATTTATGCAACATACAAGAGTATTGTAGTCACTACGAAACATCAACATCAAATGGAAAAATATAACTCAAAGACCGATAGGTCTTTTACATTTAAATTAATTTTGGTAGACGATGACTATTAGTCTTCTACGTTTAAAGGACAATTTTAGCTTTAGTTTGCACTTACTATTAATCAAATGTTAAAAAAAAATCATGAAAATTATTTTAATACATCAATCAAAATTTTAAATTCTATAAATGAGTTTATAAGATTACTACAAGTCATACACATCATTGTCATCGTCTCTAAAATTTAATATTTTTTTATTTTTATTCAAATAAAAAATTAAAATTTTTATTAAATTTGGATAAGATTGACATTTCTAACGTAATGGAAATGATTTAAGATTCACTTGAATGGGCGATAAGATTAATTTTGATGAGATTAAAAATAGCAATTAGATTAGATACTATATCAATGAGATTAAAATCAATTGTCAAGATATGTGTTTCCATAAAAACAAGCAATGGAAGTGATGTAAATTATAATTAGAGGATAAATCACCATTAAATTTGTATAATAAAAAAATCAAATTATTTAACTTTTATAAAATTAATAAATAATTTAAAGATCAGTAAATTATTTTTATGTAAAATAATAATTTTTAGATAAATAATTAAAAACTAATAAAAATAATAATATCTCAAATGATATTTTTTCTTTAATTTTTATTAATGATGTAGTTATCTATTTTTAGTTAAAATAATAATATAATATAATACTAAATTTTATATTTAGTTATTAATTTTTTATATAATAATAAATTTTATATAATAATAATTTTTAATTTATAATATAATAATAACTTTATTTATTTATAAGTTTATTATATAATAAAATCTTTCATTATATAAAATTAGAAAATTATTTCATAATTTATTAATAGAAAAAAAAATAGCAAAAATATCAAAAGTGTCAAAGTGTCAAAAATGTCAAAAGCTCACCATACCCTTTTCCCATCAATGCAGTTTAAGTCTTCCACTGAAGCCACGTAAGCAGAATCGGATTGTGCCTTTGTGATCCAAACAGCGAAGCACAGCGCAATTGGATCAAAAAGTGCTTAAATGCATTAAATAGTGACACCAATTCATTTTAAATGAGGTTTTAGATTAAAATTTGTAAGCAAAATTTGTATTTTTTATTAAAAGTATTAAATAAAAAATAAAATTAATTAATTTAAATTAAAAAATTAAAAAATCATGTTACATAAATTAAATTGAACATTTAAAATAAAAGCATAAAAGCATAAAATAAAAAAATTTAGAAGGCGTCGGATCTAAAAATAATCGACCTTAAATAAAGAGTTTTTTCATAATAAAGTAAATTATTATGTTGTGTGATATCAACAAAAACAACAATTGCAGCTAGATGCAAAAACATATAGTATAAATTGTATGACTTATGATTTTATAACAATATTGGCTTGAATTTTATAAATTATAACAATAATATGATTTATAATTGATTTTATGACATAAAATTATTATCAATTTCAACAAATGCAGATTTATTGAGTGTCGAGTTACCATAAATAGAAAATTTTGAACATACAAATTGAGTACTTAAATACAGCTGTTCTATATCATATGCTTAAACACAGTTGTTTTATATCATAGCCAATTCACTACAAAAGCTTTTTTACTAGAGTGCTTAAACATTTCAATACAAAGAAGAGAAAAAGAAATAGATTGAAAGTAAATACACATGCTTAGAATTATTATTCAAATTATTAGCACCTTAATATTAGCCACTGTAGACTTCAAGATCCCACAATTCTCCCAATTTTATGATTGAAAAAGGATTGGGCAATGGAAGCGATTGACGGGTAAGGGCTTGAGCAACTTGTCGCATGGTTGGTCGAAGTTGGGGGCTGCCATTCAAGCATGCAAATGCTAGCTTTGTAGTAGAGACAACATCCTTTGCAACTTGCCTCATTGGTGGTGAGAGGTGTTGATCTATCACATCTTTAAGTAAAATCAATTGGTTGTCATTTGGTATCGATGTCGAAGTTGATGGCGATGTCGATGACGATGATGGCAAACATGAAATTAAATCACCAGATACCTCCCATAAGTATTTCCATTGTTAGCACCCCAAAACTGTAAACATCACATCTCTCGTCTATTTTCATTGTATAAGCCAACTCTGCTTAAAGAAATATTTTTAATCAATGTGCTCTATTAAGCAATTAATATATCTAATCAAATACACTATTATGTAAGAATATTGAGAAGATTATAAAATAATGTTGAAAAGAAATTGCAAATGTTTAGAAGATTACATGAAAATTGAAATTCAGAGGTTTAAAAAGATTTTATATTTAGTTCATTAGTTTAATATATTGAATATTGAAAAATTAAGTGTTAAGCTTTAAAGATTAATTACACATTTGATACTTGAATTAGAGTAAAATTCTTTGAAACTTAAATTTGAAAAGTTACAATCTTAAATATTGAAAAATTAAGTGTTAAGCTTCAAAGATTAATTACACATTTGATACTTGAATTAGAGTAAAATTCTTTAATACTTAAATTTGAAAAGTTACAATCTTAATACTACTTGTACTTTGTTTTAATGCATTTGCACACAAAACTAACATTTTTAATTGAATGATGACATGTTTGAAGCATATTTAAAAAAGAGATATTAACAAATACCTGGAGCTATGTACCCAAAAGTACCAGCAAGCGAAGTCCAATTGGAAGAATCGATCTTTAAAAGCCTGGCTGTGCCAAAATCTGAAACATGAGCCTCATAGTCCAAATCCAGAAGAACATTGTTGCTGGAAATGTCTCGATGAATTATAGGTGGTGAATGGTCATGATGCATATAAGACAAGGCATTGGCCACTCCTTTTACAACCTTTAGCCTCTTCTCCCAATCCAACTCCATTGCCTCGTCCTTGTTGCTTAACACCATTCTCAAACTTCCCCTTTCTACGAACTCATAAACCAAAAATGAGTTCTTTGGATGTGAACAAAAACCATACAGCTTCACAATGTTACGATGCCTTATTTCTGATAAAGCATGAATCTCGCTTTCAAAGGCTTTCAAGTTGTTGGAAATCATGCTATCTTCAGATTGGTGAAGTTTCTTCACAGCAACCACCTCACCAATGGGTAACGCAGCTTTATAAACAGCTCCATAGCCTCCTGAACCAATGCAATTGTTGGAGCTGAAATCTTCAGTGGCTTCAATAATGTTCTCATAGAGTATTCTTCCATTATATCCCCACAATGTGAAAAAATCTCCAAGTTGTGCCTCGATTGACTCAGATTTTCTGGTCTGGTTCTTTTGGCAAAGAATAAGGAAACTTCCAGCCATGATAAAAAGCAAAAGAAGAAGACCAAAGAGTGGAACCATAATGAAAATGATGATTTTGGTGCTTTTTCTATGACCGTTGCTAGAAGCAGCGACAGCACAAGGCATTAGTCCAGTGGCATTACCACATAGGCCCTTATTGTTTCTTAAGGCATCAAATGAAGCCTCTTGAAATGCCTTAATGTTAGGAATAGGGCCTTCTAATTGATTGTAAGATATATTTACAACTGTCAAGCTTTTCAAATCATTAAAAGAATTTGGGATGGAACCATTGAGCATATTGTGAGAAAGGTCCAATATTTGTAAGGAATGTAATTTTGCAAGCTGTTGTGGTATCTCCCCAATAAGTAAATTCTAGATTTTGAAGACCATTTATGTAGCTTATTGAAAATGGAATGCTTTCTCCAAGTTTATTCTTGCTCAAATTCAGGTTCAATAACTTTGAGCACTCTCCAAGTTGATTAGGAATTGATCCACTTAAATTGTTTGATGCCAAGTTAAGATGTTGTAGGTTTGAAAGAACTCCAATCTTTGAAGGATTTTCCCTGAAAGTTGGTTACCACTTAGCAAAAGATTGATCATCAATGTTAATGCTCCCAATTCCTTAGGAATCTCACCAGTGAGATGATTTGAAGAGACATCGAGTTCCTGTAATTGAGTTGCATGCTTCAACTCTGGTGGTATCTCTCCAGAAATGTTGTTATTGGAGATTTGTAGGCTCGTTAGATTATGGCATTGCCCCCAGTTTGGCGAAAGTTCACCATAAAATTTGTTGTTGCTTAATGCAATAAAATTCAAATTAGGATATATACCAAAAGCTTCTGATATATTTCCTGTCAACTGGTTTCCTTCAAGCCTAACTCTTCTTAAGCTTTTGCAGTTTCTTAAACTTTATGGGATCGGACCCCTCAAATTGTTGTTAATAGCCGCAAGCTTTTCGAGTTGTCCACCGAGGCATACATTCTCGGGTAATGGACCACTGAGATGGTTGTCCGATATTTGGAATGATTCCAAATGAGTAACGTTGTTAAGTGTTGGAGGAATGAAGCCAGATAAACTATTTGCGGAAAGGAATAATTTCCTAAGCTTCGTCATGTTTCCTATGGAAGCAGGGATTGAACCAGAAAAATTGTTATCATCGAGAATAAGTTCTGTAAGAGATACAAGCATCCCTATCTCTTGAGGTATTGACCCGAAAAGCTTATTTTCAAAAAGGTAAAGACTAAACAAATTGGTTAAGTTTCCAATGGAATTAGGGATGACACCAGTGAGATTATTACTTGAAAACTGCAATGTGGTAAGAGATCCAAGCTGTCCTATTTCATTGGGGATAGAACCAGAGAGGTTATTACCATACAGATAAAGCCATACCAAGTTACTTAGGTTTCCCAGAGATGCTGGGATAGGACCAGTTAGGTAGTTCATTGAAAGATCAAGCATAACAATTGACTTCATCATTCCAACTTCTTCAGGTATGGAACCACTGAGCCTATTGTCAACGAGGATAAGTCGGCCCAAATTGTGCATGCTTCCAATAGAAATAGGTATTGGACCGGCTAGATTGTTTGCATTAAGGAAAAGTAGAGAAAGTGAACTCAACCTTCCGATTTTAGATGGAATACTTCCAGAGAAATTATTATGAGACAAGTCAAGCACAGTAAGCTTGGAAAGGTTGCAAACTTCTTCAGGTATAGAACCATGTAGATGGTTGTCATAGAAATAGATCTGGAAAACTGAACTTAGCCTCCCTATTTCTTGTGGAATGGAACCATTGATCTCATTATTTGATAAGGAAATCAACTCAAGACTTTTCAGTAAGGAAATTTCGGATGGAATATTCCCAGAAAAAGTATTGTATGACAAGTCAAGGTGGGTGAGCTTGGAAAGGTTCCCAATGTGTGAGGGAAGGGACCCATACAGTGAGTTGTTACGAAGGTTAAGCCACACCAGGTTAGGGAAGAAAAAAAAATTAAGACTATGAAGTGTACCTTTGAGGTTCAACATATGATCTGGAAGGCTTAGATTGGTGATGGTTCCAGCCATGTCGCAAGTGATTCCGACCCAGTTGCAATGGTTGCCTCCAACCCACGAAGAGAGCAAAGTTTGGGTGTTGTTGTCAAGGCTAGCTTTCCATTTTAGAAGAGTTTCTGTTTCGTTTGCAGCAATGGAGGATGAAGAAGAAAAAACAGAGGAAGACTGATGCAGGGCGACTATGAGGAAGAACAGGGCTTTGAATGGTATTATGAAAGATGCCATGATTTGGATGGTTCAACAAGTAGTGTTTGTTAATTGTTGTAAATTACATTGGCTGGCATGGTCAGGTATTTATGCAAATATTAGAGCCATTCAGTCACTATGAAACGTCCAAATCAAGTGAAAAAATTCAACTTTAACAACTGCAGGTCTTTTACGTTTAAATTAATTTCGTTAAATTTTTTATAAAAAAAATTGTAACATAAAAAAATTTATAAATATTGATATTTAAATTTTAGATTTATTGTTATTGTATATATTAATTGAATTAAATTTTAAACTTTCTCATAAATATTAATTTTTTATATTTTATTTTCTTTTATAAATTAAATAAAAGATGATTTTAGTTTAGTTCATTTGCACGTATTTTTAAAAAAAATAAAGTTCAAAAAAAATTCATGATAATTAATTTAAATGAAAATTATCTTACATCAATCAAATTAAACTTGATAAATGAGTTTATATGATTATTACATATCATTAGGTCATAATTAAAAAAATAAGTATGTAAAGAAATTAACAAATTAATTATTATTTAATATAAATTTTATAAATTTTATAAACAAAATTAAAAAATTAACACGTATTTTATAATAATATAATTATAAAAAATAATAAAATTTTAAAAATTCTATCATCAATATATATGCATATAAAATAATAATTCAATTATTAATTGAAGATACCAATGTTATAAACCATAATTCCACAGTCAAATTAATATATAAAATAATAATTCTAAAATACATGTAAAATTTTATTCATTCAATTTGGTTAAAGTATCTTTCTTTTGGCCACCATTTCTAATATGTGTAGACACCGGTTTTGTCCGGGTCTACTGTTTTATTTTTTTATAATAATAATATTTAACAAAACAAACAAAAAAAAAAACAAAACAAACAAAACAAACAAAAAAACAAAACGGAAATAAGATAGAAGTCAAGGAGTTGGTACAGCGTCGAACTACCCCGACCAACTCCGCGACCAACTCCCTGTCAGCCACCCAACCAACTCCCCGACCAACCTAACCAACCCCCTGACCAGCTCTCTCAGCCTACTTACAGCCATCCTATAGCCACCTAGATTCCCCTAAATCGAAACCCTTTAAAATCCCCAACCATCTTCCTCATTAGGGGATCGGTTAGCTCTCGAAAAAAAAAAAAATCTATTTTCAAACACACAGCTACCCTCCCTCAAAACACTCCCAAACACCCAAAATACCCAAACAGAAACCACACCAACCGAAAAAAAAAACGCAAAAAAACAAAAATCAAAACAGAAACAAAAATAAAAAAAATACACAATCCTCGTCGTAGGCGAGGAACCTCAACGCCGAGCCATCTGCAAAAGCCAAGAAATCGTTAGTTTCGCCAAAAAAAAAAAAAGAAAAGAAAGGGAAGAAAAACTGAAAACTTCAAAACCCGATCTACGCGAATCAAGGCCGTTTTTGGTGAAAATGAGGTCAGATCTATGCTCAAGGGGTCGAGAAGAGTTCGTGGGAGAATTTTGGGGTTTTTTCGACCACCAGAGACGACGGCCGACGACCGACGAATGGCGGCGGTACCGACGGCCGACCGGCATGTGGCTAAAGAAGAAGAAAAAAAAAGGGGGCTTTTTTTTTCTGAAGACCGAAAAGAATGACAAAGAAAAATTTTTTTTGACTTTTATATAAATTATCAATAGCCAAAACGACGTCGTTTCAATAAAACCCAAAACGACGCCGTTTTAACCAAAGAAAGATCCGCACGTTGACCCGAACCTGACCCGAGATCCGCGTAACTCGACCCAACGACCCGTTCCAGCCAACCTTGAATCGGTTCATACGAACCGCCAGTGGATCGGACTGAACCGGTCAGATCACCCGGACCGTTGATCCGACCGCCGAACCGGTCAGATTGCCCGGACCAGCGTTGACCGATCTGGTTCAGGTAAAAAAAAATTTTTTTTTTTAATTTTCTAATTTTTTATTATTATTTTTGTTATTTTGTTATTTTTTTATATTTATGCATGATAAATTTATTAGAATAAATGTTTAATTGTTTTAATAATAATAAAATTGAAAACAAATAATAATTAAAATATATTAAAATGCTCAAAAAAATAATTTTTGTTATTTTCCCTGCCTAGATGTTGGAGGGAATAAAAATATTTTTTTTAAAGAAATAATTCTGCCTAGATGTTGGGGAATTATTATTAATAAATTTTCATAAAAAATAAATATAAAAAAAATTTTAAATTAATTTTCAAAAATCACTAAAATCAAACTTGCTTCAAAAATCCGCCTAGATGTTGAGAATTTTTAGAGATGTTCGTATTTTCTTAAAAACGAAACATTAAACACTAATTCTCAATTTTCAAAATCATAGGTTTCTAAAACTCCTAAAAATCCAAAGTCCCTTAAATCCAAACCCCATAAAATTCAAAATCCATTAAATCCAAAACCCCCCGAAATCCAAAATCCTTGAAATCCAAAGTCTAAAAAAAAAAAAAAATCCTAAGGACACGTGTGAAAATTCTATTTGAAGCAATTTGTTCCCGAATGCCGCCTAGATGATGGGCTATTTAGGAAATTTTACTTCGTGAAGTCTTTTCACACGATTTCTTAATTCGTATTAATAATAAGATTAATAAATAAAAAGTATAATAAAATCGGGATCTTAAATATAAACAGTCGCACATAAGCTCTGCCTAGATGTTGGAGAGTCGGGGTGGTCTCATTATATTTAAGAATCCAACTCTTAAATTGCATTTCATTTTATATGACATTCATTAGCATGATATACGTTAGCATGTTGTCATCAATAATTGATTGCATTACTCTCTCTTTAATTTACTGATAAAATATTTTTTTAATAAAAGAATAATACTAAAAAAAAAATCTTTTTGTGATATTATAAAATAAAAAATAACATTCTGAGAGAAATAATTCTTGGTACTCTGCCTAGATGTTGGAGAGTCACTAACAATTATTTCCTATAAAGATTGTTATTTTATTTTAATGATTATTGTGTTAAATCTTAGGCAAAAAGAGTTATTTTAAATTCTGCCTAGACGATGGAGAATTTTAAGATAATTCTTTAACTTAAAGATTTTCTCAATATTTCTAAATAAATATTTTAGCAAATTTTTTTTAGCGAATGGAATTAGTGTTAAATTTCAAATTAAAACCATTTTTATCCGACACCGAAAATAGCGCATAGTTGAATGGTACCAATTTATGGGCGTTGTGGGGGTGCTAATCCTTCCCCACGCGTAACCGACTCCCGGACTCAACCTGATTTTTCGTAGACCGAAATATATCTTTTTGATAAACTTTAAACCCGTTTTTATAGTTTTATTAAAAAGATAAACTTTTGGGTGGCCAATCACACCCTAATAAAGATTGGTGGCGACTCCCCTTTTTTTAAAACAAAAACTTATTTTTACGTCTGGCGGTCCCAAAATCGTTACGACAGCTTGGCGACTCCACTGGGGACTTATTTGAGAGTCAGGCCAAAATTTTAATTATGCGCTATTGACAACGGTTGGATTTAATTGATTTTATTTGATATTTAATTTAATTTCTTTTATTTTATTTTTCTGAAAACAGTCATGTTAATAAATGAAATAAATTATGTGCTAGTTATTACTTCATTTTGATTTTGTTTTTGATTTATTCATGTTGTTTTGATTAATACATTACCTTGCACACACTTTGCATATTCACTCGCATACATGAGCTCTATACCCGGGCTCCATCCTTTTAGGAGGAAGTGAAGTAGCTATGCTCTCGTGAGGTGATAACCTCCGCATTTGCTAGCGAAACACTTCCACTCAGATTGAACCCGTTCCGTTAGTAGCCTGTAATGGGTGAGGATCGGGGAGCCTTACTAATCTATAATGGACGATGATGTGAGGAATAGTCTGGGAACCTTTAGACATGTAAATCTTAACCCGACATATAGTGAACCCTGAAGTCCAACTTTAGGATAGAGCCATACTGTCCCTTTTACGAGAAAATCATCTAAATTAGGACACTACGTATATTCTGATATGCTTGTTCATTCATTTACTCAGTTTTATTTATTTGTTTTATTTACATTCTTGATTTGTTTTATTGTTTTCAATTTTGTTGCATGCATCATATAGGTACCATATTTTTAGAGGGTATTGTTTTGGACCAATCTTCAACAAAAAAAAAAACTTTCAAAAAAACCTAAAGGATGTCGTTTGTGTGTAAGAGCTACTTAGAGGTCAAGAGCCATTCAGAAGGTACTCAAGGGAAAGAAGGAGATTGCTTAATAGATGGTCATATATCGGTGCTACCACAGTCAGTGCATATGGATCTCAATCAGAATAATATATCAGAATTGGAAGCCATTTGGAAACAATGGAGAATAGAGAAAAAAGAATCTTTTTCCAAGAAATACGGGGATGTGGCACTGCTTATGTCTATGAAAGTTGATGAATAGCTAATGAGAGCTGCAATACAGTTCTAGGATCCATCTTATCGATGCTTTGTATTCAACCAAGAAGACTTGGCTCCCACGATCGAAGAATATTCTTCTTTACTTCGGATAGAGTCTACCAATCAAGACAAGATCTATTGGAAAGAGCATAAGACCACTAGATATAGAAAAAAATTAGCCAAGATCATGCAAGTGGAGGTTGAAGAGATAGACAAGCACAAGAAAGAAAAAAATAGGGTTGACATCATTCCATCAGCTTTTCTGCTCGAGTACATAAGAAAGTATATTGATACCGATCAGGGGTCGGATGTGTTTGCTTTGGCCATCTATGGATTGATGATATTCCCTAAGGTTTTAGGACATATAGAAACATCAGTGGTTGATTTCTTTGAGCAATTAGATAAAGGTATAAACCCTTCACCAACTATTTTGGGAGAAACTATTAGATCACTTAATTTTTGTCGAAGAAAGGGTGAAGGACGATTTATGGGGTGTACTCAGTTACTGTTTGTCTGGCTTAGAAGCCATTTTTGGGGAAAAGAGAAGACATCATTTCGACCATTCTCCGTGCATTTCAGTCCTATCAAGGAGTTTATGACTAAAGAATGGAGAAAAGATTGGACAAAAGGTCAGTGGTTGGCATTCTTTTTAAAGCTCACTAACGAAGATGTAACATGGAGGGCACCATGGATGCTTTCGATGGCTATCTTATATAGTTGTGGAGACGAGTCATGGGTACCTCTGTTAGGAATATAAGGGGTAGTGAGTTACGCGCCCCTTATGGTTCAAAGACAATATGATTCACGACAGTTCATCCCTATGACTCATAGGCTGGGTTCACTCGAGTTTGATTATGGAACACCCGGTTATATGAAAAGGGTTCATGAAATCATCAAAGTATAGAAACAGGTCAACCGAATGAGCCCAGCTAGACTCACAGATAATGTTGCTGAAGGTTACCTTGCATGGAGGATGAAAAGAGTTAACAAAATTAGGCCTCTACCAGCTGATGTTTCAGAGAAGTTGTCGGCTCCTGTTTCAGTATCGGTATTGTCGACTCTTGAGATCGCTCAACGAGAGTTTGAGATTGAAAAGAAAAGGTTAGAGAAAGAAAAGATGGCTATGATAGATCAGGTTAACCAACTAAGATATGATTTGATGATGAAAAATGATGCAGTACAGAAGTTGACTAAAGAATGAAAAGTATTGAAAGAGGATCTGCAAGATCTGCATCAAGAAAATAAAAAATTAAGGTTGGATAGTAGACCTTTGAAGGGATCCAAGAAGGATGTGGAAGAACTATGGGACATGGTGGAATATTAGAAGAACAGAGCTCGAGAGAACAAAGAAATGATCTTAATGAGGGAACAAAGCAAGAACTCTGATTTGCAAAGCAAGAAAAAAGCCTTAGAGCATGAATTAATGAGTTTGGAGCTTCAACTGACAAGCAATCAAAGGCACATAAATGAGATTTTGACTGAGTGGCAAGATAGAGAAGATTATTGGGCTCACACTTGTAATATGGAGGTAGATGCTCGAGAGATGTGGAGAGCAAAAAGTTTAGGGAGGTAACAATACATCGAACACCTGACTGCTCAAATCTATAAAGCTGTTCGAAAAGCAGGCAACATGGTTGAAAAGACTAAAGCACTGGAACGAGAGATTGTACCAACCCAAGGCCACAGTCAAAGATTATTACACTTTTTGCATGAAGCTAGGGAGCAATATCTTCAAATCAAATGTTTTTACGGCTTTAATGCGAGAATGATTGGATGATGTGTAAAGACTCTCATGGTTAATGAAAGTTTATTTTTGTTTCAATCGATCCAAGACAATACCCTAATTTGCATTTCATTCATTTCATGCATGCATTTTCATACTAACAATAATATCAACGACATTATATCATGCGATCTAATTCGTGGTTAATAAACTAAGGTTCAAGGATAACAAAGCCAAGGAACCACAACCCGTCAATTTCGCATAGATATAATACTCATTCCCAGACTCGAGCCATGGAAGAAGAGAATACAGCTAGGTTTGAAAGGGTCAAAAGGGTACAGAAATAGATACAAGAAAGAGTGATGAAAATACAACAAAGAATTGAAGCACAAATGGCTGAATTAAGACAATTGTTGATTGGATCAATGAAAGGAAAAATAGTCGCTGGTGTATCAAGGATAGGAGATGAGGTTAATGTGGAAGAGCCATTATACCCTCCTGGATTCACTCCACCTCAAGTTCAGGTTCAAGTTCCTCAGGGTATACACATACAACCACCAAGTGCGCAGCCATACCCCTATGTCAATCATTCTGCAAATCAGTAGCCGACCCACTTGAATGCCAATTCGGGACCCATCCCAGTCGATCCCATCATGGTACCAAATCTTGACGACCCTGTTGAGCAAGAGAAGTCTCACGAAATGTCAGAACCTATTATAAATTTAAAAATTCAAGACAAGTATGACCAGTTTGAAGAGAGGCTTAAAGCGGTTGAAGGTAATGACACTTATGGGGTTATTGACGCCAACGAGCTTAGCCTAGTGCCTGACTTGTTTATCCCACCAAAATTTAAGACTCCAGATTTTGAGAAATACGATGGGATAAAGTGTCCATCTGCTCATATCACCATGTTTTGTAGAAAGATGACGGGTCATACCCATAATGACAAACTATTGATACGCTGTTTTTAGGATAGTTTGACTGGTTCAGTAGCTAAATGTACGTGCAATTAGATCGAAATAAGATCAGTTCATGGCAAAACTTGGCCAAAGTTTTTCTTGCTCAGTATAAGCACGTCTTGGATACAGCCCCTGATAGACTGTCATTACAAAATATGGAGAAAAAGTCGACGAAAACCTTCAAAGAATACGCATATCGGTGGAGAGATGTAGCAGCCTAAGTACAACCATCACTGACTGAAAAAGAGATAACCGTGCTATTCGTCAATACACTGAAGGCCCCGTATTATGACAGATTGGTGGGAAATACCACGAAAAACTTCTCTAACATGGTAATTTCAGGGGAGATGATAGAAAACGCTATCAAAAGTGGTAAAATTGAAGGGTCTAAAAAGAAGATAGCTACCTTAAGGAAGAAAAAGCAGGAGACACATGTTGTCACTCATACAAATCCCCCACACCATCATTTTGTTTCATATAACACACACCCCCATTACTACTCTACCATAAACCAAATCTCTTAACAACCATACCATTACCGGGCCCCCCAACAACCGTTACCCAGATCAAGTTTTAGCCCTCAACTATCTAATTACACCCTGGCACCTCCAGCTCAACCATTTACTCGACCAACCTACCCAAACAGTAATCAAAGAAACTCACAGAATAATAACAATCGAGAAAGACTTCATTTTGACCCAATTTCCATGACATACACAGATTTGTATCCTCGACTTATTAAGAAACATCTACTTGCTCCTGTTATTATTGAACCTTTGAAACCTTCGTTTCTCAAATGGTATGACCCTAATGCACATTGTGATTATCATTATGGGAATCCAGGTCATTCCACTGAGCATTGTACTACTTTGAAGCATAAAGTGCAGGGGTTAATCAATGAAGGAGTATTAAATTTTGATACCAGCCAACAAGGGACTCCAAATGTCAATGGGAACCCTCTACCAAATCATACCAGACCATCAATAAATGCTTTGATTGATGGGCAAACAAGTTGTGTGAAAAGAATAATATAAGAGGTCAAAACTCCTATGGCTAAAGTGTTTGAAACCTTGGTCAAAACTGACATGCTAAAGTCGATAGAACCTCAAAATTACTCTGAAGCGATTAACTCAACTGAAAGCTACCATTATCACAGAGGTGCTATGGGGCATTCTATCGAGAATTGTCACCAATTCTGTCAAGAGGTGCAAAAATTAATGGATGAAGGTCGAATAGAGTTTTACCAAGAGAGAAAAGAGTTGGTGAAAGTGTCTACCATTGATTCAAAGAATAAGTTTGAGCGTAGACCAGTAACTATCTATTATGATGAGAAGCCAACATCGAAGCTAGAAAAACCCGTCTCTCGACCAGTGGTGACAATTAAAGTTCCTGGCCCTTTTTCATATCAAAATGATAAAGCAGTACCTTGGAAGTACGATTATGATGTCGTAGTCAACCCAGATACTGCCAACATAACAGGTGTAGGAGGCATAACCCGAAGTGGCAGGTGTTATACCCCAGAGGCTCTAGAAAAAACTAGAAAGGAGAAGGCCAAGGTAGGCGAAAAAAATGAAAGTCAGAGTGATCTTGATGCAACACCAAAAAAAGAATGTCAGAAGCTAGTATCTGAGAGTGAAGCAGGTGAATTTTTGAAGTTAATAAAACATAGTGAGTATAGCGTGATAGAACAGCTTAACAAGATGCCAGCTAGAATTTCGTTATTGTCATTATTGCTCAATTTAGAGTCACACCGTAATGCTTTGCTGAAGATGCTAAATCAAGCATATGTGTCTCACAATGCTTCTGTTGAATATGTGGAACAGCTTGTTGGCAATATCAAACTATATTTTTTTCAATGATGAAAAAATTCCTCTTGAGGGTAAAAGAAGTACCAGGGCTCTTCACATTACTGTGAAATGTAAAAGTCATATAATGGCTAAGGTTTTGATTGATAATGGCTCATCCATCAATGTTATGCCTACGACTACTCTGGCAAAACTCCCTATTAATGGATCTTATATGAAACTTAGTCATATGATAATGAGAACCTTTGATAGAACCAGAAGAGAAGTGCTGGGAGATATAGAAGTGCCATTACAGATTGGCCCATGTACTTTCAACATGAAATTTCAAGTCATGGACATCTCTCCTTCATATAGTTGTTTATTGGGTAGACCGTGGATCCATATGGCAAGTGCTGTCCCAACCTCATTACATCAAAAAGTCAAATTCATTGTTGAAGGAAAGCTAACATGTGTGGCAGGAGAAGAAGATTTATTGGTAACTCAACCGATAAATACTCCTTATGTGGAATCGACAGATGAAGCTTTAGAATGCTCTTATAGATCCTTCGAGATTGCCAATGCAACATATATAGCTAGAGGATCTAAATTATATTCACCACACTTATCTACGACTACTAAAATGGTAGTCAGACAGCTTACCAAGATGGGATGGCGACCTGAAGTCAGACTTGGGAAGAACTTGCAAGGAATCACGAAGCCATCGACCATATATGAAAAGAGAGACAAGTTTGGCTTGGGATATAAGCCAACAAGAGGGGACAGAGTAAGAATGGTAAATGAGAAAAAAGATAAGAGGATAGCTAATCTTAAGGGATATGAGCCGGAGATAGAACCCATAGTCATTCCATACCTCTATGATTCTTTTCACTCAGAAGGATACATTTATTCAGATTTATCGAAGCCCCAAGTGCAGGATTCGTGGAAAAATTTTCAGAGTTGGCCATTCAAATGGTGGATGATGGAGAAAAGAAGAGTCGAAGTGAAGATCTATTCGTATACCCTTGTCCTTCAGATTTTGAGTTGGATAATTGAGAAGTTACAGAGCTGCCTGTTGTTTTTAAAACTTTAGAAAAGTAATGTGAAACTTTAAATCCCTAATTACATTCTACGAGTATTAGGAGATCTTTTATGGTGTGTTTATGTTTGTCATTTTAATAAAAGACTTAGAAGATGCATCCGTATTTTTTCTATTGTTTTTATCTTTATTTTACCTTTCATCCTTTTTCTTTCCTACATTTTCTTGCCATTCCATTTTTGTGTGCCAATATTCTCTCCATATTATCCTTTGCAGGGTCTCAAACAATGAACATGAGGATAATCATGGCATTAATCTCGGATTTGATTTTGAAAACTTAATTCATGTTGATGAACTTGATAATGAGAAAGATTCAGATAACTATACACTGCCTCTTGATTTGTTAAAATTAATAGAACATGAAGATAAGCCAATTAAACCCCACCAAGAAATTACTGAATCAGTAAATTTGAGAGATGGTGAGAATAAAAGAGAGGTCAAAGTTGGTACATCTCTTTTACCAACTGAAAGACAGAAGCTAGAAGAGCTACTCTGAGAATATGTAGATGTGTTCGCATGGACTTACCAAGATATGCCAGGACTTAGCACTGATATTGTAGAGCACAAGTTACCTTTAAAACCAGGATGTAAGCCGATGCAGCAAAAGCTAAGGCGCATGAAACCAGAGATGCTACTAAAAATTAAAGAGGAAGTGAAGAAACAATTCGATGCTGGATTTTTGGAACTGGCAAAATATCCTGAATGGGTAGCCAACATAGTGCCAGTTCTTAAGAAGGATGGAAAAGTGAGAATGTGTGTCGATTATCGAGATTTGAATAGAGCAAGCCCTAAGGATAACTTTCCTTTACCTCACATCGATACTCTAGTGGATAATACTGCTAGGCACTCCACATTTTCCTTTATGGATGGTTTCTCAGGCTATAATCAGATCAAGATGGCTCGAGATGATATGGAGAAAACTACATTTGTGACCATGTGAGGAACATTCTGTTACAAAGTCATGCCTTTTGGGTTGAAAAATGCTGGTGCTACTTATCAAAGAGCAATGGTGACTCTTTTTCATGACATGATGCATAAAGAGATAGAAGTGTATGTAAATGATATGATTGCAAAATCTTGTGAAAGAGAGGATCATATAGTCAGTCTCAAAAAGCTGTTCGACAGGTTGAGAAGATTTCAGTTGAAGTTGAATCCTGTCAAATGTACATTTGGAGCCAAATCAGGAAAACTATTGGGCTTTGTAGTCAGTGAAAAAAGAATTGAAGTTGATCCAGATAAGATACAAGCCATCCAAAACTTATCTCCTCCTCATACCTCAAAAGAAATGCGAGGCTTCTTAGGGAGATTAAATTATATTGCTCGCTTCATCTCTCAACTCATTTATAAGTGTGATCCTATTTTCAAGCTTATCAGAAAACATGATCTTGGAGAATGGAATGATGAATGCCAAGAAGCTTTTGATAAGATCAAAGAATACTTGTCAAATCCACCTGTGTTGGTGCCACCAATGCTAGGAAAACCTTTGATTTTGTATTTAACAGTGCATGAAAATTCAATGGGATGTGTGCTGGGGTAAAGAGATGAAACTGATAAGAAAGAACGAGCAATTTACTACTTGAGCAAGAAGTTCACTGATTATGAGTCAAAGTATTCACCATTAGAGAAGATGTGTTGTGCATTAACCTGGACAGTTCGAAGGCTTAGACAATACATGCTTTATCACACTACTTGGCTCATAGCAAAGCTGGATCCTATTAAGTATATCTTCGAAAAGCCCTCATTGACAAGAAAAATAGCACGATGGCAAGTTATGCTTTCAGAATATGATATCATTTACGTGACTCAAAAAGCTATTAAAGGGAGTGCAATAGCTGAATTTCTTGCTGATCGTGCAGTTGAAGATTATGAGCCAATGAAATTAGATTTTCCTGATGAGGATGTGATGGCCATTGAAGAAAATGAACCTGTTGAAAAATCATGGAAGATGTATTTTGATGGAGCTGCTAATGCTTTGGGTCATGGTATTGGGGCAATTTTGATATCTTTTGATGGACATTATTACCCCATCACAGCCAGATTAAATTTTAATTGCACAAACAATGTGGCTGAATATGAGGCCTGTGTTATGGGTCTACAAGCAACAATTGAAAAGAAGATCAAAGTGTTAGATGTGTTTGAAGATTCAACTTTAGTCATCTATTAGTTACGAGGTGAATGGGAAACAAAAGACTCTAAGTTGATTCGGTACCATAAATACATCTCTGAGTTGGTTAAGCAATTTAAAGAAGTTCAGTTTGAGCATCTACCTAGAGAAGAAAACCAAATTGTTGATGCACTGGCTACTCTAGCTGTAATGATCAAAATAGATGCAAATACTGAAATCCAACCCATCAAGCTGGATGTGAAAGATGTACCAGCACATTGCTCAGGTGTTGAAAAAGAAATTGATGGAAGGCCATGGTATCATGATATCATGCAATACATTAAAAGCCAGCAGTACCCAAAACATGCAACAGAAAATGATAAGAGGACTATTAGAAGATTGGCTATGAATTTTTTCATTGATGGAGATATCTTTTACAAAAGAGGTCGAGATCAAGTGCTCTTAAGATGTGTAAATGCAGCTGAAGCAAAGAAGATTATCGAAGAAGTGCATGATGGAGTTTGTGGGGCACATGCAAATGGTCATATGATGGCTAGACAAATTATGAGGGCTGGCTATTATTGGTTGACAATGGAGAGTGACTGTATTGATTATGCTAGGAGATGTCATAAATGTCAGATTTATGCTGACAAGATTCATGTTTCACCATCAACATTACACGTTCTAGCTCCTCCTTGGCCATTTTCAATGTGGGGTATGGATGTCATTGGTCCCATTACTCCAAAAGCTTCGAATGGGCATAGATTCATTTTTGTGATGATTGATTACTTCATCAAATGGGTAGAGGCTGCATCATATGCTAGTATGACCCGATCTGTGGTATGTAAATTCATAAAAAGAGAGATAATATGAAGATATGGGTTTCCGGAGATAATTATTTCTGATAATGCCAAAAACTTGAACAACAAAATGATGAATGAAGTATGCACTCAGTTCAAGATCTGCCATCGTAATTCAACACCATATCATCCAAAAATGAATGGGGCAGTGGAGGCTGTGAATAAGAATATCAAGAGAATCCTGGAGAAAATGACTGAAACTTACAAAGATTGGCATGAAAAGTTACCTTTTGCCTTGCATGCTTATAGAACATCAGTCAGAACGTCTACTGGAGCCATACCGTTCTCTTTGGTATATGGTATGGAAGCTGTGCTACCAGTCGAAGTGGAAATTCCCTCACTGAGAGTCCTGATAGAGGTAGAGTTAGAGGAAGCAAAATGGGTTCGAAATTGCTATGAGCAGTTAAACCTCATTGAAGAGAAAAAACTGTCAGCACTTTGTCATGGTCAATTATATCAAAAGAGGATGATGAGAGCACATGACAAGAAAACTCGTCCCCGTTGCTTTAGGGAAGGAGACCAAATTGGGAAGGCCCGTATGTGGTGAAAGGCTTTTTCTGGTGGGACATTGATTTTGGCAGAAATGGACGGAGGTGATTTACCTACCCCAATAAATTCAGATGTTGTGAAAAAATATTTTGCTTAAAAAAAAAGAGAGAAAAAAAATGATGACTTATCTAAGTTGAAAACCTGAAAAGGCGGCTTAGATGTGAAGCAAAAGCATCATCAAGAAAAGATCCCACAATGCAGGGGTTAGTGTAGTTTGACAAACTCTGAATAATCAAGGAAGTCATCTGATTTAGTTTTAGAAAAAGAATCTGAGAATATTTTGTTCATGATTATCTTGTGATCATTCTTTTGACACCTTTATTTCAACTCAAACACTTTGACATACACTTGTTATCAGCCATAGGAAATACATTATCCTTCATTTGAAAATAATGCCTATCATTTCCTTTATCCTTATTTGATATTTTTTGTCCATCAGAGAAATGTGTGATTGCATTTTATTTGTCTTGAACTTAAAATGATGAAAAGAAAAACAAACATGAAAGATCTCAGCATTACTTTTAAAGTTGACAAAGGCAAATGAAAAAGGATGAGAAAAGCATGACAAGACATTGATGTTGCAGACTTTTGAAGAAAAAAATATTGTGGTCAGATGTTGAAGACAGATTGGTCATATAAGAATTCGGATAAAAGAAGCCGAAAGTGAGAGATTTTGAGAACCTTTTTACTACAATGAACGATTTTGATTGCATTACATGCATTGCATCATGAGCACTCAGTACATGCATCCATGAGAAGTTGTAACAAAGATAGAAATTTTCCTTTTCTTAATGAAAAAAACAAGATTTTGGTAAAGACAATGATCAAACAAAGGAATTCAAAAGAGAGAAATTTACTTACTCAAAGATGAAAACTCAAATTTGAAAACATATGAAAAATTTTAAAGTTGTTGAGCCTCTGCTGAGAAGAGCTTTTTTCAAGAGAATTTTTAAAGTTGTGGAGCTTCTGTTGAGAGGAACTTTTTTCAGATGAAAAGATTTTAAAGTTGTTGAGCCTCTGCTGAGAGGAGTTTATCCATATGAGATTTTTAAAGTTGTTAAGCCTCTGTTGAGAGGAGCTTTTTCAAGAAAAGATTTTAAAGTCGTTAAGCCTCTGCTAAGAGGAGCTTTTCAAGAAAAGATTTTAAAGTCGTTGAGCCTCTACTGAGAAGAGCTTTTCCAGATGAGATTTTAAAGTCGTTGAGCCTCTACTGAGAGGAGCTTTTTCATATGATAATTTTAAAGTTATTGAGCCTCTGTTGAGAGGAGCTTTTCCAGATAAAATTTTTAAAGTTGTGGAGCTTCTGTTGAGAGGAGCTTTTTCCAGATGAAAATTTTTAAAGTTGTTGAGCCTCTGCTAAGAGGAGCCCTTTTCTGTAAAACCAAAAACATAACACGATTTATTTTCGGACAAAATCGTTGTCTTTGTCTTTGTCTTTGCCCTATTCCTGATTCTCAGAAATGTGCAAAGAGGGGCAGCTGTAGACACCGATTTTGTCTGGGTCTACTGTTTTATTTTTTTATAATAATAATATTTAACAAAACAAACAAAAAAACAAAACGGAAATAAGATAGAAGTCAAGGAGTTGGTACGACACCGAACTGCCCCGACCAACTCCGTGACCAACTCCCTGTCAGCCACCCAACCAACTCCCCGACCAACCCAACCAACCCCCTGACCAGCTCTCTCAGCCTACTTACAGCCACCCTATAGCCACCTAGATTCCCCTAAATCAAAACCCTTTAAAATCCCCAACCATCTTCCTCATTGGGGGATCGGTCAGCTCTTGAAAAAAAAAGAAAAATATCCATTTTCAAACACACAGCTACCCTCCCTCAAAACACTCCCAAACACCCAAAATACCCAAACAGAAACCACACCAACCAAAAAAAAAAAGAAAAGAAAAAAAAAAAACCAAAACAGAAAAAAAAAATAAAAAAATACACAGTCCTCGCCGTAGGCGAGGAACCTCAACGCCAAGCCATCTGCAAAAGCCAAGAAATCGTTAGTTTCGCCAAAAAAAAAGGGAAGAAAAACTAAAAACTTCAAAACTTGATCTACGTGAATCAATGCCGTTTTTGGTGAAAAGGAGGTCAGATCTGTGCTCAGGGGGTCGAGAAGAGTTCGTGGGAGAATTTTGGGGTTTTTTCGACCACCGGAGACGACGGGCGGCCGGCGTGTGGCTGAAGAAGAAGAAAAAAAAAAGGGGCTTTTTTTTTCTGAAGAGCGAAAAAAATGACAAAGAAAATTTTTTTTTGACTTTTATATAAATTATCAATAGCCAAAACGACGTTGTTTCAATAAAACCCAAAATGACGCCGTTTTAACCAAAGAAGGATCCGCGCATTGACCCTAACCCGACCCGAGATCCGCGCAACCTGACCCAATGACCCGTTTCAGCCAACCTTGAACCGATTCATACGAACCGCCAGTGGACCGAACTGAACCGATCAGATCACCCGGACCGTTGATCCGACCGCCAAACCGATTAGACCGCCCGAACCAGCGTTTACCGATCCGGTTCAGGTAAAAAAAAATTTTTTTTTTTTAATTTTCTAATTTTTTATTATTTTTTTGTTATTTTGTTATTTTTTTTATATTTATGCATGATAAATTTATTAGAATAAATGTTTAATTGTTTTAATAATAATAAAATTGAAAACAAATAATAATTAAAATATATTAAAATGCTCAAAAAATTAATTTTTATTATTTTCCCTGCCTAGATGTTGAAGGGAATAAAAATATTTTTTTAAAGAAATAATTTCGCCTAGATGTTGGGGAATTATTATTAATAAATTTTCATAAAAAATAAATATAAAAAAAATTTTAAATTAATTTTCAAAAATCACTAAAATCGAACTTGCTTCGAAAATCCGCCTAGATGTTGAGAATTTTTAGAGATGTTCGTATTTTCTTAAAAACGAAACCTTAAACACTAATTCTCAATTTTCAAAATCATAGGTTTCTAAAACTCCTAAAAATCCAAAATCCCTTAAATCCAAACCCCATAAAATTCAAAATCCATTAAATCCAAAACCCCCCGAAATCCAAAATCCTTGAAATCCAAAGTCCTAAAAAAAAAAAAAAAAATTCTAAGGACACGTGTGAAAATTCTATTTGAAGCAATTTGTTCCCGAATTCCGCCTAGATGATGGGCTATTTAGGAAATTTTACTTCGTGAAGTCTTTTCACACGATTTCTTAATTTGTATTAATAATAAGATTAATAAATAAAAAGTATAATAAAATCGGGATCTTAAATATAAACAGTCGCACCTAAACTCTGCCTAGATGTTGGAGAGTCGGGGTGGTCTCATTATATTTAAGAATCCAACTCTTAAATTGCATTTCATTTTACATGACATTCATTAGCATGATATACGTTAGCATGTTGTCATCAATAATTGATTGCATTACTCTCTCTTTAATTTACTGATAAAATATTTTTTTAATAAAAGAATAATACTAAAAAAAAAATCTTTTTGTGATATTATAAAATAAAAAATAACATTTCGAGAGAAATAATTCTTGGTACTCTACCTAGATGTTGGAGAGTCACTAACAATTATTTCCTATAAAGATTGTTATTTTATTTTAATGATTATTGTATTAAATCTTAGGCGAAAAGAGTTATTTTAAATTCTGCCTAGACGATGGAGAATTTTAAGATAATTCTTTGACTTAAAGATTTTCTCAATATTTCTAAATAAATATTTTAGCAAATTTTTTTTAGCGAAGGGAATTAGTATTAAATTTCAAATTAAAACCATTTTTATCCGACACTGAAAATAGCGCATAGTTGAATGGTACCAATTTATGGGCGTTGTGGGGGTGCTAATCCTTCCCCACGCGTAACCGACTCCCGGACCCAACCTGATTTTTCGTAGACCGAAATATATCTTTTTGATAAACTTTAAACCCGTTTTTATAGTTTTATTAAAAAGATAAATTTTTAGGTGGCCAATCAAACCCTAATAAAGATTGGTGGCGACTCCCCTTTTTTTAAAACAAAAACTCATTTTTACGTCTGGCTGTCCCAAAATTGTTACGACAATATGTTCATGGCACCAATTACATTATAAGTCAAAAGATACATAAGAATCGTTAACATTATGGTGCAACATAACAGATTTACGATTCATTTGGATGGATAGTGAGATTAGATCTTGTAAAATTAAAAATAATAATAATGATAAAATTAGTTATTATAATGACAAGATTAAATATGCAGCTGTGAAGTTAAAATTAATAATTGAATATGTATTTAAATGTAAAAACAATGGTATAATTGAATATGAATAGTCTTGTGAAAATAAAAAAATGATTACTTTAGATATTAATCTATTAACAAATTAAAAATTATTTTAATATATATTTTAATTTTATTTAATATTAAAAATATTAAAAATTAATTATTTAAAGATATAATAAAAATAATAATGTGAGTAGAAACAAAATATTAATTTTAAATTTATTATAATTATTTTAATCTTAATAAATTTTTAAAGAATGGGTAAAATGAAATTAAAAGAATTTTATGAGGACAAAAATGTCCAAAATGGATTGCGGTGAGTCCCTGCATCCTTTTTCATCAATGGAGATTAATCGTTCCACTGAATCGCACTGTAATAAAGTTATTCTAATGGATAATCACAGTGAGATTATAGCAAAAAGGTACTTACTCACACTGCAACGAGGTTACAGTGTAATCCAAATTGAGCCTTGAATAAATTAAAGGAAATTTTGTAAGAGAAGTTTTAAAATCATATACATTTCAATCTCAATTTTTAAAATTTAAAATTTATTTTATTTTTATTTGAATAAAAAATTAGATTGTTCATTGAATTTGAAGAAAATTGACATTTCTAATGCAATAAAAATTATTTAGGGTTCATTTAAATGGATAATAAGATTGATTTAGATGAGATTAAGAAGGTAAAATTAAATACTATATCTGTAAAATTAAAATTAATTATGAATATATGTATTTCGATGCAAATGAAAGATAAATGTGAGTTTAATTATAGTTAGAAAAAAATAACCATTAAGTATATTAAATTAAAATTTATATGTAATACAAAATTTAAATTATTTAACATTTATAAAATTAATAAAAAATTGAAAATTCATTAAATTATTTTTATATCAAATAATAATTTTATTGATAAATAATTAAAAACTAAAAATTAATAATATATCAAATGATTTTTTTCTTTAATTTTTTATTAATGATATAGTTATCTATTTTTAGTTTATAAGA
Organism: Durio zibethinus; assembly: GCF_047325235.1. Lineage (NCBI taxonomy): Eukaryota > Viridiplantae > Streptophyta > Magnoliopsida > Malvales > Malvaceae > Durio > Durio zibethinus. Next base: position 22,596,836 of record NC_143180.1, read on the forward strand.
TAATATTTAGTTATTAATTTTTTATATAATAATAAAATAATAATTTTTAATCAATAAGATAATAATAATTTTATTTATTTATAAGTTTATTATATAATAAAAATGTTGATTATATTAAATTAAAACATTATTTCATAATTTATTAATTAAAAATTAAAAAAAAAAGTAAAAATGTCAAAAGTCTCAAAAAATATGATATGGTGGCCCTTTCCCATGAATGGGATACCTGTTATTGCAAGTTATGCGACTTAAAATAGGATGCCGGTTATTAGAAGTTGTCTAATATCTTTGATTGTGAGATGAAAAGGACAAATCATTAAAAATCAACTTAATGCACTGCACCAATCAAGATCGAAAAATCTGACTAAGATTTACCCATACGTAAAATTAAAATAGAATTTAATAATAATTAATTTTAAGATGTCAACTTAGATGTTGAAAAAACACTTAAATGCATTAGACAGTAACATCAATTCATTTAAGATTTACCCATCAATGAAGTTTAAGTCTTCCATTTAAGCATAATTAGATCGTGCCTTCGCTATCCAAACAGCAAAGTAAAGTACGATTTAACATCAATGAAGTTATTATTTTGACTGTTGCTAGTATTTCCTTTCATTTTAAATGAGGTCTTGAGATAAAATTTTGTAAGTAAAATTGTGAATTTTTTATTAAATATATTAAATTAAAGCTAAACTTAAAATTTTAAATTGATAAATTAAAAAAAAAAGCATGTTACGTAAATCAAATTAAGCATTTAAAATAAAAAACATAAAATAAAGTTTTTTTTAAAAGGCATTTGATTTAAAATTAATTGATCTTAAATAAAAAGTTTTTTATAATAAAATAAATTATTGTGCCGTTGGTATCAATAAAGACAACAATAGCAACTAAAGACAAAAACATATAGTATGAATAGTATGACTTATAATTTTTAATAATATTGGTTAGAATTTTATAAATTATAACAACAATATGATTTATAATTGATTTTTTGACATATAAAATTATTATCAATTTCATCAAGAAAGATACACAAGTAATTGTTGCTAATGGAAAGCCAAAACAAAGTGCAACCTCAGCGCGACAGATTTATTGCATATTGGGCTAGTAAAGTTCTAGTTAATTAATCCTAACACTATTCAATGTAAATATAATATAAGTTATTTTTTACGTCTATGTGATATGTTCTGACTTTAAATAAAAAAATCTTCTCATCATAGACTTTTTAGTACAAAAAAATTGATGTTAATTTAATCAATGGATTAAAATTTTAAGGAGAGAAAAGTGAAAACATTAAAAATATGTTAATATGTTTTTTTTTTTAATGTATGTTTGATAAGAAAATTTGAAAAATAGATCAAAAATATATTTTTTATTTATTATTTGATAAATATACTCTTTAATTTGTAAACTAAATCAAGATATAACATGTAGTGAAAAAGTTAGAATTGATTTTATTTCATATAAGATTTGGAGTTTTGTTTCTTATTATATTTTATTTACTATCTTGGAATCAAGTTATTTAATAATTAAAACAAAATTATAATTTTAAAATCCATACCAATTTTTAAAATATAAATAAATTGATTAAAAATTTTTAATCAAATTATTAATTTTAACATTAACTTAATAGTAGTTCTACCAACACATTAAAAATGACCAAATTAGATGAACTTTTTAAAGTGAAATTTGAAAAATTCTCTACAAAAAGTAATTTAATAAAAAAGTTAAATTGATAAATTGATGGATTTCAAAAAAATCAATAAGAATGTAAAAAGAAATCAAATATTATTTATAATTCATTTTTGATCGGTGCTTATTCAACGATAAAAATATTTATTTAAAAAATATATCAAAAATTTTTCATTTTTTTTTTAATTTTACACACTCAATCTATGAAACAAAATCTTTTAATTTATAGATTTTTATTTTTATTTTTATTTAATCATTTTTCGTTTAATATTTTTTAAATAAATTTAAAATGATTTTACATTTTATTCATATCCCTTTGAACATTTTTTTATTGGGTTTATCCTGTTATTTCATTTAGGATGCAATTATATATTTTAAAATCAATTTATGCAAAATACAAGATCATTTCATTTTCTATGAAACATCCGCATCAAGTGAAAAATGCAACTTTCAGATCGATGGGTCTTTTATGTTTAAATTAATTTTGTTGGATTTTTTTAATAAAAATGTTACAATATAGAAAAAAAATGTAAATACTGTTATTTAAATTTTAAATTTATTGTGATTATATAAAATAATTAAATTAAATTTTCAATTTTTTCATAAATATTGATAATTGATTTTTTTTATTTCCTTTTATAATGTAAATAAAAGAAGATTTTAGTGTAATTTGTGCTTATTTTAATCAGGCTAAAAAATTTTAATGATAATTATTTTAAATGAAAATTATCTAATACATCAATTAAAATTTTAAACTGTAATAATTAAAAAAAAAAACTAAGTATATAGATAAATTATGAATTAAAAATGATATAATATAAGTTCTTTAAATTTTATAAAAAAAATTAAGAAATTGACACATATTTCGTAATAATATATTTATAAAAATTAATAAATTTTTAACAACTCTATCTTCTATATATTTATATAAAATAATAATTCAATTATTAAATGAAGATACCAACTCTATAAACCATAAATCATCAATCAAGTCAATTTATAAAATAACAATTCTAAAATATGTATAAATTTTTATTCATTTAATTTGGTTCAAGCATATCTTTTATCCAATATGGAGTCCTATCCAATTTTTTGACCTCTAATTTCTAACGTGTTTATGGTGCTAATTAAACTATAGGTTGGAAGATATGTAATAGTTAACAATATCAACATTATGGTGCAATAAAAAAGACTTAAATGAATTAAATGAAATTATGTAAGTTTATTAAATTTTTTATTAAAATAATTAAATAAAATTAAAATTTTAAATTAATAAATTGAAAGTTTTTTTTTTGGGCATGAATGAATCAATTTATTCATTAAAAAAAAGAAAACAGATCAAGTCTATTTCAAAAAAACAAGATCAATCAGTTTAAATGTTATAATAGTTTAACCAAAAATACTTAACCATAATAAATTTAAATGATTTCGAGACCCCAAGAATTACACATGGCTCGATCTTTAAAAGAAATACAATCCCAAAATGAGTTACCAATTTTTAATTGAATTGTTTTCTTGATGGAACCAAAAATGGCATAAATTAGAAGATTTTATTACATATCAATGTGCAAAACTATCTAATATAAATTTTATAAACAAAATTAAAAAATTAACATGTATTTTATAATAATATATTTATAAAAGTTAATAAATTTTTAAAAACTCTATGGTCAATATATATGTATATAAAATAATAATTCAATTATTAAATGAACATACTAGTGCTATAAACCATAAATCAACAGTCAAGTCAATATATAAAATAATAATTCTAAAATATGTGTAAAATTTTATTCATTTAATTTGGTTAAAGCAAATCTTTTATCCAATGTGGAATCTTATCCAATTCTTTAGGCCATCCATTTCTAGTATATTCATGATATCAATTAAATTACAAGTTGGTAGATTCACAAGAATCGTTCAAAAAAAGATGTACAGTTCATTTGAATGGATAATGAAATTAGTTATAATGAGATTAAAATTAATAGTGATAGTAAAATTAATTGAAATTAGATACATAATTGTAAGGTTAAAATCAATCATTGAATATGTATTTAAATGCAAAAGTAATGGTAGTAGTGATGTGAAAATAAAAAATGATTATTATGGACATTAATCTATTAATGAATTAAAATTTATTTTAATACATATTTTAATTTTATTTAATATTCAAAATATTTAAAATTAATTATTTAAAGATATAATTAAAAATTAATAACGTGAGTAGAAATAAAACATTAATTTTGAATTTATTATAATTATTTTAATCTTAATAAATTTTTTAAGAATGGGTAAAATGAAATTAAAAGAATTTTATAAGAACAAAAATGTCCAAAATGGATTGCGGTGAGTCACTACATCCTATATCACCAATGGAGACTATTTCTCTGACCGATGCCACATAGGATTAATCGCATTGTAATAAAGTTAACCAAATGGATATTCATAGTGAGATTATAACAAAAAGGTACTTACTCACACTACAATGAGGTTACGGTGTAATCCAAATTGAGTTTTAAATGAATTAAAGGAAATTTTGTAAGTGAAGTTTTAAAACTATACACATTTCAGATTCAATTTCTAAAATTTTATATTTATTTTGTTTTTATTAGGATAAAAAATTAAAATTTTCTTTGAAATTGGATAAATTGACAATTTTAGTGCAATAAAAATGATTTGGGGTCCATTTAGATGGGTAATATGAATAATTTAGATGAGATTAAAAAGGTAAGATTAAATACTATATATGTAAAACTAAAATTAATTATGAATATATGTATTTCGATGCAAATAAATAATTAATGTGAGTTTAATTATAGTTAGAAAAGAAATAATCATTAAATATATTAGATTACATATAAATTTTAAATTATTTAATATTTATAAAATTAATAAATAATTGAAAAATCATTAAATTATTTTTATATTAAATAATAATTTTATTGTTAAATAATTAAAAACTAAAAATTAAAAATATATCAAATGATATTTTTTCTTTAATTTTTTTATTAATGATGTAGTTATCTATTTTTAGTTAAAATAATAATATAATATAATACTAAATTTTATTTTTAGTTTATAATATAATATTTAGTAATTAATTTTTTATATAATGATAAAATAATAATTTTTAGTTAATAAGATAATGATAATTTTATTTATTTATAAGTTTATTATATAATAAAAATTTTTATTATATTAAATTAAAAAATTATTTCATAATTTATTAATTAAAAATAAAAAAATAAAAATGTCAAAAGTTTCAAAAGTATGCTGTGGTAAGCCACCACACCCCTTTGCATCAATGGAGTTTAAGTCTTCCGTTTAAGCATAATCAGATCGTGCCTTCGCTATCCATACCGCAAAGTCAAGTACCATTGTGTCAAAAAAACGCTTAAATGCATTAAACGGTGACTGCTGGGGGCTGTTGGAAAAACACTTGGATGTTGTGAAGCCACATCATTCAAGTTATACAACTTATATTCAGATGCCTGTTATTACAAGTTGTTTAATATCTTTGATTGTGAGATGAAAACGACAAATCATTATTTTAGACCTTTCCAAATATCTACTTAATGCATTGCACATATCAACAACGGAAAATCTGACGGGAGAATAATAAATTTTTCATATTTAAGTTTTACCCATAATTAAAATAGTGGGAAATGATTTTAACTTTAATAATTAAATTTTAATTTTAATTTAACTAATTCTTGCAATGAGATAATATCCAATTAATTTATAATTTTAATTTTCAAACGGTGACATTATGTATTCAAACAGTGATTTTCTATATTAAAAACATTCTAATGTTTAGAAAACAAAAAATTAAAAAAAAATCCTTTGAACACTGTCACTATTTAATACCCAATCACAATCTATCGCCAGCCAATCCCAACACCCAACAAACACCAATCATAATAAATAAATACCTCGGAAAAATCCTAAATTCATTTGTATACTTTAATATTTGATAAGTTTACACTTTAAATTTTATTTATTGTGCTCAATTTCTTTATCATAATTATAGAAATGACTTAATTTTTTATTTTTAATTAATAATATATATTCACTAATTAAATTGTAAAAAAAATTTTCAACAATTAAAGAAAAATGTTTAAGTTAAAAAAACAATAGGAATATATTTATTTCTTTATGTAATAAACATTTAAAACAAATCCAATCAAGTTATACTCCCCAGCAAAAGAAAGCCTTTGAAAAATGTCATTACTGAAGTTAAAACTATCTAAACAAGTAACCAGTTTTGATTTACGAAAGTTAAATGATGTGGCCTCACAAAATTTGAAGTGTGGGAATGCAGTTGTTATTTCGACTGCTGCTAGTAATTTTTTTCATTTTAAATGAGGTTTTAGATAAAATTTTGCAAGTAAAATTATGAATTTTTTATTAAATATATTAAATAAAAACTAAAATTAAAATTTTAAATTGATGAATTAAAATTATGTTACGTAAATCAAATTGAGCATCTAAACTAAAAAGTGTAAAAACATAAAATAAAAAAATTTAGAAGACATCCGATTTAAAATTAATTGACCTTAAATAAAAATTTTTTATATAATAAAATAAATTATTGTGGCATATGGTATCAATAAAAACAATAATAGCAGCTAAATACAAAAATATATAGTATGAATTGAATGACTTACAATTTTTAATAATATTGGTTAGAATTTTATAAATTATAACAACAATATGATTTATAATTGATTTTTTGACATATAAAATTATTATCAATTTTAAAAAATGCATAAAGATACATAAGTAGTTGTTGCTGATGGAAAGCCAAAACAAAGTGCAACCTTGACATTCCAAATTTATTGAGTATTGAGCTAGCAAAGTCCTAGGTACTTAATCCTAATTCTATTCAATGTAAACCTAATATAAATTATCTTTAATGTTTATGTGATTTATTCTGACTTTGAATGAAAAACCTCTCTTCATCATAAATTTTTTAGTACAAAAAATAGATGCTGATTTAATCAATGGATTAAAATTTTAAGAGAAAAGTGAAAACATTAAAAATATATAAATATGTTATTTTTTAATGTACATTTGATAAGAAAATTGGAAAAATAGATAAAAAAAGTATTTTTTTATTTATTATTTGATAAATATATTCTTTAATTTGTAAGCTAAATCAAGATATAACATGAAGTAAAAAAATTAAAATTAAATTTATTTCATATAACATTTGAAGTTTTGATTCTTATAATATTTTATTTAATATCTTGGAATCAAGTTATTTGATAATTAAAACTAAATTATAACTTTAAAATCCATATCAATTTTTAAAATATAAATAAATCAATTAAAAATTTTAATCAAATTATTAATTTTAACACTAACTTATTAGTAGTTCCACCAACATGATAAAAATAACAAATTTAGATGAACTTTTTAAAGTCCAATTTGAAAAATTCTTTACTAAAAGTAATTTAATAAAAAATTTAAATTGATAAATTGGAGTTCAAAAAAATCAATAATAATGTAAAAAAAAATAAAAAATATCATTTCTAATTCAATTTTAATAGTATTTATTCAACAGTAAAAATATTTATCCAAAAAAATCAAATTTGACTTATAAATTTGTAAGTCAAGAAAAATTAATGGTTAAATTAGATTATTTCAAGTTTAAATTTTAAAATTTAAATAGTTCAAAATTTAAGTCATTTTATAGATTCAATATTAACTAAAAGAGTTAAAATTCTACAAGGATTTACATAAAAACATACTCTTTGAACTTATTCTATCATATTTTTTAAACTAATCAAACATATTAATACAAATTCCTTTTTGGATCTATTATAATAATCAAATGTCATAATACATATCATATTATATTCCTTTTATTTTTTATTCTCACAAAATACAAATTTCATTCCTTCTTTATTTCATTATGCAAACCAAACATGCCGTGAGTGCTTAGATTTTTTACGATCCATAACTTAAGGTATGAACTAGACTCATGTTTGAAAATCATATGCATACCAATTATGATATTCATAACACATAGATTCATTTTTGGATTCAGTTTTCTATATTTAATTTTTGCTACTTACTATATCATACATGTATGTTTGTATGACAAACATTGACGAATCGCTATAATTTTAAATGATTAATTTAAGCTATTTAAATGAATATATAAACAATTATTGATCAATTTTATAAAATTATCCTTCAAAAACATAAAAAATCTTTCAAAAATTTCTAAATTCACCAATAATATACATTTCTAAATTTTTAATAACTTTTAAATGATTAATATCTAAACGATAAATTTTGATAATGTACGGCTTTTCTTTAAGGTGCCACATGGCATTCATCTCTTTTTCTTTTTTTTTATTTAATAAATATTTTTATTTAATTTTTTTGTGTGTGGATCCTAATCTAAAACGCTTAGATTGGTGATGCTTCTAGCCTTATCGCAGGTAAGTCCAACCCAATTGTAATGGCTGTCTCCAACCCACAAAGAAGAGAGCAAGGTTTGGGTGTTGTCGTCATCTCTAGCTTTCCATTTTAGACTATTTCACTTTCTACGACACATTCACATCAAATGAAAAAAATACAATTTTAATGCCAACGGATTTTTTATATTTAAATTAATTTTATTGGATTTTTTTATAAAAAAATTTGCAACATAAAAAAGTTTAAATATTGATATTTAAATTAAGTAAATTAAATTTAAATTCTCTCATAAATATTGATTATCGATATTTTTCTATTTTTTATAATAAAAAATATTTTAATTTAGTTTGTGCTTATTTTAATCAAAAGTATTGGTTATAAAATTTTCATAATAATTTTTTTAATGAAAAGTTTTTGATACATCATTCAAAATTTTAAACTCAATAAATGAGTTTATAAGATTAATACATATCATTAGGTCATCATTAAAAAATTAAGTACATAAACAAATTAATGAATTAAGAATTATCTAATACAAATTTTATAAATTTTATAAACAAAATTAAAAAATTGACATGTATTTTATAATAATATATTTATAAAAATTAATAAATTTTTAAAAAACTCTATTGTCTATATAATAATTTAATTATTAAATGAAGATACCAACCCTATAGACCATTAACCAACAATCAAATTAATTTATAAAATAACAATTCTAAAATATATAATTATATAAATTTATTTATTTAATTTGGTTCAAGCCTATCTTTAATTTAATATGGAGTCTTATCCAATTCTTTTGGCCTTTCATTTTGACCTCTCATTTCTAAGGTAGTTATGGTGCTAATTAAATTATAGGTGAGGAGATACATAAGAGTCAATCAACACTAAATAGAAAAGACTTAAATGAATTAAATGAAAATTTGTAAGTCTTTTCTATTTAATAAATGACATTTTCATTTTCATCACTAAAATTTAATTTTTTATTTTCATTCAAATAAAAAATTGAATTTTTATTAATTTTGGATAAGATTGACATCTCTAATATAATGAAAATGATTTAGAATCATTTGAATGAGTGATAAGATTAACTTTAATGAGATTAAAAATAACGATTAAATGGGATATTGTATTAATGAAATTAAAATCAATTGTCAAGATTTGTGTTTCCATGCAAACATGCCACGAAAGTGAGGTAAATTATAATTAAAGGAGAAATCATCATTAAATTTGCTTGTAATAAAAATTTTAAATTATTTAACATTTATAAAATTAATAAATTATTTAAAAATCAATAAATTATTTTTATGCCAAATAATAATTTTTTGATAAATAATTAAAAACTAACAAAAATAATAATATCTCAAATGATATTTTTTCTTTAATTTTTTATTAATGATGTAGTTATCTATTTTTAGCTAAAATAATAATATAATATAATACTAAATTTTATATTTTGTTATTAATTTTTTATATAATAATAAAATTTATAAAATAATAATTTTTAATTCATAATATAATAATTTTATTTATTTATAAGTTTATTATATAATAAAAGTTTTCATTATATTAAATTAAAAAAATTATTTCACAATTTATTAACTAAAAAAAAAGAGTAAAAATGTGTGTTTGATTAGAAAATCTGAAAAAAAGATAAAATATATATTTTTCATTTATTATTTGATAAATTTAATGTGTAAGCTAAATAGAGATAACATGAAGTGAAAAAGTTAAAAGTTGAATTTACTTCAAATAAGATTTGAAGCTTTGATTCTTATAATATTTTATTTAATATCTTCGAATCAAGTTATTTGGTAATTAAAATGAAATTATAACTTTAAAATCCATATTGAATTTCAAAATATAAATAAATGAATTAATAAATTTTAATCAAACTATTAATTTTAACACTGAAATAAATGTTATGGTTGAAATTTACAGCACTCGCAACTTAGCTGCCTTACCTTAGTTAACCTTCTTTCTCCTTTAAAACATATTAAAAAAAAAAAAAAGTAAGAAAGGAAAAGAAAAGAAAAAGTAAAAAACATTTCAATCGATGCCAATGTCAATTGCAGGAAGACTTCAGAAGTCTTTATTCATCCAAAAAAGAAGTAGATCAAGTCTACTTCAAAAAACAACATCAATTGCTTTAAACATTACAATAGTTTAACCAAAACTACCTAACCACAACACATTTAAATAATTTTAAGACCCCCATGAATTGCACATAGCCCGATCTTTAGAAGAAATAAGAGCCCAAAGTGAGTTGCCAATTTTTAATTGAATTGTCTCTTTGATGAACCAAAAATTATATAAATTTAAAAGATTTTATTATATTAATGTGTAAATTTTGAAAAAAATTTAATTAAAATTGATATACTTTTAAGTAGGTATTTTTATTAGAAATTTTAAAATAATTTTTTTCATTGAATAAGTATTAATTAAATTTAAATTATAAATAACATTTTCAATAATTATTGTATATATTATTGATCTTTTTTTAACTCTATCATTTTATTAATTTATATTTTTTATTAATATTTGAATTAAATTATTTTTAATAAAAAATTTTACGAATTTCACTTTAAAACTTTATATCTTATCCATGGTGTAATAACGCATAAACCATGCATACGGAAAAAAAGGGCTAACATTGTTCTTCCTTCAAGTAGCATTTGTATCTTTGCAAGATCGTCATGGTAATGTAATTATCAGAATGATTTTATTATCAAAGTGATCTTAACACTCATGATTTGAAATTATTTTATTTGGTTAACAATGATTAATTCTTAAAAATAAAATATAACCGTATTTGGTATTACTAAAAATCAAATATTGTTTTGTTTAAAAATATGAAAATAACCATACATGTTGTAATAGTTACATAAATTAATAATTTTATGGTTTTTTAAAGATAATAATTTATAAAATATTAAAAATATTTATTTATTTTATAACAAAATATAATAAAATTATTAAATTAATAAATATATTTATTGATAGGTAAATTTATTTTTATAATATAAATTATGAAAAAAAATATTTAAATTAGAAAATGAAACCAATTTATTAAATTCATAATAAAAGAAAAATAAAAAATTATATTATATATAAAATATTTAAAAAAGTAAAAAATATACAAATTATTTTGAACTTGTTATAATGAATATTAGTTTGAAAATATAACAATTTATAATATAAAATAGTTACAATTTTAAGATGTAGCAATTTTTAATTTACATATTAAATGAGTAAAATTAATTACTATTAATTTTTTATATCATTTTACCTCGGTAATAAAAATTTCTCATCCTTTTATATAAAAATTAAATCACCTTCTAAAATAGTAGTTTGATCATTTTTGGTGATCCAAAATTACCATCACATAGAACCATAAAATGCTTACTAAACATAATGATCTAATTATCATGTGTAGATCACCATAATTTACTCGTTACCAAACACTATCTTAATAAATAGAAATCAAGAAAGCAATAAATTTAGGATTATCATTTTATACATAAGCTATAATTTTATACATTGATGATGAAATTTTTTAAATTTAAAAATGAGATTAGGGAGTTGACACTAATTTATTTAATTTTAATAATTACTTTTTTAATTTAATAAATATATTTTAGTGAAATACTCGTCAACACTCTAGTTCTATTATCACTATGTCGAATATTTTTTATTTTAAGTATTTGCACCAAAAAAGAATTTAGTTTCTTAACAATTATATGGTTTGTTAGTAAAGTTGACTTTTTAGTTCTGTGGTCATGAATCAATCATTAGCAATCTCAAGTTTAAAAATATTATTTTTAATTAAGTACAAAATTTAAAATAATTCAAATATTAACTCAATATCTCAGATTTTCTTAATTAGATTCAATTACAAGAAATTTATGGTTAAAACACATTACTTCGAATATAAATTTTAAAAATTAAATAGTTCAAAATTTAAGTCATTTTATAAATTCAATATTATATAGAAGAGTTAAAATTCTACAAAGATTTACACTAAAAACATACTTTTACATCTTCCAATTAAGGATGTCATATTACTTTTTTTTTTCACTTTTATAATATATTACTTCACTCTCAATCACTCGTTTTAAAATTTTTAATATTATTCAATCACTTTTAATATTATTCAATAATATTTAATTTTTATATTAAATTATTATTTATTTATTTTTAGTAATTGATCATTTTTAATAAACTATAAAGGTAAAATGATCTTTTAAACTTATTCTATTCATATTCTTTAAATTAACCAAACATATTAACATTAATTTCTCCTTTATTCCATTATAATCAACCAAATTTCATAATAATATTATACTCTATTCCTTTTATCAATTCTCACAAAATATCAAATTTATTCCTCCTCTATTCGATTCAATGAACTAAACGTGTATAGAGTTCTTGAATTCTTAACAATCCATAACTTGAAATATAAACTAGATTCGTGTTTGGATGTCGAATGCTTATCAATTATGATGTTCACAACAAATAGATTTTTTTTATGTTTATAATAGCTATGTTTACGTATGTATGTTTGTGTGACAAATAAGGGTCTTTAAATAAACATATGAGCAATTGTTCAATTTTATAAAATTACCCTTTAAAAGCATAAAAAATGTTTAAAAATTTCTAAATTCACCAATAATATACATTTTAAATTTTGAATAACTTTTAGATGATTAACTTAAATAGATGAGTATCCTATAAATAAATTTGGTCATGTACAAATGAATAGTACATGATCACAATTTATGCCTAAGTGTCACTCCTTTTTTTTTTTTTTTGCCTTTTTTTTCTTATTTTTGCTAAGTTTTTATATTTAATAAATATTTTTTATATTTTTTAAAAGTGAGACCCACTTTACAATAAGTTTTTTTTTTCTTGGTTTTTACCCTTTCTTTTTTCAAGATTTTAAATTTATTTTTTATGGGATCCATTTGATGTTATGGGAATGCCACATATTTGCTTTTTTTCTATTATTTTTTATTTTTATATATTTAATAAATATTTTTTTAAGATTTAAAATTTTTTATCTCGCTAATGTGATAGCAAGTATATGCCATGTGTCAAGATATTTTCTTCTTTTTAATATCTTTTTTAACATTTTTTCTATTTACTTTTCTTCCTTTTTTCTTTTTTAAATATTAATAAATTTTTATAATATTTACTTTAAGATGGATCTAGTGGGTATTTGATTATTTTATTTTCAAATTATATATTTTAAGGCGGTCCAGTTTTTTAAAGGAATGGATATTTAAGATGTTTTATCCTCACCTATTATATTTGTATATAAAAGTATATATTTATTATTTATTTAATTTATACACATATATATGTATTATATTAATAAATTTATTTTTTACCTTAATTTAATAAATATTTAAATTCAATATAAGGTTTCAACGTGACACCCTCTGTAATTTTTTTATCATTTTTTTTATTTTTTCGTTTTGCCCTTTTTCACTTTTTTTATTTTTTGTTTTTGATATTTATTTTTTATTTGATAAATTTTATGAAAAATTAAATAAGATCAATTAAAATATTTATGTATCTTTCTTGTTTGTTTTTTATTTTTTATTTTTTTAATTAAATAAATTTTGTAAAAAATATAAAATAAAATAGTGATGACAAACTAAAAAAAATTTACCTATGACATTGCACGAATATTTTTCTAAAACAAGTAATTCTTGATCAATCTTACAAAATTATGATTAAGGGGAAAAAATCAAAATATTCAAAATTTACCAACCACGTTAATATTTATCCAATAAAAAAATCATTTTAAATATTAAAAAAATCAAAAAGTATCCATCCATATTATTAATTTTGCACCTTAGTCAACGTGTCACCTTATTTTTTTTCTTCTATAGCTGAATACCTAATCCACCCTCTCATTTTTTTTCTTTACGTTCTATTTTCTCTGTCATTTTTAGCTACTCTCTTTTTTTCTTTTTGTTTTTATTTTTCCTCTCTTACTTATTATGTAATTCATCTTCTCTCATTATCATTCACGCCATTTCTCAATTTCATCATCTCTTTTATTTTTTCTCACTTTTCCTTATCTTGCCCACAATAACCTCAAATACAATGGATTTTATTTTCACAGAAGGAAGAATCGGAGAAGAAGATAACAAACCTTAGCCCTTTTGGATTTTCAAATAGTGTCGTTGGAAAGAGGAAAACAAAGGAAGAAGAATTAGAGGAAGAAATGGTTAAAAAGCTAGGTTCAACATTAAAAAATAAGATTGATCAAACCATGATTTTTTTTTTGCTTTTTTTAAAATTTTAATAATGAGTTCATTCTATACCGAATCGATGCAAGAAAAATCAGTCGACTAGCAAAAAATTGAATGAGGAAGTGGTGATCGCAAATGGGTCGATTTTTTTATGAGGACTTTAAGAATCGATATAGAGTGATTTGTAGAGGTTTCAAAGAAAAAACTTCTTGAAAGAAGCAGAAGCCATTTGGAGAGTCGAGAAACAGCTAGGAATTGTGACAACTGCTGGTGAAAAAGAGATTATCAAAATATTGTAGATGATGGAAAGGATGATAAAAAATCATCAGACTAAAACAGCGATAGCTATGGGTAATGCATAGCTCTTAATCTTTTTTATTTTTTGGTGGAATTGTTGTTGGGTGCAAGATAAATGTTATTTTAGGGATAGTGATTTTGTTGATTCTTGGGTGAATTGATTTTTTTTTGGAATTTTGCATTCGGGAAAGAAAAATAAGAATGATGCTTAGAATGTTGGAGAAATTGTTGGCTGTGAATGATCAAATGCTAAAGATAGTTTATTTGAAATTTTATTTTTGTTTTTTTAATTGAGATTTTGTCCTAAAATTCTAGATCTTCTGGTAGTTTACTAACAATAGGGAAAATGATTTTTGCAACACAGAATCTGTGGTGATTAAGGCAAGATACATGTTAATCAAAAAATTAATATAATAAATTTACAAGATTTCTAGCAATCTAACACCATCCGATTGGCATTTTATTTTATTTTTTTACTTTTTATTTCTTTTAAGCCTTATCTTCACAAGACCTTTAATTGGATGAAAAAATTAAAAGTACGAAGGGGTAAATGAGACATGACATTTAACTTTATCCTTAATTTTCTCTTTTATTTTTTTTCTTTTACCTTTTGTACTTTATCTGCACGTAACATGGCTTTTGCATTGATAAAATGTTAGAAGTAAGAAGAAAAGAGTAAGGGAGAAGTGTGAATTTTTTTTTTTAATCTTTACCCTCTTTTTAGATTTTCCCATTCTTTCTTTAGAAAACCATAATTTCTCTTTGATTTTCCAGTACCCTATTCCGGTATGGTCATTTGTGGCTATCATTTTATCCTTTTTATTTTTGTTTTTCCTTCTCTTTTCAGAAGCAATTTCAGGGTTTTAATCAAAGCACAAAAAGATAAGAGAGATCCAACTAAAACATTAATGATTTTTTAACATTTTTTTTATTGATTTGACTAGATTCAACATATTGAAAGTCATTTTTTGCAATGAAAAAGATTGTGTTATGCCTTATGCGTGTGGGTTGGGTCGTACCTATTTTCAGGTTTCATGATATGGTTAGTGAAACTCCAGTTCAGTCAATTCGATTGTTGGATTTAGAAGTAAGTGAGATTGGTGATGTTTTGATTGCTTATAAGAGGAGGATTGAGCAATTTAAAGCGTTTGATCCAATCAAATATGTTCAGGTAAGGAATAAACAGTTTTTGGCAAAAGATAACATTTTTATGCTAAATGTGTGAAAAGCATTTGCTTGATATAAACTTCTAGTTTTTTAATGTTGTTGTGTGGATATGGATTTGTGTAGAAATCCTATTGTTAAGTTGCTTGAAGATCAGGGCCTTGAATTAATTTTGGATTGAACTATGTAAAAAAGTAAAGGTAAGAACTTCTGAATTTTTTATGTTTATTGGAGATTGACTTATATTTCCTTTTGGTTATGCTTTTTTCCTTATGAATAGTAATATGTTAATATTAAAGAAGTGGCAGGTTGCAGCATCAACTAAGGTTGAGTTATTGAAGGTAATGATATAAAGGGCTCCTCCTTGTGATAAAAGTTCACAATGTGACTCATCACCCAAAAGGTAAGCTTTTTTTTTTTTTTTTTGGGTTAAATTATTTTTATTGTGATCATTTATCCTTTAGTCTTTTCTTTTTCCTATTGATTGGATGTCACATAAAAGAGCAAATTTTTTATTATTTATTTTTTTTCTTAATTTTACAAGTTCAATTATTTATTAAAATTTGGTTTAGGGTTTATGCTACATGACCCATCAATAATCAAGTTGGCAGACTTAGTTCAATATTAAATTTATTATATGCCTTAGATGGTGGAAATTCCTTAATGCAAAAATAAATTATATGCCTCAAATGGTTTTAGGGTAATTAATTTATGTTTATTCACAGGGTTTAATTGATGGCTTTGCCATGGCTATCTATATAAATTTATTTATATAAAACAACGAAAATCTAAAAGCAAGGTATATGATCAAAACTCCTAAAAATGTTTGCTTTCCATAAGCTCCATTCTTTCTTCTATAGGACAAAGAAGAAAGAAGCTTAAGGCTAATTACTGAATTAACAATCAACAATTTTTTCCTTTCTTTAAGTAATGGATTATTATTAAAAGTACTTTTAGTAATTGAGGATTAGGTATGTGAATGGACCATACTTACCTCATTATATGCTTAATCTTTTTTTCTTTTAATTTCGATATATTTTATTCAAGGTTGGTCACAATTCATTTGAATTCCAATATATTTGATTCAAGATTGATCACAATTCACAATAAAACTATGCCACTATATATAGGCTCATTATCATAATAAAACTATGCCACTATATATAGGCTCATTATCATAAAGTGCTTGCTCATTAAAGGTCGATATATTTTAATTAATTAATTATTTGTCTTTATTTAATTATTGAATATAACATTGCCTTAATGGATGAGACATTAAATGCTTTTAGCTCTTTTATCACAAAGCACAATCATGCCAAAATGGTTTCTATTGTTGATTCTTTTACTATTATTACCCTATTAATTTTTTTTTCCTTTCATGTGATCTCTGCTTTTACCATAATATGAGATACTGATATTATTTTATTTTCATTTTAATTTCTAGATCTTTTATGAGATTCTTTATTATTGATTATTATACTATATATTCATTTTTATTTGTGAATTATAGTATGTTAGTTTTTTTAGTTTCATGATTATTTTATAGAATTCTTAATTGGCCTTCTTAGTGTCAAGTTAATTTGAATGGAATTTGCTATTTTGGTTAAATATAATTATTTTTTTGTTACATTCAAAAAGTATTTCTTCCTACTTTAGATGGTAGAAATTGTTTTATTACAAAATAGATATATGCTTTGATGGTGTTTAGGATCCTTTAAGTTTATTTATACTACCTAATTTATATAGCTTTATCATGGTTGCCTTCATAAATTTATTTATAAAAATGAAAAAAAAATCCAAAACAAGGATTATAATCAAAACTTATAATGATATTTGTTATTAATTATTAGAAAGATTCAAATTTTTATTATTAGAAATAATAAAATTTGATGTTATTTATATTTCTTTTATGCATGTTATTTTATCTTTACTTAATTTATAATCTAATTGTTTTTAATGGTTTCGTTTAATTGTTATTGTAAGGTTTTGAAATTTGTCATCTTTAAAAGTTCGAAGTTTGTTGTATGGCTATTCAATAAGATGTTAAGTCCATTTGCACTTTATCTTTTTATCTTGTTTTATGATTTTTTTCATAAATTTTATTATTTACATTTTGATTTACTAATTCTTCCTTTTTGAAATTGTTATTATAGTTGTTATTATGAAATTTCAATAAATTTTAAATTCATTGATTATATTATTTATATTTGAGTTAAATATATGTATTTGGCCCCTAAACTTTGTAATTTCTATTACATTTGTACCTAAATAATTTTTTTATCACATTAATACCTAAACATTCAAATATGTTATCACGTTGGTATTTGGGACTAACGTCATTACTCAACTTTACTGACATAATATGATATATAATAAAATACTAATATATGTTAAAAAGTTCACTTAGTGCTACATCATCAATGTCACATCATCTTTAAAAGAAAATTCAGAAAAAAAATTTAAAAATTTTAAAAACTTTAAAAATTTCAAGTAATTCTAAAAAAATTTTAATTATGAAAAACTTTTTAATTTAAAAAAATTATGAAAAAATACTAAAAAATTTATAAAAAATTTAAAATTTTTTTAATATTCAAAAATTTTTTTTAATTTCTCAAAATTTTTAAAAATTTAAAAAATTTTTAAAATTCAAACAATTCTAAAAATTTAGAAAAATTATAAAAAAATTTTCAAAATTTTAAAATTTATAAAAAATTAAAAATAAGAAATAGTTTTATAAATTATAAAAATTATTGTATTGTGAATTTTTTAAAAAAAATTAAAAAAATTACAATTGATAAAAATTAAAATTTTTTAAAATTTTAAAAATAAAAAGAACTTAAAAAACTGAAAATAAGAAAAAATCTAAAAGCTTTTAAAATTTTTTGATGAATTAAATAATTTCAAAATTTTGAAACATTTTAAATTTAAAAAATATTAAAAAAAACTTAAAATTTTAATAAAAATCCAAAAAAATTTAAATTTCAAAAAATATATAAAAATTTGAAATTGTAAAATTAAAAAATATGAAAAAAAATTTATCATTCAGATATCAATGTGATTATGAATTTTAATGTTCAAATACCAATATAATAAAAAATTTCTTTAGATACTAATTTGATAAAAATTACAAAATTCAGAGGTCAAATATATATTTAACCTTGTATATATTATGTTGCAATCTTTCCACGAAGTTTGATATCTTTCTATTTTTAATTAGAATGCAATGAAATGCCAATAGGTTTAATAGTTTGCCATTGATAATAAGAATATCATCAAATTTAGATCTTATGAATGAAAATGATTTAGATCATATATATATATATTTTTTTTTAAAAGAAGGGTGATAGACTAAAATTTCTTAAATTATTATAAGATTTGTTATTTATTTTTAAAATTTAATAATTTAATTCTTTTATGAGTGTTTTAAATTATAGAGTAAGTTCTGTAATTATATTTACCTTTAAATTTATATTGAAAAAGAAATCTGCTATATAAACATTTTTATTTTTTTCATCAGGTTAGACTTATCTTAGAAATTAAAAAAAAAAAAGAAAAGAAAATAGAACAAAGTAAACAAAATAGTTTTAGCCAAAACTGGTGAAGATAAACAAAACCCCGATGGCGGTGCCGGAGTGACAAAAGCCTGCAAACTGAAACGTTCTAGAGCCATACTCTGAGAGAAAAAAAAAAGAGGCGCGTGCAGTGGCGAGGGCTTCTGGTGGAGGAGTGGAGTGGCTCGTTAGGCCACCGAATCCCAAAAACCTAATCGTCTTTTTCGATTTAACAGTCGGTTCCATCCCTGCCGGTCGTATCAAAATGGAACTCTTCGCTGATATTGCTCCTAAAACCGCCGAAAATTTCGGGTCCTGTCAGTCTGCCACTTCCTTCCCTTTTGTTCTTATTCTATGATTATTTTTCACTCTTATAATTTCTATTTTAATTTTGATTTTTTTTCCCATTTGGCCGGCAGCTATGCACTGGCCAATGCAGGGTATTTTTTTTTCTTTTCAAAATTTTAGTTATCTGCATCTACATGAGTAATTGCTACTTACCCATTTTATTAATTGGATTGAATATCAGGAAAGCAGGGCTGCCTGTTGGTTGCAAGGGTTGTCAATTTCATAGGGTTATTGAAGATTTTATGATTCAAGCTGGAGATTTTGACAAGTTGGTAGCTTACTATATCATCTTTCCTTTTGCATTTATAATCTTAGCTACTCTGCTCTTTCATATAAGTGAGTACCCAGAATTAGCTTATTGAGATTTCCTGTAGACTGTGAATTCTTCATGTAGTTGGGAATAATTATTTTGACTGATACTTCTGTTAAAGCTAGATTATTTTACAAGTTAAGCTTTTTACTTGACAATTTGAGGAAAACATGATTGAAGTAATCGATTCACTGTTGTTACATTCTTCATTGAATGTCCCGAGCCTGAATGAGAGACCCAATATTCCTATAAAGGATAGTTTTTACCCAATAATTGGAAGGTGGTGTTTGCCAAGGTAATGGTAGGTCAATAGCTTAGACCATTAGTTTGATTTGTTAAGCATATGCACAAGAGTATAAATCTTTGTTGATAACAATAAAGCTATTGAGACCAATTTGCTCCAATTTTGTATAATAGTTACCGTAAAATCTTGCATTGCAGGGAGATGGTAGTGGATGTTCTTCCATATATGGGCATAAGTTCGAAGATGAAACTTTCATTGCAAAACACACTGGTCCTGGTTTGCTATCAATAGCATGCTGTTTTATATATAATATTATGTAGCTGCATTTTTTTCCTTTTCTCTATATTTTTTCAAAGATGAAAATTTCATTGCAAAAGACACTGGTCCTGGTTTGCTATCAATGGTATACTGTTTTCTATATAATATTGTGTAGCTACATTTTTTCCTTTTCTCTAAATGATTTTCAAGCTGAAAGGTTTAATGAATGTTTTCGGTTTATTTCTCTCCCTGATTATTTCATGTTTTATGTGCCTGCACGTAAGGCATATCAACTTTTAATGTGTGCGTATCCTTTAGGTTGGTTTAGTGTAATGTGTAAGGTTTTGGAACTCATTCAAGCTGCTGAAACTAAAAAGCTGCATAATGTGTGCTTGCTGATTTTTATCAGACTGTAGATTTATACTATGCTGTATTGGTACTAATGAGTACAGTTCGTCAGTTGTTGTGGCTGCATTGTTGACTAGTGTCATGGAGAATCTATTGAGTGGTATAACAAACAATTATTTCTCTGCAAGTCAATCTTTTCTTTTTGGTCTTACTAACAATTATTTTTTTAACCTGGCTTCTTGTGGCAACTAGGAACTTGTTGCTCTAAGAATATAGGGCCCCCATTAGTTAATTTTTTTATGACTTGGGAATAGGAAAATTTGCCTTTTGGTAGAACTCTGGAGTTGAGTTCTTTTATGCTGTAAAACAGAGTTTGTTGCTGCCATCATTGTCATGATCCAACTAGTTAAACTACATTTTCACTTTGTGTAAATATTGCATTTATAAAGGAAGATATAGAAAACACTGTCTTCTTTAACTAAAACTTTGCATGTTGTTTTCATTTGAAGTGATTGAGAAAAATTAGAAGTGGCAGCTTCACGGGAAAGGATTTTGTTCGAATATCTTGATAATCTTGCTGAGTGCCTTAAGTTTCATAGCCCCTCCCTCCAGTTGCTGATGTTCACTACCTGCCCTCTTTTTTTGGTGATAAACTTGGTGTAATCTGCATCCTTCCCTCCACCAAGCCTTTTTCCAAAACTTTCACACTGGAGGGAGAAAGAGAAATAAAAAAATATATATATGGTAGAGGTACTAGGAGTGTATAAGTTCAATGAAATTTCCTAAATCATACTCTTTACCTTTTCCATTGCAGGCACACAGTGGACCAACACCAATAGGTGTCAGGTATCTCTCTCTCTCTCTCTCTCTCTCTCTCTCTCTCCCCCTTACATGAATACCCTTGAACAAGCACATGCAATTGCATGCTTCTAAAAAAATACTGGTGTCCTTTTATGCACAGCATGAATAATAATCAAGTATCCTCAAATTAAAAGGACACAAGGTGGTAGAATGTTGCTATTTGTACCAAATCTATGCTAGAGGTATTCTCTGGCTGCAGACTCCCAGCTAGGTGAATTGAGATTTGATGGAAGCGCGGTTATTGCAAATGCTTCTAGCACATCTCGTGTTTTCACTTGGATAAGATTTCTGAAATATCTTGGTAAAACTTTTATCATCTTGTTTATTTGTTACAAACTTTTCAACTACATTGATTTTGGTGTTTATTGACTGCAGTTTTTTATCAAATGTGAGTGGCTTGATAATAAGCACGTTGTATTTGGGGTATGTTCTTTAACCTTCTTGTGCCAAATACATCCAGATTTCCCCGTCTTTTTAAAACTTAAATGCATCCTTAGAAATGACAAGAATTATTTTGTCCATGGTCATTTAGAGGGTGCTTGGAGATAGTCTTCTTGTTGTTCGAAAGATAGAGAATGTGGCTACTGGACCCAACAACATGCCAAAACTACCATGCATTATAGCTGAGTTTGGAGAAATGTAAAACTTGATATCATTAACACATATACAGAAGACTAACCAGAAATGTTGCTGTAACCATTTTAGATTTAATTTCCTCTAGATCTGTTGAAATTCATACAGGGTTTTTCCCCTTTGGCTCAAAATACTTGATTATCAAGATGTTAGCATTGCAATGTTGACAATGTTCACTCTATAATGCTAAATGCTTGATTGGAACGAGATCATTAAATAGGAAATGCAGATGGTTGAAAGAACTAAATTGGGCCACTGAATTATTGAACCACTTGAAAATTAAGGTGGACAGGTCCATTGATCTTTATGGCTAGCCCAGGATTTTCGTTTAACTGTTTGATAATTAAGTTCTCGTAACTGGGATTTTATAGTGATGTTCAATAAAAAATGCTAACCAAAAAAAAAACAGTGATACAACATGATTGACACGCATGGAGGATAAAAACAGTTTGGATCTCAATAATACAACGAACCTTCAAAAACTTTTATTATTTCTAATGTATGATTTCTCACACATTCTAAAAGAGGCTTCTTCCATGGTGAAACCTTGAACAGTCTCTCATGAAAACTAGAAGCTAAAGACATGAACAACCAGATCTTGATACAATAAAAATGCTTATTAAAAGTCCAGGACGCTTCTCAAACACACCTACACCTAAAATTGCTGAAAATCTAAAATGGGTACCACCTCATACGCTAACACCCTTAATAACAGAACAATTCTCCCAATGTTATCATCGAGAAAGGCTTGGACGTTGGAAACCGTTGACTGGAAAGAGATTGAGAAACTTGTCGCATTGTCGGGCGAAACTGTGGATTGATATGCAAGCATGCAAATGCTAGCTTTGCAGCAGAGACCACATTGTTTGCAGCTTGGTCTAATGGAACTGAGAGACGTTGGTCTATGACATCCTTCAATAAAATCTGTTGCCAGTTTTGTAGCGACGATGATGACGATGATGATAAACTTGAAATAAGATCACCAGGGTGCTTTCCCATCAGTATTTCCATAGTTATTACACCGAAACTGTAGACATCGCATTTTTCATTGACTTCCATTGTATAAGCCAATTCTAGAAAAAAAGATTTGATTAATTTAATCTTGTTCGTGAGATTCAAAAGTAACATTTAATCAATAAAAGCTTCCAACATATAAATAAATGCTATGCCTACATTAATTTGGATATGTAATCAGTTAAATTTAATTCGGAATAACAGTATTTCAATCCTATAGACAATCTTGGCCCCTTTTTTTTTTTTTTTTTTTTTTTTTTACAAAAAGGTCAAAGCTTTAGGAAAATAGAGGAAGGGAACTTTGCAACTGATGGAAACCGAACACCAACCTTGTAGGAATCCGTCTCCTAAGAGAGATGAGTGAACCATTTGAGCTACGTTCATATGTTTGTTTGGTAGATACTTTTGCATTTTGAAGTAGAAAATAATTTGGTAATAAATTATAAAGCTGAAATTGAGAGAAATTAACTACATACCTGGAGCAACATACCCAAAGGTGCCTGCAAATGAGGTCCAATTGGATGAATCAGGCTTAAGAAGCCTAGCTGTGCCAAAGTCGGGGACATGAGCTTCATAATCCGAATCCAAAAGAACATTGTTGCTGGAAATGTCCCGATGAATAATTGGTGGTGAGCAGTCATGGTGCATGTAAGACAAAGCATTGGCTAACCCTTTCACAACATTTATCCTCTTGTTCCAGTCTAATTCCATTGCTCTTTCCTCAACACTCAAAACCATTCTTAGACTTCCCCTTTCCACAAACTCATAAACCAAAAAGGAGTGCTCAGAATTCGAACAAAATCCATAGAACTTCACAATGTTCCGATGCCTTATGTTTGCCAAAGCACAAATTTCACTTTCAAAAGCTTTCAGGTTGATTAACATTCGATCTTCGGATCGGTGAAGTTTCTTCACAGCAACTACTCGACCTGTTGGCAGCACAACTCTGTAAACATTTCCGTATCCTCCTAATCCAATGCAGTAGCTGGAGCTGAAATCTTCTGTAGCTTCAATGATGCTTTCATAGAGTATTTCTCCATCGTATCCCCATATTGCGAAAATATCTTGGGATTGTTCCTCCCTTGACTTAAATTTTCTCTTCCAAATCTTCCGAAAAAGAAATAAAAAGCCTCCAACTGAAATGAATAACAGAACTGGAGCACCCAAAACTGGTAGCACAATTAAAATCACAAGTCTATTCTTTCTTTTCTTTTGGGCTTTTTTAGTAATGGTAGGGACACCATCACAGGGTATTAGATCTGTTGCATTGCCACAAAGCCCTTTGTTGTCTCTTAAGGCATCAAATGGAGCATTCCGAAAAGCTTTTTTGTCAGGTAAAGGGCCTTCCAATTGATTTTTGGATATATCCACAACTGTCAAGCTTCGCCAATCATCAGAAGCCGATGGGATGGAACCAGAAAGCATATTATGAGAAAGATTCAACAGTTCCAATTTTTGTAGATTCCCAAGTGGCCTTGGTATCTCTCCAATCAGCAGATTATGACTTAAATCAAGTGTTTCAAGGGCATATATACTGCTTATCGTTGAAGGAATACTTTCACTGATTTGGTTTCTGCTTAGGTTCAATTCCCTTAGCTTGAAGCACTCTCCAAGTTGGTCAGGAATGGATCCACTAAGATTGTTTGATGCCAAATTTAGAAGTTTCAAATTTGACAACATTCCAATCTCTACTGGAATTTTTCCAGAAAGTTTGTTTCCATTTAACAAAAGATCTAGCAATGATGTCAATCTTCCAAATTCATTCGGAATATCACCATGTAGATTATTTAAGGAGAGATCAATTTCATGTAATTGAGTTGCCTGTCCTAATTCAACAGGTATCTCCCCAGAAATGTTGTTGTTGGAGATATATAGGCTTGCTAGATTAGGACATTGCCCCCAGTTGGGAGAAAGTTCTCCGTAAAACTTGTTGTCACTTAATTCAGCGTAATCCAAGTTAGGATATATGCCAAAAGCTTCTGATATATTCCCTGTAAGCTGGTTTCCTTGAAGCCTAAGTCTGAATAAACTTGTGCAGTTTCTCAAACTTGATGGAATTTGGCCCGTTAAATTGTTGTTATGTGCTATTAAACGAGACACTAAGCCATCGCGGCATACATTATCAGGCAACTGACCTTTCAGATAGTTGTCACCCAATTGTAATATTACCAATCGAGTAAGATTGTTAATTGTTGCAGGAATAGGACCTGATAAATGATTATCCAAAAGAGATAACTCGCTAAGCCTCGTCATATTTCCCACAGAAGTGGGGATTGAACCAGAAAGCGTATTGTTGCTCAATGAGAGTTCAGTGAGAGATTGAAGCATTCCAATCTCTCGAGGTATTGAACCGGAGAGCATATTATTATAAAGGTAAAGACTTAATAAGTTGGACAAGTTTCCTATAGAAGCAGCAGGGATGACACCAGTGAGATTATTACGTTGCAACTGCAACGTGGAAAGAGATCGAAGCAATCCTATTTCATTGGGGATGGAACCAGAGAGGTCATTACGGTAAAGATAAAGCGATTCCAAGTTACTTAAATTTCCTATAGAGGTTGGAATAGGACCAGTTAGGCGGTTTCTTGAAAAATCAAGCATTTTGAGTGACCTCAACATTCCAACTTCTACAGGTATAGAGCCACTGAGTCTATTGTTAACAAGGATAAGTCGAGATAATCTGTGCAAGTTTCCCATTGAAATAGGTATTGGACCAGTGAAGTCGTTATCATTAATGTGAAGGTGAACAAATGAACTCATATTTCCTATTTGAGATGGAATATTTCCAGAGAAATTATTGAATGGCAACTCAAGGACGATGAGCATGGGCAGGTTCCCAACTTCTTTAGGTATAGAACCACCTAGCCTATTGCCAGAAAGGACAAGCCGGGATAAATTTGGCAAGCTTCCTATAGAAGTTGGAATTGGACCACTTAGATTGTTATAATCGAAATAGATCTCGGAAACTGAACTCAACCTTCCTATGGCTTCCGGAATGGAACCACTGATCTGATTTCTTGCTAAACAAATATACTGAACACTTCTCAATAAGAAAATCTCAGATGGGATATTCCCTGAGAAATCATTATCGGACAATTCAAGGAAGGAGAGTTTTGAAAGATTGCCAATCTGTGAAGGAATTCCCCCATGAAATGAGTTATTATGAAGGTTAAGCCTCATCAGGTTAGGGAGGGAAAAGAAGTTGAGACTGTAAAGTGTACCTCTCAAACCGTTATCCGGAAGGCTGAGATTGGTGATGCTACCACCTTCGTCACAAGCTATTCCGACCCATCTGCTGCAAGGGCTGTCTCCAACCCACGAAGAAAGGAAACTCTTGCTTTCATTGCCAAGACTAGCTTTCCATCTCAAAAGGGCCTCTGTTTCAGTACCATTAGATGAAGCAAAGACATCGAAACGGTGAAGCAATACAAGGATGAGAAAGAAGAGGAATTGCCAAAACATGAACGATGAAGCCATGCTTTAGATGTTTCGAAAGGGCTTTGCTACAATTCAAGTTCTGTGACTTGCATGCATGGACAGGTATTTATATATGCAAAGGAATTGAAAAGTCACAGAAATTTACACCTCAACATGGCAAGAAATTCACGGCATGCTCGTCTTGTACGTCTGATGGATGTTGAAGTTTAAGAATTTGAAATCCGGAAAGTGGACATTTTCTTTCATATTTATTGTAATCTGTCGATATTTTGCTAGAACTTTCATTTTGATTCAATTTGATTGGCAGCTACTCGTGACATGTTGGAGTTATTTAGATGAAGTTTGTAAATTTTTTTAAAATAAATTAACAAAAACTTTAATAAAAAATCTAAATTGATACGGTGATAGAATTTAATTTGAAGATCAATAATATATAAAAATAATTATTAAAAATATAGTTTATAAATTAAATTTGATTGATACTTATTCAACGATAAAAATTTTATTAATATTTTTATTAAAAATATTTATTTAATAAATATATCAAAATTTGTTAAAATTTTTTCAAATTTTACAAACTTAATTTATGTGATGAGATATTTTAATTTAAAATTTTAATTTTTCATTTTAATTTTAATTTATTTGTTTTTAATAAAAAATTTCATGAACTTTAATTATAAAATTTCATGAAGACTTCCCCTGTAGTCCATAGCTCACGGCAAAACACTTCATTGGAAGGTTTTAGTTGACTTTCAATTGTTTGTTATATGTGAAATATTTTAGAGCTTATGCGTGAACTTGAAATTCTAATTCATTCAAAGTCCATATATTTAATTTCCATGTTCTCAAGTTTGAATTAACCGTAATATACTCAAATAGACTTTACCAAGTAATATGGAATCTGACTCTCTGCAATTCCACAAGAATGAAAATCAAATTCATACACCATAAGGAAATAAATATTTTTCTAAATTTAAATACTAATATAATATTTTATGCTATTACTTGTAACTCATACGATGTAGAAAATAATTTTATATATTTAATATAAGTATATACATATAAATTAGTTTTTTTTTTCAAAATTATATTCAAATTTTTAAAATTTATAACATATATAAAATTTATATATATTAATTTGTCTTAAAAGAATAAATTTTTTGAAAAAAAGCAAGTAGAAATGTTATGTCTTTCCTTTGGACTATTTTATCTACAGTAATATTTATACATATATAAGATTATATCAAATCAAAATAAATTATGTCTTAAAAAACAAAACATGTATATTATTGAATGATGAATTAAATAACAAAAAAAGTATTAACATACTTCCACTTTTATAATTTTAATCAAATTGCTATACAAAATATGAAAAATATTAGAAGATTTATGAAAAAGAAAAAATAAATTGAAAAAAATATTATTTTTCATAAGAATGAAATTGCAATAGTAATAAAACATATCTTGAAAAAAAAGTTATAAACAAAAAAAATAAACTGTAATAATAATAAAATATAGAAAATAGTTGCAAACTGAAAAAAAAAAAAAAAGATTTATCAAATTGCATTTATAATCTTAAATTTGTAAAAAAAAAAAAAAAAAAAAAAGCTATTGAGTGGCAATTAAGATTGAATAGGTAATTTTTAAATTAATTTTTTTAATTTAAAAAAGATATAATAAGTGATAAAGATGAAATAAAATTTTTTGTTTATATTTAAAATATAAATTTGAAAATTAAATTTGAGATAAATATAATCCTTTTTATGATTTTACTGTTTTAAAGATTTAATATGAAAAATTACTTTAATTTTTAATATATTACATAAATTTTTGAAAAAAATAATTTTTGATTGATTCAAAAAGGGTTGTTGAAAGATTTGAATAAATTTAATCTTTGTAATTTTTAAACATATTGAAAGATTTTTATAATTAAATAATTTCTCAAATAAGGTTATTTGATAAATAACTAAAATTATTTATTATGAAGATAAAATTCATATTTTAGATTTTAAATTTTAAAAAACATACTTGAATTTATTTGATTTTCAATTATAATTTTAATATTTTTTTATTTGAGAAATTCAATATTATCTAATTTGTAATTTTTTAAAAAAATACCATACTCTTTTAAAAAGTTTATCTTATGTGTTATTCAAAAAAATTTGTGCACATAAGCATCACAAGCGTTCATGTGACAAATTTTGTCAGGTGTCTATGTATGTTGTAATTTAATGTATATATTATATTACAACATATAAGATTATATGATAAAAATTACTTATGTGGATGTCTAAGTAGATAGTCTCTTTTAATGACATATAGGATAATTCTTATATTGTTTTATTTATTAAATAAAATTTTTTAGTAAACTATTTAATTTAATATTTTCAATAACTATTTAACTTCAAAACAAAATTTATTTGAGATTAAAAATTTTGTATAAATTTTAAATTCAAATATATTAAGTCATAATTTATTTTTTTCTTTTTAAATTTAATCACAATTTCAAATTTGTATACTTAATAAATTTTTATTTTTTGCCAAATAATTTTATTTAATAAATTATTCAAATTTAATTATATATGTGTGTGAATGTGTGCATGCTTTATAAATTATTATATACTATAATTAGAATTTGAAAACTAAAATAAAGAGCATAAGAAAGGCCATCCCATTCAAGCCAATATTATTTTATTTGTTATTATTATAATTAAAAATTTTAAAAAGATAAGTATTTTTTTATTTGACAATTATAGTTTTTTGGTTTTGATAGGAATGGGCAAAAGCTAGAAAGAAGTGAAAGCCATATTGTACTCATGAACAAATAAATCTATTTTTTATCTTCACTACTCCTCAAAATATGGTTTATATTGAAATTAATAATTAAGAAAAAGAAAATAGATTAAAATTTGAATTGATAAGATATTAGAATTTATTTAAAACTTATATGATGGTTGATTTTAAGTTAATAAATTATTGACTAGAAATCATGTACTACTAAAGTAATAAGAGCTTGCATTTTTATATAAAAAGATAAGACATTTGAATGTTGTTAAAGAAGTTCGATAAAAATATGTTTTTATTTTTGGAAACAAATATAATGTTTTATTTATGTTCTAATTTAAATATTTTTTCTATTGCATATTTTGTTAATTTATTTGTTTCTTTTAAGCTCATTACTTTTTTTTAATTTTGTTTAAATTGATTATAATTAACTTTTCATATTATATATTTTTTGTTTTATTCATTTCTTTAATGTTTTTATTCTCTATTAATTTATTAATATATTTGCCGTTATTATTGTATATTTTTAATCTTGATAAACTAATATATAAATTTATATTCTCCATTTTCTTTTTCAGCACTTTTTGTTATTGATTTTCTTTGTATACAATGGATGGTATGAGAAGAATCATGATCATTAATATACTCTATCAATAATGTAAAAAATGAATAAAATAAATAATATTTCAAAAAAATATATGATATATTTTTAAGCATAACATAAAGAATCATTGTTTGTCCTGTATCTAAAAAAATAACTTTATTTTGTTAACATAAAAATAATTGTTATGCCAATATATTTGTGTAATAATTACTTGAAGTATATCAAAAATAAGAATTAATAAAAGGCAAATGGTTATGATCAAATTAATATTTATGATTTATTGTTTAATCAAACATATATATAATATTATGATTCAATAGTTTAGGAATATTCTACTAATAGAAAATATTTTTCACAATTTAATCAAATGATATAAATATATAAATATATATATCCATATCCATGTCAACATTATCATAAAAAGCAATTATTAATCTAACTATTTAAAGATTGATTTTTGGCATTTTATCAAAAAAAAAAAAGCAGCAAAATTTTTAGTGTTTTACAAATGAATTGAAGAAAATATTTTTTTATAAAAAAGAGAATATTTTTATAATTCTTGAAATTTACAAAAGCTTAAATTGCTTTTAGACTAACAATATCATTTATAATATATTATGTTTAAGTTGTTTAATTGTAGCTTAGCATTTTATGAATGTATGATTATACATAATAGACGAATAAGAATTTTTATTTTTTTATTAAGATCATATAAAAATTAAAATTAATTAAAAATAAATTATAAATTATAAAAAATAATAAAAATTATCATGCATTTTAATATATATATATATATTATATGATTTCGGTATTATAAATTTAGTTTAGATAAATAAATAAATAAATATATATGATCTATTTGATAAATCATGAATTAGAGTTGGACCGGGTTTAGACTAGACCAAAATCCTTAACTCAAGCCCAGCCCGAAAACATCAGTCCATCCAATTACCTAGTACTACTGTAGCAAATGACGACTTATGGCGGAGCTCCAAATTGATAGTTCTCAGTAGGTCTCCAGGTGTTAGTTCTTCTACTTATTTATCTCTCACCCTCGGACTCTAGAATCACTGAACGAGTCAAGCTCGAACTCGGATTACCCAATGGCGTTCGCGTTGAGGAGCGTGAAGGTACCGCCGAACTCAGCGAGTTTGGAAGAAGCAAGAAGTCGGGTGTTCGATTTCTTCAGACTCGCTTGTAGATCAATCCCGGCAATTATGGATATCTATAACCTAGACGACGTCGTAACCAAATCCCAGCTCCGTTCCACCATCGCCTCCGAGATCCGTAAGAACTCCCATATCACTAACCCTAAGGTCGGCCTTCCTCTCTCTCCATTTTATATTCCTTCTATTAATACTTTATTTGGGAATTTTATATTTTTCTTCGGTTTTGGAAGATATATGTATTTTATTGCTTGCATCTTGTTTCTGGAAATAAATAATTTTTGTAATAAAATATGTTGTTTTACTTTTTATATAGAATTATTGTTTTTAAAAGTGGCTTTTTTTTTCGCTTTTTTTTTTGTTTTTTAATTGGTTATAATATTGCTATTCTTTTGATTTATGGAAACTTTATGAAGAATCAGATAACTCAATGAATGGTGATAATTCTAGGAAAATCTGAGCTTAAGCCTGGCTTGGTTGATGTGGGATTATGAGGGGAAAACTTGGGATATTGCTATTTTTTATTGAATTGGGAAAGTATGGTTTGATTTTGATCTCTTGATTGAATTGAAATGCTAGATTATGCTGTAGAATCAAATTTATTTTATGTGTTGCATCATTGTCCTCTCCTCTCATCAAGAAGAGAATGTGAGGATTATAAGTGTTTGGTTGATAGTAGATTTGTGAAGCTTACTTTGGAGATAGCTGAGGGGTTTTGTTGAAAGAGATTGTTTGGATTAATCTGGGACTTTAGTAGCTTCACGAACTTTTGTTTCAGTATTTTCATTTCACTGCTTCATGAACGATTTCCTCTGAGATGTGGTTCATCGTATGCTGTTATTATATTGGGAATGAAACATCATAAATTCTTTTGAATTTAGTCTTCCCATTGGTTGTTTTCAGTTTAGGGTGCCTTCTATGAGTGGTATAGAGAACACTAAGGTCCTAGCGTCTTGTTTTTTCCATCATCAAGTCTTCAATGACATTTTTAATTTAGCTAGATGATCTCGCGACCTTTGTTGTGAAGTTTTGTGATTTTTTATGCAGATCAAAATGATCATTTGATTGTTGTGAAGTAATTATATATTGTCAGCTTGTTTCAGTATTTTCTTCTCCAGTTTCTTCAGGAAGCAGCTCCTCTTAGCTTAGTCCTCCAAACTTCTGAGATGTAATATATCTTATCATTACGCTAGCAAGAGCTCTATCACTGCTATTGAGTATCAACACTTCTTGTAAATTGCTTTGATGCCTAAATCTTCGTATCTTGATGCAAAGAGGATTTCCGATCTTGATGAGTCTTGGGAGTTAGGACTGCATTCTATGTGTTCTATAGAGAAAGTTCCCTGCTTGTTGTATTCCTCATATTTAAGTCTTTATAAATGTTTTACTGTTGGCAAATGGTTCTGGAGCCATATATGTTATATTATGATTTATCTGCTGATCCAAATGGTCATTTGGGTAGTGGAGATGAATTTGTGTATTGCAGAGGTTATGGGAATGATTTTTAAAGCTTCTTTTGGTGTTCCCTGTTGATTGAAATTAATTAATTGACTCTGTTGTTGTAGATAAACAATATTGCAGGCTTTGTCTTCATGTTCCATTATGGAAAGTATTTCTCTGCATTAATTCTGTGGGTAGCTCTTCTATATGTTGCTTTACACTGAATATGAATTGTTTAATATCACATTTGCTACCTAGTATGTAGATTTGATATTTTCAGCATAATTTTGGAAATGCGTGTAACTTATACGACGTATTGACTTAACAAACTAGATTATGTCCATTTGAGGAGCCTCATTAATTGTTGGATATTTAATTATTTCCCAGAAGTACTTTAAAGTAGTTGATTTGTTTTTCTCTTTTTGCTGCCTTGTTGATAACTTGATATCACATTGTAGCGATTTTGACAGAGCTGCTTTGTTCTTTATGATGATTGGATGACAATGGAATTGAATTATAGTGTTCTGTGGGTTTGTTTGTTTGATAAATTGGTGTATAGTCTTAATCTATATTTATTTTCTCTTTATAATTGATGCATTTTATCTTTTGCTGCCTCATTCATAAGCTGATATTCCATTCTGGTGCTTTGGAAAGAGCTGTTTTTGTTCTTTATGATGATTGGACAAAAATAGAGTTTAATCATGGTGTTATGTAGGGTTGTTTGTCAGAAATATTGGTGTATGGTCTTAATTTATTTGGTCTTAATTTATTTGTATTTTCTGTTTGTAGTCAGAATGAATTTGTATAGGTTTGGAATTGTGGCAGAGATTCTTTGCTTTGAATGACTTGTGAGGTTATAAGTGCTAATATTTGGGTGACTGATGATTTTAAGATACCCTTTCCAGTGTCTTGATAGTAGTAGTGAAATCTGCAGGTAATTGATTTGCTGCTCTTTAAGGGCATGGAAGAGCTGAACAACATCGTGGAGCATGCAAAGCAGCGGCACCACGTTATCGGCCAGTATGTATTGGGTCGTCAAGGGCTTGTTCAGGATTTGGACACCAAGGATGAAGGCATGTCTGATTTCCTGAAGAATTTCTATAAAAGCAATTATTTTTGAATATCCAATTTTCTCAGACAGCTCATAGGGTTTTTGCTTTTGAGTGGACTTCCTTGATAATAATATGCCTAATCCTAACCTTTTATGTTGGGTAAAATTCTATAGTTTGTATTCCTGTTCACTTCTATGTCTGTTGCTTTTCACAAACCCACAGAAATGATTGGTCGAATTCTGGTGAATTTAAGAAATTGATCTCTTTACAAGAGTGCATGCTTTTTTTTTTTTATGAATTCAGTAAATTCATGGGGGGTTGTGCAAAGCATAGGCAAACTGGGGAAAAGGATTTCACTAGATTAATCATTCAGCCAGTTTGTCCATGAAGAGGATTTCACAGCTGGTAAATCATGAAAGACTTAATCAAATTACAAGCACAGTACAAGCGTTCTTTCAACAATTTGTTGAGTCATTAGAAAAGATAAATGAAACCAAAAGCCAGAAACTCGAAACGACGGACAACATGATATCATGGATCAGGCCCTGGAGGTAAGGCCTGATCCAAACATGAAAATGGAAACACTTGAAGAAGCACGATTAGTGCTATGGAATCATCTAGGTAGACTGTTTGAAGTGAAGCCTGATCCAAACATGAAAATGGAAACACTTGAAGAAGCACGATTAGCGCCATGGAATCATCTAGGTAGACTGTTTGAAGTGAAGCTGCGCAATGGATTCTCCCCAAGTAACTCAGTTTCCCTACGCAAAGCTTTTGAGAAAGCTAATTAGTGATCTTTTCGTCCCATTCATGCTTATAACTTTTTTTTACTTTTTTTTTTGGCAAAAAATAATAAAAAGAAAAAGAAAAAAATTAAAAATGAATAAAAAACCAACAACAAATAACAAGAAACTATCAAAAGGGTTGGGTAATTGGTTAATTAGTTGGTTTCAATGTAAGAGATTTTGAATTCAAACATTGGTAAATTTTTTATATGTAATTGGTTAATTAGTTTCTTATAGTGTAAGAAATTTTGAATTTAAATATCGTTAATTTTTTATATTATTAAAAAATTTATATTTGATATCTTATCAATATATAAATTTTATATTATTCGTAAATCATATGTTTCTTTACAATAGAGTAAAATTATTATAAATTTATATTTAACACGAATGTTGAAACAAAAATATGTGCCATAGCTATTTCTTATTTGAGCTCAGACAATGTTCCCATTAAAAGATGTCATCGAGTATTAAGTATAATGAAATGGCTGCTTTTCTTTTCTTTTCATTTTTATTTTATTTTAAAATGGATTGTATAAGAGGAAAAACAAAAAAAAAAAATCCAAATTTTTTTTTACTATTTCTATTCTACCCTAGTAGATAAAATGCACACTTGATTCATAAAAATATATAAACCAATTAAAATTTCTTTTGTTGATGCACACATAGCACAAAATCCAACAATCAAACAATAGTCACTACATTTTTATTAGTTCATTATATGACATAAAATTTCATACTAATTTGGACTTAATTTAAGCTATGTTTGTATATATATATATATATTTACATTGAAATTATATTCTTCAATTCTCTATTCTCAAAGTCACAAAACCAAACAAGTAAAAGGAGAAATAATTGTCACTTGGGCTGATGGTCCTACCCACTAACATTGACAACAACACACATTGGTTTCCCTTTGAAACGTGTGGGGGACATGTGTGATACGTGGATGTGGCAGCATCAGTTGATAAAAGCAAAGTCGTAGCAGACAAATCCCGTTCGATACCTGCCTTGAGCTTATCCCAATTCTTCCAAATTAGTTTGTTGTCCTTGATATTGTTGATAACCCCTTGTCTTCTTCTCTTTACTCAATCCTCTTTCACATGATAAAGACCCCTATTTCTTGATCAAAACAACTCCAACACTCCGGTATTATCCAACTAGAAAAGAAGAAAAAGAATCGGTACAAGGCATCAGCCATGGCAAGTTTAACGTTTCACTCACTGACAGGAACCGTGGAAAAGATCCCAACATCATCTTTTTGTTCAAACCCAAGGATGTCAGCTTCTTTTCATTGTAAAAATAAGGGTGAAAAAAGGGTGTCAAGAATGACGTTAAAAGCTATGGGAGGAGCAGCCAAGTATAAAGGGACTCAGATGAGGGAGAAGCAGCTGACTGAGATGATTGAGAAAAAAGTGACAGAAGCCAAGGAAGTTTGTAAAGGAGATGAGACTTCTGATGAATGCAAGGTGGCTTGGGACGAGGTTGAAGAGATAAGTCAAGCCAAAGCTGATCTCCGGATTAAACTCGAAATAGAAAAGAAAGATCCGTTGGAATCTTTCTGTCAGGAGAATCCTGAGACTGAAGAGTGCCGGATCTATGAAGATTGATGAAAAAAAAAATCATATGGATCTACCTAGGTTTATTAGTTTTTATTAGACAAAATTGTGCAAGGAATTAGAAAATTTGTATAATAATTAACCAAACTTTGTTGTTGGGGGATTCTTAATCAGTGGTTGAGTTATTAATATAAGTGTATGGTTTGTTATGCTATTCTTGTTTCAGTTTCAGGATTAAGAGAGCTCAAGCTCAAATTATGTTGTAAGAAATTTGTTGTTTTAAACATTTAGACAATGTTTGTTGGAGAAAATGAGAAATTTCCCCATTCGTTTGAGGTTAGATCAGTAAAGCCGGTAACAAACAGTGAAGAAAAGAGTGATCACCAGATCAAAATCAATATATCCATCAAAATCAGCTCAATTTTGGACTCATCTGTTGGTTTGGTCCATACTATGAAGTTTACCGTAAGGCCCTGAAAGAGCAGCAAATCAGTTAAAAGCATATTTTTAGGGGTAAGGGATTCCTAGAATTTTATCCAATTTTTTTCCGGGTCGCTGGAACAGAGCTATCTAGGTCAGACTTAAAACTTTGTTGGACATAATTGAATGTGAAGCTCATATCAAGGACTGGTAAAAGAACAGATTTGGATTTGTTAGTAAGACTTGAATCCTGCTTGCTAATAAGTAATATTTAAGTTGAGTCTCAATACTAATAATCATTTTTAATAAATGATCTATAAATTTAATATAAGTCTTTTTGAATTTACGGTGCGAAAGAGGTCTAAGGTGCAATTTGACCTGGAATGAGAAGATTTTCCCTCACCCTAAACTTTTTACCAAAAGAAAAAAGAGATGAAAACCAAAGTAAGATACTGGTCTTTCCAATAAATAGATGGAACTCCTTATGCATGGTATCAACTATATTTTATCAAGCACATTTAGATGGAATGCACAAGAGCTATTCTTTACGGATGTTAGCCTAGATTATTCCATAGGAACAATGCAAAATTGAAGGTTAAGGCGAAGCATTGGTGGTATTACAAATTGATACAAGGAAAAGCATGAGATGCAAAAAGAGCTTTCAAACCAGTCAAAAGACATTGACGATTGCAAGAAGCGCAAGGCTCAACCAACCATTGCTCGAAATAACATCAACCTTAGCTTTAAGTAGCCTAGTAGCAAACAGGAGCAACCCTCGCTGGTCTAGTGCTAGGTTCCCACCCACAAGCTGCATTAGAAGTGGGCCTGAAGCAGTGAATTTGCTTTGACATGTGGGTCTGTCCGCCTAAGATTTTCAAAGGAAAACCTCTTGATGATTAATTAATCTTCGAAGAACCTCTTCTTCCCCAGGTCATATGGGAACTAGAGCATACTCAGAAGCTGAGGCCAGAATTTCCAAAGGACCCTTCATCTTTTGTTTTGGAAGTCAAAGAAGACTGAAGCACTCAATGGTAGTGTAAATGATGTAATAGTAAGCAGCTATCGTGCCAAGATTCGAAGGAGAAAGATCCATGTCATCCTCTATGGTAATACATTTACTTGGTTCCACATCATCTAATGAGTTCTCAACAAGCTCCGAAAGGTGATCAGAGAGATGCCTGTGACTTGCTCCCTGGAGATTGTAGTAATTTGGATCTTGAGAGAGCCTCCCATGCATGAAGGTCCATGTAAAATAATCCACAGCATCTTGCTTGTTCACAACAACTTTCGCGACAATTTCTGCATCAAAGTTATTATGTAGAAAATGGTGCAAATGGCTTTCCATAGGGAATGCTTCATACAAGAACTTCATGTAATACTCTTTACGAGAGGCATGACAGATCTGTCAGAATTATCAAGATGACGACGACTGGCATGGGCCATCATCTGCAACTAATCTGTAACTGGGTAATCGGTGTGAGAATTTTCTCTCCCATCATAATATTGAGTACCCATTACAACCACCAAGTATGCTGACAACGGCACTCCCCAACATAATGAACTGCTCATAACACAAACCTGAATCCACCCAGCTTCAAACAGCTGCGAAACAACTTCTTGATCCAAGCTGCTCAAACCCTCATGCAAGTAGCCAACTCCATGTTCTAGAGTGGTTTTCAATGTTTCTTCACTAATTTTGTCAACAAAAGGTTTAAGTGCTTCGGCAGATTGCAAACAAAAAGCTGCCTCAACTTCACCATCCACTTTGGAGTAACTCATTAGGTCCACGGCAGTGAGTCTAACAAGCTTCCTTGTAGGAACAAACACGATAGCAGGCTTCCCACTTTTGGCATATTGCATAATGGTAGTGTAAATGGTTTTATTCATTGCTTGCATCCTTGATTCAAAATTAGCTATATCCACCCCTTGAAAGTATATTTCTAGTGGTACAGGACGAACTCCAGGGGGGAAAGTGAAAAGGCTGTAAGAAGTAGCTCCTATCCATTCTCCTAGGTCCTTAGCATTTGGAAGAAAAGTTGAGAAAGCAACAATCCGAATCTTCTTCTCCTTCTCCTGATCGACCAGACTTGTAATATATCTCATCTTAGAGACAATCACCACCTCCAACACAGGACCACCTTGGCCACCAATCAAGTGAAGGTCATCAACAATGAAAAGACTAACCTGATGCACATACTTTTGCCATTTCCAGAGACAAGAAAGTGCATCCCATTTCTCCAAAGTACTGATGACTATTTGAACTTTCTCAAGTAACTTCAGGTCCATTATCAATTCCCCAGTCAATTCAACCACCCGCATAGAGACCTCCACCAAACTTCCTCTCCCCACCACAGTATTGCTCCTTGGCAATAGCCCCAAGAGGTGCAATATACACTATTCGCATATTACTATCAAGTCCTTTTTGATGATTCCTTAATATAGTAAACTCAGCACATATGGTCTTCCCCCTCCCTGTTGGTGCGGCTACTAGAACATTGTTATCCATATTATACAAAACAGTGAAGACTTGAATTTGAACAGGATTAAAATGCTTAAAATCTTGATATAGTGCTTCATAAGTTGGATTCTTCAATGCAGTCACAGGCAAGGGCTGTAAATCCAACAGCTCAGTTGGTGGAGGGTACTTCTCTGGTAGAATAAGCTGCCTGAAAGAGATAGGCAAACCAGTCTGTGACCCAAGCCATTAATCTGAGACAACACAAATGAAATGCTGAGGTGGCAACAGTTAATAAATTGGCACCGTGAAGTTCAAAGTGTGGTTTTGGGGTTCACTGTGAAGTTCATAGTGATG
Source organism: Durio zibethinus (assembly GCF_047325235.1). Classification (NCBI taxonomy): domain Eukaryota; kingdom Viridiplantae; phylum Streptophyta; class Magnoliopsida; order Malvales; family Malvaceae; genus Durio; species Durio zibethinus. Next base: position 22,636,317 of record NC_143180.1, read on the forward strand.
GTTTTAGGGTTCAAAGTGAGGTGGCAATGGTTCACACTGCTTCTTCAGCAAAAAGTACTCATGGTGAAGAATATACTCACCATCATTATCCTAAACAATCACCCAAAATGGCTCCACATACCCATGAACCTTCCTCCCACTGAAAATCTGGCGTCATTGTAAGTTCAACCCTCAAGACAGTTCGTGTAATTGGTTGAACATGGGAAGCAAGGTTCAGCTTTGGGAACTGGTGAATGAGCCAGTGAAGGGTTCTTCCCATTTTAGGAAAACGAACAAGCTCTCCAATCTCCTGTGATGACAGATCATAGTACCTATCCCAGGCCAAATCTTTCTTCCCCAACTTCATAAGAATTTCATTTGGGAAGCCATTGAAATGGCAAAGAGGCATTTGAACGTTCCTCATCCTCTTAGTAACCATTTTACCCCAGTTCAAAGCCTTCTTAGCCAACTGCACGCAACCTGTTTTCAAAACAATCTCAAAAGCTGCTCATAGATGACGTCCAGCATTCTGAGCTATGTACATCATGTCAGATGTCAATGACAGTCCTTCAAGCTTTAACTGTGAAATATATGCTTGCAGCAAAACATCGATTTTTGCACTAGGCATCTCCAGGCTTTCCTTGATTGGAATGGGAACATGGTCCAAAAGCTTTGCCAGCTCCATCTTCTCATCTTGTCTAACTGTCACAAACTTGAATTCTTCACTGAGTGAAAAATGTCGGCAAAGCTCTATATCCCCTATGGTTGGCTTCAAATTCTCGTTATATGTGGATATTGTCCCATGAATTATATAGTAGTAGCTAGCAATGCGGCCCAAATCAGTCACTTTGAAGTATCCACTTTTTCTGTCATACTTGAGCAAATTATTCTTGTCCAAGATGGTTGCAGCAGAATGGTCTGCCAAAAGGAAAAGGAAAAGAAATCAATAAAGAATACAATCACAGGCATTACAGTAAAATTAAAACAAAGAACAGTAAAGATTCAAATTATAGCATGACATATGAAGCACAGTAGCGTTCTGTTTCATTTTTATATCTTCATAGAACATTCATCAGCCGCAAGTTTCTCCAGTTTAAATACAACGTATATTCTCACTGTCATGAATAACGAATATTAAAACCAAATGCACCAATTCAAACTATCAAAAAAAAAAAAAAGCAAAAGAAAAACAACGAGGTAACAGAGCTGTTGAGAGCCAAACCTCATGTGCATGCAAGATGAGGAAAAAGAGTGCTAGAAAATTAGAATTTGAGAAATTCTTTTAAAAATAATAATGTATACTAAAGAGATGTATGCTTACCAAATCAGCCCTCCTCTCCTCCAAAGTTAAATCTCTTGAAAGAGCTTCAGCTGGTAAGCCATAAAGTGTGGGATTGCGTAACATGAGAATATACAAGTACGTGTAACCAATCCAATTGCAGGCCTCTCTTGCGTTCTGAACAGTTCAAAGAACGATTTCTGCATTCAACTGATCAGCCAGTTTGGACACAGACTGGCTTTCAATAGGAAGATGCTGATTCATCAAAGAAAGGTAGTACTGATGCCAGTGATGATGATCCCTTCCCATATGAATCATACTGAGGCCTCCTAGCACGTCCCATCATCTGCATGACATCCAGATGACTTAGCTCAGTCCATGCTCCTTTTTCCGGGCTTAAATCTGGCTCCTTCTGATAATGACCGTGTGAGCAGGCAAGCTCACACCCCAAGCAAGAGTTGCAGTTGATACCAATACTTGTACATGTCCGTCAGCAAAGAGTTCTTCAACAATTTGGCTATCAGTCCTTGCCAACCCAGCATGATAGATTGCAAAACCATAAGGAAGTAGATCCTTGAGATCATTGCTTTTAACCATATCTGTGTGACTCCGGAGAATCTCACGACTTGCAGCATCCTCTTTCAACAGTCTAGTAAGACTATCAGTAGCAAGTGCAGTGTCCCACACCGCACGAGCTGTTCTAGTAGCATCCTTCCTTGAATGAACAAAAATAAGGACTAGATGCTTCCGTGAAGCAGCCATTACCTTTTCATAACAAATATCATCCATCAACTGGCAGTGGCTTCTTCATTGTGATTCCAATATACTGTTGACAGAGGGGGACAGGTCTGTAGATATTGTCAAAATGGAACAGTCCTTTTTCAAGATTAACCCGAAAAATAATGCCACATCTTCAAATTTAGGAAGTGTACCCGACAGCCCGACCAATCGGATCTGCATGAAATACAGCCCGACCAATCGGATCTGCTCTTTCATGGTTTCAATTTGCCTAACGGTCCTGGCAACAATGCTTTCAAGCACAGGTCCTCTATTATCATGAGGAAGATGAATTTCATCAATGATAAGACGTTTCACCAGCTGCGTATGCGTACGATTCCCAGACTTTCTGGTAATAATATCCCATTTCTCTGGAGTTGTCACAATAATCTGAGTCTCCTCAATTTGTTGGCGAGTTAGTATCTGGTCTCCACTGAGCTCCCTCACAGTCACACCATATTCCTCTAAACGAGGAAAAAAATTATCAACAACTTCAGCAACTAGAGCTTTCATAGGTGCCACATAGATAATCTTATAGTTGCTGTGGTTAATTGAACCATCAGAATTCATATTAAAGGCAAGTTGCCGCAGTATGGTGAGCACAGCAACAGTAGTTTTCCCTGGCCGAGTAGGACACAGTAGAATGTTATCAGATGAAAAAAAGGGCAGTTTCATACACTTTGCTCTGTACTCTGTTCAACTGTTGCATCCCTCTGAAAGCTAGTTGTGCCCAGTCTGGCATCTCAGATATCTTTACAAGCCTCTCGAACTTCAGTACTGGCACACGAACTTCCTTTATACCCCTTGCTATGATGCTTGTACAAACCCACGGGAAGATCACATTTTTTATTTGCCATCAAAAGACCACCCTGTTCAAAAGCAAGACTGTCTAGATCAAGCAACTGGCGCTGACCCTTCAGCCAAACACAATTAGTATCTCTGTCAGCAAGGCCTCTCCTAACCCTATCCCCATCTCTGTCACTCTCATCCTTTAGTCGACGAGCCTCTTCTCTGACACTCTTAGCCGAGTTCTTCCGCCTTTCTTTTGCAGTTGTCCTGGCGGCATGCAACTGCTCAAAAATTGCAGACACCCAAGCTCATCATTTCCTCCTCAATCTTCTTCTTCTCTCGTTGGTCTTCAGCCCTAGCCAAGCAGGTGCACCACACAACCTTCAGCCGATTCCGCAACAGATATTTGATAAGGTTGAACTTGTCGAACTGGAGATGCACCAATAGCTTGGTCTCAGCCTCCCTGTCATCACCCTCCGCAAGAACCTTAAGCACCTCTTCAGAAAGCTTCTGGCACTGTTGTGGGTCAATTTGTTGATCACAAGCCTGGGAGATCTTCCTCTGAAGCCAATAAGCATCAATGTCCTGGACATTCAGATTCATTCCCTCATTAGCCTCATGCAAGTCATCATCATTAATAAACCACCCCCCTGCATGGCCCGAGCACCATTTTTCACCCCATCATCATCCTCCTCCTCATTATCCTCATGCAACAACTCAAGATATCTCTCCTCTTCCTCATCTTCATTTTCTTCAAACTCAACTGCCACCACAACATCATCATTAAGACCTCATCCCCATTCCCCATCAAACCCCCACCTTCATCACCAACATCTTGATAATCAGTAATCAGCTTCTCAATCGAAACAAGCTGATCAAAAGCCTGGCTCGGAATCGGATTCAACAACTTCCCAATCTCCTTCTTCTCGGAATTCTCAATCCCCTCATTGTTAAGTACAGCCAAAATCTCATCTGCTGCACCACAAAAAATATTAAGCGGCAGTACACCCAACTGCTGCTGAATCAAACTCAACATAGCCTCATAAGCCACCCTAGTCTCCTTCGTTTCAGGCTGATAAGCCCCTTCCTCCAAAACACCCAACACTCTCCTCACATACGCTACGCCTCTTGCTTTTCCCATAGCTCATAGGGACCAGGTTTAGCAATAGGGTCTGGTTGCTTCATTATAATTTAAACTAGCTTTAATCTGGTGCAATGCACTTGTGATAATTTTATTTTTATATTATTAAATTATTATATAAATAAAAAATAAAAATATGAATTTGTAAAAAAATATTTTAACTTTGAGTTTAAAAGTTTTGAATGTAATTTATGTATTTTTTAGTAATAAAACTATTTTATGTATAGAATAATAAGTAAAATAGATATGCATTTTTATTAATAAAATTATTATTATTCCCTTATTTTCAGTTTGGTTCATATTTTTTATTATTAAATTACTTAACAGCTTTTATTCATTATTTTAGTAAAGATTTTCATTCATAATTTTAATTAATTAAAATATTTATGTCAAAATTAATGGTTGTTAGTTACAAATTACAATACATGTGTTGCTTTAATCATAAATTTTTTTTATTCATTTTGAACGAACTCCTTTTTTTTTTTTTTTTGAGCATTCCAACATTTTCCACTTTACTCTATCAAACCCAACAAAAAATATAAAAATAATAGTGGCTTGAATATTGATATATCATGATAATTTATATATTTATATTATATAAATATTGATATTTATATATTTATATTGTATTTTATAAAAAAAATTACATATTTTCTTCATTTTATTTTATATGCCTCCTATTATTTTTGTTTTTGTCAAACCGATTCAACTTTGACCATTGCTTTTAATAAAATCACAAAGCTAAAAAATTTTTTAAATTAAGATTCATAAAGTTCGAGTTTTAAAGTTTTCAAAATATATTTATAAAAATTTTAATTTAATATAATATTTTAAAAAATAATTATCAAAATTAAATTTGTTTGATCAAAAAATTCAATAAAAATCATATGAAATAAGAAAATATAAAATATTATAAAATATTTTTTATTTTATTAAATTTATATATAATTTTTTAAAATTTTAAATTATATTATTTTTATATTTTTTATATCGATTTGACGTCGTATTATCATATTATATATTAAATTATCATAGGATCACAAATCCATTCACGGTGGAGGCAATTGCAGCAATTCGGACTTTTAAACTTTGCTCTTGAGATGGGGTTCACAAGAATTGTAGTGGAAGATGATGCTTTAGCAGTAATGAAAAAAATACAGCAATGACTCTACTCCTCTCTCCCATTGGCACCATTATAGATGAGGTTGCCTAGAACCAAGGTTACAAAATTCACTGCCTGCAGCATAGCACACATGAGAAACACAGGGAATGCAGCAGCTCATTGTTTAGCAAAACATGGATTACGGGTTCAAGGGGGATTGTGGATTGTTCAGAGTTTTTAAGTTAACTCCATTGTAACTACTGATGCAGAATTTTTTTCAAGAATGATGGCATTTTTCTTGCTTAAAAAATAATGAATAATAAAGAATCATATAAATTTGATTGGGTCGTCAAAATTTCTATGGCTCAAAAGTCAAGAAGTGTCTTTGGCTTCTGTTCAAGTTCTACTCTCCCTATCCCTATCAATGATAGAAAAAAAAAATCAACAGGTTGGTAGGTCACCGTTGTCAAGAGTGATAGGCGTCCAACCCCATGCTTTGACTAACCAATAAAAGGAGAAAGAAAAAAAAAAGTAGAAGAGTTGGAAAAAAATTAAGATATTGTATTTTTGTTAATTTATATCTATTTTTTATATTGAATATTTCCTGAATTTTATTTAAAAGATTTTTTGATGTTTTTTATTTTACTTAAATTATTTTTCTGATTTGGATTTTATTATTATCGGATAAACCGAACTATCTAAATATTGTGGCTATCTTCACATTATTCTGTTGATATTTTTGTCAACCGAGCGACCATTGGGTCAATACCCTTACTCCATATACTCTTTCCAATATTGTGGTTTAATTTTCTGCCATTGAAGTTTGAATCATTGTTGGTTGCCAAGAGAGTTTGACCGATCAAGGCACCATGGTTTATTCTTTACCCTCTCCCCTCCTTATTCTAACTTTAATTCAGCTAATTTCCAGGTTTACATCCCTCCAATCTTCTTTACTTGATCCCAATTCCTCAACAAGTTGCGATAAGATTGAGAGAAAGGCACTTCTCCAGTTCAAAGCAGGCCTTCAAGACTATTCAGGCAGGCTTAATTCTTGGTTTGGCAAAGATTGTTGTAGATGGTCTGGTGTTGGTTGCAACAAGCTGACAGGTCATGTCACGAAGCTAGACCTCAGAAATCCATATGATCAGCCTTACCATCAAAATGCAAGCCTTGTAGCAGCTTTTAAAGTGGCAAGGTTAGGTGGTAGAATAAATCCTTCATTGCTTGATTTAAAGTATTTGAATTGCTTGGATTTAAGCTTGAACAATTTCAAAAATACTCCAATACCAAACTTCATTGGTTCACTCACTGAATTAAGTTACCTTAATCTTTCGAGTGCATCCTTTGGTGGTTTGGTTCCTCATCATCTTGGAAACTTATCAAACTTGCAATATCTTGATCTATATTCCTACCCACTAAAATATTCTCCAAGTATTTGGGTTTCTGATTTGAATTGGATAGCTGGACTTTCTTTGTTGAAGCACTTGAATTTAGGATATGTGAATCTTAGAATGGCATCAACAAGTTGGCTGTCAGTTATTAACATGCTTCCATATCTTGAGGAGTTGCATTTGCCTGACTGTGCTCTCGATCAGGTACCTTATTCTCTTCCATTTGTGAACTTTAGTTCCATTCAAGTTCTAGATCTTTCAGAGAACTGGTTCAGTTCTTCCCTGCCTCAGTGGTTATTTAATATTAGTAGCAGTCTTGTGGTCTTGAACTTACGAAACAGTGGAATTGGGAGGTACTCTGTGAATGATGTTGATTGGGGAAAATTTTGCCACTTACAGACTCTAGATCTATCATCTAGTGAAATAAGTGGAGAATTAGAGAAATTTGTAAGCAGTTTGTCTAAATGTGACAACATTAGCTTGGAAGTGTTACATTTATGGTCTAATAATTTGGGAGGGCTAATACCTGAATCGTTGGGACACATGAAGAATTTGAAATCTCTCCGAATTGATGATAATCCAATCTCTGGTTCAATTCCAGCATCTATAGGAAACTTATCCCGCTTGGAGGAATTATATGTTGCAGACAACAAGTTGAATGGGACTATCCCTGAAAGTATAGGACAACTCAACAAGTTGAGGGAATTATATCTTGAAGGTAACTGGTACGGTGTCATATTGGAGACTCATTTCCTCCACCTGGAAAATCTTAAAAGCCTATACTTTTCATCTTGGAACAAGGCTCTAGCATTTGATATTAGACGGGATTGGATTCCTCCCTTCAGTTTGGAGCTCATCTTTATCAGCCATTGCCAAATGGGTCCCAACTTTCCTGCATGGCTCAAGACTCAAAAGGACTTGAGGTCCCTGAGTTTTGAAGAAGTGGCAATTTCGGATACAATACCTGATTGGTTTTGGGAACAAACTCCACAGTTTCGAAATTTGCGTCTCTACAATAACAAATTAAGAGGAACACTTCCCAAATCACTGAAATTTCCACCAGGTGCCTTTGCTGTAGACCTTAGTTCTAACCTTTTTGAGGGTCCACTTCCACTTTGTTCTCAGGTCAGGATTCTGTCTTTAAGGAACAACTCTTTTACAGGATCAATTCCGAAGAACATTGGTGAAAAGATGTGGCAAATGGAATACTTAGATCTCTCCAAGAACTTTCTCAGTGGTAATATTCCCCCCCTCTATAGGTAAGTTTATAAGGTTGCAAATTATATCTCTTTCAAACAACCTCCTTTCCGGAAAGATCCCTTGGTGGAAATCGTTGACAAGCTTGAGGGTCATAGATTTCTCCAAGAACAATCTATCTGGAAGCATTCCGAGCTCAATATGTTCACATCCTAGGCTTCACATATTGAAATTGAGTGGCAACAATCTTTTTGGGAACCTCTCGTCCTTACAGAAATGCATGGAACTATCAGAACTTGGTCTTGCAGTTAATAAATTCTATGGAGGAATTCCAAAATGGATTGGAGAAAGGCTATCATCTTTATCAATTCTGAGCTTGGGAGGAAACATGTTTAATGGAAAGATTCCTGAAAACTTATGCCATCTTTCTTACCTTCATATCTTGGAGCTTCGACATAACAATTTATCAGGACGAATCCCTCCATGTTTAGGCAATCTAAGCGGGTTGAGTTATTTGATGCCTTATTCTCCACAAGACCCTGGTTCTCATCCTGCTTACTGGAATGAAATGGAGTTCAATGTCAAAGGCCGAATACTTGAATTTACCTTGACACTTGATCTCGTGAACATCATAGATCTTTCGAGAAATAATCTACAAGGAGAAATCCCGAAGGAAATAACAAATCTTTCAACCTTGGGCACCTTAAATTTGTCATGGAATCAATTGACTGGAAACATACCAGAGAAGATAGGAAATCTGCGAAGTTTAGAAACTCTTGACCTGTCAGGCAATCATCTTTCTGGCACAATTCCTTCAAGTATGTCAGACATAACATCATTGAGCCATTTGAACTTCTCATATAATAACTTGTCAGGACCAATTCCATCAACCAATCAGTTCCGAACCTTCAATGACCCTTCTATTTATGAAGGCAACTCAAAACTTTGTGGATATCCATTGTCAACCAACTGCTCAACAACAAACAATGGCCAACAAGAGAATCAGGACGCCGAAGGCAAAGATGAAGATGTGGCTGAAATGCTGTGGTTATACTTCTACATTGGAATGGCCCCCGGATTTGTCATGGGGTTTTGGGCTGTTTGTGGCTCGTTGATCATTAGTAAGTCTTGGAGACATGCTTTATTCCGGTTGGTAGATGATATTAGAGACAGAATTTGGGTAATCAGTACAGTGACTGTGGCTCATTTGATCGAGAAGTTGAAAGGTAAAAGAAATGGAGATTTTCAAAGAAAATAGACCATATTTACTTGTACAAATGTATTTGTCCAATAAAAATGAAAAAAGAACATTTCATAGATGTTAATAACTAAATAATTACCATGATTTATACAAGTTGCAGTAAGAATGCTTTTTCAAAGATGTAAAGGACAAATATAACTAAAATTTTACTTTTGAGAAAATGCTCAAATTCTGTAATCATTTGACAACAGGAAAGACAAGACTAAACACCTTGACACACATGATCACAAGGATTACTGAAACTAAAGCATGAGAAATTTAAAAATTATTATATGGTTTAATGACAAGATCGAATGTTATCTAGTGCTGGATCCAAAAAGTTATTCCAGAGTTGATAATTTTCCAGCAGGACCTATATCAGTTAACAAATCAAACCAGTAAGAAACAGGACCTTTTCACTCTCTTGGTCGGGCGAGCCAGAGTGAACTAAGAGCCCGTAATCTGGAGAAGTAATCATGTATCGCAAGCAGTGCACGAGCTGACTGGTGGGTTGTCAAAATCCGAAGCATTTGTTGTAGTGTTTGATGCCGTAGGTTGTCAGCCTGGTGATATTAACTTATTAGAAACATTTATTTAAAACACCAAGGAGAATGAGAAACAATAGAACTTAAAGCCACCAAGGAAACTGGCTTTTGAATTGCAATATATGCCAAATTTCTGAACAGATAAATTTAAAATTAAGACACATTTCGAAGTCCAGTGGAAAATATTACCTTTCTGCAGAAAATTGTAAGTAACACAACAAAATCTTTTGAGTTTCATCTCCTCATGTTAGCCAACACTAGTAAACCTAGTTACTCAGATGATACTTAATGGTTTACTGCAAACAGGAAAGATAAAAAGGAAAGAAAAAATAAATAACAAGCATTACCTGACGGATAAACCCCTCAAGTGTCCCTAGCTTCCCCATGGCCATGGCCATTTGACCCATGTAGTTTGCCACATTCCTAGATGATCCAGTCGAGCCTAAAGATCCAGTGGACAATGTCTCAGCCAGAGACTGCTGCAATGCCTCCATCCCTTGAGATAATGCATCTTCAGCCTGCTGGGAGGATTGCTGTAAGTTGCCAATTCCCACCAACTGTTGCTCTGTCAAAGGCTCCAATTGGTTTACAAGAAGCTGAAAGCAGCAAAACCATTGAATTTTACCATGATTATGGACTGCTTATAAACAGAATATACATGAATCAGATTTATGCATATGCACCAGGAATTTGGAAAGCAGGAATTTTCAGACAAAACTTAGGCAAGGCTTCTTATATCCTTAAGGTTCTCCAATCAGAACAAGTCATGTATAAAACTGATGACAAGAGATAAATCCACTACCAACTTTATTTTGCTGAATTTACTTTAGCTTCATTCAGGTACCTGAGAATAAGGAATTCTACCAAAATTGTACCACCTTTTTCATCTTTAAATTGTATCAATCTGAACTTTATGTGTTAATTGTTCCATAACTGAGATAATGAGATGTTACCAGTGTCATAACTCCCAGTACATTGAAAGATGAATTGCAATTTGTTAAGGCGTACAAACTTGACACACAAATTCCTATCACATGTATATAAAAGCATGCACATGGTTTGGCAGTGAGATGGGGCAAGAAAAGTTCCTCCATTCTAGCCATACAAGGACAAGCTGTGATGAGGAACGCTGTCAATATAGCTGGCACAAACCCAACGCAGGTTTGTGTTCACAACCTTAGTCTCACTCACAGCCCACCTCGCCTAAAAATTCCCAACCAATTGCATATTTGGAGAAATATCAGTAGACAGCCAAAAGATTACTACTTTTGCTAGGGTTAAGGTTAACTAATAAAAGAAAAGGCCAAAACCTTTACTGTAGCTAAAGCTCTATTTTATAAAACCGAGGGTGTTGATATGCATGAATGAATATCTCAGAAATGGATTTAACATTTAGAAAATGGCTAAAAGACAAAAAAAGAAAGAATAACTTCATCACGTCCTCTCCCTATTCCCGATACTCATATATCCTTGTTATTTATTTGTATAATTTCTGATAAGTACAAGTGATATGATTTGCCAAGAAAGATATAAATCAAAATTATAAAGGCAGACAAACCGCCTTTATAATATGCCGCAATAAAGGACCAACTCCTTGGAACCAAGAGCAAGGGTAATCCAAAACAAAGTAATAATATGCTCTAACAATGCCACAGTAAAGAACTATAATCCATCATTCTTTTTCTTCCATCAGCATGATATTGCACAAAGTTTCCGCAAACTTTCTTCCTATTTTTCAAAAATCCTACATTATCATAATCTTGATATCAAGATAAGCACAAGTTTTATACGTAATAATTATTCTGTATACCTAAACCTAGGATGTCATTCTTTTGAACTTTCAATGGCCATCCCCTAAAAGAGGCCCAATTGCTTAGTTGTCAGCTATTCTAGACAGAACCTCAGGCATGATGTACAAACCGACATAGCAGTATGAGAACCAATGAAAAACCTGTTATCTAAAGGGAAAAAAGAACTAAGAGTTCATTACCACCAATTATTAAAAAGTTTAGCATTCTAATTATTTGTGTGTGCAAATTCAGATGAACTACCTTTAGAAGCTCAGATGAACGGAAACCACCAAGCCACAAGAAACACCTCTCAGCAGGTGTTTTCCACATGCCTGATAACAAATGGAAAACATCAGCCTTAGCTGCATTGCTCTTCAATCTGAAAATTTCATCATAGTGAGCCATTACGCCATCAACAATAATACGAAGTTCCGCATCACTTGCATGGGAATTTACTGCTGTTCTCAGCTCATTAATTTGTCGATTTTGCTCTTCCAACCACCGTGTATATTCTACATCAAATGCCATGGCACCTGAAAAGAAAAGGAATAAACAAAAAGAAAAGAGAAACTGAAAATACAATACTTATTAGCATGCAAACAAAAAAAATTCAGGACAGTACCCTCTACAATCACACTCCATGCATTTGATAAGAACATATTCATAATACACAAAGTTGGTGCCAGTTGTTTGTGATGTAACAAAGGGGTAACAAGAAAGATTGCACTAATGCAGCCTCCCTGTGAAGCAGAGGAAGGCTGGATAGATCTACATATTCCTAGACAAAGCCTTGTGCACTGGCCTGGCCTGCCCTTTTTAACTAGCACTGTTTTCTGTGCCATGCATTAAATGAATCCATTTCTAATGAATAAATTTAGGTTTATGTAGTCTACAAAGAACTTATTTTAACTGTGAACCAAAGTATTCAAGAGAAGTGGGGGAAGCACCAATTGATACAACATGAGGGAAACACATAAAAGGATTATGAAATGTAAGACAGGCATATGAATGCTCCTATTAATGTGAGATGACAGAGCATGTTCATGTCAAAACCGGACACTCGAGCAAAAGAGACATTGTAGGAAACAATCATAAAAAGACTCTGCTCTTAGCAATCTTACTCGGGATCTGGGCCTACTTGTAGCAAAATGGATAAATTTTATCCACGTAGCCAACCCTATATGCTAGGAGAAGTCTTTAATCTGAGATCTTTAATCATTCATTAGACACGTTGGCAAACAACACTAATGCAATATATCTCTTATTCCAATGATCTAACCGTTTGACGCATAACATGTTATTAATTCAATAACGGCAGACAGATTTAAGCAAAGCAAAAGCTATTTTCCAAGGTTCTTTCCTTTTTTTTTTTGTGTAAGTACTATTCTCCTCTTAACAAGTACATTACAATAATTTTCCAGTTCTATATTATTTTGACTGTCTGCATATCAGAAGCAGCTGCAAGGTCCTACAAACGAACACAGTCCTATGACTACTATCCTTAAGATTTTTGCATGGAGTGGCCATTCACTGGACTTGGACTCGACTCCTGTGCACAAATAAACTCTGTTCATGCAAGATAGCTAGTGTTATGTTGCTTCAATGAACTACTCCAACAAATAAGAATATAAGACTCGTTCTCGGATCACTAGAAGAAGACAAGTTTACCAAGAACTAGCTTCAGAAAAATAAAAAAGAATAATTACCATTTCCACCCATTGCATGACTTTGATCTCCTGAGCTTGATATGAAGATACCCTACAGGGAAAGGCAGCATTATAAGGGATACATGAATAAAAGAATGCTTAAATAAACAACTGCAAACACAATGCATGTAGTGATGAAGGACCAAGTCTAACCTGCTGCCGTGCCCGCTGGAGCTCCTGCTCTAATTGTGTTAACTTCAAACGACTACTTTCCAGCTGTTGCACATATACCTGTGGAAGAAAAAAAGGATGATGTGCCTCAATATAGGAGATTAAATTTGATATTAATGCAAAACAAGTAAACAACTTATGTCAGACAATCTCAAACAAGAAATACACATGCAAAAGCATCTTATGCAGCAAAACCATAAAACTAAACATTTTGATGAACATAAAAGAGAGGACCTCATGCAATGAATCTCAAAAATCAAGGGAGTTTCAACACATGAGAATTTGAGACCATAAACTATCCAATGGTCAATAGTGACAAAAACTAAAGCAATCATGAGAACTCAAAAGTATAAAGTATGCAATGGTTAATAGTCACCTCTTTGTCATTTTGTACTTGACTGCCACAAAAAAGGGCTCTAGCAAGAGTTTGTGAAAATAGCCACACCATTGTCAAAATCGTACAATTATATGCAATTGTTATCAAGACGAAAGCAAACACAAGTACACGCATATACCAATATGAAATTCATATATAACAACTAGAGCTTCTAAGGCAAGGAGTAAGGATAAAACACTTAGATTCTACCATAGGCACATTTTTTCAGCAACTATACAAAATTTTAAGGCAATGGATGATATGTAGTACTCTCTTCTAAGATCAAATATTTAGGAGTCTATCTAAGCCCATGCTATCTTCAACTGGACCTGAACCCCCAAAAATCAAGTAGAAGACATAAGAAGCATCAGAGTCAGTCACCACAACAATGAAAATTGACAAATGAAAGAAGATAAAACGAAACAAAAAAAAAAAGTTGAATAAATGCATTTAATTTAAAGGGAAAAGACATACTTTCTTTCTAAATCGGCTTTTTCTCGCAGCCTCACGGTTTTGAGCAAGTCTACGAAGAGTCTGTAGAATATTATCAACGAAAGATAAAAAAAATGACCAATTTATTACTTAGCTATTGTGCTTGCAACTAACACAAACTATCTGACCTTTTGATCCAAATTACTTTTTGATCTGTCACTAGAATCAGAAGCTGCAACAGCATTAGATTTTCCTGTATCAAACTGCACAGAAGCAATAAAACGTCAAACCGGCAGCAACATTGAGTAACCTAAGTCTTTTTCCAGCAATTAGAACAACAATGACAACAGTGCAACATGGATCATATTACACAAATGTGATCTATTTAGGACCATATTCCAAGTAAGTTCAACAAAAGAAGGGTTCCTTCCTAAAGCTTCTCCCATAAATTTTTAGGTCTTCCCTCCCCCTTTTGACATGGTCATTTTCTATTAAATCACATCTTCTTACAATGCATATTCCAGATTTTAGAATAATAGATACATTTTGATAGTGCAACAGATTTTGCCTAAATATGAAAAAGAGCTTTAACTAATAGCAACATTACCATCGAGAAAGGTCCCAAAAAATTATTAAATTAGTGTAGAGATATGAAGAGAAGATATGAAATAAAACATACCCTTGGACTTTTTTCATCTGTGTCCGCATCTGTTGAGATATCAGTCTTCGGACTACCATCAGCCATATTGGATTCTCTGCAGTTTTCTGTAAAACCACTAGATAAGGAGACCAGATTTCTTTGTGGACCTTTTGCTAATTGCAATCTCTTGGATTCAACTTGGGTGGCAGATGGATTTATAGTAAATGAAGTTGGAGTCTGTTTCAAGCCACAAGGAGAATAAAATTATATTACCAAGCAGTACAAATAAAATACTAGCTCAATACATTATAAGACAAACAAAATCCACCTTATCCAAAGTGCCAAAATGGTTGTGATCAACTGGTTGGCCACTTTCTTTTCTTGAATTAAACACAGCGTCTGCATTGCCACAGCTAATGTCAAATCCTTCATAGAGATAAATAGGAAAATGTCTTTCCACTCATTATCATATTTCTTTTTTGAAAAATTTATCAGAATATTTGTTGAATATTAATGATTAAACATGTGTTAAACCAAGATAAAGGTTTGCCATCCACACCCTCAATCCTAAAAGCTGTGAAATGAAATTGTCTTCAAGTTTTAAATATTTTACTTATAATACTAAAAATTCAATATTTATTTTCTTAACAAAACCGAAACTTAATAACTGATCATTCCACTGTCAGAAATTTCCTGGGCAAAAACTTCCATAATTACAGGAAGCTGTGGGTTAAACATGTTTATGGTGCACTAAGGAGAAGAAGCACAATTGTACTGCACATAGACCAGTAAAAGGAAACACTAAAAAACAAGCTGATGATCAATGGCTTTGACACTAGTGCAAGATATTGGTGCTGCTACCAGGAAGTCACACTGATGCTATTACATACTAATATTCAGGGGGCATATCACATTAATATTTTTTTTTTCCTAAAAGAATGTGCACCATTACATTACATTACATATATTCATGGGGTATATCAGATCTACATAAATTTTTTCCTAAAATAACACAATATTTCAAAAATGATTGCTCCAATTCTGATTTTTAAGGATTACATTACTGAATGCATACTTCCACTCAGGTTAACAGCATCCCCTAGGCAAAATCCAATAGATTGGTCTAATGTCCCAAAATCTGAAACAGGGAATGAATGTGCAACTGAATCAGAATTCACCAAGGTGTAAGTAATCAGAAGTGCAATGACAAGCAAGACAATTGCATGAACATCTAATTAGAGCTTTATTTTATTTTATAAGCATCAGCAAATAACAGTGCAATAATTGGGTTTGTATTGCACAGGAAAAGTTACTTAATGCACTTCAGAATTGTTACCATGCAATATCATCAAACAACCAATTCACATTTGGAGAGAGAGGAGTTAGGTTTTGGGGACGGAATTTTAGACAACTCTCAAATCTGGATTAAGAGATCCATTGTCCTGAAATAACTTCAGTGAAAGGCAGAACTCTATTGGAATATATAGTTCTTATCCAAAAAAAAGACTCTTTGTCATGGCAATTGCCAAAAGCCAAACGTTTCCAACTACCAAAGCACTAATTATTTACACTCCCTTGCTACACATCAAAAAGAATAACCTACCCAATCTAATGTTCAAATCTACCATGTTAAGATATGGTGTTCAATTCAACACAAGACTAATAAAATAATATTTTAGAAGAACAAAAGATTTATTCTAAAAACTCCAGCGAAACTTAGAGGTAACAACATTTGAGTATAGGATGTGGGATGCCAAGAAGATAATGGAAATTGAATGCATGAAGACAAAATATAACAGAAAAATTGATAATTTTAAGGGACACGCGTGGAAGTGAAACATAAGTTAGTAGAAGATTGAAAAAGAGTAGTAGAAGATTGAAAAAGAGTAGTAGAAGATTGAATTTACAGTGTGTTGGTAACTGGTAAATGTGAATCAAAGCTAGGCATCCCTTTTGCTGCTTTCTTCACATCTTTTGCACCAGATCTCACTGTTCTGCCATCCATACATCATTATCATACTTCCTAAATACCCCTCAAACAAATTAAAACTCCCCACATTTAGCATGAAATTAACTGCAAGACGCATCACCATCTTCCCTTACTAAAGATAAGAATAAAACAATTCGAAGGAAAAAATAAAGAGGCAGACACTATCAAAAATGAATCCCAAAAGATATAAATACGAGTGATTGGGAGAGCAAATCCTTGGAAACTGTCAAGCAATAAAACAAAAAAACCCCGGAGTTGCAGGCATCAGAGAGTGCTAAACAGTTTTCTATCCAAAATAACAGCAAATTCTTTCCAATAACCAACCAAAGAATGCCGAGCATAATACAAAAGAAATAACCTAGGGATAAAAATCACGATTGCAGAAGCCAAAAATAAAGTCAATCATGTTATAGACAGCCACTACCAATTCCCAAATCAGCCAAAAATACCTACAGAATGGAACTAACAAAAGAAAACATAGAAAGTAGAATGCCATGTCTTAGAGAAGCCTTTAGATCATGTTCATCTTATTTGGGTTCAGATACACAACCAAGCAAAGATAAACAGAAGACAATCTCAAAATGAAAATCGAGTAGACTGCCCAATATTCTTGGAAAAGGACAGCTCTATTGGCTGACGAGAAGACTAACCATTTTTTTTATGTCTTTAACACCAATCCTACTATTCCAAAGTCATAATTGGAAATAAACAGGGGGAGCTGGACAAGTAAAAGGAGAAAGGTATGAAAAGTTATAAATGAGAGACCTATCAAGTCAACAAAAAGAAAAAACATAAACCTCAGTACCAATGTCAGTTGCCATTTTAATAGTACATAAATTCAACAGTCAAAAACACACAAAGAAGTTGATATTTCCATGCACACAGTCTCACGTATTCTAAGAACGAGCAGATCAAGATTGCAAAGGAAGACAAAATGAATATTCAAGCAAGAATAAAAACCCCCTAAGTTCAGAAGCTTCAATAGATTAAATTTAAAAGTTTCTGCCTAGCAATGCCATAGAACAAGGAAAAATCCTAGAGACAGCAGATCTATATAGCAGTAGCTGAAAGTTTAGATAGAAGGCTATACTAAAGAAAAACTTCATAAAACTTCTTGAAGGATATTGAAGATAAATTCGACTTTTCTGAAAACTCCTAACCATGTTTGAAACCAATGCAGACTACAAAACCCTCCCAGATTCAGTAGCTATCAACAAACAAATCCAAAAAGTCCTAATACCTACCAACCAAATTTGCACCGACCCTAATACCATGTAAACAAAGTCACAGAAAAACACCATAAAAACCCCTAAAAGTAGGAGCTTTGAAAAAGAAGTAAACAAATAGGGTACCAGCTTTCCGGAACCAGTATTTTAGCAACCCAATTTTTTAAACAGAAAACAAAAAAAAAAAAATTCTTAAGATCAAAGGGAGCCAAATTTGCTCCAAACTAAAATACCCAGAAGCCAAAATCATTAATAAACATCAAAGAAAACCCAAATTAGAGAAGCTGCAAAAGATCCAAATTGACTTACCCAGCAAAAAGCACACAGCTTTAATACAAAAACACCAAAATCCAAAATCTACAGTAAAACTGTTAATAAAACAACAAATTTTCAACTCCGACACACAATAATAAAATCAAAATTTTCAACTCAGCTAACTGCCACTTTTTTATTTGTAAAACTCAAACCGCAACAACTAGTAAACTTTCATAATAATAATAATAATAATAATAATAATAATTGAAAGGATTACTTTAAAACAGAAAGGTTCGAGAGTTCAGAATAAAAACTTACCAGTTAAAATTTGATGATGAAAATTGAATCTTTGAACTACTACTAAAAGTATTACTTGGATAAAGATATTCCAATCTCTAGACGTGCTGTAAGAAAATTTTCCATTTTCCAAAAACTAATGATTTTTTAATAGGTTTGACATGGAGTTTTTTGTGTTTTTATTTTGGTATTTTTGTTTAGCTTACTCTTTCTTTGTTGTACAAACTGCTGTCAGAGATACTGGCAGTAACAATACAGCCAATATTTGATCAACTGTTGTGTAAGAACCAGCTTTGCCTTTTTTCTCCTGTTTGAATCTCATACTCTTATTACAGTACTCTTTCTAATTTTGCCACGTTTGTTTCCATCATATGCATGTGTTTTATGTACGTCTTTTTTCTTAAGTAAAAGTGCTGAGTTTGGTGTCACTTGTGAGATGTGACACCATTTCCAGACACAAAATTTAAATAATATCATTAATAAATATAAAATAAAATAAACATTGTTTGATAGTATGAAATTTTAAATTTTATTTTAAAAATATCCATACATTTAATTGAAAAAATCATTCAACATTTTTATAGTAACTTCTCTCTTCAATCACATTTTCTATATTTTTTAATTTCTTAATTATTTTTTTCATTTCATTCACACCATGGATGTGTCTTGATCTAGTATATTTTTACTATTTTCAAAATTTTTAATTCAATCACAACTTTTTTTTTTAATCTGGGACCCTTTTATATCAAGTAATTACTTTGGGTTTCAACTAATTCAGAGTTGAGTTGAGTCAAATCTCATCAGAGAACAAGCTCTCTCAAGCTTGTTTTCTCTATTCACAAGATTCGAAACTAAGATTTTACTTTAAAAAAATCGAGCTTCTTATCACTTAGACGAACAGGCATTGGCAATTCAATCACAATTTTAGCAACATAATCATTAGCATTTTTATTAACTCTTAATCTCTCTATCCTTTTACCCACAATCTACCTTCAAGCATTTTTCATAACAATTTCAAAAAATCAAAAACAACAATCAATATGCAAAGTACAAAGGGAACCATCACACAAAAAACCACAAATTGACTTTTTTTATGCAACATCCATTGGAAATGGATGAGCAACAAGCATGACAGCTTTAAATGAAACTATATGCATCTCACAATCATTAACTAAAGTAGAATGAACTATCACACATTAACCACTATTCAAATTGCAATTTAATTTACCTAATGCTACTTTTTATCCTACTATTAACATTGGATGCAGAAACATTAGCATGTGTCGATTAACTACTGCTTTTATTAACAAGATAATCAATATTTATATTCAAAACAAAGTCTAAATGTCTCGTATGTCTATCATCTCTTAATCTCTCTACCCAAACAAAAGTAAATTCGAAAAATATAAACAAAAAACACAAATAAAACCACACTTGCACCAAAAAGAAACTTACACCAAAAAGAAAAGCAAAGAAACAATAGGTACTATCAATTACCATCACAATCAAAGTGCAAAGCATATACATAATCAATAATCCAAACAATCATCATTATCTGAACATTTACCTATTCTAGCTACTGATTAATTAATAAAAACAAAATTAAATTATGATATAAGTCAAAATAAAAAAAATCACTCAATCCTTCTTGAAAAATATAGAAAACAAAAGTAAGACTTGAAAGAAAGAAAAATCAACTGAAAAAACAAACTCTTAATAGAACAGGATCATATACTTCAAAATTTAAAATACAAATTATATTTTAAGAATAATTTTAAAAGACACTAATAATCTTTACCAAAAACAAAAGAAATGGTCAAAGACAATATCCATATCATTTGTATTTCAAACTAACATCAGTTGATAAAATTTTTATGTATGTGTAATTGATTTAGATTATTTTAAGATATGTGATAACAATAAAATATATAATGTTTTACAAGTCATTTTCAATCCAAAATTTTTAAATTTTGATTGAATTTGGTGCCTTTAATATATATTTTCTTGATTTTTAGGTTTAAAGCTTATTGACATGAATACCACACAAATTCTTGCAAGGAAAAAGCAAGATTAGGTTTATCCTAATTCTTGTTATTTTTAGCCATACAAGGAAAAAGATTAGCCGAATCCTATTAATATTAGGACTTTTAATTTCATTGAGATAAAAGGAATCCTAATTGAACTATGACTCTACATATGTTTAACCATCCCATATTCAAGAAAAGTCCTACATGCACTTGATAACTGAAGACTTAGACAATGATTCTTAGTTGTATTCGACTAAGAAGAGATTTAATTATAAAAGAATTCTTTAATTATTTTGAAAGAGTTTGAATGCAAGATAAATACTTTTACAATAGATAAAACTAGTGTTTTTTACGCAAGAATGATTCTTGAAAATTTATCTCTAAGAGTTTGAACCTAATTCAACCATTTCAAGAAGATTGCACTTAGAATTCAAGTATAGCCAAAACTCCTATCAAGATTGCAAGATGATGACATAGCATACCACATGTACACCAAAGATCACT
This sequence comes from Durio zibethinus, assembly GCF_047325235.1. Taxonomy (NCBI): domain Eukaryota; kingdom Viridiplantae; phylum Streptophyta; class Magnoliopsida; order Malvales; family Malvaceae; genus Durio; species Durio zibethinus. Next base: position 22,657,171 of record NC_143180.1, read on the forward strand.
CTAAGAAACACCATTTGGCCAATGCACTCAATATGGAAGACTCCTTATTCGATTATACTTCTATAAGATCAAGATAAAGCTTATCATTTAGAGTTTGGATAGAAGTAAACTTGTAATCTCAATCCCTATCCTAGCTAATCCTAGCTCTATAAATAGGGAAGCTCTTTTATAACTAAAAAAAAATCATTCATTCCCACTATTCTCCCTCTTTCTCTTTTCTTTCTTTCTTGGTTTTTACTTGTTTTCTTTATAAATAGGCCAAGGTGATAAACCAGTCTAGATCTTTTCTAAATCTTTTGTAATTTCTTTTACTCCTAGTTAGAGTGATAGACTAACCATAAATTTATTTTCTAAAGCTCTTTTTTAATACAAGTTTATTTTTATTTAAATCTCTCTTTCTTTATTTACACGCACACTAGTCTTTACAAACTTTCAATTCTCGATATATGTTTTTCTTCTACACTCTACCAACTTACTTTACAAGCTTTTGATCTTGTTTACTTTTGTTTTTTTTTTTATAATCAATCTACCTTTTCAAGCTACCAAGTGATAGTTGGCTAGCTATGCATTCAATTATCACATCTTTAATGTTTTACTTTTACTTTCAATCAATCAACCTTTTTTAATTTGTTTAAATATAAAGTTTGAAAGAAACATCTTTGGTAGTTGGTTTTACACCTAATAATCTTAATACATAATCCTTGTGAGAACAATACTCTACTTGGTCACTGTATTACTTGATGCGATATGTGCACTTACAAGCAATATACAAAGCAGTAATTGTAAAAATTTGATTCTTCTACATTAGTGCAATTTGATTCTCTTACATTAATGTAGCTTGGTTTTCTAATTTATTTTAGGAATATTTCTCATTTATTATTCTTATTTAGTTAACGATTTTGATTGCTAAGTTTTTAGAGATTTGTTTCTATTTTAGAATAAAATAATTATCCTTCTTTTTATTATTTTTATTTTCTGTTTCATGTAAATTGTTTCCTAACAAGGAACTTCATTGTTCTTATTTATTTTGATGTATTCTTAGATTCTAAAGAGAATAAGAACAAAAGTGACAATTATTTTTTAAGTTTTTTACATGGTATTAGAGTAAATCAGCCTGAACCATTAAACTATAGCAGTTATGGCCAACAAGAGTGAAAACTTTTCTTCTGTAAAGGTATTATAATACTCATAAAAAAATAATATTTTAAGTATTTCATAAATGATGGGAGTTTTCAACAAAAAGTTAGAAAGGCAAATGACTTATCCATAAATAACCCAACTTTTAATAGGGTTAACTTAAACTAATATTTTCGATCGACAACTGATGGAAAAAAAATAAAGGTTTTTTTCTCCTTTCTTTCTTATACAGAACAGACAAGTTGAAAGATTTCAAGTGAAGGATAAGAACAAAATCTACATAGAGAGTTGTCTTTCAAAGGTGAGTAAATAATTTCCTTCCATTTTGGAGAAATAATGTTGATTGTTAAGTCTTAAAGTTTAACTTGTAATCAAGAAATCCCAAATTTTAGGAAATCCATTATCCCTTTTCGAGATTGGTTTGGGCAAATCATTTAGAATTTAATCAAAGTCTAATAAAGTGTTAAAAAAGTTCAGTAATATGATTTATTACTATGAAAATAGGAAACAAAAATTTGATGGGTTTAGAAAGAAAATTTTGTGTTTCGTATAAACACTGGTGTTTGCAATGGTAAGTTAAGATAATATTCTGTATTAAGGGATAAAATATTGGCATGATTATTATATACCATTAGAAAGCTTGTTGAATTTACTTTTCAATGAGTAAATGAAAGTCAATTCTGAGTTTTCTATGATGAGTAGTTTAATTTTTATTTAAAGATGTACAGGCTACCTAATAGCAGCATATGGAGGAATTACGAAATTCCTCATAATTTTGATACAAGGAATTATAGATTAAGCCATACATGTTTAAAAAGCTTATTGAGTCTATTTTTCAACAAAAAAATGAAATTGAATTTGGAGTTTCCTATGAATAAATGTGAAATTTTTATTAGAAGGTATACATGTTATCTGATAGCAACATATGACGTATATTGTAAAAATTATTATAATTAATCTATAAGGAATCACAAGATGGGCCATATATGGTTAAAAATCTTATCGAGTTTAGTTTTTAAAGCATTAAAAAGATATTAATTCCAAGTTGGATATCTTGAGATATAACTATTTTAGTGAAAGGAGCTTAGGCTATCAATATTACTTAATTAAGTTAATCGTAGTTTAACTTAATTTTTTTGGTATAATTGGTCTCAAAATGGGTTGATTAATTTATGTTACGCTAAAATCATCTTAAATAGGTCAATAGTATTTTAGGGGAAAAACTAACTGGTGAAATCGAAATGAGGTAAGTGAAATCTCACACACTTTGCTTGTTTTCAAACCTATGTATATATGTATGTTTTTAAATGAGTAAATGTTTTATTTCTTTATTTTTGATCTATGAAAATAAGATCAAACATATGATTATTTTATGTTTTTATATGTAAATGATGGATCATGCTTATGAATAAAATGAAAAAAGAATTTATTCATAAATAATGATTTTATGATAACTACATTTTTACATCCCTATAAAGTGAGATCGTCAATATCATAACTAGTTTTACGATCCTGGCTAATTGGTTATAATAGTTAGCATAGCCATGATCATACGACCCTGCTAATAAGTTATAGTAATTAGTATTAGGCCCTGGACAGCGAGTTATAATAGTTAACAATGATTGTGAAAATAAAATTATCGATAAGGTCAATGTCACATGTTATAGCAGTAACCGTAACTAACGGTAAACTAATGATTCATGATGATTTGTGATGATTTTAAAGATTGATCAATGATTTGTATATGAAGATGATTTACGATGATTTTTAATGATTAATCCATGATTTAGTTTGATTACAATATTTGAATAGTAGCATATTTTGCAATGATTTATGAATTGATATGTTTTGACATTGATTTATAAATTTACAAAATATTTGACAAAATGATGATTTTTAAAATGTTTTGACATTATAATTTGATGAATTTTTTGAATTATCTATATGATATGTATAAAAATGATGCTTGATCTAATAAAATGTGTGAGCCTATACTTGCTGAGCTGTGGTTTGCTCATTCTCCTTTTACTTTTTCTTTACAAATGAAAAAGTGATAACTTTGCTTAGTTATGTGAGAAGCTAGAAGATCAGATTGGAAAGATTACTCAGCCATTGGAGACATTGTTGGCTAGTAAGCTTTTATGAAATAGTTATTATTTTTATTAGTTTGCATTTACAAATATGAAGATTTCTCATCAGTTGAATTAAAGTCACGGATTTTCTTGAACATATTACTTTTTTAAAGAATTTTAGAATGATTAAAAAAGAAAGCTTCATATTACTTTAAGATTTTACTTCAAAGTAATATGACTGTGTTATGTTTTAGTCTCGATGTATGACATAAAGTGATATCAGAGCCAGGTTATGATCTTTAAAGAATTGTTAAGATTTAAATTGTGATATTTAAATTATCATGAGATTTTTAAAAGCTTAAGTTATTTTTCTTAGAGATTTTCTAAGAGTTTCAGTTATGATCTTTAAACCATGTGGATGTTTAAAAGCTTATATTATGATTTTGAGGATTTTCTAAGAACTACAATTATAATTTTTGGAAATTCCTAGAAGGTTAAATTATGATAATTAGATTAATGGTGATTTTCTAAGAATGAAGGTTATAATTCTTAGAGTAAAAGAGACTTTCTAAAAGCATGGGTTATGATCTATATATGATGTGGAGACTTTTAAAGACTTTGATAATGATCTTTAGATTATGTGATGATTTTCTAAGGGCTTAAGTTGGATCCATAAACTATATTCGTAAGTATGAGTAGATGATTTGATAAATTTCTAGAGTAGTTAAAGTTTTAATGAATATTGATGAATCAATGATTCAATGAATTCATAGAGTAATTATTTTAGTTGATAATTACATATTGCTTTTGAGATATTGTAGTTAAGAGAAAGTCTAATTACTTTGATAAAGTTCAATTTTATAAGTTAAAGAGATTTTTGGTGCAACTTATTATGAGACATATCTTATGAGCTAAATGATTATTTAAGAGAACGATTTGATCAATAGAGATCCTATAGGTTAGAGAAAAGATATTTGATTTAACGAGATTTTGAAGTTATTTGTTGAGTGTTAAGTTAATCTTTTAATCATGGACTAGGATTGGACTAAGGCTGTACATTGTTGAAATTAATAGTATAGAATATTGGAATGAGAATGAAATGATATGTTGAAATTTTGAAGTAATTATTTATGGATTATAATATTTGAAAATTTATTTTGATGGATTTAATTAGAAATATTATAATTTTGGTAAATAGTTTTATATTCGTAAAGGAGGATATTCACATGATTTTGTTCTAAACTTTATTAATAAAGTATTTAAGGTTTGATCATGCAAGTTGAAAGTTTTTATAGTTAATATGAAGTTTCTATTTAAAGTGTAAAGAATTTTTTCAATTATTAAAGTGATTATTTGCGGTTATAGCTTCTAATTGAAGTATAATATTGGATTCCTTCAGATTTTATATTTATGAAAAATATTGCCTAATGTGGTATAAGGTTGTGTACTTAGCAAGGAATTAAATTTGTGGATAAAAATTAAAGTTGTAGTTATCTAAATGATTTAGTAAGGAAATTGATGTTGAAGGAGTAATCAATTTATAAAAAATATATATATGTTTTGGTTAATGATTGTTTGAAATTTGACAAGTGCAAAAGATTGTTCATTTTATGATCAAGTCTTAATAATTAATAATGATTTTGTGTACTTGGTGATGCTGAACATATACTCAAATTTAGAGAAATTTGAGAAAATTTCTAAAATAATGTGATGCATTTTGTTATTGTTCATAACTATACTTTTGGCATGAATTCAAGTATTTTGAGTTTTTATTTTTTAAATTCTACAAGAGAATTTTATTTATGAGTTATGATACATAGGTTTTAACTTAGACTCAGAGTTGATAGCAATATATTTGGTAAAAAGAAATTTTGATATATTATGATATTGGTGAAGATTGTGAAGAATCAATTGTTATATGATAATTGGTTTACTAAATTAAAAAGAACAATATTCAAAATTAGAGACAACTTGGGTAATCAAAGATTTATGTTTGAATTTACATAGTATAAATTTATGGATATTATGGGAAAACACTTATTTACTGTTAGTTGTAATCTTGTAATCTGTATATTTATATTTATATCTCTAGAATTAAGTATTTGTATTCCTAGAATTAAAGATAAAAAATTAGAATAGACAATCTCTTAATCATAAGATCAGTTTTAGGAAGATTTAGTTTTTTAGTTTACTCACTAGTTGTATATAAACCTAAGGTACTTGTATAATTCTTGATGAATAGTTTTTTAATATATATTCAGTTTTACTTTTAGTTTTTCACACAGTTTTATTTTTTAGTTTTTTTCACATCCTATCAGAGCTTTAAGCTTTTCTTGAGAAAATTTTTTTTTCTGCTTTCATTACTAAATTTTATTTCAGGCTTTTATAGACAAATCTTGTTAAATCTTTCAATTTTATTTTTTTACTTCTTTGGCTTTCATTGCCTAGAATCATCTTTGGTTAAATCTTTATTATCAAGACTTGTTTCAGTCTTAAAAAAGATAACCATGTTGGAGATAGCAGAATTTGTGATTACTACCATATTTGAGGAAATGACAATTGGTAAAACCATCGAAGTTCGACAAAAGTTTTGGGAACAAAGAAAGTTGAATAAAGAAGAGATTGAGAAACTAAAAAGCCTATTGAAAACTTTCGAAAAGCCTACTAGGGTATGTTCTTTGGGTAAGATATCAAGTTCAAATAAAGCTTCTGGTTCTCATAGATTAACTGTCTCAACTAAGCCTATTATGAGTTCTTGGGTTATTGACTCAGGAGCTACAGACCATATGGCACATTCCTCACAAAAGTTTAATACATATACTCTGTATCCTAATAATAAAAAAATTGTTATTGCAGATGGTTCACTTACCACAGTGGCAGGATTAAAAGATGTTTAAATTAATCCCTCATTTGTTCTTAAAAATATTCTTTATATTTTTGGATTGTTTACTAATCTGATATCTAAACAAAAAATTACCATAAAAATGAACTACAAAGTGACTTTTAATCCTTTTTATTGTGAATTTCAGGATCAAAGTTCATGGAAGATGATTGGACTTGCTAAGAAAAATGATGGACTATATTATCTTGACACATCAAACAACACATGTAATATCAAAAATAGTTTACCTTTGTCATTTCTTTCTAAAAAATCTCTCAACAAAAATAAAATCTGACTTTATCATTTTTATTTTGAACATCCTTCTTTTGGAACTTTTAAAAACATGTTTCCTTCTTTGTTCAAAAGATTAAATGCTAAAAGTTTTTATTGTGATGTTTGTGAACTTGCAAAGCATAGACGTGTGTCTTTTCTAGTTAGCAATAAAATAAGTTTTACTCTTTTTTACCTGATTCATAATGACATATAGGGTTCTTTTACAATTCTTAATATTTTAGATGCAAGGTGATTTGTATCTTTCATAAATGATTGTATCAGGTCTCTTGGATATTTTTACTTAAATCCAAATAAGATGTGAATACTATTTTTTAAACTTTCAAAACATGATCCAAAATCAATTTGGAGTAAAAAATCAAGAGGTTTAGGTATGATAATATAAGAGACTATTTCAACCAGAGTTTATCTACCTATTTTTAAAATGAGATAATCATCCATAAGTCATCTTATGTTAATACTTCATAGTAAAATGGAGCGACAAAGAGGAAAAACAGTCATTTACTAGCCATAACCTAAGCTTTTTTTTCAAGCAAACATACCTAAATTCTACTAGGGGAAGCTATTTTTACTGCCATACAAATTATAAATAGGTTTACCTTCAAGGTTTTGAGATTTAAAACTCCTATAGAACTACTTTTACAATTTTATCTCAACTTTAATACCATAAATAACCTCATATCTAAGATATTTGATTGTACATCATCTATTCATGTTCATAGTCGTAATAGGAAAAAGTTGGATTCTAGAACAATTAAGTGTATTTTTATGGGGTATTCATTAACTCAAAAAGGGCATAAATGCTATCATCCTCCTACTAAAAATTTTATGTGTCTACAGATGTCACTTTTGAAAAAAGTAAATCATTTAGCACTCAACCTTATCTTCAAAGGGAGACTTCATTTATGAAAGATAAGGATAAAGACTTTTTTTTGCTAGATTTATCCTCCTCTTCAATATTTTCACCCATTAATTTTTTTAAGTTAAAATAAGTTTCTTCTGAATCCAAGTCAAACACTAAATTTTAGTCTAAACCAATTCCAAACATAGAAGATGTGACAAAAGATAATATTATTTTTAATTTTATGAAAGAATTATAGGTGTACTCAAAAAGAAAAGTTTTAGATCCTGAACCAGTGTAAGTCTAAGAACCTAATCCTAACTTTGAAAATGAGGTAACTACAGTCTTTGACTCTATTTCTCAAAATGAGCATGAATCTCCTAAAACTATAACTAATAATTATGAGCTACCTATTGCCATTAGGAAATGAACCAGAGAATGTACTAAGCATCCACTATACCCAATTTCTAATTTTATGTCATTTGAAAAATTCTCACCATCCCATAAAATTTTCCTTATAAGCCTAAATACTATTTCTATTCTAACTATATTATCTAAAGCATTATCCAGTGAGAAATAGAGACAAGCCATGAAAATAAAAATAAAGGCCTCAGAGAAAAATAAGACATAAAAATTGGTAAAGTTGCTTAAAAGAAAAAATTCAGTTGGGTGTAAATGGGTTTTCATGGTAAAATACAAAGTGGATAATACTATTAAAAGGTATACATTTAGGTTGGTGGCTAAGGGCTACACTCAAACTTGTGGAATGGATAATTAGGAAACTTTTACTTTAGTTGCCAAGATGAATACAGTTAAGATTTTATTATCATTAGCTACAAATTGCAATTGGCAACTTCAATAATTTGATGTAAAATATACTTTTCTACATGGTGATTTGGAGGAAGAAATATATATGCAGGTTCCACTGAGATTTGGAGGTCATTTAAAAGTAAACAAAGTATGCAAGTTGAAAAAGGCTTTATATGGCCTTAAATAGTTTTCTAGGACTTGGTTCGAGAGATTTACCAAAGTGATGCTCACAATGAGATATAAACAGAGTCAAAGAGATCATGTATTGTTTATCAAGCACTCTACTTTAGAGAGAGTTATAGTTTTATTAGTGTATATTAATGATATAATTATAACCAAAAATGATAAAAAAGAGAGAGAATATCTAAAATAGCATTTAGCTAGATAATTTGAGATAAAAGAGCTAAGGAGATTGAAGTACTTCTTAAGAATTAAAGTAGCTTATTTACACCATGGTATTTTCATTTTACAATAGAAATATGTGATGGATCTTTTGAAAAAAATTGAGAAGCTCGCATGTAAACCTACAAATACCCCTATAAATCATAATCATAAACTTGAAGAAACTAATAAAGATGCTATTACAGATAGAGAGATGTACTAAAGATTAGTTGAAAGACTCATTTATCTCTCACATACTACACCTAATATAGTATATGATGTGAATATGATAAGTTAATTTATGTAGAGTCCTAAAAAAGTGCACCTACAGGTTGTCTACCGTGTATTACACTATTTGAAGGCCAATATTGGAAGAGGTATCTTATTTCAAAAAAATTCAAGATTAGTTCTAGAAGTATATACATATACTGATTATACAGGTTTAGTAACTGATAGAAGATCCACTTCAGGCTATTGGATTTTTCTAAGTGGTAATCTTGTGACTTAAAGGAGTAAAAAATAAAATGTAGTGACAATATCAAGTGCTAAAATAGGTTCAGAGTAATGACTCAATGAATTTATGAACTACTATGGTTAAAGATTATCCTAAAAAGTTTGAAGATCAAGTAAGATGGACCAATGAGATTCTACTGTGATAACAAGTCTGTAATAAGCATTGTACACAATCCTGTGCAATATGACAAAACAAAACACATTAAAGTAAACTGATATTTCATAAAGGAAAAACTAGATAGTGAGTTGATTTGTATACTGTATGTATCAACCAAGGGTTAACTTGCAGATGTATTGACTAAAGGTCTCAGTAGTGCAACATTTCAAAAAATTATTTCAAAGCTAGGAATGAAAAACATCTATTCGCCATCTTAAGGATAAGTGTAGGAAAACACTTATTTATCATTGGTTGTAATCTTGTAATTTGTACATTTATATTTGTATCTCTAAAATTAAGTATTTATATCCTTAGAATTAAGGGTAAAAAATTAGAATAGACAATCATTCAATTATATGATCAATTTTAAGAAGATTTAGTTCCCTAATTTACCCATTAGTTAGTTGTATATAAATTTGAGGTGCTTGTATAATTCTTGGTGGGCAGTTTTTCAATATACATACAGTTTTACTATTAGCTTTTCACACAATTTTATTTCTTAGTTTTTTTTCACATATATGATCTATTGCATCACTTTCATATGTTTTATAACGGTTAATTGATAAAAAAATTCATATTGTCGGTGGAGAAGAAAAAAAAATTAAAGTACTATCTGATATCTTTTTAGTGACTAAAGGATTTGTTGATATCATTCTTTAATTTTAAGGTTGTATATGGTTATAAATACCTAACGTAAAGCGAACTACATGAAATTTTGTGGACATACATTTTTTTTGTCATTAAATAATGTTATGAAACTTAATTTGTTATTTTAGAGTTTTACTAGAAGGAAATATCAAAGTCTGTAAGGAAAGTTTGATTTAGCTTAAGTTATAAATTCTTGGGCTATTATTAGTAGAGAAAGTGATGAATCTTTAATAAAAAAAGATTAATAGTTTTTGGGTATCAATATTTTGGGTAAGAATATTTTTTGTTTCTTCTAATTTTGGAGGTTTTATCGATGGTAGACATTCCTATGAGTAATGCTTAAGTCACGACTTGAAGAGAAACTTTTTATTACAATAGTCATAAGACAAACATTCAATGATTCATTTTAAAGTTTTATATATAAGTGCTCTAAGTCTCAAACTTATTGGGATGAGAACAAGTAAAAAGAAACTTTTATTTCTTGAATTTATTGATCAAATGGCTAATAAATTTAGTTCATTAAGGAATGCTTTGTGGCTAGAGTTTAAGCTTCACTAAGATGACACATTATGCTTTAGGAACAAGTTGTGTGTACCAAATGATTTTGAGCTTAAACAAGAGATCTTGAAAGAAACAATGGGTCTCGATTCACTATACATCTTGAAAGCACTAAGATGTATAAAGATTTGAAAAAAAAGTTTTTAGTGGAGCAATGTGAAACAGGGAATAGCTTAGTTTGTGTCCTAATGTCTAATGTGTCAGCAAGTTAAGGTTAAACAGCAAAGACCATTAGGGTTGTTGCAACCTTTGGAGATATCCAAATGGAAGTGGGAGCACATCTCTATAGATTTCATGATGGGATTGCCTAGGTCATCAAAAAAGAATAATGTAGTGTGGGTAGTTATTGATAGACTCACTAAATCAACTCATTTTCTACCTATCAAGTTGACTACTCCATTTGATAAACTAGCATAATTGTATATGGATTAAATTATCCGATTACATGGAGTACCAATAAATATTGTGTCAAATAAAGATTTTAGATTTGTCTTTAAATTTTGGGTAAGCTTGCACTGAGCTATGAGGATAAATTTGAAATTGAATACAACCTTTCACCCTCAAACAGATAGGTAAATGAAGAGAACAAATCAAATTCTAGAAGATATGTTTTTAAACATATGTGATTGATTTAAAAGGTAGTTAGGATGATTACTTACATTTAACAAGATTTGCTTATAATAACAGTTACTAATCCAGCATTGGAATGGCTTCTTTTGAAGCTTTGTATAGTAAGAAATGTAGATCCCTTTTATGTTAAGATGATGTTAGGGAAAAAAAACTTTTAGGGTTGAAAATGGCACAACTGACTGTGAAAAAAATCAAGGTGATTAGGGAAAGACTTAAAGCAGCAAAAGATCATTAAAAGAGTTAGGCAAACAAAAAGATAAAGAAGTTGAAGTATCAACAAGGGGACTATGTCTTTTTAAAGGTGTCACTCACAAAAGGTGTTATGAGTTTGGGAAGCGAGGAAAGTTAAGCCCACATTATATAGGACCATTTAAAATTTTCTATAAGGTGAGAGAAGTTGCATATAGGATAGCCTTGCCACCTCAGCTATTTAGTGTGCACAATATATTTCATATGTCCATGTTAAGAAAATATATCTCTGACCTGAGCCATATGGTAGAGTATAAAGCTTTAGAAGTTCAAGATGATTTAACATACTTAGAATATCCTATCCGAATAGTTGATTAGAAAGAACAAGCCTTGAGGCACATAACTATTCCCTTTGTAAGAGTTCAATAGAGCAATCACACACCAAGAAAAGCAATTTAGAAAATAAAAGATGATATAAAGAAACGATATCCTCAGTTATTTGCAAATGAAGGGAAATTGAGTTTTGAGGATAAAACTTTTTATAAGTTGGGGAGAATGTAATACCATAAAAAAAAAAGAATACTTTAAGTATTTTATAAATGAAGAGATTTTTTAATAAAAAGTTAGAAAAGTAAAGAACTTATCAGTAAATAACCCTACTTTTAATAGGGTTAACTTATACTACTATTTTTAGTCGATAACTAATCGAAAGAAAATAAATGTTTATTTCTCCTTTCTTTTTTATACAGAACAGACAAGTTAAAGGATTTCAAATGAAGGGCATGAACAAAATCTATGAGGAGAGTTGTCTTTCAAAGGTGAGTAAATAATTTCTTTCAATTTTGGAGAAATAATGTTGATTGTTAAGTCTTGAGATTTAACTTGTAATCGAGAAACCCTAAAATTTTAGGAAATCAATTCAAAATTGGTTTAGACAAATCATTTAGACATTAATCAGGCTCTAACAAAGTATTGAGAAAGTTTAGTAATGTGATGTTATTACTGTAAAAATAAGAAACAGAAATTTGATAGGGTTAGAAAGGAAAATTTGTGTTTTGTATAAACTTCGGTGTTTACAGTAGTGGGTTAAGATAATATTCTATATTAAGGGATAAAATATTGTCATGATTATTATATACCATTGGAAAGCTTGCTGAATTTACTTTCTAATGAAATAAACAAATGTCAATTTTGAGTTTTTTTATGAAAAGTAGTTTAATTTTTACTTAAAGATGTGTAAGTTAACTAGTAGTAGCAGTAGGGAGGAATTACTTAATTCCTCTTAATTTTTGTACAAGGAATTATAAATTAAGCCATATATTTTTGGAAAGCTTATTGAGTCTACTTTCCAAAGAAACAAGCAGAATTGAATTTTGGAGTTTCCTATGACTAAATGTGTAATTTTAATTAGTTTGATAGCAACATATGATGTGGATTGCAAAAATTATTATAATTAATCTACAAGGAATCATAAGATGGGCCATATATGATTAGAAAGCTTATCGAGTCTAGTTTCTAAAGAATTAAAAAGATCTTAATTCTAAGTTGGATATCTTGAAATATGGCTATTTTAGTTAAAGGAGTTTAGGCTATCAATATTAATTAGTTAAGTTAACCCTTGTTTAACTTAATTTTTTTTTTGTATAATTGGTCTTAAAATGGGTTGATAATTTTTGTTATGTTGAAATTATCTTAAATAGGTCGTTAAGTATTTAAGGGGAAAAACTAACTAGTAAAATTGAAAGAAAATAAGTAGAATCTCACATACTTTGTTTATTTTCGAACCTACATATATATGTGTATTTTTAAATGCGTAAATGTTTTATTTCTTTATTTCTTTATTTTTGATATATGAAAATAAGATCAAACATATGATTATTTTATGTTTTGCTATGTAAATGATGAATCATGCTTATAAATTAAATGAGAAAAAGATTTATGCTTAAATAACAATTTTATGTTAATTATATTTTTACATTCCTAAGAATTGGGATCATCGACACCAGAATTAGATCTACAACCCTGACTAATGAGTTATAGTAGTTAGTATAACCATGATTATATGGCCCTACTAACAGGTTATAATAGTTAGCATTAGGCCTTGACTAGCAGGTTATATTAGTTAGCAATGATCATAATGATGAAATTGTCAATACAGCTAATGTTATGGTTTATAGCACTAACCATAGCTAACAATGAACTAATGATTCATGATGATTTTAAAGATTGATCCATGATTTGTATATGAAGATGATTTATGATAATTTTTAATGATTAATCCATGATTTGGTTTGATTATGATATTTGAATAGTAACATATTTTACAATGATTTATGAATTTACATGTTTTGATATTGATCTATGAATTTACGAAATGTTTGATAGAATGATGATCTTTGAAATATTTTGACATTATGATTTGATGAATGTTTTGAATGATCTATATAATATGTATGACAATGATGTTGATCTGGTAAGGTATGTGAGCCTATACTTATTGAATTATGGTTTGCTCATTCCCTTTTTACTTTTTTGTTTTACAAATGAGTAAATGATAAGTTTGCTTAGTTATGTAAGAAGCTAGAAAATCATATTGGAAAGATTATTCAGACATTGGAGACATTGTTGGTTAGTAAGCTCTTATGAAGCAATTTGGTATTTTTATTAGTTTGTATTTGGGAATATGAAGATTTCTTATTAGTTGAATTAAAGTTACGGATTTTCTTGAACATGTTATTTTTATGAACAATTTTGGAATGATTAAGAAAAAATGCTTTATATTACTTTAGGGTTTTACTTCAAGATACTATGACCATATTATGTCTCGGTCTCAGGGCATGACAGGTATGGAGTGAGAAAAGTCACAAAAAGGTAATGCTCCAACAAATCTTTCAAAATAAGTTTACAACATTTGGAACTAGTTTTCTAGTATAAAAAGGTAATTTCCTAAACACCTTAAGTGTTCAACAAAAAAATACACAATCTTAGAGTCTTGATTTAGGAGCATCAGATCACATAACTAGAGATGCATCCTTATTCAACACATATATAACTTGTTATGATAGTTCTATTATAAAAATTACTAATGGCTCTCTCTCAAAAGTGGTAGGAATAAGTTCTATCGTAATTTCGAAAGATATAACACTCGACTTTATCCTCCATATCCCTAATTTAAGTTGTAACTTACTTTTCATCAGTACACTTACAAATGATAGATGTTGTGTCATTAAATTTTTTTTCAACTTGTGTGCAATTTAAGAATTGGGCTCAGGAAAAATTATTGGTAGTGCTAGGATATATGCAAAACTCTACCTTCTTCAAGATGATGCACTTGAGAAACTATAAAACTTTTATATATCCTTATCATCTAATACTAGTAAGGATGACCTTATCATGTTGTGACTTTATAAACTAGGACATTTAAATATTTTGTACCTAAAAAGGCTATTTTCATCATTATTCAATCAAACCTCTAAAGATTTTTAGTGTGAAATCTGTCAACTTTTCAAGCACACTTGAAATACTTACCCTAACCTTTCCTATAAATCATCTCATTCTTTCTTAATGATTCACAATGACATTTGAAAACCATCAAGAGTTAACAATATTACAAGTTCTAGGTGGTTTCTTACATTCATCGATGATCATACTCAAGTCACTTAAGTATTCCTTATGAAAGAAAAATCCAAGGTTGTTTAAATCTTTCCAAACTTCAATAGCGCGGTACAAACACAATTCTAAGCCAAAATTCAAGTCCTAAAAACTAATAATGGGAGGGAAAATTTCAACTCTATTCTCAGTCTTTACCTCACCAACCATGGTATTATCTATCAAAGCTCATACATTAACACTTCACAACAAAATGGGGTTACCAAAAGCATTAATTGACATTTGATAGAAATTACCAAATTTCTTTTGTTGACTTTGAATGTGCCTAAACATTTGAATTCTTGGTTTTAAAACACTTTGTCAAACTCTTTTTACCTCTTACCCATAAACTCGATTGATCTCTTCTATTCCTATCAAACTTTTTAGCTGCATTGCCTTTTTTCATATTAGCCAACAAAATTGTAGCAAGCTAGATCCCAAAACCCTAAAATGAATCTTCCTTGGTTATTCCCTAAACCAAAAGGACTATAAGTTTACTCACTTATCACAAAAAAATTATATTGCTCTATAGATGTCACCTTCTTTAAGAATCTTTCATACTACAACAAGAATGATATTTAGGGAGAGAATATTGCTTAGGAATATCAATTCTTAGCTATTGACTTGCCAATTTCTCAACTGGCCCCTCTAATTTTCCAACCAGCCCCTTCAATTTTTTAACCAAATTTCTAACCAAATTCCCAACTAGATTCTCAATCAGCCTTCGTAAAACTAAATTCTCAATCAGCCTTTTCAAAATCGAATTCTCAACCAGTCCCTTCAAAACCATATTTTCAACCTACCTAACCTATTAGCCATGCAAATTCTGAAACCCAACATGTTCAGACAACTATTGACTCTTCAAACCTTAAGGTTATGTAAGAAAAAATAAAAAAAAAATAGTTTACTCAAGGAAATAAAAAAACACAAGAAAAAGTAGACAATTGTACATAGCCAAGCATTATAAATCAATCTAATCTGAGTCTCCAAGAATCTAAAACTAACATAAGTAATGTCTCTATTGAATTTGAAATTAAAATTTCTGAGCTAGCTGGTGACCTTGACATTTTTACTACATTAAGAAAATGTGTAAGATCATTCATCCAATACCCTATCAGCAAGTACATCTCATATGAAAGGTTAAATCCAAACTTTCAAGTTTTTACTACTAACATTGACAATGTACAAATTTTAAAAAATATTCAGGAAGCCTTCAATGAACCAAATTGAAAGGTAGTAGCTCTTGAAGAAATCAAGCTACTAAAGAAAAATGGGACATGAGAAATTTCATATTTGCCTAAAGGGAAAATTTGGTTAGATGTAAGTAGATCTTTATAATAAAGCACAATGCAGATAGAAGTATAAATAGATTCAAAGCTATACTTGTTGTAAAAGGGTTTACTCAATCCTATGGGACAGACTATGAGGAGACATTTGTTTTGGTAGCCAAACTCAATTTAAAAAAAGTTCTATTGTCACTAGTAGCCAACTTAGGTTGGCCTCTCCACCAACTTGACATCAAGAATGCATTCTTAAATGGTGGCTTAGATAAAAGTGTCTACATGAAAATTTTTTCTAATTTTGAAAGGCAAGATAACATGGGCAAAGTGTGCAAACTTCAAAAATTTTTGTATGGACTTAAATAATCTCATCAGGTTTGGTTTAAATGGTTAAACAAGGTAGTGAAGAAGTATGAATTCCTTTAATGTCAATTTGACCATACTACTTTGTCAAGTTCACTAATAAAAAAAAAAGAGTCATTCTTATTTTTTTATGTAGATGATATCATAATCACCAGAGACCACAAGGAAAGAATAGATTATTTGAAAGAACTCCTTGTAAAAGAGTTTAAAATAAAAGACTTTGGGTTCTTTAAATATTTTTTTGGGATAAAAGTGGCTCAATTTAAGAATGAAATATCAATGTGTTAGCATAAATATGTACTTGATCTATTTAAAAAAATCGACATGATTGGATACAAACCTGCTGATACACCCATAGACTCAACTAATAAATTGAAAGTGAAGATGGAAACTCTTTCGCAGACAAATGGTGATACCAAAGATTAATTAGAAAGCTTATTTACCTCTCTTACACATAACCTAATATCGGGTTTGTAGTAATGATGCTGAGTAGATACATGAATAATCCAACCAATGGTCATTTCAAGGCTGTTCATCGCATCCTATAGTACTTAAAAAAAAGTTTCAAAGAAGGCCTATACTTTAAGAAGTCAATGGATAAGACAGTCGTAGTGTACACAGATGTTGACTAGACTAGATTAATAGCAGATAAAAGGTCCACTACTAGATATTGCACTTATGTTTAGGGTAATTTGGTCACTTAAAGAAGTAAAAATCACGCTGTTGTAGCTAGGAGCATTGTTGAGATTGAGTTTAAAGTAATGTCCTATAGTATTTATGAAGGAATTTGGCTAATGAAGTTACTTGAAAAATTAAAAGTTCAAACTATGACATCTATGACAGTGTTTTGTGACAACAAAGCTACTATAAGTATTGCCAAAAATCATATTTATCATGATAAAATCAAGCATATAGAGTTGGATAAACATTTCATAAAGGAAAAGATAGAAAATGGGTTGTTCAAACTTGCTTATATCCCCACAAGTTCTCAAATTACAAATATTCTGACTAAAACTCTTCCTAGAAGCATCTTTGATGGATTGAAATCCAAGCTAGGTATAATTAACATTCATAACCTAGCTTAAAGGGATTGTAGAAATCTAATTTCATACATTAGTATAGATTTGATTCTCCTATATTAGTGCAGCTTAGTTTTTTATTTTATTTTGAGAATATTTCTCATTTATTTTTTTGATTTAGTCAACGATTCTGATTGCCAAGTTTTTAAGGATTTGTTTTCATTTTAGAATAGAATAATTCTCATTTCTTTTATTATTTTTATCTTTTAGTTCATGTAAGTTGTTTTCTAATAAGAAACTTCATTGTTCCTATTTATTTTGATATACTCTTACATTCTAAAGAGAATAAGAAAAATAAAAGTTTTAATTTTTCTTTAAGTTTTCTATAGCAATCACTATGAAATTCCATCTTAACTTATTTGTTACTAAATAGCACCCATCAACATGAATACAGGATAGATGCATGTATTAAAAGAAATCAACATAGTTTTTTTTTTTTTTTTGTATAATTTACAAACAACATGGTTAACTTGTGAAAGATACTCACATTATGTTTCAAGAATATTAATGTAGCTTCTTTATCGTTAGAACCCTTGCATAGTTTTCAGAACTTTTGCTTATGTACTTACAGCTTTCACTCTATAAAAATCTATCACAAATAAAAGGTAGAAAGAATACATGATAATCTATATCTTAGCTTAATCAACCAAATACACTGTGAGATAATAATATAAGATGAAAAGCATCTAATAAAAGCATGCCTTCAAAGACAGACCTCGTAAACTTGGTAAATTTCTCTTTGTTAGACTACTTACATACTGATTAAAACTTATAAACAAACTTCTTATACACCACATCTAAGCCAACACACTAAATTTATCACTTTCTCTCGTATTCCTTTCAAAGAAATTACAAATTGAAAAAAGTGAAAAACAATTGAAAGATTATCTAACCAAAATTTTTTTTGCAACTTTTCTACAAATAAGTATTATCACTTTTTAATCTAATTAGCCTAAAAAAAACCATGTGTCTTGATCTCTTTATTTTAAAAAAAAATTGTTAAAAACTTAATATTAACCAAAAATTTTTTAAAGCATGTTTTTTTATCCCTTTTAATTCTAACAATACGTAAAATGAATATTTTAAAACATGTAACATTATGTATGATTAGTTTATGACTTATCTGTGAAATACCTTATTTGAACGAAAAAAACAAAACAAAAATTATTGCAAGATATGAATATGCAATCAAAATATCAATAAGAGACAAAACTTTTGAATTTATAAATGCTAATAATTCAATCCTTAACAATTTAGAAGGAATTGTATGATTCTCTGACAAAAATGTGAAATATTTATAAATATATCAAGAAGCTTCTATGTAGAAAATAATAATATAAGTTATGCCATTTGAATATATAAAAGAACTAAGTTGTTCAAGTCTAATGAAAATAAACCATGTTAAAAACAGAAAGGAACTCTAATAAACATGCTATATAGAAAAATGGTAAAACTTAAATTTAGAATATATGTATATATATATATATGTAAATTTAGAACCTCTAACTTTTATCTAAAGTCCCTTTTAACTTCTTAAAATGTCAAGTTGCAAATAAATTTTTTTTTCAAACTAAAACTATTATTAAATTTATATTATTTTAGACGTCGACATATATATGATATGTTATATCTCACAATAAATTTTCTTCTATTACCTTATATGTGTGTATATATACACAAGCGTGTATGCACTCATATACTTGTTCAAAGCATACATAGCTAATGCTGTTTTTTCACTCTTGCCGCACATACATAGTTGATGCTTCTAATAGCATTAAACTCATTACAAAATGATTTAAAGCATTCGACACTTTTAACCAAAATGTATCAAAATCAAGAAATAGTTCAGAACATGAAAAAAAATGGTGTCTTGATAGTTAACAGGTTATTAGTAGAGTAATTATTTGAATTTTTATATTTAAGAGCATTTTGACAACTTTATTTTAGCTATCATGGCCCATTTTGTCATATCTTTATTTTTAAAATAAATTTATTATGGCTTTTATGTAGGTTTTAGATTATTTGAATTCTTCAACCATAAATCTTAAACTCCCTAATTCAAATCTTCTCTAACCATAAACCTTAAGTAGGTAAATTTTCTAAAAATTTTCTTACATTAGTTAGTAACACAAAAAAAATTCATTACATTCTAAAATCAAAAATAGTTTATACATCTTATAAATTTTTTTAAAATTAAAAAGTCCACAGCTATTGTTTAACAAACACAGAATTTTGACTTGATTACATAAAAAGCTAGTCAAAGTAGAGGTAGTAATAGCACACATGTGTAATTTTGAAGAGCTATAGTAGCCATATTGTATTTTACATCCAACTTGGTTGGTATGCATATAATAGTTGCAAACATATCCAAAATAGAGAAGTCAAACATTTAGCTTTCAAGGCATATAGATGTTAATCAAATAGTAATATAACATAAATTAGGAATATGTGGTCCTTATGCAACAATCTTTAAGTGAGATAGGCAAAGAGGCTTTTTAAACTAAGCACTTGATTCAAGAAAAACAATAAAATAAAAGGGAAACAGTTTGCAAACCTTAAAAGATATTGCATCCCTATCACTCCAAATCATATGAATGCAAGACCTTCAAAGTGAAGCAAACTAAGCATAATCTCTCTTGAATATAATAAAATACAGAAAAAGTCTTGAGATGTATGTTAAAGGCTTACAAAAGTAAAAGTTCAAATAAAAGCAGTATACACCATTGTTGCTATAATTGGATAACATAAACCATGAAAAGATGCATGTAAAAAACTCATAAATAAATGATTTTGATCATGATTAAAAAAAGTGACCTACTTTAATTTATTAAAATACAAATCTATAAAATAAAAAAAAATTCATGTTAGAACACTACATAAAATTCAAAAGATAAATGTATTTTTCAGCACTATAAATTTGATTTTGTTGATCTAATAAAAAAGGTCAACATAGGAAAAAACTGATAAATACCTCTATGGTTGTTTGTACAACACTTGCCATTTCAAATTCCATAAAACCAAAATAGAATCCTTGTAATGGAATATAAAAAATTTAATTAAATATACTATAAAAATTCAACAAATTGAAAAGTAAGTCAACATCTATTGTCTAACTTCGAACTTAAATCACTACAAGGGTTTAGGTTTTTGGTGATATTTTTTTAACGTTTAGCGACGTTTATAAATGTCACTAAAAGATTTGTGGCATTTGCAAAAAATGTCACTCAGAGTACCGCCTATACACGCGTCATGAAAAATAACGATATTTTCAAAAAAATGTCACTATATTAGTGGTGCTTGTATCTAAAAAACGTCGCTAATATAACGGCATTTGCATCTAAAAAATGTTGCTATATTAGTGGTGTTTGTATCTTTAAGACGTCGCTAATTTAGTGGCATTTTTATGATAAAAATGTTGTTAAATTGGTGGCGTTTGTATAAAAAAAAACGTCGTTAATTTAGCAGTGTTTGTGTTTAAAAACGTTGCTAAATGCTAAAAATAGTGACATTTGTAGTAAAAACACTACTAAATTTAATGGTATTTTTTTATACAAATGTCACTAAATTCAGTATTTAGTGGCATTTTTAAATACAAACGTCGCTAAATAAAAAATTTTACTTTTTTTTAAAAAATTTTTAAATATTTATTATAATTAAATAAAAATTGTTAAAAGAAATAAATTTAAATTTAAATTCAAAAACTGAATATTATAAATACTTAAATATCTAAATACATAATTTGTTCGAATATGCATGTAACACAAAATTTAATACATATAATAACATTTCACTTTGCATTTGTTTTCCTCTTGCCCATCAATGGACTTCATGGAAGGAGTCGCACTTGTTTTGAATAGAGCCTACAATGCCCATTCCTCATCTTGGCTTCCATTGTTAAAGAGAATATTTCTCCAGAAACCTCAAAATGTGCTGTTAGAAATGCATCACTGTGCATTTCATTTATCTTCTCTACAACTTTATGTTTCATCATGATTGAAAAATGTCACTGGGTAAGCTATAAAAAGTACCATAAAATTTGTAATACAAGATAAAATCAAGGAAGATATACAAGATCTCATTATTACATACATGCAGAAATAACAAAGAAACAAATTTAACCAAAGCAACAAACTAAGATATATTTTTTGGCTAATGATCAAGATAAATGCATAAGGCAAAAGCTTGTACACTCCCTCTTTAAGTGCATTTCATGAAAATGCCTTTCATAATTATAGTTCTTCCATTTTGCATATATCATTATGAAATTGCTAGACTTGAAATGCAGTGCCATATAATTTGAGGGAAGAAGAATATATAGGTTAAGAGATAGATCTTCAATCAAGTTCATGTTTGATTGCATTGGAAAAAAATAAAGATTATTTAATTTCATGAAGTTTATAAGATAAATCATTTCAAATCATATTTTCAGCTCGTAAATAAATTCATAAAAATAAATGGATTCAAATGTTTCAAGAGGGAAATAAACCAATCATTCAAAATAAAATGACCACGCAACAGAGTTTCAAAAGGGAAATACAAATTGTGTAATGGATAAATCAACTATGTTGTACCTTGAACTAATGGTACAGCTATGTCTATAAAGATCAATGCTTTTTTAGACTTAGCAGCAGCAAAAACTGTATCATGGAATCATTAGAAAGTAATTGGAAAAAGTATAGAGGACCAATCCAAGTTGATAGGTCTACAGTATGCACCTTTCAACTGCTACAATTCATCAATCAAGTTTGCTACAAAATTCAATTCATCAATCAAGTTTGCTACAAAATTCAACAAGAAAATGATGGCAAAATAGAGAAAAACCAGCTTAATGAACTAGTAACTCAAGTGATATTTAAAACAGAGAAAAACATAGCATTAACAACTAAGTCTATCCAAACACTAAATGAATTCATGAAAATAAATGCAATCAATTAAAAAATAATGAGTAAACATGTAAAACTAAGAATGTAAAGTATGAGAGAATTAAATCGAACACCTACAATGAGAGAGGATCATCATTCATCAAGTTCTCATGCATGGATCGTTTCTGCCTTCTGGATTCAACCTTAAATTTGAAGATTTAACTGTATTTGTACAGATGGAATTTGAAGCTGAATTTTTACTAGATTATAGCCTTATGAACTAGGAATCTGGGAAAAAAAATTTTAAGTAAATCAAGGTAGAATTCACTGAGTTTTGATCAAAAGACTGAAGAAAGGTCAGGTGTGAAATTTTGAAACCAGATTTGAGTTCAACGTGAATTTTATAGAATTTGAAAAGGAAATCATGAGAATTTGTAAATTTCATTATGAAAATCTTCAAGAACATTAAAAAAAGTGTAGGAAACCTAAAATTGTAACAAGATTCAATTAAGAAGACTGAAATTAAAAGCTATTTGTTTGGGAAAAAAATGAAAATGACAGCAGATCAGGTTCTGACAAGAAAAATGAAAAGTAAAATATTAGTTTATGCTCTAAGTTACACCAGAAAATATATATGGATAGCATAAACTTCTTATAAGACAGCTGATTAGTCATAAAATATGGCTTAAACAAGGTTCAGAAAAGTACGAACAAGCATCAACAAATATCATACAAATATTTATGTGAAACCATGGCCTCCCACCCCAAAACCTCTCAGCTTCTGACAAATTATTAAAAAAAGTTTTTTTTGTAATAGAATACTAGATTCAAGTACATTCAGTTATCATGAATTTAAAATTTTATATAGTTCTCTTGATTTGAAAGATTTTCTTTCAAAACAATTACGTTTCTGACTTCCTCTCACACTCACCCAAGCACATTCAACACATTAAATCGAACAGCAAGCAAAGATTTCTATATTAAACCAGCAAAGATTGAGCAGGAATCAAAGCAAAGCATTCACATGTAGATATGAGATAAATGAGAGCAACTTTGTGCTAGAGTACTCAAAGTGTTTTCCAGTTGCTGAAAATATTAGAAGAGCTATCTTAGCATCACAAAGTGTGAAAAGCTCATGAGCTTTCTTGAAAAGTCATCATCTCCTCTTTGAGAAAATCACCTGCCTCGTTGCTACATTGTCAATCTTCTTCATTTGAATTTTCTTTCCTACCATTTTCTTTCAAAAAAAAAAGGCTGGGGAAAGAAAAGAAATTACAGAGAAGAAAGAGGGGGTTTAAATTTTGGGAAAAAATTTTAGGCGCGTCATTTTTTCACGATAGCGGCGTTTACTTTTAAAAAATCACTATTTACAAAAAGGATTTTTGAAGGCGTTTCAGGCAAAAAATGCCTTCAATAATCCTCTTAAATTTTTTAGAGAGGATTATTAAAGGAGTTTTCTGTAAAAAAAATACATTCAATAATTCTCTTAAATTTTGATGAGAAGATTATTGAAGGTATTTTCAGCAAAAAACGCCTTCAATAATTGCTTCTATTTTTTATAAGAGGATAATTCAAGGCGTTTTCTGCAAAAAAAAATACCTTTAATAATTACTTCAATTTTTTAGAAAGGATTATTTAAGGCATTTTAGTCGATAAACGCTACTAATTTTTGTCTTTAGTGGCGTTTATAAGTAACAACGCTGTTATTTGAATATTTAGTAGTGTTTTGATAATAAACACCTTAAGTTTTATAAAAATATGGAAGCTAGCGACATTTATAAGTGAAAAACCACTACAAAACTGCCGCTAATACATTATTTTCTTGTAGTGAATACTACCATTCTTACAAATTCACACCAAAACTTTATGTAGCTTCCTATTTTCAAAACACTCTATCAAAAATCAAACTATCATCCAACATACAAAAAAATTAAGGGAATTGCTTCAATTTAAACCAAAGATTTCATCTGCTCTAATTTAAAATAAAGCTCAAACATCATTAGTTAACCTTAAAAATTTTTACATTACAAATTAAAAATAAGAAGTTAGATAATTTCTTTTACCATATTCATACACAAAAGTAAAAATTCAGTTATAAAAATACATAATATCGAAAGCATAACATCTCATTTTCACTGAAGAAATAAGACATGCCATGTACACGCGTGATTATGTTGTCATTTTCTTAAGAAAAGTTTTAGAAGAAAAAAAAATCTCATTTTAAAATCTCAGTTAAAATTACAAAAGAAAAAAGAATGAAAACAAAAAAAAATGGTTTGACCAACCTTTTTAATATTGTGTCTAGTGGTTTTCGTTTCAATCATTTCTTCTCTCAATTCTTCTTCTTTCTTTTTTTTTTACCTTTTCAATAGTCTAGTTGAAAAATCCAAAAGGGGAAGATTTTTACATTTTTCCTCAATTCTAATACCTCAGTCTTTTACATTAGAAAAACTTATGATAAATGAGAAATGGCATGAAACAAAATAAGGATAAATTGAAGTAACTAATGGGTAAGGGAAAGAAAAAAAAAGAAAAAGATGAAAAATGAAAAATAAAATAAAAGTCATCTCCCACTACCTCTTTCTTTTTTTTTTTTTTTCAAATCAAAAGATTTCTTTGAGACTTATTGCGTGAAAGGCAAAAAAAATGGAGTAGGAAAAAAAGCAACAAATGTTTGACACGTGGTGTGCCTTAGAAACGGTCAATGCTTAGTCAAAATAAGCAAAATTTAAAGTATGGATCGGTATCATGAATTAATCAGTCACTAACTTGGTGGATAAATACAAATTATTCAATAAAAATGAAAATAAAATAAAATTTCAATTTAACTTACTTTTTTTTCATTACAGGTTAGCAAGTGTAGTTTTTTTTTTCCTTTTCTTAAATTTAAAAATAATTATAAAACTTTTTCTATTAATTTAATATTTATCTAAATCATCAAATTTTTATTTGTTTCATTCATATAGTAAATAAATTATTGCAAAGATCTTTTCCATCAAATGCACAATCAATTAAATTAATTCCATCAACTCTTTATTTAATGTCATGCTTACACTTTGAAGTTAAGTTACAACAATTACTTCATGATTAAATAAAATAAATGAAGAAATAAATATAAGGGTTTAATTTATAAATTAATTTTATTAATTGGGTTTATTGTTGATATAGTGGAAAAAATTATGTAACAATTTTAGTAATAAGTAGTTGCATTCGTATTTGAGTTGCCCAACATTAAAACTCTAATGATTAAAATAAGATCTTTTATTAAAAAAACACGATTTGAATTCTCCTTCTTTAATAATTGTAAGATCAAATTATGTTATAAGTTCATATATTATATCAAATTTTAAATTTTGATATTTTATTGTAATTTATTCAAATTTAGTCCTTATACTATTTTGATTTGATAATTTTAGTTTAATAACTAATTTTATTTTATTTTTTTGTATTAAATATGTTGATGTGGCATTTGACCATATGATGTGTCCATTAAATATAATGATGTGACATTTTGACTGGCTTAGATTTAAAATGATGCTGATATGGATTAACAATCATGCCTCATGGTATTATTTTTTAATCCTCATGAGCATTAACCTTTTAAAAAAATTTTAACTTTAAATTTTTTTTTTCAAAATAAAATTGAATAAGTTAATTCTATAATTAACATTAACCTAAATCAATTAAAAAAACCTTTTTAAAAAAAATCTAAATAAAAAAAAAAGAAAAATAAACCTTAATCGAGAACACCAATATCAACAATTGCAAACCAAAAATCAATAGATTTCACTCTCTAAACTCCAAACCCGCCATTCAATTTTCTTGTTCTTCAACCTTTAATGGATTCTCTTCTCGAACCTTTCGTCCCTCTTAGACTAAATTTTGATCAAATTAATCAAGTATTACATGCAACTTCATCATCAAGCTTAAAATCAAAACTTCTTCATCGACAACTGAGAGCCTTGTCTCAATCAATCCGGTTTATGTCCCCACCCCGATTGTGTTTAATGAATTTGAACTCCAATAAACTTTGTTCTAGATAATGTTGATGAAAATATTTTTAGTTCTATTAATGGAGAAAGGAAAAGTGACATTTGGGGTAGATTTTCAAATTTCAAAGTTTTTCATCCTTTAGGTTTATTGGATTTTTGTAAGGAAAAAAAGCTTTAAAAAGAGTTATGGTTTTAGTTTAAGGAAAATTTAATATGATAAAAAATTTTGATAAAAAAACCCTTCATAAGAACACTAGCTTTAGCTTTTTCTACTGATTGCTAGAAATTCTTTTTGTGTTTATAAATTATGTGAATGATTGGTGGTTGCCAAGTGATTCTATATGTTTGAAAAAAAATTGTATTGTTGTTTGTGTTTTTCTTGGTTGGAAATTGAAATTTCAAAATTTTGGGGTTTAATAGCTAAAATTTTTTTTTTTTGAAAAAAAGATGATAGCTAGAATATTTGGAGTTTTGAATTCAAAGGGTTTTAAGAAATATTTTTCAAATCCCACAGTGGAAACTTAGGGAAGAGTGAGGGGAAGGCTCAAAGAAAGTTTGGTGATCATTGTAGGTGATAGCAGAGGTAGATCTAGATTTTTAGGATTCCATTTATTTTGGTTTGTTAGGAAAAAAAGGCTTTCTTTTAGAGAAATTTAAGCTAATAGATTTGTAGAAGAGATTAAGAAGAGCTTCCAAATAGATTTTAATGACATTCCAACGTTAGTGAACAGTGGTCAATGATTGTTGGAACTTGAATTTGTATGGTTGTTGGTTGTTGAACAAATTTTGGATTTTAGAGCTTAAATGAATTTGATTTTTTTTTTCAATTTTTTTCTTTCAAATTAGTTTTTTTTAGCTATTAGTTTAAAAAATTAAAATTAATTATTCATACTTTTTGAGAAAAAAATTAAAACTATAAATATGATATGGATTAAAAATCATGTCACGTGAAATATAATTTAATCCATATCAACATCGCTTAAAATATAAACCAATCAAAATGTCATACCATCTCAGTTAATTGGTTTGTAATCAAGTCAAATATTAATTCAACATTTTTAACAAAAAAATTTAAATGAAATTAACAATTCAATTAAAATTATCAAATCAAAATAATATAAGAATTAAATTTATATAAATTATAATAAAAAAACTAAAATTTAAAATTTAACAAAATATAAAGATTCCGAAATAATTTAACTTAATTATAATGATAAGTAGCTCCACTCATTTGAACGATGGTACAATGCTTTTGAATGAAGTTTTTTTCTTTTGAAGAATCCTTTGAACGAGTTAGGCTTTGTAAGGAAATTCTTCTACAAGATGGTAAGTTAGTCAAAACTAAAATGCACGTTTTTTAATCCCCAACAAATAATAATAATAGCAAAGGTAAAGTAAGGGCTACTTTCAAACATCAAACTTCAAAGTCTTTATTGACTATCAGGGTAATGGATTTTTTTATATATATATATTTTCCACCTAACAATATTTTTCCTTATTTTCTTACATTTCAATCTATCTAACAACTATTTTCATATTATTTTTGCATTATATATAGTTTCAAGGTTCCTGCCATTTTCCTTAATAATATTTCTTTTACAAGATCATTGGTACATATTAATTGTTACATATAGTAAGAGTTGATTTATTAATTTTAAATATTATACAGTGATACAATAAGAAAAAAAGACATGAAAATAATATAATTTAAAATTTTAATAAAAGTCATGTATAAATTTAATAAAAATATATATTTTATATTTGATATGTCGACACGAAATATAAGATAATAATTTTCATATTTATCTCTAAATCTTCAGTCTAATGATTAAAAGTACTTGACAGGACGTAAAGAGCTTTATTTCGAATTAAGTCTTGTCTTTGTTTCTTATTTGTATTAAAATTTTATCTTCATGATATAACAAAAAAAATTTTCATGTTTTATTAATAATTAATACAAAATAAATATAATACATTTATACATATTGTCAAATTTAATTAAAAAAAAACCTAACGCAATCAAGGTTTGGCTTAATTGTTATTATTTTATTTGGAAAAGAAAAAGTCGAACTCTGTTCTTTGTAGAATCATGCCCCAACAACTTTGTCAAATTACCATTATTTTTTATTTTTTTCAAGAGAGTTAAAACTCTAACTCTTAAATTTTTTTTTATTTATATACAATTTAAAAATAAAAAAAATCATAGCAAGAGAGAAGTTCATATTTCTTTCACTTTTTATTTCTTCTATATGAAGTAAAAAATTATCTATTGATGTGGATCCGATCAAATAATATTTTTTATGTATCATTTTTTAAAAGTTATGTTTATTAAATCTCATTTTTTAATATAAAATTTTGATACGATTAACATAATTTTAATTAAAAACCAAAATTATTAACAAACAATCAAATTAAAGTTTGGTGATCGTAATTTAGTTAAAGGTTAAATTTTCGTGATAATTGTAATAAGATGAAATTTTATAAATTAATAAATGATTGATTCAATTAGTTAAAATTTATTTTTTTATGAAAAAATTTTAAATTTAAATTTTATCGATAATTATTTATTAAAATTATTTTAATACATAATTTATAATTATTTATCTTAAATTATTAGATACGATAAATTTTATTTTAATTTAAAAAATAAAAAATTAAGTTATTTTTAAATTTTTTCTTAAAAAAAATTCTATGAGATGAAAAAATTTCAAAGTACAGCTTACTTTAAATTGATATTATATTTTTAATTTAAAAAATGAAAATTTTGTCTCATAGTGTGGAACCGTACGAAAAAAATAACTTAACTGCATGCAGTACCTACCGAATTTATATTTTCAAGGTCCAAACTGCCGTTTCAAAACTGTACGTAGGGAACCGTAGGGGAAAAAAAAAAGATTCCCGCATTTGTCGCTTTCTCTCGAAGGTCAAGAAGGGAGTTACAGTCAAGATGAAGATGCCTCGATGACGTCGTTGAATATGTCAGCACGAAGTAGTCTGACGATTATTCCCATGATCCAACGGTCAATATGGTGCCAACGTAGTTATTATGATTCGGGGTTTAATTTCAAATTTTGGAAATAATAAATTCTTTTGACGAGAAAAATTAATGCCGCACTTGTTTTTCGAGTCCTTTTTCTTTGTGTTTCGTCAAATTGAAAGTAAATTGAAATTATGTCTGGACCCACATTTGGTGTGCCGAAATTAAAATATAGGGATAACTATAAGGTTTTTTATTAAAAACTAAGTATTTTTCACGAAAAAATTCATAAACTTGAAATTAAAAAAATGGACATTTTTAAATTTTAAATTGATTAAATATTATTTTTTAAAAATTAATAAATGAAGCAATTAAAATAAATTTTGAATTGTAAAAAAAAATTTTACATATATAAAAAGCTATTCGATATAGTTTAAATTTCATCAATAATTTCAGAGAATTACCCGTTAAGCTTAAGATATATATAAAATAAAAACACATAACAATTTTTTATTTTATAAAATTTAAAAATTTTATTTATTGAAATAATAATTTTAAATATTCTAATCTTTTTGTGGGAAAAATAAATTTTTTTTTTTTTTACTTTTTAAGTTTTAAGGATAGATTAAAATTGAAATACCAAACTTAACTTGGGTTATCATATTCATATACAACTTGGGATTTAACCTAATAAGTTGGGTTATTATGTTTTTATGAAATTTGAAGTTTAATCTAATTAGATTTGATCACGATCACTTACAAATTTTTTTTCTTATTAAATTTTAAATATTTTTATAAAAAAAAATATTTATTTCAACCTGATTCCATATTTATAATATAAATTTTGATAAAATCATTTGTTTAAATTTGGTTAAGAAATTGTTTATCGTAATTCTCTTGATGTTAAGGTCAAATTGACTATTGTATTATAAAGTCAATATTAAATTTTATTATCATTAAAATTTGTCACTATTTTTTATTAATTTTATTCTTTATTCTTTTATTGAACAACATAGTGGGCGAATAATATTGAACCAAATATTTAAATACAAAATTGACATTTTTAAATGAATAAATATGGTCATTTGGCCAAAAAAGTAAAAAAAATAAAGATAAAAAATTATATAACTTAGAGCTTAATTCAATTTGTTATATATTTATTTATCTAACAAATTTGAAATTCAAATTTTAATATTTAAAAAAAAATTTCGAGATTGTTGCTTATTTTATTAAAAAAAATTATGCTATTTTGATTCATAAGTAATACTAATTCTACTTGAGTACACGAATAGCTATGTGAAATTAATAAAAAAAAATTGTTTGTCATTGAACTTTGATTCAATGTTATTAAATTAAGACAGATTTGTCTACTGTTTCCATTACATAAGAAAAAAACAACATGGGTAAATGCCAAAACGTCTAGATCATCAACATGTGGATTTTTTTACTCTTTTTTTTTTTTTTTTTTATGTTAAAAGGTCTAGAAGTTCAACATATGAATTTTTTATTTTTTTTTATAATAATGGTCAAATGGATATTCAAATCTTACAAGGTTTTGTCATGTAATAAAAAGGGTTCTTCGAGCTTCTTTTTTTTTTTTTTTGTTTTTTAATTTAGGTTATTAATTTATGGTAGATACAAGATTACAATCTCTTATTACTACCAGTAAAAATATTAAAAGGTTCACAATGAATATCCCTTTCTTAGGCTTAGGAAAAACAAATTGGAAAATTTTCAGATATGTTACTATAATTTATTGTTCTCAAATTTTTGTCATTACTCTTGAATAGGGTGATATATATATATATATATATATATATCATAAATAATTAATAAGTGATTAATTTAATTGGTTAAAATTTATTATTTTTTTTATGAAAAAATTTTGATTCGAATTCTGTCGATGGTTACTTGTGAGAATCATATTGAATGCATGATTTATAACTACTTATTTTAAGTTATTAGATACGATATATTTTATTGTAATATAAGAAACTGAACAATTTATCTATTTTTAAATTTTCTCTTATCAAAAAATATATATAGCATAAAAATTTATATCAACAAAACATTAATGTCTTACACAAGACTCTTAAATGCATATAATTTGCTCATTAATAGAAATTGGTATATAACTTTAATGTGAAAGATATGTTCAACGGTAAAAAATTAAGATAAAGTTTTTAAGTGAAATTTTTTATTAAAAATGATTAAATAAAAATTATAATTAAAAATAAAAATTGATAAATTAAAAAATTTTATTATATAAATTAAATATGTAAATTTTGATAATTTTTAATATATTTTTTAGATAAAATTTAATAAAAATATTAACAAAATTTTTTTTCGTTAAATAAGTATTTATTAAATTTAAATTATAAATAATATCTTTAATTTTATATTAAATTTTATTAATTTATTGATTTAGATTTTTATTAAAATTTATATTAAATCATTATTAATAAAAAATTTTATGAATTTCACTTTAAAAATTAAATAAAAAATGTAATAATATGAAATTTAATTCAATCAATTTAAATAATTATTTTTAAAAGATGATATTTAATAAAATAATGATTCAATGCCATTAATAAATAAATGTTTGCTATTTGATGGCTACAATGATCGACAAAAATCTGGACAAACACTCAAACTTTTAGAAAAGGAAAGATACAATTGGAAAAACAGGATACAAGTTGACGATAAACGATGTCGACACCGCAACAGCAGCCACATTAAAATATTTGATAAAACAAAATAAGATACTAAAAATAAAAAATTTCCCCGACCGATGGATTTGAGCCACATAAAGATTTTTTCCAAATCAAAAGTCAAGTTTCCATGGTCACAAGAGTCTGCGCACGTGGTTTTTTATCCATTTGCTTTAGTTACATTGAACCAAAAATACACAACAATGTCTCTTTCAAACATTAGCTAACCCTTTAGCCTAAGTATTGTTAGGCTCATTTAAGTATAAAATAAATTTGATAATTTTAAATATGATACTATATATCATATAAAAATAATATAAAATTAATATATTTTAAAATTTTGATAAAAATTATATATATATTTAATAAAAATTTTTTTTTTTAATTTAAAACTCTTCAATATCCTATAATTATTTTAGATTTCAATTAAATCAAAATCGAATTGAGTCGAATTTTATAAAAAAAATAAATTTTTTTAAATTTATTTTTTTATTTATAAATTTGAAATTTAAATTTAATTTTAAAAAATTAAATTTTTTATCATTCGAATTAACAAATATTAATAATAAAAATAAATAAATATTTTTATATTTAATATGTTAATGTAAAACAAATATAATATAAATACATAAATTATCATATTTATTTTAAAATAAGTTACTTTTTTTTTTTTTTAAATTTCTCATTCCCTTCCTTCTTGTCACCTTCCTTTTTCTATATCAATACTTTAGCAATTATCCTCTTTATATCTCATCTCCTTCCACGAAATTACCTTTTTTACTAAAAAGAATCCCATTTTCGTGGCCCCTATATAAACCCCAAAACATAGTTAAATTATTTCCCATGTTCATCAATCATTTCTTCTAGACTTGACACACTTTCATTTCTTTCCAAAGGGTACGTTTTTTTTTTTTAATTTCTTCTATGGATGTATCAGGCGTTCGCCAAATGAAAAGCAATAAGAAGCATTCAAGAAGAAGCAATTCGAAGAAAGATATTAAAGTGGTTTATATTTCGAGTCCCATGAAGGTTAAGACATGTGCCTCACGGTTTCGAGCTTTGGTGCAAGAACTCACCGGGAAAGACTCCGATGTCGCCGTCCGGTTCATGGACAACTGCGACAGCTCTGAAAGTTCTCCTACCGTTTCCGACGCAACAAGGGTTGTCGATGATCGTGTTGTTGGTCTGCCTTTGGCTAATTCAAACCATGAATCTGTGTTTGAGCCATTTGATGATGGACTTATGACGGAAGGTAGCTTCTTGGGGATGTTTACATCAAATTTGTTTAGTGATCCTTCTCAGCTTGATGCTATTGGAAGCTTTGGTTCAGTTTAATTAATTTAGAACTATGTAATTATATGTAATTAATAATTATATAATCATGGTTTTTTTTTTTTGGGTATTATATATAGGCTGTATTTCATATATATATATTAATTTATTTGAGAGTTTGATAAAACATGAAAATCGAAAACAAAATCCATTGTTTTCTTTATTTTATTTTATTTTTATAAAAGAGGTTGGAAATTATAAATGCTAAAATTTGAATGGATAATAAAGAAAATTGTATATCCTAGAATTTAAGTACCAAAATTTTAAAATATTTTATTTTTTAAAAATAATTATATGAATAAATTAATTTAAACTTTGAATTTATTATTTTATTTATTTTAATGAAATTACTATTTTAATGTTAGCTATGGTGAAATTATTATTTTATTTATTCTTTGGACTTTTTTTAGTGGATTAATTGAATAATAATAATAATAATAATAATAATAATAAATAAATGTCATCTCTCTTATATTAAACTATTATTTTAATATATTTAAAAACTTATTATGTTAATAGTATTTTTGCAAAAATATTAGGTGGTGAAAATTTTTTGTTTTAGAGTACTCTATGCTATTGCATTTTGCTCAAATTGTAAAGGTGAAATGGGTTTTGAGTAGAAATTGGAAACATGTTTTTATATTAAAAAATTTCTAAATCTTATCCTAGATATTTTCACAATATTGATTTAAAAATGTGCATGTAAAATTATTGAGAATTTTTCAATACTTTTAAAATAAATTAATTTATTGTATTTGAGTATAGAATCCAATGCTAAAGTTCCCAAAATTTCAATGGAAATCCGAGTAAGTCCAAATTAATCAAAGTTTAGAAGAGAAGTTTGTCAAGCCAACAAGATCCAAGAAGCCAATAAACTCAAGTGGGCTTCCAAAATAGATTGCCCATTGAAAGCTTAAAAGAAATTAAGCCCAAATGGCCTAATATTTTAAATAATTGTTTTTGTTTCATTTTACAAGTAATTTATGTTCCATTTAATTGTGATGACATAAAAAATAATAATCAAATTTATTATGATTATAATTAAAATAATTAATGTAATAGTAATTGAAAAAAAAATTATATTAATTTAATTTTATTAAAATTGATATTTAAATTTAACTGAAGATACAATAATTTTAATCATATTAAAAATAAGATAAGATCCAAATTATTACTTATTTTTATTTTTATTGGTGACATAATTCATGATGACTTTTTATTAAGGGAAAATTATTTTGTCCATATTATTAAAGTACAATTATAACTTACATTAAAAAAGGTACAATTATATTTTAATCTACATTTTTCTTGAAAATGATAGCCACATTCTTATGTTGAATTTCTATCAATGGTAGAATAAAGAGAAAAGTAGAAAAGAAGGAAGGAAAATTTAAGTGATAGATTTTCTCTTGCCATGCTTTTCATACTTTTTCAATTTTCTCCTTGCAGGAAATTTCTTTCCTTTTTCTTTAATAGTGCATAGATTTTAAGATAATTAATAAAAATTTTGTACTTAATTATAAAAAATTAATTATATATATTTAGAATTAAAGGTATTTATTTTTTAAATAAAAATTTAAAATTAATTTTTATGGGATGTTTCATTGATATTTGACAATATATAATATTTATATATTGATAATGTATTAAATATTTTAAATTTTATTTATCTTTGGATAATTTTAAAATATATTTTCTCACATTAATCACCTATAATTGAGATTTTTTTTTTCAATGCTCTTGAGGATTGAAGTGAACGATTTCGATTTGGTTTTTGAAGAAAAAAAATTTTGGTTAGTGTAAAAATCAATTTTTTATTTTTAATTTATTTATATATTTTTTTGAAATGAAATAATTATTGTTATTTAAAAATAAAAAATAATATAAAAATTAATAAAAAATATAATTTGACTTTGTTTGATAGTTTCAAAAGTTTACTTTATTAATCTAAAATCAAAGCAATTCCAAT
Source organism: Durio zibethinus (assembly GCF_047325235.1). Classification (NCBI taxonomy): domain Eukaryota; kingdom Viridiplantae; phylum Streptophyta; class Magnoliopsida; order Malvales; family Malvaceae; genus Durio; species Durio zibethinus. The sequence continues at coordinate 22,692,492 of NC_143180.1, forward strand.
AACAATATGCAATATAGGAATCGAATTTAAATCCTTTTTCTAATTATAAAGAGAATAAAAAAGTAAAAAAAAAAAAAAAAGGGTAAAAGGGAGCAAGAAACGGTTGGTGCGTGAGTTAGTCATAAGTTCATAACTCAGTTAAAGTCACCAAACTGAAAACAGCTTCAACACTCTCAGCAGCCAAAACCCAAACCCAAATTACCCAAAGGAAAAACACAAAGAAAATTAAAAAAAAAAAAAAAGGAAAAGGAAAATCCTTTTATTCTCTTTATAAAACCCTCATTTCTCTTTCTCTCTCTCTCTATGAAAAAACCCTATTTTTTTCCTTTAATTTATCAAAATATCAAATTGATGATCTCTTTTTAAGCCTTCATTTTCCTTTTAATGGATCTGCCATTCCTGCTCCTCTATTGACTTATCCTTCTTCTTCTCCAAAAGAGATCTTTTTTTGATAGATATTGCTGATCCCCTGTTTGGTTTCTGAGAAAGTTTTTTACTTTCTGGGAAAATAAAGAAGGGAACAAAATGAAGGTACCTTGTTGTTCGGTTTGCCAAACGCGGTACAACGAGGAAGAGAGAGTTCCTTTATTGCTTCAATGCGGCCATGCCTTTTGCAAAGAGTGTCTTTCTAGAATGTTCTCTGCTTCACCCGATAATTCCTTGCCGTGTCCCCGGTGCCGCCACGTGTCCCTTGTTGGTAACTCTGTTCAGGCTTTGAAGAAGAACTATGGGATTTTGGCTCTTCTTAACTCGAACCCCAATTCAGCTGGGTTCAACTCGAGGAACGATTTCGAATGTGATTACACGGATGAAGAAGAGGATGACGATGAAGAGAGGGAGGACGATGAGGAAAATGGAGATTTTTTCGATGACTTGGCCGGTGGTCGGATTAACCGCGGGTCCCATGCATCGAGTTCTTGTGGTGGTGCTGCCGGATGCGGACCGGTGATTGAACTGACGGCTCATCCGAACGTAAAGTTGGTTAGGAAGATAGAAGGGAAAGGGGAAGGAAAAGGGGGAAGAGCAGGGGTGGAAACATGGGCTGCGGTGATCAGTGGGGCCCACAGCGGGGGAGGAGGAAGGCGGTGTAAGCATAAGGTGGCGGTGAAGAAAGTAGGGGCAATGGAAGGGATGAATGGGGAATGGGTACAAGGTCAACTTGAGAGTTTGAGGCGTGCATCAATGTGGTGTAGGAATGTTTGTACTTTCCATGGTGTTGTTAGGTTGGAAGAAAATAATTTGGGGATTGTTATGGATAGGTGTCACGGGTCGATTCAATCTGCAATGTTGAACAATGAAGGGAGACTTACTTTGGAGCAAGTTCTAAGGTTTTGTTTTTATATTAAATTTTGGTTCTTCTTTTGTTTAATGATTGAAAGATATTTTGATCGGTGTTCCTTGTGTGAAATGTTGTTGTTTTTGTTGGATTTGGAAGATAGTGTTGTATCTTGTATGTCTTCTGTTTTTGCTAACAAAACATATAAGATTGATCGAGTGCTTGTAGGCCAGGGCGAAATGTTTTGTGTACCAAGACTATTTATTCTTGAGGCTGAATGAACCTTAAGCTTTGAGCCATCGCATGTTGGTATTCTTTATCTTATTCAGAGTGTTGATTTTTGTGGATTTGGGCGGATGGGAGCCAATCTTGATATTTCATGTGTATTTTCTCTTATTGTTGATGCATGGGAAGTTGTTGCAATATGTTGGGTTGTGTTATTCAGTCTAAAGTGCTTACTAGATGTAGTGAATTCTTGTTGTCTTTTTATGGAGTAGATTAAGATATTGTGATTCCAAGGGAAGTGATTAAATTTTTGTTCTTGCATTGAAGATTTATGTGCATTGAATAAAACTTTACACTTTATTGGGAATGATTGTAGGATGATCAATCTATTTACAGGAAGGCTAAGATAGAATGTTTGATATCTCAAATATTCACCTCTTCACCTCTTTTCCTTCACTCTAATGTATATGTGCATATACTCTGCAAACACTTGATGATTAAAACATTTTAACTCTAACCTCTTAAATGAAAATTAGTAGTCAATGTGCTTGTTGACTGATATATTTGGTACAAATATTCTATTCCTTATCTGCAAAAGCCTTGTAGCTGAGTGATATGTGCATCTTGAACTAGGGTAATCTATATGTTATTGAGTAGATATTATTTGAAATTAGTTGTGATGCTAAGTCGCTAATGCCTATGAGCCATTCATCATTGTTATAATGTGAGCTCGGATGGATTAATGTCATTTGGAGTTTTTGCAAGTTGGTTTAGATATGAATTGAGTTTGGATAGATTAATATCACTGGGGATTTATCAATATTGATAGGCCTCAAAAATGGCTTTATATATGTTTGGGATTTTGCTTTTTTATGTTAAGATTACTTTGTTGCCAATATTAGAATAGATGTATAAATAGCACTAATGCTATTGACAAGAATAAACCTTTGCATGCTAGTTTCCAATGAATGTAGTTATGATAGTAAACAAATGGAAGTATGTAGATTTCTTCAACTTTTAGTGTCTTGCCAAATGATACTTGCCTGTTTGAATGGAATATCATCTTTTATCAGATTATTGACCGTTTGTTTCTCTTGTTTCTTAAAATTTTTTGACAACTTTATGAAATGGACCACTTGACTTTACTAATCCTGCTCTCTTTCTCTCCCACTCTCTTTTCCTGTAACTGCAGCTATTTACATTGTGAATACCATTGCCATAAGAGTATGGGCTGGACCAAACCTGTCCTGTTCTAATTACTTTTAAAATTTTAACTTGTGCCTTGTTGTCACTGGTTTGAATGGTGACTCTGTTAATTGACAGGACATGCAAATAATGCAAGGAATTCTCATTTTGATTGAAGTTTGCCAAGAAACCCTAGACAATTTTTAGGAGGGAATTGTTTTCTTTCAAAAAAATTGTAGAATTAAGTTTATTACTTGGAGAGAGAAAGAAATTGTTAAAAATTGATTTGAATTTTACCAAGAAAGGCAATCGCAAAATAGTTCAAGAAGATAGTAAGCGGTATCATTAATATGATATGCTGAAGTTTGTGGATTGATTTGACATATGAGGTATACATTTTTATTGACCATAGCAAATGTTAGTGCAACATTACTATGCATGGGAAAGATATATGTGGCACTTTTTCTTTTTTCCTTTCCCACCCTTTTTAATATCGGTATGCATAAAATTTCTTAAATTTTGCTATTAGAGTTAATTTTTTATGTGTAAATTTTCATTTTTCCTGTTTTTGATTTAAAATTTCTTTCTCAGTGTTGAGGCTGTTTGCCATTTAATCCTAATAATCACATTAAAGTTTTTCTGTTATACCAAATCTATGCCCGTCTTTAACTTATTTAATCTTAGATAATGAGTTATTACTATGTGGCTGTAATTTTTGTCATGACTTGGTGAGTGTTTGCCAAATGCAGATATGGAGCAGACATTGCACGAGGGGTGGCAGAACTTCATGCAGCAGGTGTCGTTTGCATGAATATAAAACCATCTAATCTTCTTTTGGATGCAAGTGGTCATGCTGTTGTATCTGATTATGGACTTGCTGCAATTCTGAAGAAACCTGCTTGCCGAAAAGCTCGGACAGAATGTGATTCCTCCAAGATTCATTCATGCATGGATTGCACTATGCTCAGCCCACATTACACTGCCCCAGAGGCATGGGAGCCAGTAAAGAAGTCTTTGAATCTATTCTGGGATGATGCAATAGGCATATCTGCAGAATCAGATGCCTGGAGTTTTGGTTGTACATTGGTTGAAATGTGCACTGGTTCCATCCCGTATGTGGAACAACCCGTTTTTTGTTATGTTATTTTTCTTTTTCCTTTTTTTTTTCTCTGTGTTATGTGTTTCCACGTTTTGATTAATTTTATAGTTTCGTTGTAACCCAAGCTGAAATTCTTTATGCAGTTGGGCTGGTTTAAGTGCAGATGAAATCTATCGAGCTGTTGTTAAGGCTCGGAAATTGCCTCCACAATATGCAAGTGTAGTGGGTGTTGGATTACCTAGGGAATTGTGGAAGATGATTGGTGATTGCTTGCAGTTCAAACCATCAAAAAGACCAACATTTAATGCAATGTTAGCAGTATTCCTCCATCATTTGCAAGAGATACCACACAGCCCTCCTGCAAGTCCTGATAAGTAAGAATAAAATTTTGGTTGTTACCACTGCCTAACTTCCTAAGTTCTTGTTTGTGATACCTAGATAAAAGATAATACTGGCCTTAAAAACAGCTGATGCTCTTGGTATTGGTTCTGCATTTGCTTGTCCATATTAGGAGAGACAGGGTTACGGTAAAATTAGTGCATAGCATACAATAAATTTTATTGGTGAATGTGCAGCTGCTTTGCCAAATTTCCTGGATCAAATGCAGTGGAGCCACCAGCCTTGTCTGATTTGGAGGTTTTACCTGATAATCCTAACCATCTGCATCGACTTGTTTCTGAGGGAGATGTGAGTGGTGTGAGGTAAGTGCACTTCATTTAAGGCATGCTTAGCTCTCTTTTCGAAGAATGTTATATCTCTTATTGTATTTTTCATATGCCCTTTTCTTTGTTTGTGCAGAGATTTTCTTACAAAGGCTTCATCTGGAAATAGTGGCAGCTCAATTTCTTCACTTTTAGAAGCACAGAATGCTGATGGGCAAACTGCTCTCCATTTGGCTTGTAGACGTGGTAGTGCTGAACTTGTCAAGGCAATATTGGAGTACGAAGAGGCAAATGTGGATGTTTTGGATAAGGATGGGGATCCTCCTCTTGTTTTTGCTTTAGCAGCTGGGTCCACAGAATGTGTCCTTGCTCTCATTAGGAGAGGTGCTGATGTTCAATCCAGGTTGAGGGAAGGCTTTGGTCCTTCTGTTGCCCATGTTTGTGCCTATCATGGTCAACCTGACTGCATGCGGGTGGGTCTTATGTCAATCATATATATACAGTTATCTTTCTTGCTTCTTTCTTAGTGTTTGAGTTATCTGGTTTGTGTCTCTAAATGTCTCACAGGAGTTGCTATTGGCTGGAGCTGACCCTAATGCAGTGGATGATGAAGGTGAATCTGTGCTTCATAGAGCTGTGGCCAAGAAATATACAGACTGCGCCCTTGTCATATTGGAAAATGGAGGCTGTAGATCAATGGCTGTTTTGAATTCCAAAAATCTGACGTAAGTACTATGCTGCACTACACCTATGTGCTTAGTTGTTTTTTCTTTTTCTATTTCATTATCCATATGAATTGTAGAACACTAAGCTACAGATTCTTTGCTTGTTTTCCCTTCTTGAGAGATGAAAGTGGTCAATGAAGCACTTCTAAGTTTTAGCTCTTCCGTTCAATTGGTCTAGAATTCTGTAAACTGAATCAATGATTTAGCTTTATGAAAATAACCTGCTTGATTAACTTGAGGTTAAAAATAACCAGATTCCATTTACTTTGCTTATTTTTTAATGTATACTTGTTGCTGATTTCTTTTTTATCTCTTGTTTTCTTTTTTATAAGCACATCAAACTTATGGTATGTTACTGCTGAGTTATTCATCAATTTGGGTGTTGAATTTGTGAACACCTAAAAATATAAACTTCAACTTATCAATCATCACTGATACTTTTGATAGTTGACTCATGCAAGGATAGATAACTAGTCAACAATCTCTCTTCTCTATTATGTAGGAGAAAGATGCATGCATTACGATTAGGGATGTGTTCGATTATTGTGCCTTTGGTTCCTGTATATAAATCCAGTCATCTATTGATTGATGTGTTTATTACTAAACTAGTTTCATGATTAACATTACTTTATTGATATACTTAGATGGTGGTTTTGGATTTGGTTTAGGATACAGGGCTTGAGAAGATTGGTTACTGCATAACCCAGATGTAAATATTCATTTAAATTGATTCCTTGAAAAAGCAAAAGAGCCTTAGGAATTTTTTGATCATTTCATCTTCTGGATTAATAGTTAAATCTTAATTTATTACTATTTTGACTCTCTCTCTCTCTCTCTCTCTCTTTATCCTTTTTTGGGTAGCAAGCCTCAAGTAAAAAAATGGAAAATATTAAATAGACTAACTCATTTCAACCTTTCTAACCTCTTTGCTGTCTGGGCATATTACCACCTTTTCGTTAGAATGTATGACTTCGCAAAGTTCTTGGCATTTAATTTTTCATTCCATTTCCTACTGCTCAATGCTTCATGTCTTGACATTGTTATCAGACCATTGCATTTGTGTATGGCAACATGGAATGTGGCTGTTGTCAAAAGGTGGGTGGAAGTTGCATCCTTAGAAGAAATTGCTGATGCAATTGATATTCCCAGTCCTGTTGGTACTGCGTTATGCATGGCCGCTACACTAAAGAAAGATCACGAAATAGGTAATTCAGAACTCTTGTGTTGTCTTCTTAAAGTTAATGACAAGAATTTTAACCCTTGGAAGTTGTCTACACAATTCTTCATTTTTCAGCTGTTCTTTAGAAATCCTCAAGTTAAAGTTAGGCAATTTAATTTAAGCTTTGTTGTAACATCTTCCATGAATTACTAAGCAGGTTTAGGTATAATATTTACTTCCTTAAAAGTCTATAATGTAGCATTTCATATGGCCACTAAAGACTCAAATTTAGGATTTTTCTTTGCTATGAATTATGGGATTTTGTTGTTCAGGAATAGAATTGTAATTCTTGCATAAACTTACTATGTCGGCTATTCATTACTCTAGGATTTTCATGTGGTTTTCTTTTTTGACCCAAGTTTCTAGGAGTTTATGTGGATGTGCTTTGGCTGCTTGTTGCTTTTTTAATTGTTTACTAGCTGGTTTCCCGTTTGGAATCCTATTCCTAGTTGGTTACTGAATAGTACTGGATTCTTTATATATGCCTTTTTTATCTTATTTTCTTAAGGAATTTGATTTATAAATATCTTGTATAATTCAAGCGTGAATGCCAAGGAATATGTTATGAGATGATCTTCCTCTTCTCCTTTCTTGTTTTATTTTTCTCTCAACATCATTCTAGGATACCAGTTACAAAACTGCATCCTTAGTCTCTTTCATGGTCTTAGAGGGTTTTCTGTATATCTTTAAGTCTTTATACCTTGATCCTTGTTTCAGGCAAAGCACAACGACTAAACCCTACAGCCACCTTTGTTACCACCCTTCAATGCCTATTACCGTGCCTTGGTTTACTTCATTTTTACTTGGCAAGTTTTATTATTCAGTAGTGATAATTGGATTCATTCATAAAACTGCTTGTAGAGGGTAGGGAACTGGTGCGATTATTGCTTGCAGCTGGGGCAGATGTCACTGCCCAAGATGCTCAACATGGGAGAACAGCATTGCATACTGCTGCTATGGCTAATGATGTTGAATTGGTAAAAGTAAGCTACATAACTTCCATACTGTGAGGAGCACTTATTTGTTATTTTTTATCAGTAATTTGATTCCTTTTCATTCATCAATGCAAATGCCAACACATATTGAGCCAGCTTTGGGTTTATGCAAGTTCTAATTGCAAAATGGTGAACAGATAATTCTTGATGCTGGAGTGGATGCGAACATCAGAAATCAGAACAATGCAACACCCCTACATGTAGCTTTGGTCAGAGGGGCAACATCCTGTGTTGGGTTGCTTCTATCTGCTGGGGCGGATTGTAATTTACAGGTTTCTATCTCCCTTATCAAGAAATCTTTGCCGTGTGATAATTTGCGATTTTGTTGCAAGGGCATCCTTTTTTGCACTTCTTATCTGATGGTTATTACTAGACAATGTGTTTGAGAATGGAATGTTAACATATGAGATATTTTGGAAGCATGCCTTCTTGGAGTTTGTGGTGCAAATTGGAGGTTTTAGGGTTTATGGTTATAGAGGGTGGTTTAAGGTTCATAGTTGAGTTGGGGTTTGAATTGATTCAGTTTTAGGGAAAAATTGTTATGAACATGAAAATGAAGGTATAATTGGCAGTGATTGATTGGAAAACTTGTGCAATGTTTATGGTCTCGCTTATGAATATGATAAAGGGATTTAATTTGGATTTGTAAAAGAGAAGTTAAGAAAGTTTTTGCTGTGCTCTTAACATTTACCCCTTCTGAAATTACTCTAGAATAAAAGTTTTTGAAGTTTGAGGAATTTGGGAAAGTGAAAATTGTTGTAGGATAGGTCACAATCTTGTTTTAAAATTTGTGAACTGATACTGTACTTTTGGTTAATTAAAGTTATGTGAAGAAGATTTGTAATTTGAGACCAGAGGCTCATAACTTGAAAGAAATTTTTGCTTAGATGAAAATGATTTCTTTGTTTATTGAAGAATCTTTGATTCAGTGTTGGCTCTGAAAGAAGATAACTTTGATCTACCCAAGTTATAGATATTGAAAAAGTGAAAAAATCTGTAATATGTTACAAGGTTCAAATAGTTTGCCACTGTATAGTTCTTGAGTTTATGAAGAATTTCAAACCACAACAAGCAAGAAATTTGGTAGTTTTGGTTTGATCAGTTGAAAAGTCTTTAAGTCAAGCTGTTCTGTTCATTCCTGATACAAGGAGTCAGCACAGTTCTATATGTACTTTTTTTGGGTACAAGATCTATATGTATTTTATGTTGTTCATTGATATGCTTGACATAGATACATATACTTTTTTAGTTTTCCCTTATATTTAGAAGGTTGTAGCCACATGCTGGTTTGTTTTCAAGTGATTGATACGTCTCCAGCACTCCTACATTAAGAAAATTAAGAGTTGGTGTAACATAGCGTGAAAGTAAGGAGCAATGATGCATCTAATATTTATGTATTTAATGCAGTGATTTGAAAAAAATAGAATAAAATGATGCATTGGATTGACTTAATAAATCTATCTAGTGGTCAATCAATCCAGATTGCTCTTCAAATATGATGGTTTATGTTAAAATAAAATAAGATTAAATAAAACTGCAATTACAGTTGTTTAAGATTGAGATAAAGGAGATATGTGACAGGAAAGGCATAACTTTCCAATATATGTCTAACAAGGGGATGTTAGGAAAATTAAGAATTGGAGCAACATAGCATAAGCTATTCTTTTCTTCTTGTGCTTCAGTTATTCATAGTGTCTTTGCTCATCACCAGGGAGATGAAGGTAATAATGCTTTCCATATAGCAGCAGAATATGCAAAAATGATACGTGAAAATCTTCAATGGCTCATTGTAATGCTGGGAAATCCTGATGCTGCTGTTGAAGTTAGAAATCACAGGTCAATTCTGGTTAATTGCTATCAACTCTTTTCTTTTGTTCATAAATGTATTCATGTCTTTTCTTTGGTTTGATTTGTTTTTTGGCAACACATTTTACACTGTAGAGTCTATATGTTGGATCCTTGTGTTACTAACATGGTGTCAATACGTATGATGACAGTGGTAAGACATTACGAGACTTTCTGGAGACACTTCCCCGTGATTGGATTTCTGAAGATCTAATGGAGGCACTAATGAATAGGGGCGTTCATCTGTCTCCTACAATGTAAGAAGTTTTACATCATTTTGCATTCATTCACATAATTTGTTTATTCTGTAATCATTTTCTGATGATTCTGGAGTTCTTGATCTTATTCAGATTTGAAGTGGGTGATTGGGTGAAGTTTCGAAGAAGAATCACTACACCTACATATGGGTGGCAAGGTGCAATACATAAAAGTGTTGGCTTTGTGCAAAGTGTGGTGGATAGAGACAATCTTGTAGTGTCATTTTGTTCTGGAGAGGCTCGTGTATTGGTAAATGAAGTTGTAAAAGTGATTCCTCTGGATAGAGGGCAGCATGTTAAGCTTAGAGCAGATGTCAAAGAGCCAAGGTTTGGATCAGTCTAGTTTCTAATTTATAGTTTGCAGTTTATTTGGTCTTTAAGTGTCCTATGACTGGGATATGAGGTGCACTAGCCCTATGCTTTTCCATTTATTTCCTGGAATCGGAACTTTGCAAAACTCTAAAAAAAATAGTGTTTTCTTTGAAGGTGCATGATGCTATTGCCATGGTGTTTGAAAACCATAGTCAAAATAATTTAGAAATTGCATGCTTAATCTTAGGATATTTTGAGTATTTTGGTTCAAGTAGGATGATAATATTTTTTGTGATCTTTTTAATCATCATATAACTAAAAATTGTTATATTTGTATTATATATGTGGAGATTGATGAAGATATTCCCCTGGGTAAAAAAGGTAATTAATGTCAGGATACAATCGATCTTCTGCTATGTAGAAGTTAGTATTGTACTTGGATGGGTACCCCCTTGCCTCAAATTTACTATTTTTTTTACCTATCAAAAAGAAAAAAAGAAAATGGTTTACTTAGTCTTTTTAATGTTTATGTGAGAGACTGGAAGCCATTATGGCTTTTCCTGTGATTCATGCTCTTTATCCTACAATTGATCTGATTCTATACATTAGATGCCGTGGAATAGACTTTTAATCTACTCTTGAAGTTGTACTTCTGCCTTTTGCATGCTTGCAATCCTTTAACTAAATTGACTGGCTTGATTATTGATACCTAGTTTGAATTAATAAATAGGTTTGTTCTATTCAGGTTTGGTTGGCGTGGTCAATCACGTGACAGTATTGGAACTGTCTTATGTGTTGATGATGATGGGATTTTGCGTGTTGGCTTTCCTGGAGCTTCTAGAGGATGGAAAGCTGATCCTGCAGAGATGGAAAGAGTTGAAGATTTCAAGGTTGGGGATTGGGTTCGTATTCGTCCAACTCTTACAACAGCAAAGCATGGATTAGGATCTGTGACACCAGGGAGCATTGGTATAGTGTACTGTATTAGACCAGATAGTAGTCTATTGTTGGACTTGAGCTATCTTCCAAATCCTTGGCATTGTGAACCGGAAGAGGTTGAACCTGTTACTCCATTCAGGGTATATAAGAGACTTCAAACTTTCTTTACCAAGGGTGTTGATAGAGCTTTTCTACTTACTTTACTCTTTTCTCTTTAATTGAAACTTGTTCTTCATACAAAGAAAAAGTAATATATTGTTTAATTTTATAGATTGGTGACCGGGTGTGTGTGAAGCGAACTGTTGCAGAACCACGATGTGCTTGGGGTGGTGAGACCCATCATAGTGTTGGAAGAATTAGCGAGATAGATACCGATGGGCTTCTTATGATTGAAATACCAAATCGACCAATCCCATGGCAGGCTGATCCCTCTGACATGGAAAAGGTTGAGGATTTTGAGGTAATTACCTGTCCTTTTCTTAATGTAGTAATTGGACTATCCGTCAAGGTTTTTCTTTTTGGGGCAGACACACGAGGATTTTAATGAATCTTGTTCTGTATATTTCCATGGAGAGCAGGTTGGGAATTGGGTCAGAGTAAAATCTTCAGTATCCTCCCCAAAATATGGATGGGAGGATGTTACACGCAACAGCATTGGTGTGATTCATAGCTTAGAGGATGATGGTGATATGGGTATTGCTTTCTGCTTCAGAAGCAAGCCTTTTTGTTGCTCTGTCACTGATATGGAGAAAGTGCCTCCTTTTGAAGTGGGACAAGAGGTTCATGTGATGCCATCTGTTAGTCAGCCACGACTTGGATGGTCGAATGAAACTCTAGCGACTGTTGGAAAAATTGTTAGAATTGACATGGATGGAGCCTTGAATGTAAGCATGCTGCTCATGTTTGGGCACAACTTTCTATTCTTTCCATATATTTTGTTTTTACTTTCGCATTTTATCTGGATTGCTCTTCTGGGGAAATGTTGGAGCATTATATCTTTTGATACAACATTTTCATTTTGTCACTGTTGGGAAGGAATGCATCAGTTAATATTATATGTTGACTATTCTATTAATTGGCTTGTTCATTCATTGAATTGCTGTAATGGAGTGGTTTTCTTTGTGCTCTGCAGGTGAGGGTTGCTGGCAGGCATAGTTTGTGGAAAGTTTCCCCTGGAGATGCAGAAAGGCTTTCAGGATTTGAAGTTGGTGATTGGGTCCGTTCAAAGCCAAGCCTTGGCACTAGACCAAGTTATGACTGGAATACTATTGGGAAAGAAAGTTTAGCAGTAGTGCATAGTGTTCAGGATACTGGATATTTAGAATTGGCTTGCTGCTTCCGGAAAGGGAGGTGGATTACCCATTTCTCAGATGTAGTAAAGGTTCCAAGCTTTAAAGTAGGGCAACATGTTCGGTTTCGAGCTGGATTAGTTGAGCCAAGGTGGGGCTGGAGAGGGACTCAATCTGATTCACGGGGCATTATTACTAGTGTTCATGCTGATGGGGAAGTGAGAGTTGCTTTCTTTGGTTTGCCGGGGATGTGGAGAGGAGATCCTGCAGATCTTGAAATAGAGCAGATGTTTGAAGTGGGAGAGTGGGTGAAACTGAGAGAAAATGCTAGTAATTGGAAATCTATCGGACCTGGTAGTGTTGGTGTCATACAAGGAATAGCTTATGAAGGAGATGTATGGGATGGAAGCACCTTTGTTGCATTTTGCGGAGAGCAGGAAAGATGGGTGGGACCTACTTCCCATCTTGATAGAGTGGATAGACTCATCGTAGGGCAGAAGGTGAGAGTGAAGCTGTCAGTGAAGCAGCCAAGATTTGGCTGGTCAGGTCATAGCCATTCAAGTGTTGGAACAATAGCAGCAATTGATGCTGATGGAAAGTTGAGAATATACACTCCTGTTGGCTCCAAAACTTGGGTGCTAGACCCTTCAGAAGTGGTGCTGGTTGAGGAACAGGAACTTTCCATCGGGGACTGGGTTAGGGTTAGGTCATCAGTTTCAATCCCAACTCACCACTGGGGAGAGGTAACTCATTCAAGCATCGGGGTAGTGCATAGAATGGAAAATGGAGACTTATGGGTGGTGTTCTGCTTTATGGAACGGCTATGGCTTTGTAAGGCTTACGAGATGGAAAAGGTTAGGCCATTTAAAGTTGGGGACAAGGTGAGGATACGAGATGGGCTTGTGACACCTAGGTGGGGTTGGGGAATGGAGACTCATGCCAGCAAAGGGCAAGTGGTTGGGGTTGATGCAAATGGAAAACTAAGGATCAAGTTTCAGTGGAGGGAAGGGAGACCGTGGATAGGAGATCCTGCTGATATTGTTCTTGATGACAGCTTTGGCATAACCAGCACCTCATGAATCATTACATTGTATTGTATTTTGAGTTAATTCCTGAAGCTTGGAGACTCGGGGTTTTAGCCTGTCCAGCTCGATTAGAGAAGCAGGGGAGGTTCGTTTCCACTGCATTGTGTAAACATACTTGCTCGAAAATCTATCCTGACTGCGGTGGGCGATTCAATCTCAGGATTATTTATTGTTAATAAGTACAGAGATGGAGATAGAGCATGAGAAGAAACTGGCTTGTCTCACTGGAATCAATTAGACGAAATACAGGAGCAGCCAAGGGAAAAAAAAAGTAGCCATTGGCCTTGTATCTCACAGATGATGCTGGTTGTTTGTTTATAAGCTGCTGAGGTATATATATATATATATATATATAGATGGATATGATCATTTATATGTTATTTTGTTTAAATTGAAGCTTATAATCTTTCAGAGTTGTTTTGAGTCATTTTTAGCTCTCAAAATCTGTTTTGTGAGTTTCTCATCACTGGACAAATAGCCGATGAACAAAATTAAGTTGATCTTTGAATTATTAACTGGATTGAATCAGCTCTAGTTTTTTTAAAATGGCATGCTTCAGTCGATTTTTTCAGTTATATAATCAAAAGATGGTTAATGATATATTAAAAACAATAGATGGTGATCGATTGATCACGAGTTAAACAATAGAGGCCAGCAACATAAGACCCGTAAACAAACTCGATTAATTAAGAAATAGCAACACTATGTAACACAAACACCAATGTCTTCTACTTTAAAAAAAAAATAAAAAAACCCCATGACACATGATTTGCTAGTGAGTGTGATTGCCAACATTTGTTTTATACACACTCATCAAGTTAATTTTGATTGGGGAAGTCCTCCCCTGGGCTCACTCTTGTTCAAGCCACTTGCAAAAGCCATCCTCTAAGGCTTCTTTCATCCATGCATGCCTACAACTTTGAACTGCTTCTGGTATGGTTAGCCAACTTCTTGTACGGGTGCTTTGCTCTGGCCACGAATCTAATTCCTCCTTTACCAACAAAGCAAACGTTGCAGCTTTACATAAACCTTCCGGGCTGAATTCATCTTGATGTGTTTTGCTCTTAAAATTATAATATCCTATGCAGTCCTGAATCCACAACCCTTACATTAAACAATTAGTAAATAATTAACGAAAAATATACGATGTCGAACAAGAAAATAGCATGTCATATCAAAAACTTATTGCTGACAAATATCGCCATTACTATGTGCTTAGTTCATGAATTAGGTATAGAAGAAACTTCAGTTGAATGTGCCAAAGATTTCTTGACTATTGTAATAGTAGAATAAAAGAAATACCATCACTTTATCAAAAAATTAACAAAAGAACTATAGAATTTGACTCAACTGGATAAAACATGGCTATAAGTTCAATGATGAGGAAAAAAAAAGTGTTGCAGCATTATCATGTTGGCTAGTTGATTAATGTGTCAAAAATTAATTGTTCTCTGGCACTATAAAGTACAAACTTGCAATTTCCAGAGTCATTCACTTTAACATTTTTAAAACAAAAATATTTATTTTAGCTATTGTGATAATGAACAGTTTGTACTTAGAATCCTAATTTCTTCTGCATTCTTTGTTCTTGGAGTCTAGGATTTGAATATAAGCATATCCTATTCATCTAAAAAAAGTGAAATATATAAGCATCCAAAAACCAAGAACACAATATATAAAAAAATATAATACTGTATTACCTATCTTTCTATAACCTTTTGATTTCCTCATCTAAGGTCAAAAGGTTTCTTTCACCAAGGGAATACTTTGAGGTAAATATTCCCAACAATGTCATTGATATAGTTAACCTTCCTAAATTGCACATTTTGCTAGATTGCCACCATGCCAAGCTAAGAATTTGCACTAATCTTACCCCAAAAAGTTGATGATGATAATATTGACAAAAGTAATGCAAAGGTAAAAACTAATTTTATGAATGATACGTAGGGATCTATGCTAAAAACTTCAAAATATCAAGAAATGAACTAATACTAGAAAATATGTTATAGTTTTAGCAAACTCAAAAGTGGAAAAGGAAAAGCATAAATAAAATTGAGGAACAAAATTTTCACCATTAACTCCCCTCGGACTCCAGCTTCTTCAATCGCTTCCCTCACTGCAGCCTCCTCGACAGTTTCATCATTCTCCCAACCTCCCTAAAATCAGAAAGCAAAATATCCATAAGAAAATGATAGATTCTAGAAATCCTCTTTTGTTCACGATATAGAGACCAAGAAAACACAGAAACCAAACAGCTAATATTGACTCCATTTAGCCCAACTATTTTCTCTATGCAGTAATCATGTTTCTTCAATGGCAAGAATACTACAGGTTAGCTCAAATATGACATTAACTACCAAATTTAAAGCGAATTTATAGCAAAATTTTAGCAAAATTTAATTATGGATTAGTTTCTGAAGGTAAAATACGTTGAAGGGTGTTGACAGCAGAACAGATAGCAACAGTTTAGCAATGGTAGGGAAGTAAAGCCACAAAAAGTAAGTACTACAGTATATGCCCAATCGAAACACAACTTTGTACCTTTGGAAACAAAAGACCCGGTCCGCTAGTTGAGTTAATCATCAATACCTCAACAATCTTTTCAGAATTTTCATGATCTGCCTCATCTAAACATTTATACCTAAATGGAATACACCTGTCAAAGAAGAAGAATGGATTTAGGACATGAAGCTTAGTGGCGAACAAGATTTTCAAAAAATTTCAAAACTGACACCAAGTGTTTCCATAATCTATCATATGACATTCAGAATGAAACAATTTAATCTTAGTCCAAAAGAGCAAGCACGAAATGTCACATAGTTCCAATCCAATAAAAATGCACAAAACCCACCAAATAAATCCCAAGTTATCAACTAAATAAAACCCAAAACCGAACACATCGAATTGCAATCTTCTTTTAAGAATGTAATAAATTATTTCAACATTAAAATATGCCACTATAAAAATTGAGTAGAAACTACTCATAGACACCAAAAGAAAAATATATACATTTTCCATGTTCATGCCATAAGCCATTCAAACTATTCCTATAAACAAAAGCCAACAAATACCCATTTTCCTTCATCCAAAAAATGTAAAAAAAAAAAAAAAATCAAACTTTAAATGCACATTTCATTATACCAAGAACAAAACAAACCCCAATGTGGTAAACCATTCAAACCTTCAAAAGACAAGACGAACAATTAAAAAAAAAAAATTGTTATCTTCATGTCTAAAATGTACTTAATAAACACCATTCATAATTCTCATATACCAACATATACACCAAAAATAAAACATAGCCATTTGCCAACTCCATCCCAAGAATGCTATAAATCATTTCAAAACTTAAAATGCACCATTCATAAACACCCAAATAAAACATTCCCATTTTCCATCTTCACCCCAAGATTCCAAAAAGATCATTTTTTCTAAACTTAAATGTATCATTCATAAATTCCTTAAACAAAATAAATAAATAAATAATCTATTTTTTATCTTCATCCCAATAATAAAGCAAAACAATCCATCCATATGAAATAATATCAATCAAAATTCTCAAAAGCCAACATGCAAACGTATTTTTGATATCTACATTACACACATTACATATACAAATAATCAAAACAAAAACATACCCAGCGACAAGACGACAACCGGCCTCGTACCTTTGTTGAAGCCGACCTGTACGAGCCACCAAATCCGACATAATATCTCAAAATTTTTTCCTTTTATTTTTTCTTCAATTTTCAAATTCTCCAAATTTCAACAAAAGCTATCATCTTTCTTATTCAGACGACTCATTGGGTTGGTGTGTTTTAGGTTTACAAAAATGCTCACGCTTGTACCGGATTGTGGTTCATCCATTGTAGCTGGCACTGGATTTGAAGGTGATGATCAATGCTAAGAAACAACATCAAATAGTTGTGATTTCCTTTTTTTTTTTTTTAATTTCAATTTTATTTTCAAAGAAAAAAATTTTCAGTTTCAAGAAGGAGAAAAAAAGAAGGGAAGAGAGAGGGGAACGACAAAAGCCATCAGAGAAAAAAACGGAGCGTAAAATGAAGCGGTAAGAACGGATCGAATGGTGGGTGGTCAAAGTCACGTGAGCTGGTCAATTTGAGGGTCCAATATTTTGGTATTAACTCTTTTTTTCTTTTTTTAATTTGAGGAAATAGTTGTAGTTTTTTATGATTTTTTTAATTTAATACAAAAACTCCTTAATTAAATTTATTATTTTGTTGTAAAAAAAAAAAACTCATATTCTTTTATTATAATCAATTGAAATATTAATTGATATTTATCCTTAATTAAGTTTTTATTTATTTAAATAAAAAATCATATAAATTAATCATTTTTATTATAAGATCTAACCCATCTCTTTAATATATTATTTTTATTTAATTTAATTCAAATCGAATTATTATTTTTAACACTTAATTTTAAAAAAAAATTTAACTCAATTACTCGATTTGATATATACCATATTTCAATCTTAAACTTTTTAATTTGCTTTTTTTTTTTCACCTAGCCGTGAGTTTTTTTTTTAATTTTTTATTTATAGATTAAGATTATCATATGAAAATAAAATAGTTAAAAGTAGTAAATTTTTAAATATTAGTGTTTTAAATTAAAAAAAAAAAACTCATCTCTTTCGGGTTGATTAGACGAAATTCATTGCATATATATAAAAGAAATCACATATATTCTTTTTTTATTTTACTTTTTATTAATGCCCATATGAAAATTTATTTTGCGTCCTTTACATCACAAGTCAAAATTCAATAAAAACAAATTTTTAATTACCTTACATTCAAGAAATCAATATTGTAAGTCGCCATTCTCTTTTTTTTTTTTTTTTAATTTCCTTATTTTGAATTATGATAATGATATCTTAGTTTTCAATTTTAAGAGAGTTGTTTGAACAAGTTAGCAATGCTAATATATATTTCTTGAAAGCAACAAAGATTATCATTTTGAAGAATATTGGCTGCATAATTTCATAAATCTTCTAAGGTTATATTTGGATGAACGGTGAGATTAGTTGTAGTGAAATTGAAAATAGTAATAAAATTTACTGTAAATATGATTAAAAAAAAATTACTGTAATTGCGATTGAAAAAAAATTTATATCGACTTAATCAACTAGAGTTAGCATTTAGATTCAACTAAAAGTGAGATAAACTTAGTTGCAGCTACAACAAATTTTATTACTATTTTTAATCTCATCGTAATTAATTTTATTTTCCATTCAAATGGAGCTTAAATTAAATTTTACAAACACCTTTGGCTCTTCCTAACTTTTCATGTATTTCTGTGCTTTGCAATTCTTATTAGAGTTAGACTACACTTTTCTTGCTTTTTGTCTAAATAATATTATCAAACTAGTAATTCAAATTAACCACTCCTAATTAGCTAATTAGCATTTTATTGTTCAATTATCAAAATAATATAACTTGATGAAATTAACCACAATTTGTTGAAATTAAGATTCTTTTCATAAGTTAAGCTCCATATAGTCAACCATAACAAGAACACAAGTGACAATGCATTTCATAAATTATAGACAGACACCTAGGTCTGGATAAATTGATATCTAAATGGCTTAATTAATATAAAAAATTATAGGCTAAGTTGCGTTAAATTTGTTTCATAGATGAATACAAAATCATATATAGCTACCCTTTCAAGATTCCCTGAAAATCATATGCCACTTGTTTGGCATTGTTTGAAAATAAATCTTTGTTTTAAGTTGGTTTAGTCTCCAAAAGAAGTGAAAAAAAAGTAATAACTGTAGTGTGCATATTTCATGGTTCACTGAAACAGGGAAATCATGCAATTCTTCAATATATCTGTTAAGTAACCACATGAGATGTTCTCTGGATATCAAATCTAGCTTTAGAACTAGAGATGGTGGAAAACAGCCTTCAAGCTCTATTTTACAGGTTTGTGATCCTATTGCAGACATGAAAGAAAAATTTTCACCACTTTCAAATTTTCAATTTTAGTACTAAGAATTTGTGGTTTCACAAGGAACAGACAATAGCAAAAACGAGACACTCCAAAGAAACCATGACTTCTTCACCAATTGTAAGAGGTCTCGAGGACGGTGAAGAGAATTGGTGTCTAATACAGCCCAACTGTGATTGAATTGTATAAAGGTTTCAAATTGAAATGCCATATCTTTATTGCAACACGGGATTTCTTGACTCAGAGTCCAGTTTTGAGAACTATTTTTAGTGGAAATCTAGGTCTAAAGTTCAAAAACTGCCATTTAAAAAATTAAACTTGGAGTATTGAGCCCAAATTGAGAAATTATTTCATCAACTTTTGCGAGCATTTTCGTCTATAAACCTTCTGTA
This sequence comes from Durio zibethinus, assembly GCF_047325235.1. NCBI lineage: Eukaryota > Viridiplantae > Streptophyta > Magnoliopsida > Malvales > Malvaceae > Durio > Durio zibethinus. The sequence continues at coordinate 22,711,967 of NC_143180.1, forward strand.
AGAGTTTGACTGAATGAAATAGATGAACAACTAACTACTTTGAATTTACCTGAGTATGGAAAGGTAAACAAGAAGTAATTGCATAACTCATGCGAGACCTTTATATTGACATGCAACTAGAACAGCAGTGGCTTGGTAAGGTCCTTGATGTCAACTAATAACTAAGTGGATGGCTGCTTTTCAAAAATTATAAGGTTTCCAGGCGGGACTAAAAGGACCAAACAACCACTGGTAGAAGAAAATGTGCTTCTAAAATAGTTGTGGAACCTATGAAGGATGAACAAGGAAACATCAATCCTTTTGGAGCTGCAAAGGGTGCTAGCAGCAGCTCTAATTGTACAGCGGTTCCTCGTTTCAATTGCCATGATAGTGGTTGTGCTTCTTATTCCTGTACTCATCTTCAAGTGCACTATCTAGAGGCTGAAAAAGAAGAAGATAACTTTTGGGAACCCACTAATGATGAATAACATGAAACTGAGGCTTACCCCAGTGGCGGATTGAAATGGTGAAGAAGGGTGTCCATGGACACTCCAAAGATTGGAAAACAAGATAACTTGAAGGATAATTTTCCCTTAAACGCCCCCAAAAGGACACCCTTTTCATCTATCTCACGCTTCAATTTTATATTAAGAGATTTGTGAATCTATTATAATATATAATTAGAGATTTGAATTCAAATTTATGAAGTATTTTTTTGACAAAATTACGAGACTTTTGAATCAAAATAAATAATATATTATAAATTAAATGCGAGTTTTCATAAATAATAGCTATTACATTATGAGAGTTATCTTTAAAATCTTCTAAGAATTAAATACGTATATGCTATATCGTATAAGTCATCTCTAAAATTTTGTTAGAATTAAGTACTACACGGTAGAAGCCACCTTTAAAATCTTAATGTTTATTGTGTTCTTGTGATCTGTATATTTTTAAATCTTACGAGAATTAAGTGCTATATAGTGAGAGTCACTTTTAAAATCTTAACGTCTAATATAATCTTATAATTTGTATGTATTTTATGTTGAGCTTGCTCTATATTTAATATTATTTGATGAATTTATATACTTTGTATTAAATTTTAATAAATGAAATTTGTGACGTCTTAATTTTATATTAAAAGATCTATAAATTTGTTATAATAAATAAATATATTATAATATATTATTAAAAATTTAAATTTAAATTTATAAAATAATTTTTATGAAATAAAATCATAAATTTTCATTTCAAAATGAATATTGCCCACGGGTTTCCACAGTCCATAAAATTAATAAATTTGTGAGCAATTTTTTATTTACACTATAAAAGGATACTTTGCAAAAAATTTCTCGATCCGTCAATGAACAATTTTTTATTCATTTATAATGGATCTGCCGTCGGGCTTACCCGTTCAAGTTGAAAGGCTTGTTGTGTGGCTAGTTCTACTAGCTACAAGGTATCTGATGTTATTACTGACAATGGTAGTGTTGATGACATATTCCCTAAAGAGGCAATAGAAAAGTTGAGTCTTAAAGCAAACACCCCATCTTTCTAAAATTCGAAGACCCGAAAAGATGAAAGAAATTTCTGTCACCAAAGATATCTTGGATTCAAGAACATAACAGTAGTCCTATGCTTGTAGATGTTTGAAGCAGTTTAACAATGGTGATGTAAAGGAATCTAACAAATTACCTAATAAAATTCACACCCCTTGATATTAATTCCAAGGAGTGGTTCCAGTCAATCAAAATTTTTTTTTTAATTTTAATTTGGACATCAATAATTCTGTAAAGTTCTAGCAATTCAAACCAGGAAAACAATTCTGATAATTTTTTTTATTGAGAGAACAGAAAAACTGCGGAAGGTAAGTAGAACTAAGAAATTTATAAGCTTTGCTGTCTGGTTCCTACTGCGGCCGTCGACCCACCAACTTCGTTGCCGCCATCATCGACGTTTTTTCGAAACTGAACTGCCACCGTTCAACCATCAATCGGCGGGCTTTCTTCTAGAAAAACGTCTCACTTGGATACATATAGATATGGGCCCATCGTTCGGTTGGGCTGAGTATTATGATTATGATTCCTACTCAAAGAGTCAACCATAATTCCAAAAGTTAAAATTGGTGTTAATTAATCTATAGAATATTAAAATTTTATTGAGGTGTACAATTTAAAAAATTTTGGAAATTTAAAAATAAAAAATATTTAATTTTCTTTGGTACATATTTTTTAGTCATTAACAGTTGAGATTTATTATATGAAATTTAAATAATTTGAAGTAGTAACTTTTTTTAAGTGAGATCAAAAATAATTTTTATCTTGTTCATCTGTGGTTGCATATTAAGTCATTATTTTTGATAACTATATAATATCTACTTAATATGAAATAAGGTAAAATGTTTAAAAATAGGTGCCAAGATTAATTTGTTAATTATCTTTTTAGCTTATGAATTACTTTTAGTTTTTAAATTTTATATTATTTATTTTGGTTCATAAAATAAAGAAATGTGTTTGTGCATTCAAGCAGTCAAGTCTAGCCACTCCAACAATTATATAATATATATTTTAGATAAATATATAATATTATAACATAAATATTAAAAAATATGTTTAATTATCTATGTTTTAAACTTTAGTAAAAAGAAAAATAAAAAATTAAACAAAAATATCATGTTTTATTTTATGAAAAAAAAAAAAAAAACATGGATTGTGCCATCTAGTAACTAGACTTAATATTTTTGTCTAAATATTATATTTTGATTTAATTTTTAGTATTTTGATTTAATTTTTTATTATTTTTGCCTAAAGGAATACCTTAGGAGTTAAATGCTAGTTGATTTTATCTATTCTAAAATCGTTATATAACTTATAGGAAAACTCACTCGAATAAATTAATGTGAAAATCGAATAAAATTCATTATTGAAATTATTTTTTTATTAAAGTTTAAAACATGAATAACTTAACATAATCTAATATTTACACTATAAGATTATATATTTGTCCATCTTTTATATAATATAAATTGATATTTAATATAATATAATATAATATAATAAGAAATTATCGGGCCGGGCTCAAACCTTAAGTTTGGAGCCAAGGCTTGGGACTCGTTTCTTAAGATGGTCTTATATTTTTCTCCATCTGTTTGTTGGGTTTCTTAAATTTGGAGTCCTAAAATGACATGCAATATGCAGCAATTTCCTATTAGAGATATGCTCCTAATTAGTGGAGTTAAATTTGCAAGGAATCGACTTGGACAGTTGGACATCTAAGTTAATTAGTTTTTCATATATCTTTGATACAAGCAAGCATATAAGTTGGTAATTTCTGACTCTAAATCCAAACCACAATTTATAAAATCCTCCAAATCATCGACGAAACCTAGAAAATATCATTCCCAAAATATTGACATGAGTTCCTATTACTACCTAAAGATTAGCCAAGAAATAGGTAATGATTTAGAAGAACATCCTTCTTGCATTCCGTACGTTCTTTTCAACATAGAGTTAGAGTTTCATTATGTTTTATCTCATAATTTATAAACAACCATAGAAACATTCTGTCAATTGGAAATGTATTCTCGTCACATGATTTTATTTGAAGACTATGGTTCAAATAATTTCCTTTCTTATTTGCCAACACGGGGCATCTAAAGAATTCCTTCAGTCTGTCAATATTTCGAATATTTTGACACTTGCATGGGAGATTGATAGAGACCTATTAATCTTGGACGTTAAGGAAAGAAGTTGGTGGCGGAATTCGTAATTTTTCAGGCAGCCAATGATGAGGTTGATCTGTGATTAATGAATCATTGACTACATTGAACTTCAAGCCTACTAGTAAATCTTCCATTTAAGTTTTGAAAAGTTGAAAGTTGGTGATGATGAAGATGATTGTCATTTACACATAAAAAAGAGGAGAAGACTTGAGGATTTGAGTTCCAAGAAACAATGTACTATTTGTTTGGAGAAGTTCTTGGTCGGAGACGAAGTTGCCTTGATGCCTTGGAAAAATGTTTTCCATGATGATTGCATAAATAAATGATTGGTGATGAGTCACTTGTTCCCATTATGCGGGTACCAAATGCCAAGCTGATTCGATATTGGTCTCTTCCAGGCTATGGAAATAATTTCTTTTAGTATCTGCTGATTTCTATCTTGTTTTGGTTGATTGATTTAAATAAATTTTGTTGTGATTATTATTGGTTTGAGTTATGTTGATTTGTTGGCCGAGGTACAACAATTTTTGCTTATTGGAATTGAAAGTATGATTCAATTGTTGCAGCAGTTTGGCCATCTCATCCTTGGTAGTCAGTACGTAATTAGTATGCTTCTGTTATGCAATCGATATAGTGGTGGCAATTTGGTGTGTCATTTTACTTCGGATTGAATTATTAGGGTCAAAGAAATTTTGGATGGTTGCGGGTTTTGGTTAATCGGATAGATATTCGAATTATTTGAGTTCAAGGCAATTTTAAATTTAAATTGTTGTATTTTAAAATCAAATCAATTTTATTTTTAGATAATAATTTTGAATTAATCTTTAAAGTTATTCGAGTTTGAATTATTTAATATTCATATTAATTCGAGTTTGAGTTAAGCATATTTAGATTGTTAATTTTTTTGATTAAATTGGAGTAGGTCAAGTTTGAATTTGGATGAATTTAAGGTTACGTATTATTATAATTATTATTATCGTAAGATGAAAATCCTAACATTCTTTAGAATATTATTAGAATTTTGTTTATTGATTGCTATCCAAATTGAATTAAATAAATATAGAAAGAAGTTTGATTGAGAAACAAAAGAAGCAGAAGTACTCAAAGACGAGAAATAAAATGGATTCTATAAACAATTAACTAAAGCATAGTAATTACTTCCATTAATTCTTCTCTACAACAAATGTAGAAATGTGAAACCAATTTGATTTTGATTCTAAATAAATTAATATATTTACCTTCATTTTTTATTCACAGCTTATAGCCAAAGGTAAATTGTGTAACAAATTAAGCTTTTCGACCAATATAATAATGGCATCATATTTTCTTTTTTTCTCATCCTTGTATTGCTTCAACATACACTAGTGTCATGGTCCTAAGGAGAAGCCATGAATCTCACATCGGTTATATACTAGAGTTAGTTATGTGATATAAGGGTTTACACTACTTTTTCTTTATGAAGTGTCTTTTATAAGATAAAATCGTAAAGTTATGAGAGATCAAAATGAATAATATCTCACGAAGTTATGAATCATAACAATTAGATTGATTTAGGATACTGAATGAGTTCATGCCCGAATTTTGAAACTGCACAAGTTTGGAAGTCAAGTCTCGGCCCATGACATTAATCTTTGCCTTACTAATTGGTATCCTTTCAAACTACTTCTTTAGCTACTGCCCCATCCATTGAAACATAAACCCTTTTGAAATGGAAAGCTATCTTGACAACATAACCACAGCTCTGCTTTCTTCTTGGATTAATTGAAGCTCATTAATTTAATGGGGAAATCAACTTTCAATTGATGGATTCATACAATACATGTATATATATAAATATAAATATAAATATAAATATATATATGTGAGAGTTTATATTTGATATATTGTTAATGTATAAATTTTATATACTGTTATTGAATTAAATGATATCAATTTATTCTTTTTAGAAAAAAATTAAGTTTTTATGTATTTGTCTTAAAGGCTAATAAAAATTTATGTTTAATTATTGATCGGATGACATCATCTAATTCACTATTTGTGTATAGAATCTAATAGTGTATGAAATATAAAATCTTTTTTCATTATATTTTATCTAAGCATAACCTTCAAATCTTTAAATTATGTTTTACATTCTCAATCAATTAAATATACTCTCTCTCTCTCTCTCTCTCTCTCTCCTCCTCCTCCTCCTCCTCCTCCTCTAGTATTACAATCTATAGATATCTAAATTATGAATATATGTGTATAATCTACACAAATATTGCAACTTAATACCTCCGTATAACTTCATAGTAAATGACTATAATTTCTTTAAACAAATAAAAACATGTCTGACATATTAAAATAAAATAGATATTTCAATATTCAATAAATAAAAGCAATTAAAAGTTTAAACAATAATATTATTGTTAATAGATAATTTATATGAGATAATAGTAACGATGATTAATTAATGAAAATATATTTCTTTGAAAATAATTTTATGAACTTTTTAATTTATTTACTAATTTAAATACATTACTGTATATCTTTATGTTGCAATTTTAATTGAATTTCTATATGGGAATTATATATATATATATATTAATAAATAACCATTTATATTAAAATTAGCACATAGGTTCCCTAGCATATGCCTGTAGTGTATGTATTCCTTTGCTTCGGGTTAAAATTAGCAACTAAATTTTATTTTATAAAAAATTTAAAACTTTGTATTTGTAGCAATATATATGCATATTTAATTTACTTATTGTATAACGCTTCCAATCTCACATTGAAAGAATGGTAGATAATGAATGATATATATATATATATCTAAACTCAAACTTAATAAGTACTTTTTGTAAGATAAAATCGTGAGACTTTCAGATTAAAGTGGACAACACCTCGCAAATTGGATACAGGTTTCTATAATATTGTTAAGAGATATTGGCATTATAATACTTCTCTATTAATCAAATATATTGGCATTATAATACTTCTATATTAATCAAATATAGTAAAAAGCCGAAATTTTTTTTAGCCAAAACCTTCCACAAAACCCTAATAAGCCTCCAACTTACCTATTTTCTTATTTACCAACAAATTCCACATTCTAGAAATAAAAACAACGAAACCTAGAAAAATTTTCAACAATATTGTCATGGCTGCCAATTACTACCTTAAGATTAGCCAAGAAATAGATGATCATCAAGAAGAATTTTGTTCTTGCATTCCATATGATCTTTTTAACATAGAATTAGAGTTTCATTACGTTTCACCTCTTGATTTTGAAATAACCTTAGAAATATTTTATCAATCGGTCATATATCCTCATCACATGATTTTATTTGAAAAGTATGTTACAAACACCGTACTTTCCATGTTTGATAGCATGGATGCATCTTCAGAATTCCTTCAGTCTGTCATTATTTCAGATATTTTGTCTTTTGCATGGGATGTTGACAGAGATCCTACTAATGTTGGACGTAAAATAAAGTTGGTCGTGGAATTAGTAATAGTTCAAGCAACCTATGATGAGGTTGATCTGGTGATTGATGAGTTATTGACTACATTGAATTTCAAGCCTGCTAGTAAGTTTTCTATTCAAGATTTGAAAAGGATAAATCTATTCAAGCTTTGAAAAGGATGAAATTTGGTGATGATGAAGATCGTCTTTTACCCTCGAGGAGAAGACTCAAGGATTTGAGTTCCAAGAGACAATGTACTATCCGTTTGGAGACGAAGTTGTCTCGATGCTGGACTTGTTTTTCATGATGATTGCATTGTTAGGTGGTTGGAGACGAGTTACTTGTGCCCATTATATTGATACCAAATGCCAAACTGATACGACATTGATCTATTCCAAGCGGTAGAAATAACTTCTTTTATTATTATGTTGTTGAATGTTCATGAGAGAAAAGGTAAATTTTGGAAGAGCTATGGGAAAAAGCTAAGATTGAACTCTGCAATTTGCTAACGTAGTGGATATTATTCGAATTGTATCCTATGATTTTTCTTTTTACGTTGGAGGATTTTTCATGGAAATTCGGTGTTCTTTATTTTCATATTGACACGTGCAATATCTGTTGATTTATATATATATTTGGTTTAATTGATTGATTTGAATAAATTTTATTATGATTATTCGTGGTTTGAATTGTAGTATCTATAATTCCCAAGATTGTTAATGTGATTTAGTTTCGTGTAGATTTAATATCCGAGGTCCAACAATTTTTGCTCATTAGGAGATATTAAATCTTAATTTCATACATGATGATCAAATCAAAGAGAATCAGAAAACTTTGTTAGCTCCATTAAACAAAGGAAGGACAAATTGGGAAAATTTTAACTTTTTTTAATGCTATTTTAAAGATTAATATTAAAGTGACCTTATTTTATATGTCATGATGTGCAACACAAAGTCTAAACCAGATCAAACTTATTTTTATATAAGAATTTATGTTACATATAATTTCAATAAAACCACCCCTTGATTTTTTTGAGTGAAACATTAATTTTAACAACTATAATTATCCTTCTATTGCTTCTATGATTTCTCAAAATTTTCCCTATTTTATTATAATTTTTATCACAGTTAATTACTTTATTAATTAAATAGTTTAATTATTTTTTTATTAATCCCTATAAAGACATTACATGGCACTTATAAAATCATTTCAATAGAATATATGTTTTACAAACTTCACCAATGAATCAAAATTTATCACGTTCTTTACAATGATTTAAAAAAAAAAAGTGATGTTATGTCATGATTATTGAATTATACATTATTAGTGTATTAAATATAATTTTAATACACTATTAAAATTAATTTCAGTTTCATGGGAGATTAATTTCAGTAAATCAAAACAAATTAAATCAACCATAATAATTTCAGTAAGTATTAGACATTAGGCATCAATATGGGTAATCCGGAAGTTAAAATTCATTCAATTTTGACAGTAAAATATTTTGGATTCAAATTATCAGGGCTTTTTTTTTTTTTTGCATTTGAAATTATTAAAATTTAAAATTTAATATTTAAATTAAAAATTTAACATTTTACAGCTTTTTATTACAATGGCTCTTTATTGATGTTAATTTTATAAGATAAAACACATCTTAATTTTAAAATGATCTGGTAAACGTGTGTCAATAGGTATCAATTAAAAATTATTTAATTATTATTTTAAGAAATTGTTTTTTACTTTTAATGTACTACTTTTACCAAATTAAAAAACAATTTTTTCAAGCTACTAGATAAATTTGAAAATAAAAAGAAGTCGCCATCAATATTTTTTTCGTTAGATATGATTAATTACTTATTAAAACTTACATTTTTAATAAAAATTTTAAAATTAATTAAAACTTTATCAAAAAGATAATTTTGAATATGTGAAAACGATTTATATTTTGAAGTTAGTTACGCATAGAAAAAAATTAGTACTCCCACAGCACTCGTGTAAAATAGTAACAATTAATTAGGTATTATTCTTTAATTATAATTAAAATTATCTTAATTTTGATATTTAGATTAATTTTCTTAATTTTTTTATTGTAAAAAACATATTTTTATTTTTTTTTATCTTGGTTGGAAAAAAAATAAATAAAAACTTTATTTATTGAAAAAATCTCACTTTTAAAGGGACGAATTGATCTTTTCACTTAGGAGATCAATCCTTTTAGATAAGGGATTGATCTTTTCACTTGAAAATCCAAGGGAAACATTCTGTTAATCAAAATATCACTTTGGTATCGATCTTTTTTCTGTGGGGATCCATACATTCAGTTGAATTTTCAAGAAGAGTATTTCTATTAATCAAAAATCTATCCTCTAGTAAAAACAAAAAGGGATTGGGATTGATCCCTTTTTCTCATTTTTAAAAAATTTGATGTTTTTTATCAAGGAAAAATGATTTATTTTTTGTAAAAATATTTTAATAAAAATTATTCATTTATGAATATGAATTTTTGAAAAAAAAAAAAGAGTCAAACAATACTTATTAATTTTTCAAAAGTATAATTCAAAATAATTTAAGGGGAAATTACTAAATAATATAACTTGAAATTCTTTAATTTAGTTTAATATTTTGTTATATCAAAATTTGAATCAATCTAAAGCTAACAATCTCTTCCTTATTGATATGATAAAATTAAGATAAATTTACTTTGAAAAACTCCCCTAAATCATTTAAGGATTTTGAAGAAAAATTTTAAAAATCTTCTTTTAAATCAAACATTATTTCTAACTTTAAAATTATTAGTTTTCAAGCCCATGCTTCGTTGTGAGAGTAAAATAAAGTTATACACTTATAATTTAACTATAAAAATAAAATAAAATTGTGTATTAATAATTTAAACATTATACAATGTATAAAAGAAAAAAAGTTGTGTAACTATTTATATTTTGAAAATTTATATTAGTTGAAGTCAATAAAAATGAGATATTAAACTTATTCATTGAAGACTTATTTGTTTGTCATCATCATTTGATCACAAAAGAATAAGTAATCCTATTTGTAACTCAACACTAAATATAGAGAAATATACCTAATAACTCAAGAAAAAAAAAAGTTTAAAATATCAATTATTGTAAAAAGACTCTTGGATAGACAAAAGCAAGGATTTCATAAAACTTAAACCAGTGAATTAGGCTTTTGCTATTCTTACAAATTTATTATGCCTAAAATTGTTATGACTCAATTTAATTCAAACTTAAATCATTGGTTAAATTCTATTTAAGTCATTAAGTTTTAAGTATAATTCCACTCATGTCTATTTGTTTGAAAAATGGATACTTCACCCCAAAATTTTCAATTAATAGGAAATTAAGATCCTTCCGTCAATTATTTCTTAATTATTCCATTAAAAATTTCATTAAAAGATTATTTTATCCCTAAAAAAATCAATATCTCCAAATACTCACATAAAATAATGATTTATAATAATAATATTCTATTTTTTCTTAAAATATATAAAATATATTAATAATATATAAAAATTTTTAGGTGCAATATATAAAAACAAAATTTACAATTATAAATAAGCTAATATGTAAATATGTATACTAAAATGAATATGTTGAATATGTAACAATTTTCGACATAGAACAAATTTTAAAAAAATGAACATATAACATATAATAAAAAAAATGTTTGGTAAAAAAGAAATAAAGGTTTGGGTAGAATTTTTAAATGCAACATATAAAAGCAAAACTTACAATTATAAATATGTTAATATGTAAATATATGTATAACAAAATGAATATATTAAGAATGTAAAAACTTTAACCAATCTTTCCTATTTTTTTTTCAACTGAATACTTTTTTCTTATTTTATGTTACATGTTCATTTTTTAAAAATTTGTTTCATGTTGAAAAATTGTTACATGTTCAATATACTCATTTATTATACATATTTACATATTAACTTATTTATAATTTTGAATTTTGTTTTTATATATTGCACCTAAAAATATTTTTTATATATTATTAATATATTTTATATATTTTAAGAAAAATAAAAAATTATTATTGCAAATAATTACTTTATGTGAATATTTACGGATATTGATTTTTCAAGGGTAAAATGATATTTTAATGAGACATTTAATAGAATAGTTAAGAGATAATTGATGAAAAGTCTTCAATGTCTTATTAATTAAATAGTTTGGGACGGAATGTTCATTTTTTAAATTAATGGACATGAGAAAATTATACTTAAAACTTAAAGACCTAAATGAAATTTATCTTATATCATTTTCCAAAGGACACAATTCAATGCTAGCCTAGAAACCTGCAAAGCAAAACAAATACAAAAAATGAAATACTATAAAGTTGAATAAAAAAGTAACATTTAAAAGCCTCGTAAAACCTCGAAATGTATAAAGTTAATCTAACTTCTAATAAATTATGCAAACTCAAATGAAATTAACATCCGACCACATCATTTATCAAAAAACTTCACTTTTAATGAATTTGGTTTAAATCTTCTTTAAATGAAAAATCGAAAACACAATTCATCACTAATTGCAAAAAGAAAAATAATTCCAACATCTCTTTATTAATTGGAAAAAACAATAAAATAGCTAATATAAAAGTAAAAAGCATCGGCATAGAAGGACCAAAGTTAATTAAAAAATCGTCAATCCTCAACTTAATTCTTTTTCACGAGGATTCTACAACTAGATTGATGCCAAACTCTAAACTCAACTCCAAAGCCAAAAAAACATTCAAGCCATGAAAGAAATTGAACGAACCAATAATTCTCATTAAAAGGAAATATGTAACCTTATGTTCAACATTCAAAGCCCAGTTTGAAAATGAAACAAATCACATTAACACAATTGTCACTCAAATAAGTCCAAACAAAAGCAACATATGAAATGTTGTTTCAACATTGCCATCCTTAGTTTCAAGAGAGAAATATTCTCCTCTTTCAATGGCAGGTTCTCAAAATTTTCATTAGAATTAAGCTTGCAATATAGAGGACTTGGATCTTGAGCTCAAGCTTGGGGTTCTACCAATGGTCAAGTAATGGATGGATCAAAGTATTGCAGGAGAATGATCTCAGATGTAGTTATTGCTTGCTCTTAAATAACTCAATAGAACTTTGATTTGGTTTCCCTTTTATGTCACCTCGCTGGAAAACAGACCAAGGCTTATAATTGTTGAGATAATGAAAAATTATTTTCCAATAATCTTTTTTATATAAAAATCTTCATAATCAAAGATAAAATCTTTAGTTGTCTTTTCAGAATTACTAAAATAAGCAATGACTAATAGCATAATATACCAATTTTCTACAATAAAATCACCATATCTAATCTTATCTGTTAACCAACTCTTTCAAGCTAAAGAATAAAAGTCTTTTAACTTGTTTCATTTAAGCCCATCATAGTTTATTATATTACCTATTAATAGTTTCTCAGGAGTAGCAATGACAAAAGTTATTAAAATAGCCCTTAGATGCAATGACAATTGTGCTTTGAATCAAATAGACTTGATAATTTAAAATACAATATAGTGATATGATTTGAAAATATATAAATAAAATATATGAAAATAATATGATTTAAAATTTTAGAAAAGCTATAAATAAATATAATAAAATTAAAAAATTATATTTTATATTTTCGTGTTGATACGAATTGTGACATGCGATTTTCAAGTAAAACATAATATGAATATAATATTTTACATGACATTGTGACACAAATTGCCAAATCTAGAATTAAATGATCCTGCATCATGTACATGATGTACAGGTGAAAAACAGTTTTTCGCTAAAAGGATAATGAAAATTAACTAATATAATTCCCCTTTTTACACTCTGTACAACTATTGTTAACTATAAGTTAAGACATGAATTATGTAGACAAAGGAATCCCAAGGAGAGATTGAAATTTGAACGTCCACAGGCGGCTTAAATAAGATGCAAAGGGTTGATCTAGACAGTGTTGTCACTATGCCACGGGAGTAAATTTAAAAAATAATATGACATAAATGTTTCATTATGAAATGAAATTTTATTAAAGTACATGAATGTAATGAAAAATTAACATACATGCATGCATATATATATATATATATATTTCAAAATCGATGAACAATGCAAAACAAAGTGTAAAAAACAATTTTAAAACTCACATGCAAGAAAAATAGGAAAAACAAAGAAACATCTAAAGAAAAATAATGGCCAGCTCAATGTCTACAAAAGAAAATGGAAGAAGATGCTTGTTTAGGATTCCAAAGCATCTATATATATTCTTTAAGTTGATTAGCATATTTTTGCTGAACACAATAGTGAAAGAAAAAAAAATCAAAAGAGAAATAATACCTGAACTTGGTCATAGAGGAATTGGATGTTCCCAATAGCTTCTGTTAAGATAGAGACTGTATTTATCTGGCATTCACTCCATACAGAAATTTAGAAATGTAATGATGGCTCTATTAATATTTTAATTTTTTTAAGTCTAAATCTCTCTCATCTAAATCACTCTTAGTAGCTGTTTGGATCTCACTGCATTTTTAATATAGTTTAATTAAATTTACCATACTTTTAGTTGAATCCAAACGTTAATTTTAATTAGATCAATTTAACATAAATTTCTCATTAAATAATTTTTTAATCGCAATTATATTAACTTTTTTTTTTTAAATCGCAGTTACAATAAATTTTGTTACTGTTTTCAATCTCTATCGCTTATCCAAAGAAGTCTTAGTAGATAGTGACGATGAGGTAACATGCAAGGAATGAAATGTACCTTGCCAAAAGATACCACCAAGTTCTGAAGACCTGCAACTCTATCTCTTACTTTTTCTTTTATAACCTGTATTTAAAAAGTAAAGTCCAAGCTAGTCAGAAAGTGAAAAAGAGAAATGGAAACTACAACTTGAAGAATTGCTAGTGGAATATTGGTATCATTTTCAATGTTGGACATGTGGATTGTGACGTTGAGGACCGATGTTTCTGTATGGGATTCCTTTGTCTCAGAAAAGCAACCAGCCTTCTTTTTTCTTGTAATTGATCCACTAAGCAAACTGAGTTTAAGGTAAATCCTCCAAATAACTTTAACAATCCTTGAAATAAACAAAAGAAAAAATCAATCAAACATTTTAAATACTTCATGACCAACTAAACCATCAGAAACAATTCAACAACCAAAATATCTAAAAAAAACAAAATCAGAAGTCAACTTTAAACCTGTATTAAACAGCATGTAAAGGACTAAAAATAAAAATACATCAAATCAAGCTAGGGTTAAGTCCATATGCGCAACCTCTCTGCTTCTGTGTCCACGGTGCACCTTTCATCTAGCTCTAAACCTCTTCCTTTAACCCTATAGAAACAAGAAAGATAAAGAAACCGATATAGATTACTTGATTGAAATCCAAACAAATAAAAAAAGCAAAGAAGATAATAGAAAAAAGCTGGCTACTGTGTACATTGAGAAGATATGACACATGTAATAGCAAAACATTCATGTGCCTCTAAACAGCAGGCAGAAAAAGGCAAATAAATCAAGGTAATCACCTTGAGATTTGGTACACAAACAATCTGAATGATTGAGATAATAAATGCAATACCCTGATTAAAATGGCAAAGAAAGAAGTTTAGATATCGTCAGTAGTGTTGATAAACAAAGCAATAAAATATACTATCACTACAAATAAAAGAAGAAAGCAAGATAAAAACTTTGAAAAAATATCAAAGATACGAAAGAATATTTGGTTACAGCTAGGACAGATAATGTTACCAGCAGCACATTGACAGGAAGATTTGCTTACTTGCAGTTTTGACGAATTTGGGCTTATCTAAATTTTATAAAAAAGATCCACAGTATCAGATTCCTGCGCTCTTTTCTACTAAACCAAGCTTTTCAAAGATGAACAGTCACCAATCTCATCGGGGATTTGTCCAGACAAACGATTTCCTCTGAGGTCATTGATCCAACAAAACCTTTGTCAATCTAAATTCAACTCCGTCCCAATTTCATGCACAACACCAAATAAGTTTTGGCTCCATTTGCTTCAACAATTCTTTTAAAAGAAAAAATTAGGACAATTCAAGAGAATACACTTACTCTTTATAACCAACATATTATTTCCATGTAAACTTCCTACTAAAAATATTTCTAACAAAAAGAGAGAAACATGGGAAGAACAAAATAGACATAGATCGAATTTCAAAGAGAAGGCAGAGAAACAAGAACAATACACAGAAGGAGGTCCTTGAGGTTTCCAATTGCTTATTTGTTGTATGTCTATATATTCTGCAATTTGCAATTTTTATAATCAGTATTAGAACTGAATAAAATCGGGTAAATCATGTTTAAAAGAAAAAAAAATGAAAATAAGTTTTGCTGATGGTATCAACATCATAACCTGCAAAGTTTGCAACTCTATGGATAGAATTTATCACATCCATGAAATCCTTTTTCTTTTTTTTTTAAGTTTAACAACAATCAGCTTCTCCCATGGTCTTCTAACCATCCCCCAACAATATCATCCAACTCTTTCGCAATATTGTTCATCCACTTTTCATAGCCACCCAAATCTAGCCATCGGAGAAAAGGAACTGCATCCCCCATCACAAATATAAGGCACTCTGAAAGAACGGACATGCAAGAAGTGAGAAGCATTTTCAAAGGGTGAACCTTCCCCCTTCCCCTAGTAGTTGTTTTGAGAATCTACGATTTATTCATTATTTTTTTAAAAAAAATTCTTACCATACCCCCAAAATGAATGGCCATGGAACGAAAGTCCAACAAAGATCTGGAGATAAAAATAATAATAATAATAATAGATAAAAAAATTCAATCTCACCACTAAAGTAATTAATCTCACCTCCAACAATTTTTGCTTATTAGGAGATATTAAATCTTAATTTCACACAAGATGATCACATCATAGAGGATTAGAAAACTTTGTTAGCTCCATTAAAGGGTTTGTTCATGGAGACTGATCTCTCTTTTTTTTTTTGTTTGATTCATTCAGAAAGTTTGTTTCTGATGATCAAGAAGCAGAACACCAAAAACCAGAAAGAAACAATTCAAACAATGCAATTGGAAGTTATAGTAAAAATAACACTATAATTAACAGCCTAAAATCAAACTAAAACATAGAAAAACCATAGTAGTAAAAATAACACTATAATTAACAGCCTAAAATCAAACTAGAACATAGAAAAACCTATCTTCTTGTTTTTGCAATTGGCAGCCACAATCACTCGTATGGACGTATATGTGGGCTGGACTATGCCTTTGAGTTCGATACTGGCCAAATTAATTATTTTATTTTATTGAACTATTTTTTTTGTCAAGTCTGATTTGGTCTGTTCTAATTTTAGTTTTGCAATTTGTTGGGAATAATGACTCAAATCCCATAAGAGATTTGTTTGGGATTTGTTAGAGATTTGTTTGAGATTTATCGGATATTGCTTGATGGACAAGAAGACTTGCAAAAGAAGAATGCTAAGAGAAAAATGATTCTTAATAGGTAAGTTTGACTTGCAAGAGAAAAATTCTAAAAGGAAAGGGATTGTTAGTAGGTAAGTTTGACTTACAGGAGAAGAATTCTAAGAGGAGAGGGATGCTTAATGAGCAAGTTTGTATGGTTATAAATAGGTGAAGTCTCTACAGAGTTAGGTATAAGAAAAAGATGTACGAGAGTTGTAGGGTTTTGTGGGATAGACACCCCATAAGAGTATTGAGGCTCTACATCTAATCGGTGTGTATGTTTATGTTTAGTTATGTTGAAAGGATGCATAAGGGTTTGAGTTTGTATTTGTTTGGGTTGAGAATACTTCATAGGACTAGAGGAGATTGAGAGTGTCTTATGAGATTGATTGTTGAGTGAGGTTGATGATTTGATGTATGTTTGTAATTCTCTACAACTAGTGGATCTTGTTTCTCATTCGTAGATATAGGTTAGTTGGACCGAATCACGTTAAATTATTGTCTCTTGTGTGTTTGATTTATTATTTGATTTCGCTTCCGTTGGTATGATTGGATTGGAAGCTTTTAGCCCAATACAATTTTGATCTTTTATATCAATTTTAATTAATTTAGTTCTTCCTGTTATGACAAAATTCAATTTAAAAGCTATTACCGTAATAGCCATCATAAACTGTTGCAGTTAAATTTGAGGTAGGTCTTAAACTTTTATTTTGAATTCCCTTTAATCCTTAACCTCTCAATTGTTCTATTTAAATTTCTAACCCTTCTAAACTACTTTAATTTTGTATCCTTCAGTCAAATGTTCTAATTAAAAACTAATGGAATTGCCATGTAGGATGACACGTAATTGCACAATCAAATCCTATCAAGTATTTATATTTCTCTATTGAATTAGTCATATATACATATATATGTATATTTATATATACCATGAATTTCATTTTGTATTAAAAATTATTATCATAACGGTTTTGGAGACTGCTACACTAAAATTTTAAAATTTTCAAAAATAAGGAGAGTCACCACTATTTTTTTTAACTGTGTAATTGGGCACTTAAATTTTTTTTTAATAAAATAATAAAATAAGTTTAAAGTTTATTCAAAAATATTTTAGTTTATGAAAAACAAAATTAAGTTTGAGAGTCGATTACGTATAAAAAAATATTAGCACCCCTACGACACCTATTTTAAAATGTTACCAATTGATCATATATTATCTTTTAAATTAATAAAAATTGTCTTATTTCCAAGATTTAAAATAATCCTTTCAAATTTTATTTTCTTGCCAAAATCCTTTTTTCTCTTGTTTTTAATCTTTTATTTAGGAATAAAATGAAAATTTTTAGTATTGAAACATTCTCTAATTCTCTAATATTTAGGTAGAATTTTAAAAAATATTTCTTTACTTGGGTTTTCTACACTAATTCTTCAAAAATTTCACATAATTTTCTTTATAAAGAATAATTATTGAGAAGCCTTCTAATATCTAAACCTAGCCCTAAAAATTATTTTTATTTAGGAATATTAGGTTTTTTTTTTATTTTAAACCAGTTTTCCAAAAAAATCACCATTCGTCAATTTTTGAAAACATAAAATGCGAGTAAATATCATATAGAGTAAATACAACACAAATATAAATGAAATATAGATAATTAATAAATTTTATTTAACGTATACTTAAATTTTATTTTAATTCATTTTCATTTAATTTAAGAATAAAAATTTTTATTTAAGAATAAAATAAAAATTTTTAGTATTGAAAAATTTTATAGTTCTCCAATATCTAATTAAAATTTTAAAGAATATTTCTTTATTTAAAATTCTTACAGTATTCCTTAAAATCCAGCTTAATATTTTTTTATGAAAAGTAATTATTGAAAAACTTTTCAATATCTAAGTAGGGTACTAATAATTATTTTTGCATAAGTATATTAACCATTATTTAAGAAGAACTAATTTTAAAAATTATCAATGATTAATTCACATTTTTTATTGCAGGATATAATGCAACATGTTATAAATAAAGGATGCCAATACAAACAATTAATCAAATTGACCTATGCATTTAATCCTATTTTTTTACCATTATCTTTTTGAAAGAAAATCAAGGGTGAAATAAATTTTATTACTTTTTATTTATTTTGATGAAGGAAAATTTCCTTTAATTCTCCAATAAGCGGAATTTAAGAAAATCTATCCTTCAAAACATGATTTGGATTCCCTATCATATTTAGTATGGTTTCCAAAATCATTATTTAAAAAAAAAAACAATTTTATTTTCTTCTTTTTTTTAATACTTATTATTATTATTATTATTATTATTATTATTATTTCAGCCCCTTTAATCATGCAATAACTAAGAGCCTAAAAAAAAATAAAGACAAACTTAAGTGTCTTAAACAAGAATCCTATCGTCCCTATCTCTATTATGGCAAAGTATTTATTTCTTTCTGTCTATGGTGACTTCTCTATCCAAAGGCAGGAAACCACACTGGAAAGACAATCTACCCCAAAATGACATCACTAACTCATGCATTGGAAAGCTTTACTGCAGTCTCTCTGCTCCTTGTACCTCCCAGGCTTTCACAAGAATACTATTATTATTTCTTTGAAAAAAAACAAGGATTACCTTTCAATCACGGTGAATACTAGAGAACATGATCAACCGGCCGTGACACTCAAACAACAAGAAAAAGACACAATCAATCTCCCATGAAGATTGTTTTTCCTTTCAAACCTCAAATGCCTTCTCTGTTTGATAATTTTAAATCCTTTGGATCCCTAAAGGTAGATAGCCAACCCTTTCACCCATAAACATCAAGCATTAGTAAAAAAAAAAAAAAAAATTAAAACTTGCTGATCGACCAAAAAAGGCAGGAACCGAAGACAGCTTGAGCTTTTAAAATTTTTTTCATTTACTGTAACTATAGGGAATTCAAAATTAAGCTCCCATTTTTTAGGTGAAGACAAATGTATCAAGAAGGAGGTTTTTTTTTTGGTAGAAAACCAAAGCTGAAGCTCGATGTTAAAAACTAACCGAAACCAACCAATTTTTCTTTTTTTTTTTTAAATAATTTATAAACTCCCCCTTATTCATGTCTGTATATGGCTTTCAGGGAAAAAGAAAAGTTTCTTTTTATCATAGACTAAGGAATCATTAATCGAAAGAGGGAGCTTTAAATCTCAATGAGCAGAGGATGAAAACAAGATCGAACTGATTTTTGAACTTTTAAAATTTTTTATTTTTTTTTAAATCTCCGTCTTTTACGTAAAAATAAAAGTATAGAAAGAAAAGAACCATGGCTTTTCTTCAATCGAAACAAGAGATAAGATCTCATCTATATCTCAACCTTTTTATAAAAAATGTATTATAAAGAAAAAAGTCATGGCTTTCAAAACATAATGTAATGAGAAATAGCATACCTTAAACCAACTTTCAAGCCCCTTTTGTTCATTTCATAAGTTCCCTTATAAAGGTAATAACTTTTAAAGGAAGGTCTTTATTTTTCGTCATTTTAAACATATAATCTTAAAAGCTCAGTCTGTGTATTTGGGAGGGTTTGATAGACTATACAGTTTCTTCTTTTAGCCATACATAGTTTGTTTTATCTTTAATGCCATCGATTTACAAACCCCAGGTTTAACAAAAAAGAGCCACTTTAAACTCACTTACTTATATGGCAAACATGTGAACTACCTAATGCAAGCAAACTAAACAAGAATGATGAAAGAAAAACTATCTTTTTCCAATGATTCTCCAAAGGTTGGGACCTTTTTCTTTTTTCAGCCAAGCTTTCTCCTTTTTTCTGTTCTCAGCTCCTTAAGACTATCGGTTTCCTCTCTTTTTCTTTAAAAAACCTCCTTATTTTTTGTTTATGCTTCTGTGGTTTCCTTTCTAATTTTTTTTTCAAACTTTTTATTTCTTTTTTGCTTATGGCTTCCTCAAAGGCTTTTTCCTTTCGTTTTTTTTTTTACTTTTTTTAAGCTTTTTGGCTTCTTCAATTTATAGTAGTTAAAAACCCGAACATCCTTACGTTTTTTTGTTTTATTCCTCCTAGCTCCACTACCTATTCAGACCACTACCTTTTGGTTTTTTTTTTTAAGACCATTTAGTTTTGTTTTTATTTCACCGTAGATAGCTGTTTGCATATTAAACCACTGACTATTAGTGCTTTTGTAGCTAAATGTCACTTTTGTCATGCATATCCATGCATTCACGTGAATAAGAAATGGGCTTTCTTCTTTTTAAATTTTTTTTTTGCTTTGATTTCGGTTTGGGTTTAAAAAAAAACCTTCGGCCTTTTTTTTTTTTTTTGTGACAAGCAAAATTCTTTTTGCTTCCTTTCATTTTTTAAAAATCCTTTTACCCTTTCTGTTTTTTATCATGTGCCCACTTTTCTTTTTATCCCACGTAAAGTCCCACGCAAAAGGCTTTAATAAAGTTAAATAGGCCTTTTTTTCTTTGTTTATTATAAGCCTTTCTCATCTAGTTTTATTGGCTTCCTTTTTGGTTTTAGGCGCTCACCTTTGGTTTTGTTTTTTAGGCCATTTTTAGGATCGATATGGGCTCATGTTTAGGTCATTTTTAAAGTTATGTTTGGGCTAAGTTTGGGTCCATCTAAATGGGCCACATAATGGGTTAAAAAATAATGGCCCTAGCCAATATTGGGCCCCCTGAGTTTTATTGACCAAAAACTAAATTAAATTAGGTCTTTTGACGCAAAAATAAGCTTGAATCAAATAAGAAATGAGAAACTCAATTGGTCAAAATTGATATGCCTGAAAAATCATATCTAAACGTTATCATATGTTTCGGATAAAATTATGTATCTATAACTATTCTAAGTGAAATTCGAATCCGTTTCATTTGAATATTGATCCATCTTGTTTTGACATGGTGTACTCACTATTAATTCTTAAAAGATATTGAGTGTCTCCTATCTATTGTAGTGAGCGTTACATACTAGAGGTTGGTTTCGAGTAAAATAGAATAGAAACATGAGTTGGCTTTTATAGTTTCTATAGAATAAAAGCTTTCCCTTCTCATAGTACTTAAGGATTTATTTGATACATAAGATTATGATAAGGATAACACCCCATTTAACCCTTAAATTATTGCACTTTTTCTAACGTGATACCTAAATAAAAAAATTTTCTAATCAGATACTTAAATTATATTTTCATGTATTAAATTGTCTGAACCCTTAACATTATTAAAAAAAAATGATGGCGTAGCATGAATATCTAATAAAATGCTGACATATATCAAAAAGTCTAATAAACATTTCAAAAAATTCCAAAAAAATTTCAAAAATTTTCTTAAAAATTTTAAAAAGTTCAAAAAATATTAAAAAAAACTAGAGGATAGGGATCTATTGAGGAATTCAATTCTGGAAGAATTAAAATTCTTATACTTTAATTGAAACTAGAATTATGTCCCTATAAATCAACATCAAAGCTAAGAGTGAGCAGTGAAAATAGTTCAATTACAAGCAAATTTAAGGGAACGGCAAAATTCGCAATCAATAGAGATAGTAAAAATTTCTCAAAATCATCAACCATGCCCAAACTTCTCTACCATATCCCTCTCCAAAATCAAAAACCCAATTTTCCAATAAAAGAATTCAAAAACATAAGTAAGAATTTTTCAATCAAGCAAGAAACAAAGAAGTCTTAGCTCTAGAAAATTGAAGAAATCTAGCAAAACCCAAACCCTTAAGTCAAGTCAACCTAAAGTAAGCCCTAGCACAGATGACCAAAATCATTCAACCAAAAACCCAAAAGCTAAATCAACAACTTTAAACCAAAATCAACCACAAGCAAAAACAAAGAGTCATGAGCAAACATAGAGAAAACTCAAGCAACTCAACAGCCAAAACCTTGAAATCTCATCAACTTGAGAACACCTACAAATAATTTAGCATCCCCAAACCCAAATCTTGCACATAGCTAAGAAATCCAACACACCATAACAGATTACAACCATAATCCATACCCACAATAATAAAAAACAAAAAGCATAAAAAAGAGGAAAGAGATTAAGGTTTCGGCATTAGAATTTCAAGTTAAGGTTATGGGATTTGAGTTTTGTTTTTAGGAAAGACTTTATGTTAGTGGCAAACCCAGTGAGAAAAAAAGACAATGAAAGCTTGGTTTTTGAATTTTTATATTGGATTCTTTAAGGATTCTTTAAAAACCTACTTAAAAGAGAAAAAAGAAGTGTTTGAAAGGCAACAATAGAAAGTGAAGAAAGCAAGAAGAAAAAGAAAAAAAGGCTAGTAAAGAAGAGATGGAAGGAATTTCGGTGGCTTTTGGCAAAACCGGTGGCCACCGATGGTGGTATAAGGCAAAAGCGACAAAGGGTGGCTGATTTCTAAGATTCTTGGTCAGTGTTCTTGACTTGGTAATTTATTTGGTAAAGAGAAGTTTAGGCTTTGAAAAGAAAAGCAAATTGAAAAGGGGCTTTTAAATTTGTTTTTAAAATTTTTAAAAAATTTCAAAATTTTTTAGATTTTTTTCTTTTAACGTTGATATGTCATTGGTGAAGTGTCGTTGATTGAATTTTTGACATGTGTCAATATCTTATTGGATATTTATGTGACATCAAAGTTTAAGGGTTGGGGCAATTTAATATATGAAAAAATAATTTAAGTACTTGATTAGAAATTTTTTCGTTTAGGTACCACATTAGAAAAAATGTAATAGTTCATGGGCTAAATGGGGTATTATCCTTTTATGATAAGATAGGATAAAATAATATTATGAATATGATTAAATTAAATAATGTAATCTTATCTTTTGTTTGATGTGTGCAAAGATTAATGTAGGATAATTTATTTATTAGTCAAAATTATCATTTCTCAAAGTTTATACAATTTAAATTATAAATGTAATTTTCTATGGTATAATAAGACATGTAAATTAAATCCCATAGATTAAAAATAATTATCTTCATTTTGAGAGGATTAAATCATCTTATACATAGAGGATGATTAATCTTCTTGTAATCCTATCCCTTTCTTTTGATATAAATTAAATATAATATAAAATGATTATTATTCTATTATGTCCATCATTCTACGTACCAAACATGACATAAAATTCTTCTAATCTCTCGTGTTGTTGTGATAAACCTATTTTGAGAGTACCAAATTTTACCATGGATGATCAACTCCCACATAAAAAATCTCTCCTAAATCAAAATATAACAAAAACTAGTTAATTATAATTAGACGTTAGCTAATATATAATAAATAATATATAATATAATATAATAACTAAAACTTGCTTTAAATTTATATATAGTAATTTAATTTTCACCCATTTATTAATCATCAACGTGCTCTTGATCTAATGGCTTATTTTATATAAACAATTTTTATTTTTCTAATTTTTTCATTTATAGAGTCAATATCTATTAGACATTTCTAAAGGTTAGAATATTTGTTGAAATTCGAAAGTCCATATGATATTTAAAAGAATTTGAATAAAAATATTAAATCTGCTAAACAAAGTTAGGCAAAAATATGAGGCCTATTTAAAACATGAGCCGAATAACTTGGCTCCAACATTGAAGGAGCCAAGTCTAGCCCATTCCAATGCAACAAGTATATAATATATATTTTATATAAAAATAAAAATAAAATATTATAAAGTAAATATTAGAAAATGTATTAAATTATTCATATTTTAAACTTTATTAAAAAATAAAAAAGATAAATAAAAAAAATACTATGTTTTATTTATATTACAAAACTAATTTATGTGAGCTTAAAGGAGCCTAAATTGTACATTTATTAATTTAGCGAATTTGGGCATAATTTTGAAAGTCTTCTTGAGTCAAGCCTAAGCTAATATGTAAGTTGAAAGTCCATGTCTAGGTTAAAACATGGGTTGTACCATTACTAACTGGGCTTAATATTTTTATCTAAATATTATGTTTTTTATTTAATCTTTAATATGGTTTTGTTCTTTATTAAGGGTTTTATTTTTTTGACTAGAGGAATAAATTAGTAGTTAAATAATAGCTTATTTTATTTATCGAAAAATTCCTATATTAATTTATAAGAAATTCGCACATACTGACTGATGTAGGATCCTAAGACAATCCACTATCGAAATGATTTTTTCTTTATTAAGATTTTAAAATATGAATAATTTAATATAATTTCTATTGTTTACATTATAATATTATATATATTTATCTTTTATATGCTACATTATATCTACTATATAATATGCAATTGTCAAATCTGGCTGAAGCCTTAAATTTAGAGCCAAGGCTTGGGGCTTGTTTCTTAAAAGGGTCTTATATTTTTATTTATTTATTTAATGAGTTTAATATTTTTACACGAATTTTTTTAAGGATTTTTTTAAATGTATTTCATTTTTTTTTTCGTCACATTCTAAAATTTTTTTAGATCATTCTTAAACGAAATTACTTAATTAACTTTTCTCAAATCCGTTCTCTCTTTTAAATTTCTAGGTTTATAAATTCAGAAACTTTTAAAATTTTTATCCCAAATCTTTTAAATCAAAAGAAAATCTAAAGATCTATATACATAGTTTTTGTCTGCCTATTTGTAAATGAGTTTATAATTATTTGAAACAAATTGTACTTTTTCTTTGTAATGTTGTGAAAATTGCTTAGGGTATGAGATTTTTTTCTTAATTGATTTTTTCTAAACACTAAATGTAACTTATCGAATTTTCATATCCAATAAGTTATTTAATTTATCAAATATGCATATTTTATAAGTTTTAAAATTTGCTGAGTATGCATATTAGAAAACTTCAACATTAAAATAAGAAATAGTAATTAAATAATTTTACCTAAAGATATTTTTAAAAAGTGGGTATAAAAAGAAAAAATTGATGCATTTAGAAACACCCCTCTTTTAAATAACAGGTGGTCATTTAGATTTGGATGGGTAACTTGACCCTTGTACCGCTCTAATATTTACAATTAATTTTTAAAAGCATGTAATTTCTTATAACTTATTCGAGATGGACTCCCAATTAGGGGAGTTAAATTTGGAATGTAAATACAATTAGGAAAGAAGAGCAACTCAAAAAACAAAAATGGAAATAAATAAAAGAATCGACTTGGACTTCAAGTTAATTAGATTTTCATTTATCATTGATACAAGCAAGTCGGTTATTCTTGACTCTAAAGTCCAAACCCTCATAAAAAAACCCTCCAAATCTCCAAGAACAACAAAACCTTAGAAAATATAATTCCCAAAATATCGACATGCCTTCCTATTACTATCTCAAGATTAGCCAAGAAATAGATAACCAATTAGAAGAACTGTGTTCTTGCATTCCATATGATCTTTTCAACATAGAATTAGAGCTTTGTTCCGTTTCACCTCTTAATTTTGAAATAACTTTAGAAATATTTCATCAATCGCTCATACATCCCCGTCACATGATTTTATTTGAAGAGTATGGGCCAAACACCGTCCTTTCCATGTTTGATAACATGGGTGCACCTCCAGAATTCCTTCAATCTGTCATTATTCCAAATATTTTGTCTTTTGCGTGGGAAGTTGATAGAGATCCTATTAATCTTGGACGTAAAATAAAGAAGTTGGTCGTGGAACTAGTAATAGTTCAAGCAGCTGATGATGAGATTGATGAGTCGTTAACTACGTTGAATTTCAAGCCTGCTAGTAAGTCTTCTATTCAAGCTTTGAAAAGGGTGAAATTTGGCAACAATGAAGATAGTCTTTTACCCTTGAAGAAGAGGAGAAGACTTGAGGATATGAGTTCCAAGAAACAATGCACTATTTGTTTGGATGAGTTCATCGACGGTGAGGAGGTTGCTTTGATGCCTTGTGGACATGTTTATCATGATGGTTGCATTGTTAGATGGTTGGAAACGAATCACTTGTGCCCATTATGCCGATATGAGATGCCAAGTTGATCCAATTTTTATCTTTTCCAAGTGCTGGAAATAACTTTTATTTTGTTGTTGAATGTCCGTTTGAGAAAAGGAAAATTTTTTTGTGATTTGGGAAAAAGGCTGAGATTGAACTCGTATAATTTGCTAACATAATGGATATTATTTGAATTTATTCTATGATTTTTCCCTCTATGGAGGAGGATTTTTCATGTAAATTTCTTTATTTTTATGTTGATGCTAGCAATTTCTGTTTATTTATAAAAAATTTCTAATTGATTGATTTGAATAAATTTTATTATGATTATTATTGGTTTGAGTTGTAGTGTCTATAATTCGTTTAAGAAAGTTTGATACCTGAGGTTTAATAATTTTTGCTCGTTGGAAGATACTATTAAATCTTAATTTCTTTTCATGATCACATCAAAGAGGATCAGAAAACTTTGTTTGCTCCTTAAAGGGTTTGTTCATGGACATTCATCCCTCATATCTTTTTTTTTTTAATTTATTTCTTTGATTCATTCCGAAAGTTTTGTTTCCAATTATCTAAAAAGCACATCACCAAAACCAAAAAGAAACAATTCAACCAATGCAAATTTTATATCTAGAAAAGGGCCACACAGTGCTCATTAATGCGCTCTTAAATTTTGGAAATTAATTTTAATATGCACTCTTTTTCCAATTTTGATTTTGCTTGCCATATTTTGATGAAGAAAGAGGTTAAAATAAGTATTGGTCCTGTATTAGTTATTATGGACATATCTGTGGGCTGGACTATAATTTTGAGTCATTACTGGCATAATTCATTATTCTTTTTTATTGAACTAAAATAAAATAGACCATTTATATATAATTTTTTCCCAATTTGTCTTTCCTTTGTCATTCTTTTTTCAAGACAAAGGTTAAGAATTTGGTAATTCAACTTTTTTAATGTTATTTTAAAATTAATATCAAAGTGATCATATGTTAAAAACTCAAAATTGAGGCAAATAGATTATCAAGTTATTTTTGTATGTCATGATGTGCAATAAAAAATCTAAAACAGCTCAAACTTATCTTTTATATAAGAATTTATTTTACATATAATTTCAATAAAATCACCCTTAATTTTTTTGAGTGAGGCATTAATTTTAACACATTGCTTGTATGATTTCTAAATTTTATTTCCCTATTTTTTTTAAATTAATTATTTTCTTAATTATATAATTTAATTATATCTTTATTAATGCCTATAAATACATTACATTACGCTTATAAACTCATTTAAAAATAATATATATAAGATTTTATGTATTTTACCAATGAATCACAATTTATCATTGTATTAATCACAACGGCAAAAAAATTTATACGATGACAAGTTATGATTATTGTTTATATTATTGAATTATATATTAACAGTGTATTAAATATAAATTTTAAAATTAAAATTAATAAATATAAATTACTTCAAATTTTATGAATTAAAGATAATTTATTTTTTATAAAAAAAATCATAATTTGAAAGTAAAATAAAGAATTGCAAATACTAATATAAAAATTCAAACCTTTTGAATGTTAATTTTTGAAGATTTAATTTCAACTTTCACAAGAAACATGTAATACACTTGAAACATGGATACATGTGAATCTTGCACAAACCAATTAAAGGCTAGACAGGCACATGTCACCAATGTCTTGGTCTCTCCCAACTTTAGTCAAATAAAATGTCCATGTTCCAATGTTTAATTAAAACACATGGGAAGTTTAACCTAAAATGTCAAACGCAATCAACTCTTTTGTTGTGGAAGGAATCCTCTTTGAACTTCTAAACCAAATCAAAATAAATTAAATCGACCATAATAATTTTGTAAGCATTAGAGATTAGGCATCAATATGGGTAAGCCTCAAGTTAAAATTCATTTAATCTATATAGAAAATGATTTTGGATGCAAATTATTATTTTTTACTTGAAATTGTCAACATTTTAATCTTAATAATTAAAATTAAAAATCCAACATCCTATAATAAAATAAATAATTATATTTATAATAATACATTAATTATATTTTTTTCCTTAAATATCACATTAATAAGTGTTAAAAAATTTAAATAACATATTTATCTTGAACTTTATATAAAAAATTACATACACTAACAAATGGGTGGTTGATATTTAAAGTTCGCATAGTTTCAATACCAAATAATGTTAAATTTTTTAATTTAATCTCAAAATATATTTTTTTTTTAGTTTGAAACTTTTTGGTGTTTAGTAATTATTTTAAAATTTGACTAATTAAAAATTAAATCGAATTGAATTTCATAAAAAAATAAATTTTTTTAAATTTATATTTTTATTTATAAAACTCAAAACAAAAATTTATTTTAAAAAAACAAATTATTTGCCATTTGGACCAACAAGCGCCGGTTATTTAATCTCAAATTAATGATTTCCTACGAAGAATATGGTAAAACGTTTTATCTTAATTGAAAATCGAACCATTTATTAATCTTGAATTTTTTTTTACTGTAAGTTTTTTAAATTTAAGTAAAATTTTTATTATAAAATTAAAAAAAAAAAAGTGAAAGGCGCGTGACTATTGAGGTAGGATGACATTCGACGCATCTTTAAAACATCTATCTCTCTCCAGACTTCGAACACAAAGTTTACAATCACCTGTTCAGATATATAACCCATCATTATCTCTGTCTGTGTCAGACGCGCCTCGGTTGAAAGTCTTCACACTCCATCCATTGAACTAAGACAGTTGTATGACTTTGCTGTCGTTTTACTCAGCGTTCTTGGATTTTGCGAACGTCTTCCAATCTCTTTCCTCGTCTTTTTTTTTTTTTATTAATTTTCCCATCTCATCGTATCTTCGTCTTGTTTTTGTAAGCACGTGGGCTGAAAATGGGATATATGTTTTTTTTTTTTTTTAATAAATGATTTGGTTTTACTTGTTTGGATTGGTATGATGGGATTTTGTTTGGGTAATTACAATATTGCCACTTGTGGTTTTTGTTATTAAGTTAAATATTTTAAACTTAAGTCATCGATTTTATATAATACAGTTGATTTAACGATCTGAATGGTATTTGAATTATAATAAAATTTTTATATTTTATAAAAATATATAATAGTTAAGTTTTTTATATAAAAGGAAATAATTTATTTAATATAAAAGGAAATAATCTATGTGGATAGGTTATATTTTTTATATATAAAATGTTATAGATAAATGTCATGTGTTATATAATTAATGAATTTAATTATATAATTAATTTTAAAATAACTTATTATGGCTAAATTAATTATGTTTAAATATCAATATTCTTGTCTCTTATAAATTAGCTATAATTAATTTGATCATTAATTTAAAATTTTTAAATTTAAATAAAAAATTAATTAATCATGTATAATGTATATTTACTAATTATTATTTGTGATTATATAAATATATTAATTTATTAGAACAATCTAGTGTATATATATATATATATATATATATATATATATATATATATATATACGCGCGTGAAAAAAAAAATCAATATAATAACTTAAAAAAAAAAAGTCTATGCATGTAGGATAACTTTTTATACAAGAATAATGTTAAATATTGTCATGTGTTTTGATTATAATCAACAATTCAATTTTTAAAATTAAATTACAAATTAATTTAATTTTTGATATTTCTCAATTATCGTCCAAAAAATATAGTTAACTTTTTAATAGCTTTAATTTTATTTTTTTTTTAACTTTAAGTATGAATATTTCTTTTTATTTTTTTATAGTAAAAGTTTTATTGGCCATTCAATAGCTTTAATTTTGTTATGAATTTTCTAAAATTTTTTATATTTACATTACCTTAATTTTGGGTGTTTGATTACCAAAATAAAAAGAATTGATAGGTCAAATTATATATTTAAAA
The DNA here is from genome assembly GCF_047325235.1 of Durio zibethinus. Classification (NCBI taxonomy): domain Eukaryota; kingdom Viridiplantae; phylum Streptophyta; class Magnoliopsida; order Malvales; family Malvaceae; genus Durio; species Durio zibethinus. The sequence goes on from NC_143180.1 coordinate 22,742,422, forward strand.
GTTAAACTTTAAACTAATATGTAATTAAAAGAGATGAAAATTTTTATAATAATATGTAATTGATTGATAACTCAATTCTTAAGATTCACATTTTGTGAGTGTAGATGTTGTCTATATATATAAAGGTGATATGATGAATTTGATGCGTACAACTGTTGTCAAAAAGTTTTCATTTGTATTCTTTAATTCTTTTTTCTTCTCTTAATACATTGTTTAAATAATAATATGACTTTCTAATAAATCTAATAATTTATGTATTCGTATCATTAACAATTCTACATCTATTTTATATTTTACACAAAAATTATGCGTCATAATTCGTGTTGACATAAAAATATAAAATATATATTTTTTGTTTTGTTAAACTTATTTATAGTTTTTGCTAAAATTTTAAACAGTATTGTTTTGTGTATTTTATTTGTATTATTTTTGTATCATGTCACCATAATGTATTTGAAATTATCAGGTCTATTTTTAGTTATTTTACACAAATATTCTATATTTTATAATAAGCTATAAAATGGTGTTGTAAGATTATAACTTTGTGAGTATTATTATTTTTTGTAACTTAATCTTTTTTTATTTAGTATTATATTTTTATAAGTATACTTTCCTTAATTACTCAAGTTAGAATTATTATATTAATCTTAATTATGGTTATTTGATTTTTTTTTCTTTTTATTTCAGTTTTGATTTAGTGTTCTTGAATATTTTACTATGAAAATTAATTGATAATTATTTTTTTCTAATTTTATAGTTGCAAGGTTTTCATATTAAAACAAAAAGTTATAATGTTAAAAAAAAATATGAATGACGGTGAATTTCTTTAATTAAAACTTTAATTTTTTTTAGACCTCTTTGAATGATTTGATTTAATCTATTTATATTTTTTTTATTTTTTATTTATTATTAATATTTGGCACTTATGTATTTCTATCTCTACGATGAATTCATTATTTAATTTCCCAATAAAAAATGATTAGAAGTCTACTTTTTTCTTTTTTTTATTTGATTATTAAAGATTTCATTCGTAATAAATAAGGAGAGAAACTATTCTTCACTTTTTTTTTTTTTTTACAGTTTTATTCTTTATTTTTTCTTTTGTATGTGATTTAACATAAAGTTTAACCAATTTGATGTTATTTGAACTTACATTAGGTTTTCAAATTAAAGTTTATACATATATAATAAATCTGTGATTCTTTCTTTTTTACATATATATAGTAAATCTTTTCTTCTTTTTTTCTCAAACATATATAATACATCTTTGATTCAACGTATACTTCATTATAAAATTATTTTTTGCCAAAAGCAATCTTACAATATCCTAAATTTTTAAAATTTTGAGTTTTAATAGCAATAAAATTTTTTAATCACATAATTTTATGACTAAAATATGTGTATTCAAATTAATAAAAAGGCAAGTAATTATTGAAAGGAATCATCCATTTCCTTTAATTGATTAAAAAAGTAGGTGAAATTACATTAAAATCTTAAATTAAGGCAAACTTAATTACTTTTACGAAAAATATATTTAATTAAATTTTTTTCATTTAACTTTTTAATTATAGGTAGTATCCATATGATACTGAGTTACTCTTAAATATTATTTGGATATATGCATACCTAAATTTTATTAAGCTTTTAATTAGGTACAAAACAATATTATTCATTAAATGTTGAATATCTTAAAAATATTATTCTTTTAGATACCATTTGAATATATGCATATATAATTTTTTTTATTTTTGTTAAAAATAATATTTTTGTGCATAATTATATATATATATATATATATAAAATAACCCGTGCATAGCACAGGCTACAAATTAGTAATATTTAAATTTTAAAATTTTTTAATATGATATTTGAATTATAAATTTATTAATTAATGTAATACTTATTCCTAATATGATTAATTTTAAATAATGATACGTGATTATAAATAACCCTTCAAGTAGCATATTAATTAATAAATTGATAGTTCATGTATTAAATTAGATATTTTTAAAATTCATATACTACATTAAATATTTTACTATAGTTTAAGAGTCATTCATAATATTATCACAATCTAGTATATATACCGACTGAATTGTTATTTTATCGAGTTAAGACTAGATGCTTAAAAGATTTATTCAAATTTGAACTCGATTCAACTTTTTTTTTCATAAGAAGTTATAGTTTGAGAATAGAAAAATGGATTGCAAGTATTAAGATTCAAATTTCAAACTTACTAAATGATACCTTTTATAGGTGAATGTATAAACTTACTGAACTAAGTTACAGATTCAACTCAATCCAACTTCATTTATCAAGAAAAATTATCAATTTGAAAAATCAACATGTGACAAAAATATACAGTCAAAGTTTTGATTTTTCTAGTTTGACTATAATTTTTCTCTTAAATCATAAGTGCTTTTGGTACCAAATTTTTATCAAAAATTCAAATCATCTTAAGGCACATATTTATGTAAAAATTTTAGTCTAAAGCATTTGTTTAAATTTTTATCATTAAAAATCATTTTTAGTTATTAAATATATTCTAGTATACCAAATAACTATAGATGCAAATCTGAAAGTGAAAACAAGCATAATAATTTTTTGATTCCTATAGGAACTTATTGAAAAATATATGTAAGAATATTTGTAAATTTAAGATTATTCACTCCAATGCTAATATGAATTCCCAATATCATCAATTTACTTACATTTGCTTTATGAATCTTTAAAGATTTATTTTTTATATTAATTTTAAACAACTTTCTTGGATCTTGCTAGTCAATGAAACAATTTTTAGAGCTGTTCACAAATTTTTTACTAAGTTTTAGGGTTTTAGGTAGATAACAAAAGATTAGGTAAGAGAGGGTTGAGGAGCAAGATCTTTTTACGAAAATAACTAAAATTATTACTCTATCCATTTTAAATTATTTGGACGGTATTAACTTTCATGAAATTTTAAAAAATTTAACTTTAATGTATTTAACGTTAAAATTAAATTTTTTTTATAAAATTAATTTTTTTTAGAAAATTAAATTTTCAAGAATTTTAATATCAAAAAGTAAAAAAAAATTAAAATTTTAAAAAATAAAAGTTTTAAATGTTAAACAAATATATAATTTTGGGATATCCAAAAAAAGAAAAAAGACAAAAGACAAAAGTAGTAGTTCTTTTTGTTAATTTCTATAAATGTCTGTCCATTAATATAGCACATATTTCAATTATTGGGAATAGATTTTTAATAACATTTATGCAAAATCATATTAAGAAAAAAAATCTAAATTAACCCATATTATAAATTAGATAATGTCTACTAATAAATTTGAATTCATTTGACCCACCCATTTTCGGAATCATCATCGAATCTTGGACTCCTCCAAGTTCCAACTTTAGTAAAATTAAAAAAAATAAAAAAGTCCACGTTCCAATGTTTGATATCAAGGCGTGGAAAGTTGAACCTAAAGTGACCGACACAATCAATTCTATGATAGTGAGCAGTTTCATGGTAGGGAATCCGTTTTCAACTTCTATACCATATCAATTAACTCAAATCAACCAAAACAAATTTGAGTAAAATTTAGAGACTAGGTACAAAAATAATCTTCAAGTTAAAATTCGCTTAATCTCAATAATAAATGATTTTGGATTCGTAGTTCTTCATTGATGTTATTTTCGATTGCATGATTTTATACGACAAAACATATTTTGTCCTAACAAAATCATGATTTTAATGAATCTCTTTATCTTAAATTATATATAAATAAAATTTAATTTAATTAATTTATATTTTAATAAATTTAAAATTCAAACTTTAAAATTTGTAATCTCTAATTATATTTTTATATTACAATCTCCTCTCAACAAAAAGAAAAATTTGTATTACAATGAAATAACAAATTATACGTTAACAAATGATTAGCTCAATGGTTAAAGTTTATGTCTAATAATAGTAGTTTTAAGTTTCGTTTAGATGAAAGGTAAAATTGATTTCGATGATATTAAAAATAATAATAAAATTTTATTATAATTATAATTATAAAAAATTTTAATAAAAATTTTATACCGATTTGATCTCGTTAAAATTGATGTTTAAATTTAATTAAAAATATAATTAACTTAATCACAATGCACTGAAAATATGATAGGATCTAATAGACTACTTAGCTAATTCGCTTAGTACAAAGGGTTGAAAAAAAATGCCTATTAGGATTACAATTCAAATTTTAAATTAATTTCTTTAAAGAAATGTGTAAACATTTGAATTAATGTTTAAATTAATCTTTTACTAATTTAATCTCAAAATGTTCGCCATCTAATGCCTCATGATACATCATATTATAAATTAAGAATCAAACAATTTATTTATTTTAAAAAAATCGAATATCTTATTAAGAATTTTTTTTCTTTAAAAAAAACTAGAAAGGAAAAGTGATAGGCGCGTGGGACAGTGAGGTCGACTCACATTCGATGCATCCATTGGCATGGTACCAACTTAGAATAAAAATCAACAAAAACAAAATCAAAATAAATCTCACCCGTTATTATGTGTGGGTACGCGTCGGCGCTGAAAGTCTTCAATTCTGCACAGTCCTCCATCCATTGAACTAAGACGCTTTTATGACTTTGCTGTCGCTCCAAGGGAAGCCTTTGCCCTCTTCCCCCCAGCATCCTTGGATTTTGGGAGCATCTTTGAATTTCTTTCATTACTATTCGTTTTAATTTTTTCTCACATCTCATCTTATCATATCTTCTTCGTTTATTTTGTGGGTGGGAATGAGATGTGTGTCTTTTTTTTTTTTTCAACGTAAAAAGTTTAATGGATTTGGTTTTGTTTGTTTGCATAAATAAAAAAGGTGTTTTGTTTTGACAATTAAAATATTGCTACTTGTAGTATCAAAAACATATATTGCTACTTGTAGTTTTTGGGATTAAGTTAAATGTTCTAAACTCAATGTCATAGTGTTTTATATGTATTAGATATGTAGTAGTAGTTATATACCAACTTAGTTGTTATTTTATTGAGTTAGAGTAAAGCTAGTACTATAACTTACATGGATCCAAATAATTTATTCGAATTTAAATTCAATATAATTGTATTTTTTCAAGAAAAATTAATTTAAATATAAATGATGATAAGTGATAGATAAATAACCTTTTAAATATCACAGTAATTAACATATTTATAATTTCAGTATTACATTAAAAATTTTTAAAATTTAAATATCACATTAAATTTTTTATTATAATTTAATGATCATTCAAGATACCAACTCAATTCTTAATCAATTGAATTTTTGTATTTCTCTAGAAGAAGAATGCATGGCTCTTATTTGGCAAATGAGTTTAAATATTACATTTAATAAAGTTAGGAAAAAAGAAAGACTAAAGTATAAAGTTAGGGTAAATAGCATCTGTAATCTTTAAATATTGAGTTAAATTTTATTTTGATTCTTATTTTTTAAAAAATTTCAATTAGATCTCAATTGCATAAAATTATCATATTTTGGCCCTTTCACTTATGAAACCATTTAAAATAATAATAAATGTCAGCTAACATCATGTGGATGATACCATTGACATTTCATGTGGTAGATGGATTGATAGAGAGGTCAAAATAGAATTTCGATTAAAGTTTAAGAACAAAAAATGTGACTATCCCAAATTTTTTATATTTCAAATCTATTTTATAAAATATTAAATTTAAAATAATATTTTTATGTATTTTTAATTATAATATATTTTATTCATTAAATATATTTTTTTTGTAATAAATTTTCAAAATTCTTTTGAAAAAATTACATAGCATTTTAAAAAATTAAGTAAAAAATCATATTTGTTTAAAAAATTAAATAAAAAACTTCATATCTTTAAAATATTAAGTAAAAAATTTCAAATCATTTAGTATTCTTTATTTAAATTTTATATTTGTAGAAAATTAAAAAAAATCAAAATGGTCCTTAATGCCTCTAATCTGGTATGGAGAAGACATCAAGGTATTGAAAATATTTTTTTGGATAGAAAATAAATTTTTGAATAGATTAATAAATCTTTTTTTAAATGATATGAAAATTTTTACTTAATATTTTAAAATGATATGAAGTTTTTTATTTGATTTTTTAAACCAATATGGAATTTTTATTTAATTTTTAAAATGATATAGAATTTTTTTAAGGGGTTTTCAAATTTTTAACTAAATTTTAATTTTTAAAATATTTTTATTAAAAACAGTATTTTACTAATAATTAATATCATAATAAAAATTATTTTAAATTATAATATTTTATAAAATATATATGAAATGTAAAAAATTCAATTTTTTTCTTTATTTTTTCCTTTTTTTCTTCTTTATAAAATATATTAGAAAAAGGAAAAGAAAATTATATTTAATATTTTTACTAGAAATAAATTTTTTGGACAAAAATAATATTTTTATTATGATTTATTAGTAAAATAATATTTTTTAATATAAAATAGTCTTTTATTTTCAAATTGATATGGAATTTTTTCAAAAAGATTTTAAAAATTTTAACTTAATTTTAATTTTTGAATATCTATTTTTATCAAAAACAAAAACTATTTAACTAATAAATTATATTACAATAAAAATATAAAATTATTATTTTATATTTTATAAAAATATATTTGAAATAAAAAAAATTTGAGCTCTAAACTTTGAGTAAATTTCTATTTTGGTCCTTTCATCTCCTAGCGAGATGCAGCAAACAACATCCATATGGAGTTAACTGGTATTTAACGTCAATTTAAATGATTTCATAAATAAAAAAAAATAAATTAGGATAACTTTAAATATTGAAGATCTAACTATAACTTTTTTAAAAATTAGAGATAAAAACAAATTTAGTTTAAAGATTAGGGATTACGAATTTTATTAACTTTATAAAATAAATCAAATATTTAAAACTTTTTTTTACATGGTGGCTAGGTTTAAATGTTCAACGTCCCCTAAAAAAGGGTTGTTAAAAGTCGTGTTAGAATGTTTAATTGACTAGGAAAGTACATGGCGGCTAATATTTCCAAACAACTCAACAAAACCAAATCGTTGGTTTAAATACTTTGAACATTGATTTCTACCTAGTTAAAGCGAATGAAAGTTTGTCCAATCCAATTTGTCAATATCTTTAAGAGAAAGTATTTTATATTATTTATAAAATTTTTAGATTTTATAAACGAAATTGATAGATTGACACATACTTTTGAATCTATCAATAGCTTTAATAAATGATTTTTGATTCATGGTTGTTCATTTATATTATTTACAAAGACACGTCTTATCTTAATTTAATAATAATTTTAGTAAATCTCTTTATTTTAAATTAAGACTTAATTTAATTTATTTATGTTTTAGTAATTTTAAAATTTAAATTTTAACATTTATAATTTATAATTTTTAAATTATAATTTCCTCTTAACAAAAAGTTATATTATAAAGAAATAGAAAATTAAACTTTAACAAATGATTGGTTCAACAACTAAAGTTTGTGTCAAATAATTTGTAAGGGGTGAAAGCTTACATATTGATAAAGTAAACATGCAAGTATTAAGATTACGACTCAAATCTTATAAAAATTTATTTTTTATAAGAGATATGTAAATATTTAGATTAATCTCTAAATTTATTTTTTACTAGTTTTATCTCCAAATGTTTGACATCTAATGCATCGTGATACATCTTATTATTAATTGAGAATCAAATAATTTATCTATATCAAATTTTAATTATAAGTTTTATTTTTAAAAAATCGAATATTTTATTATTAATTTTTTTCTCTCAAAGGAAAGTGATAGGCGCGTGAAATAGTGAGGCCTGCCCACATTCGATGCATCTACTGGCATGATACCAACTTGAAAATATAAATCAACTCAACAAAAGCAAAGGCATCACAATCAAAATGAATCTCACCCATAATTATGTATGAGCAAGGCGCGCCGGCGTTGAAAGTCTTCAATTCTTCGCAGTCCTCCATCCACTGAGCTAGGACACTTTTATGACTTTGCTGTCGTCTCAAACAGAAGCCTTTGCCCCCCTTCCCCCCAGCATCCTTGGAGCCTCTTTGAATCTCTTTCATTACTATTTATTCTAATTTTTTCTCACTTCTTATAACATTTTCGTCATTTATTATATTCATGTCACGAGCAAAGACTTAATCTAACATCCGCGTAATTTTAGGTTAAAAATTATCGTTCATGTATCTAAGTCAATCTTGTTTTTCACTTTGTATTGAACGTTTGTGTCGTGCATTTTATTGGCTCTTCAGAAACTTGGGAGAAAACTAATAAGTAGACATGTGCATGTGGATAAGAATGAGATGGATGTTTTTTCTTTAAACATAAAAAGATTAATGGATTTGGTTTTATTTGTTTTGCATAAATAAAATGGAGGTTTTGTTTGGGCAATTAAAATATTGCTACTTGTAGTATCAAAAACATATATTGCTACTTGAAGTTTTTGGGATTAAGTTAAATATTCTAAACTTAATGCCATAGTGTTTTATATGTTTTAGATATGTAGTTGTAGTTATATACCAAATTAATTGTTATTTTATTGAGTTAGGAGTAAAGTTAGTATAACTTACATGGATCCGAACAATTTGTTCTAATTCAAACTCATTCCAACTTTATTTCATCAAGAAAAATTAGTTCTAATTTAAATTAATTTGAAAAATTAAATCATAATTCAAACTTAAATTGATTTATTTTAAAATTTAATTATTTAAACTCAAAATAACTCGAATTTGATAATCTAAACTCGAATAATTATAATGTTAAACTTAAATAATTTGACTCAAAATGATTTGAAATTAAAATAAATTGAATTCGAATCGATATAATTTTTTTTATCCAAAATGATTTGATCTAAAGTAATCTAACCTTTTCCACCCTCTTTTAAGGACTTGGGATTAGTTATTGAGTATCAAACAAAATAATGTGATTAATCTAATGTAAAACATGACGTTGTAAGAAAACACTCTTAATAATTAAAATTTGAGAAGTTTCATATTCGGATTTTTAGGTTGAATATTAGGATTTATTAGATGAGGGAGATCCAAAATCTATATGTATACACTTGTACCAAAAAAATGATTATGTATAAAAAAATTTATATGCTTAATTTATAGTATTAATTAAGGTCTTAAAACATACTTAATTGATTGATTTCATCCACAGAAAAATTCATATTAAGAATTTAGACTAAAAAAAGACTAAACATGGAATGTGACATTTTTTTATTTTAAAAAAAAGAAGTGATTACTTATTTTAACTAGTTTTAAGATTTTTACTTGATATAGTGTGTAGACACTGATTTTATCCGGGTCTACTATTTTTTTTTTATAATAATAATAATATTTAACAAAACAAAAAAAAAAAAACAAAACAAAAAAAAAACAAAACAAGTAAACAAACAAAAAAAAAAAAGAAGTCAAGGAGTTGGTGCGATGCTGAGCTGCCTCGACTAGCTCCTTGACCAACTCCTTATCAGCAACCCAACCAGCCCCCCGACCAGCTTCCTGCCAGCCACCCTACAGCTACCAACTAACCACCCTACAGCCAGCAAAATCTCACTTAATTGAAACTCTATAAAATCAACACATAAACTAAAAAAAAAAAAAAAAGAAAAAAATTTTTCGGGTGAGAGTCCTGAAACAAAAAATTTTTTCCAGCTTGAGAGTTCAGATACGAAAAAATTCGATCTACCCACCCAAACACCCAAAATACCCAAACACAAAAACTAACCGAAAACAACCACAAACAGAACCGCCACAAAAAAAAACTAAAACAGAAACAAAAATAAAAAAAAATACACAGTCCTCGCCTACGGCGAGGAACCTCAGCGCCAAGCTTCCTGCACGAAGAAGAGAAAGAAAGGTCAGATTAAAAAAAAAAAAAAAAAGAAAGAACGCAGAAAAAAAAAAAATTTTTGGGCCGAAACTTTGAAGACAGATCTAGGAATTTTGAGACTCCTTTTGGTGAAAAGGAGGTCAGATCTACGCTCAGGGGGTCGAGAAGAGCTTGTGGGAGAATTTTAGAATTTTTCGACCACCGGATACGGCGGCCGGAGACCGGCGGCTACGACGGACGGCGGCGGCACCAACGGTTGACCGGCGACTGCTGAAGAAAAAGAAAAAAAAAGTTTTTTTTTCTGGAAAAATGAAAAACTGACTAAAAAAAAAATTGAGCCTTTTATATAAACTGTCAAAATCAAAACGACGTCGTTTCATTAAAGGCCCAAAACGACGTCGTTTTAAGCCCGAAGATCCGCGCGTCAACCCGCGACCCGACCCGGGGTCCCCGCGCCAGACCCGCGACCCGCTTCCTTCATCCACTCTGCCCGGTCTGACTGGACCGGACCGAACCACCAGACAAAATCGAACTGGTACTGAACCGTCGAACCAACCAGACCGAACCGAACCGCCGATTCAACCGCCGAACCGATCAGACAGCCCGGACCAGCGTTGACCGGACCGTTGATCGGTCCGGTTCAGGTAAAAAAAATTTTTTTTTTGAATTTTCTAATTTTTTATTATTATTATTATTTTGTTATTTTAAATATATTTTTATATTTATGCATGATAAATTTATAAATTTGTTAGAATAAATGTTTAATCGTTTTAATAATAATAAAATTAAAAACAAATAATAATTAAAATATATTAAAATACTTTAAAATAATAATAATAATTTTCCCTGCCTAAATGTTGGAAGGAATAAAAATATTTTTCTAAAAACAATAATTCTGCCTAGATGTTGGGGAATTATTGTTAATAATAAATAAATATAAGAAATTTTTAATTAATTTTTAAAAATTATTAAAATCGAACTTGCTTCAAAAATTCGCCTAGATGTTGGGGATTTTTAGATGTTCGTATTTTCTTAAAAACGAAACCTTAAGCGCTATTTCTTAATCCTAGGTTTCTAAAACCCTTAAAAATCCAAAATCCATTAAATCCAAAACAGCTCGAAATCCAAAATCCTTGAAGTCCAAAGTCCGAAAAATCCTAAGGACACGTGTGAAAATTCTATTGGAAGCAATTTGTTCCCGAATGCCGCCTAGATGATGGGGTATTTAGAAAATTTTACTTCATTAAGCCTTTTCACACGAGTTCATAATTTTTATTAATAATAAGATTAATAAATAAAAAGTATAATAAAATTGGGATCTTAAATATAAACAGTCGCACCTAAGCTGTGCCTAGATGTTGGAGAGTCGGGGTGGTCTCATTATATTTAAAAATCCAACTCTTAAATTGCATTTCATTTTACATGACATTCATTAGCATACATACGTTATCGTATTATCATCAATAATTGTCTGCATTATTCTCTCTTTAATTTACTCATGGTACTCTGCCTAGATGTTGGAGAGTCACCAACAATTTTTTGTAAAGAATGTTATTTCATTTTTAAGGATTGTTGTGTTAAATCTTAAGCGAAAAATGTTACTTTAAATTCTGCCTAGATGTTGAAGAATTTTAAGATAATTCTTTAACTTAAAGATTTTCTCAATATTCCTAAATAAAAATTTTAGCAAAAAAAAATATTTTTTAAATAAAGGAAATTAATGTTAAATTTCAAATTAAAACCATTTTTATCCGACATTGAAAATAGCACATAGTTGAATGGTACCAATTTATGAACGTTGTGGGGGTGCTAATCCTTCCCCACGCGTAACCGACTCCCGGACCTAACCTGATTTTTCGTAGACCGAAATATATCTTTTTGATAAACTTTAAACAACCCGTTTTTATAGTTTTATTAAAAAGATAAACTTTTGGGTGGCCAATCACACCCTAATAAAGATTGGTGGCGACTCCTTCTTTTTTTATTATTTTTCTCAATTTTAAAACAACTCGTTTTTACGTCTAGCGGTCTCAAAACTGTTACGACAGCTTGGCGACTCCACTGGGGAGTTATTTGAGAGTCAGGCCAAAATTTTAGTTATGCGCTATTGACAATGGTTGGATTTAATTGATTTTATTTGATATTTAATTTAATTTCTTTTATTTTAATTTTTTTTCTGAAAACAGTCATGTTAATAAATGAAATAAATTATGTGCTAGTTATTACTTCATTTTGATTTTGGTTTTTGATTTATTCATGATTAATACATTACCTTGCACACACTTTGCATATTCACTTGCATACATGAGCTCTATACCCGGGCTCCGTCCTTTTAGGAGGAAGTGAAGTAGCTACGCTCTCGTGAGGTGATAACCTCCGCATTTGCTAGCGAAATACTTTCACTCAGATTGAACCCGTTCTGTTAGTAGCCTGTAATGGGTGAGGATCGGGGAGCCTTACTAGTCTATAATGGACGATGATGTGAGGAATAGTCTAGGAACCTTTAGACATGCAAATCTTAACCAAGCATATAATGAGCCGTAAAGTCCAACTTTAGGATAGAGCCATACTGTCCCTTTTGTGAAAAGATTACCTAAATTAGGACACTATGTATATTCTGTTATGCTTGTTCATTCATTTACTCAGTTTTATTTATTTGTTTTATTTACATTATTGATTTGTTTTATTGTCTTCAATTTTGTTGCATGCATCATATAGGTACCATTTTTAAAAGGGTATTGTTTTGGACCAATCTAAAAAAAAAAACTTTCAAAAAACCTAAAGGATGTCATCTGTGTGTAAGAGCTACTTAGAGGTCAAGAGCCATTCAGAAGGTATTCAGAGGAAAGAAGGAGATTGCTTAGTAGATGGTCACATATCGGTGCTATTACAGTCAGTGCATGTGGATCTCAGTCAGAATAATATATCAGAATTGGAAGCCATTTGGAAACAGTGGAGAATAGAGAAAAAAGAATCTTTTTCCAAGAAATACGGGGATGTGGCACTGCTTATGTCTGTGAAGGTTGATGAACAGTTAATGAGAGCCGTAATACAGTTCTGGGATCCATCTTATCGATGCTTTGTATTCAACCAAGAAGACTTGGCTCCCACGATCGAAGAATATTCTTCTTTACTCCGGATAGAGTCTACCAATCAAGACAAGATCTATTGGAAAGAGCATAAGACCACTGGATATAGAAAAAATTAGCCAAGATCATACAAGTGGAGGTTGAAGAGATAGACAAGCACAAGAAAGAAAAAAATAGGGTTGACATCATTCCATCAGCTTTTTTGCTCGAGTACATAAGAAAGTATATTGATACCGATCAGGGGTCGGATGTGTTTGCTTTGGCCATCTATGGATTGATGATATTCCCTAAGGTTTTAGGACATATAGAAGCATCAATGGTTGATTTCTTTGAGCAATTAGATAAAGGTATAAACCCTTCACCAACTATTTTGGCAGAAACTATTAGATCATTTAATTTTTATCGAAGAAAGGGTGAAGGACGATTTATGGGGTGTGTTCAGTTACTATTTGTCTGGCTCAGAAGCCATTTTTGAGAAAAAGAAAAGACATCATTTCGACCATTCTTCGTGCATTTCAGTCCTATCAAGGAGTTTATGACTAAAGAATGGAGAAAAGATTGGACAAAAGGTCAGTGGTTGGCATTTTTTTTAAAGCTCACTAGTGAAGATGTAACATGGAGGGCACCATGGATGCTTCCGATGGCTATCTTATATAGTTGTGGAGACGAGTCATGGGTACCTCTGTTAGGAATATGGGGGGCAGTGAGTTACGCGCCCCTTATGGTTCAAAGATAATATGATTCACGACAGTTCATCCCTATGACTCATAGGCTTGGTTCACTCGAGTTTGATTATGGAACACCCGGTTATATGAAAAGGGTTCGTGAAATCATCAAAGCATGGAAGCAGGTCAACCGAATGAGCCCAGCTAGACTCGCTGATAATGTTGCTGAAGGTTACCTTGCGTGGAGGATGAAAAGAGTTAACGAAATTAGGCCTCTACCAGCTGATGTTCCAGAGAAGTTGTCGGCTCCTGTTTCAGTATCGGTATTGTCGACTCTTGAGATCGCTCAATGAGAGTTTGAGATTGAAAAGAAAAGGTTAAAAAAAGAAAATGTGGCTATGATGGATCAGGTTAACCAATTCAGATATGATTTGATGATGAAAAATGATGCAGTACAGAAGTTGACTAAAGAACGAAAAGTATTGAAAGAGGATCTGCAAGATTTGCATCAAGAAAATAAGAAATTAAGGTTGGATAGTAGACCTTTGAAGGGATCCAAGAAGGATGTGGAAGAACTACGAGACATGGTGAAATATTGGAAGAACAGAGCTCGAGAGAACAAAGAAATGATCTTCACACTCACCAAAGAGCAACATGAATGGAAAGAAAAACTTTCAGGGGCCTCTGAAAAGGTAACAAGGCACCAAAGAGAAAGTGAAAAGCTAAAAGCTGAGCTAATGAGGGAACAAAGCAAGAACTCCAATTTGCAAAGCAAGAAAAAAGCCTTAGAGCATGAATTAATGAGTTTGGAGCTTCAATTGACAAGCAATCAGAGGCACATAAATGAGATTTTGACTGAGTGGCAAGATAGAGAAGATTATTGGGCTCGCACTTGTAATATGGAGGTAGATGCTCGAGAGATGTGGAGAGCAGAAAGTTTAGGGAGGCAGCAATACATCGAACACCTGACTGCTCAAATCTACAAGGCTGTCCAAAAAGCAGGCAACATGGTTGAAAAGGCGAAAGCACTGGAACGAGAGATTGTACCAACCTAAGGCCACAGTCAAAGATTATTGCACTTTTTTCATGAAGCTAGGGAGCAATATGCTCAAATCAAATATTTTTATGGCTTTAATGCAAGAATGATTGGATGATGTGTAAAGACTCCCATGGTTAATGAAAGTTTCTTTTTGTTTCGATCGATCCAAGATAATACCCTAATTTACATTTCAATAATATCAACGACATTATATCATGCGATCTAATTCGTGGTTGATAAACTAAGGTTCAAGGATAACAAAGCCAAGGAACCACAACCCGTCAATTTTGCATAGATATAATACTCGTTCCCAGACTCGAGCCATGGCAGAAGAGAATACAGCTAGGTTTGAAAGGGTCGAAAGGGTACATGAGGAGATACAAGAAAGAGTGATGGAAATACAACAAAGAATTGAAGCACAAATGATTGAATTAAGACAACTGTTGATTGGATCAATGAAAGGAAAATGAGTCGCTGGTGTATCTAGGACAGGAGATGAGGTTAATGTGGAAGAGCCATTATACCCTCCTGGATTCAATCCACCTCAAGTTCAGATTCAAGTTCCTCGGGGTATACACATACAACCACCAAGTGCGCAGCCATACCCTTATGTCAATCATTCTGTAAATCAGCAGTCGACCCACTTGAATGCCAATTCAGGACCATCCCAGTCGATCCCATCATGGTACCAAATCTTGACGACCCTGTTGAGCAAGAGAAGTCTCACGAAATGTCAGAACCTGTTATAAATTCAAAAATTTAAGATAAATATGACCAGCTTGAAGAGAGGCTTAAAGCGGTTGAAGGTAATGACACTTATGGGGTTATTGATGCCAACGAGCTTAGCCTAGTGCCTGACTTAGTTATCCCACTAAAATTTAAGACCCTAGATTTTGAGAAATACGATGGGACAAAGTGTCCATCTGCTCATATCACCATGTTTTGTAGAAAGATGACGGGTTATACCCATAATGACAAACTATTGATACACTGTTTTTAAGATAGTTTGACTGGTTCAGCAGCTAAATGGTACGTGTAATTAGATCGAAATAAGATCAGTTCATGGAAAAACTTGGCCAAAGTTTTTCTTGTTCAGTATAAGCACGTCTTGGATACAGCCCCTGATAGACTGTCATTACAAAATATGGAGAAAAAGTTGACGGAAACCTTCAAAGAATACGCACATCGGTGGAGAGATGCAGCAGCCCAAGTACAACCACCACTGACTGAAAAAGAGATAACCGTGCTATTCATCAATACACTGAAGGCCCCATATTATGATAGATTGGTGGGAAATGCCACGAAAAACTTTTCTGACATGGTAATTTCAGGGGAGATGATAGAAAATGCTATCAAAAGTGGTAAAATTGAAGGGTCTGAAAAGAAGATAGCTACATTAAGGAAGAAAGAGCAGGAGACACATGTTGTCACTCACACAAATCCCCCACACCATCCTTTTGTTTCATATAACCCACACCTCCATTACTACTTTACCATAAACCAAATCTCTCAACAACCATACCATTATCGAGCCCCCCAACAATCGTTACCCAGATCAAGTTTTAGCCCTCAACCATCCAATTACACCCCAGCACCTCCAGCTCGACCATTTACTCCACCAACCTACCCAAACAGCAATCAAAGAAACTCACAGAATAATAACAATCGAGAAAGACCTCATTTTGACCTAATTCCCATGACATATACAGATTTGTATCCTCGACTTGTTGAAAAATATTTGCTTGCTCCTGTTATTATTGAACCTTTGAAACCTCTGTTTCCCAAATGGTATGACCCCAATGCACATTGTGATTATCATTATGGGAATCCAGGTCATTCCACTGAGCATTGTATTGCTTTGAAGCATAAAGTGCAGGGGTTAATCAATGAAGGAGTATTAAATTTTGATACCAGCCAACAAGGGACTCCAAATGTCAATGAAAACCCTCTACCAAATCATACCAGACCATCAATAAATGCTTTGATTGATGGGTAAACAAGTTACATGAAAAGAAGAATAGAAGAGGTCAAAACTCATATGGCTAAAGTGTTTGAAACCTTGGTCAAAGCTGACATGCTGAAGTCGATAGAACCTCAAAATTACTCTGAAGCGGTTAACTCAACTGAAAGCTGCCATTATCACAGACGTGCTCTGGGGCATTCTATCAAAAACTGTCACCAATTCCGTCAAGAGGTGCAAAAATTGATGGATGAAGGTCGAATAGAGTTTTACCAAGAGAGAGAAGAGTTGGTGAAAGTGTCTACCATTGATTCAAAGAATAAGTTTGGGCGTAGACCAGTAACTATCTATTATGATGAGAAGCCAACATCGAAGCTAGAAAAACCCGCCTCTCGACCAGTGGTGACAATTAAAGTTTCTGGCCCTTTTCCATATCAGAATGATAAAGCAGTATCTTAGAAGTACGATTATGATGTCGTAGTCAACCCAGATACTGCCAACATAACGGGTGTAGGAGGCATAACTCGAAGTGGGAGGTGTTATACCTCAGAAGCTCTAGAAAAAGCTAGAAAGGAGAAAGCCAAGGTAGGAAAAGAAAATGAAAGTCAGAGTGGTCTTGACACAACCTTAGAAAAAGAATGGCAGAAGCCAGTATCTGAGAGTGAAGCAGGTGAATTTTTAAAGTTAATAAAATATAACGAGTATAGCGTGGTAGAACAGCTTAACAAGATGCCAGCTAGAATTTCACTATTGTCATTATTGCTCAGTTCAGAGTCACACCGTAATGCTTTGCTGAAAGTGTTAAATCAAGCATATGTGTCTCACAATGCTTCTGTTGAATATGTGAAACAGCTTGTTGGCAATCTGACGATTTCAAACTATATCTCTTTCAATGATGAAGAGATTCCTCCTGAAGGTAGAGGAAGTACCAGGGCTCTTCACATTACTGTGAAATGTAAAAGTCATATAATGGCTAAAGTTTTGATTGATAATGGCTCATCCATCAATGTTATACCTGCGACTACTCTGGCAAAACTCCCTGTTGATGGATCTTATATGAAACCTAGTCATATGATAGTGAGAGCCTTTGATGGAACCAGAAGAGAAGTGTTGGGAGATATAAAAGTGCCATTACAGATTGGCCCGTGTACTTTCAACGTGAAATTTCAAGTTACGGACATCTCTCCTTCATATAGTTATTTATTGGGTAGACCGTGGATCCATATGGCAGGTGCTGTCCCATCCTCATTACATCAAAAAGTCAAATTTATTGTTGAAGAAAAGCTAACATGTGTGGCAGGAGAAGAAGATTTATTGGTAACTCAACCGATAAATACTCTTTATGTGGAATCGGCAGATGAAGCTTTAGAATGCTCTTATAGATCTTTCGAGATTGCCAATGCAATATATATAGCTGAAAGATCTAAATTATATTCACCACACTTATCTGCGACTACTAAAATGGTAGTCAAACAGCTTACCAAGATGGGATGGCGACCTGAAGTCGGACTTGGAAAAAACCTGCAAGGAATTACGAAGCCATCGGCCATATATGAAAAGAGAGACATGTTTGGCTTGGGATATAAGCCAACAAGAGGGGACAGAGTAAGAATGATGAATGAGAAAAGAGATAAGAGGATAGCTAATCTTAAGGGATATGAACTGGAGTCAGAGCCGATAGTCATTCCATACCTTTATGATTCTTTTCACTCGGGAGGATACATTTATTCAGATTTACTGAGAGCCCCAAGTGCAGGATTCATGGAAAAATTTTCAGAGCTGGCCATTCAAATGGTGGATGATGGAGAAAAGAAGAGTCAAAGTGAAGAGCTATTCGTGTACCCTTGTCCTTCAGATTTTGAGTTGTATAATTGGAAAGTTACAGAGCTGCCTGTTGCCTTTAAAACTTTGGAAAAGTAATGTGAAACTTAAAATCTCTAATTACTTTTTACGAGTAGATCTTTCATGGTGTGTTTATGTTTGTCATTTTAATAAAAGACTTAGAAGATGCATCTGTATTTTTTCTATCATTTTTATCTTTATTTTACCTTTCATCCTTTTCTTTCCTACATTTTCTTGCCATTCCATTTTTGTATGCCAATATTCTCTCCATATTACCCTTTGCAGGGTCTCAAACAATGAACATGAGGATAATCATGGCATTAATCTCGGATTTGATTTTGAAAACTTAATTCATGTTGATGAACTTGATAATGAGGAAGATTCAGATAACTATACACTGCCTCTTGATTTGTTAAAATTAATAAAACATGAAGATAAGCCAATTGAACCCCACCAAGAAATTACTGAATCAGTAAATTTGGGAAATGGTGAGAATAAAAGAGAGGTCAAAGTTGGTACATCTCTTTTACCAGCTGAAAGACAGAAGCTAGAAGAGCTGCTACGAGAATATGTAGATGTGTTCGCATGGACTTACCAGGATATGCCAGGACTCAGCACTGATATTGTAGAGCACAAGTTACCTTTAAAACCAGGATATAAGCCGATGCAGCAAAAGCTAAGGCACATGAAACCAGAGATGCTGCTGAAAATTAAAGAGGAAGTGAAGAAACAATTCGATGCTGGATTTTTAGAAGTGGCAAAATATCCTGAATGGGTAGCCAACATAGTGCCAGTTCCTAAGAAGGATGGAAAAGTGAGAATGTGTGTTGATTATCGAGATTTGAATAGAGCAAGCTCTAAGGATAACTTTCTTTTACCTCACATCGATACTCTAGTGGATAATACTGCTAGGCACTCCACATTTTCCTTTATGGATAGTTTCTCAGGCTATAATCAGATCAAGATGGCTCGAGATGATATGGAAAAAACTACATTTGTGACCATGTGGGGAACATTCTGTTACAAAGTCATGCCTTTTGGGTTGAAAAATACTGGTGCTACTTATCAAAGAGCAATGGTGACTCTTTTTCATGACATGATGCATAAAGAGATAGAAGTGTATGTAGATGATATGATTACAAAATCTCGTGAAGGAAAGGATCATATAGTCAGTCTCAAAAAGCTATTCGACAGGTTGAGAAGATTTCAGTTGAAGTTGAATCCTGCCAAATGTACATTTGGAGCCAAATCAGGAAAACTATTGGGCTTTCTAGTCAGTGAAAAAAGAATTGAAGTTGATCCAGATAAGATACAAGCCATTCAAAACTTATCTCCTCCTCATACCTCAAAAGAAGTGCGAGGCTTCTTAGGGAGATTAAATTATATTGCTCGCTTCATCTCTCAACTCACTTATAAGTGTGATCCTATTTTCAAGCTTCTTAGAAAACATGATCCTGGAGAATGGAATGATGAATGCCAAGAAGCTTTTGATAAGATCAAAAAATACTTGTCAAATCCACCTGTGTTGGTGCCACCAATGCCAGGAAAACCTTTGATTTTGTACTTGACAGTGCATGAAAATTCAATAGGATGTGTGTTGGGGTAAAGAGATGAAACTGATAAGAAAGAACGAGCAATTTACTACTTGAGCAAGAAGTTCACTGATTATAAGTCAAAGTATTCACCATTAGAGAAGATGTGTTGTGCATTAACCTAGACAGCTCGAAGGCTTAGACAATACATGCTTTATCACACTACTTGGCTCGTAGCAAAGTTGGATCCTATTAAGTATATCTTCGAAAAGCCCTCATTGACAGGAAGAATAGCACGGTGGCAAGTTATGCTTTCAGAATATGATATCATTTACGTGACTCAAAAAGCTATTAAAAGGAGTGCAATAGCTGAATTCCTTGCTGATCGTGCAGTCGAATATTATGAGCCAATGAAATTAGATTTTCCTGATGAGGATGTGATGGCCATTGAAAAAAATGAACCTGTTGAAAAATCATGGAGGATGTATTTTGATGGAGCTGCTAATGCTTTGGGTCATGGTATTGGGGCAATTTTGATATCTCCTGATGGACATTATTACCCCATCACAGCCAGATTAAATTTTAATTGCACAAACAATGTGGCTGAATATGAGGCCTGTGTTATGGGTTTACAAGTAGCAATTGAAAAGAAAATCAAAGTGTTAGATGTGTTTGGAGATTCAACTTTAGTCATCTATCAGTTACGAGGTGAATGGGAAACAAGAGACTCTAAGTTGATTCGATACCATAAATACATCTCTGAGTTGGTCAAGCAATTTAAAGAAGTTCAGTTTGAGCATCTACCTAGAGAGGAAAACCAAATTGCTGATGCACTGGCTACTCTAGCTGCAATGATCAAAATAGATGCAAATACTGAAATCCAACCCATTAAGCTGGATGTGAAAGATGTACCAGTACATTGCTCAAGTGTTGAAAAAGAAATTGATGGAAGGCCATGGTATCATGATATCATGCAATACATTAAAAGCCAGCAATACCTAGAACATGCAACTGAAAATGATAAGAGGATTATTAGAAGATTGGCTATGAATTTCTTCATTGACGAAGATATCCTTTACAAAAGAGGTCGAGATCAAGTGCTCTTAAGATGTGTAAATGCAGCTGAAACAAAGAAGATTATTGAAGAAGTGCATGATGGAGTTTGTGGGGCACGTGCAAATGGTCATATGATGGCTAGACAAATTATGAGGGCTGGCTATTATTGGTTGACAATGGAGAGTGACTATATTGATTATGCTAGGAGATGTCATAAATGTCAGATTTATGCTGACAAGATTCATGCTCCACCATTAACATTACATGTTTTAGCTCCTCCCTGGCCATTTTCAATGTGAGGCATGGATGTCATTGGTCCCATCACTCCAAAAGCTTCGAATGGGCATAGATTCATTTTTGTGATGATTGATTACTTCACCAAATGGGTAGAAGCTGCATCATATGCTAGCGTGACCCGATATGTGGTATGTAAGTTCATGAAAAGAGAGATAATATGCAGATATGGGCTTCCGGAGATAATTATTTCTGATAATGCCAAAAACTTGAACAACAAAATGATGAATGAAGTATGCACTCAGTTCAAGATCCGCCATCGTAATTCGGTACCATATCGTCCAAAAATGAATGGGGCAGTGGAGGCTGCGAATAAGAATATCAAGAGAATCTTGGAGAAAATGACTGAAACTTACAAAGATTGGCATGAGAAGTTATCTTTTGCCTTGCATGCTTATAAAACATCAGTCAGAACGTCTACTGGAGCCACACCGTTCTCTTTGGTATATGGTATGGAAGCTGTGCTACCAGTCGAAGTAGAAATTCCCTCACTGAGAATCCTGATGGAGGTGGAGTTAGAGGAAGCAGAATGGGTCCGAAATCGCTACGAGCAGTTAAACCTTATTGAAGAGAAAAGACTGTTAGCACTTTGTCATGGTCAATTATATCAAAAGAGGATGATGAGAGCACATGATAAGAAAACTCATCCCCGTTGCTTTAGGGAAGGAGACTTAGTGCTAAAAAGATTCCTTCTAAATCAACATGATAATCGGGAGAAATGGACACCAAATTGGGAAGGCCCGTATGTGGTGAAAAAGGCTTTTTCTGGCGGGGCATTGATTTTGGCAAAAATGGACGGAGGTGATTTGCCTACCCCAATAAATTCAGATGTTGTGAAGAAATATTTTGCTTAAAAAAAAAAGAAAAAAAGAAAAAATGATGACTTATCTAAGTTGAAAACCTGAAAAGGCGACTTAGATGTGAAGCAAAAGCATCATCAAGAAAAGATCTCACAATGCAGGGGTAAGTGTAGTTTGATGAACTCTGAATAATCAAAGAAGTCATCTGATTTAGTTTTAGAGAAAGAATCTGAGAATATTTTGTTCATGATTATCTTGTGAGCATTCTTTTGACACTTTTATTTCAACTCAAACACTTTGACATACACTTGTTATCAGCCATAAGAAATACATTATCCTTCATTTGAAATAATGCCTATCATTTCCTTTATCTTTATTTGATATTTTTGTATCCATCAAAGAAATGTGTGATTGCATTTTATTTGTCTTGAACTTAAAATGATGAAAAGAAAAACAAACATGAAAGATCTCAGCATTACTTTTAAAGTTGACAAAGGCAAATGAAAAAGGATGAGAAAAGCATGACAAGACATTGATGTTGCAGACTTTTGAAAAAATATTGTGGTCAGATGTTGAAGACAGATTGGTCATATAAGAATTCGGATAAAAGAAGCTGAAAGTGAGAGATTTCGAGAACCTTTTACTACAATGAACGATTTTGATTGCATTACATGCATTGCATCATGAGCACTCAGTACATGCATCCATGGAAAGTTGTAACAAAGATAGAAATTTTCCTTTTCTTAATGAAAAAACAAGATTTTGGTAAAGACAATGATCAAACAAAGGAATTCAAAAGAGAGAAATTTACTTGTTCAAAGATGAAAACTCAAAGTTGAAAACAGTTGAGATTTTAAAGTTGTGGAGCCTCTGTTGAGAGGAGCTTTTTCAAGAAAAGATTTTAAAGTCGTTGAGCCTCTGCTGAGAGGAGCTTTTCCAAAAAGAAAGAATTTTAAAGTTGTAGAGCCTCTGTTGAGAGGAGCTTTTTCAAGAAAAGATTTTAAAGTCGTTGAGCCTCTGCTGAGAGGAGCTTTTCCAAAAAGAAAGAATTTTAAAGTTGTAGAGCCTCTGTTGAGAGGAGCTTTTTCAAGAAAGAATTTTAAAGTCGTTGAGCCTCTGCTGAGAGGAGCTTTTCCAAAAAAAAAGAATTTTAAAGTTGTAGAGCCTCTGTTGAGAGGAGTTTTTTTAAGAAAAAATTTTAAAGTTGTGGAGCCTCTGTTGAGAGGAGCTTTTCCAAGATGAGAATTTTAAAGTTGTTGAGCCTCTGCTGAGAGGAGCTTTTCCAAATGAGAATTTTAAAGTTATGGAGCCTTTATTGAGAGGAGCTTTTCCAAGATGAGAATTTTAAAGTTGTGGAGCCTCTGTTGAGAGGAGCTTTTTCAAGAAAAAAATTTTAAAGTTGTGGAACCTCTGTTGAGAGGAGCTTTTTCAAAAAAGAATTTTAAAGTTGTAGAGCCTCTGTTGAGAGGAGCTTTTTCAAAATGAAATTTTAAAGTTATGGACCCTCTGTTGAGAGGAGCTTTTTCAGATGAGATTTTTAAAGTTGTGGAGCCTCTGTTGAGAGGAGCTTTTTCAAGAAAGAATTTTTAAGTTGTTGAGCCTCTGCTGAGAGGAGCTTTCCAAAATGAAATTTTAAAGTTGTGGAGCCTCTGTTGAGAAGAGCTTTTTCAAGAAAGAATTTTAAAGTTGTTGAGCCTCTGCTGAGAGGAGCTTTTTAAAAATGAAATTTTAAAGTTGTGGAGCCTCTGTTGAGAGGAGCTTTTTCAAGAAAGAATTTTAAAGTTGTTGAGCCTCTGTTGAGAGGAGCTTTTTCAAGAAGAAATTTTAAAGTTGATTGAGCCTCTGCTAAGAGGAGCCCTTTTCTGTAAAACCAAAAAAATAACACGATTTATTTTCGGATAAAATCGTTGTCTTTGTCTTTGCCTTATTCCTGATTCTCAGAAACGTGCAAAGAGGGGCAGCTGTAGACACCGATTTTGTCCGGGTCTACTATTTTATTTTTTTATAATAATAATAATATTTAACAAAACAAAACAAAAAAGAAAAAAAACAAAACAGAAAAAAAACAAAACAAGTAAACAAAAAAAAAAAAAAGAAGTCAAGGAGTTGGTGCGATGCTGAGCTGCTTGACCAACTCCTTGACCAACTCCTTATCAGTAACCCAACCAGCCCCCCGATCAGCTTCCTGCCAGCCACCCTACAGCTACCAACTAACCACCCTACAGCCAGCAAAATCCCACTTAATTGAAACTCTATAAAATCAACACATAAACTCAAAAAAAAAAAAAAAAAAAAATTTTCGGGTGAGAGTCTTGAAACAAAAAATTTTTTCCAGCTTGAGAGTTCAGGTACGAAAAAATTCGATCTACCCACCCAAACACCCAAAATACCCAAACACAAAAACCAACCGAAAATAACCACAAACAGAACCGCCACAAAAAAAACCAAAACAGAAACAAAAATAAAAAAAATACACAGTCCTCGCATACGGCGAGGAACCTCAGCGCCAAGCTTCCTGCACGAAGAAGAGAAAGAAAGGTCAGATTCAAAAAAAAAAAAAAAAAAGAAAGAACGCAGAAAAAATTTTTTTTTTTTGGGCCGAAACTTTGAAGACAGATCTAGGAATTTTGAGACTCCTTTTGGTGAAAAGGAGGTCAGATCTACGCTCAGGGGGTCGAGAAGAGCTTGTGGGAGAATTTTAGAATTTTTCGACCACCGGATACGGCGGCCGGAGACCGGCGGCTGCACCAACGGTTGACCGGCGACTGCTGAAGAAGAAGAAAAAAAAAGTTTTTTTTTTTTCTGGAAAAATGAAAAACTGACCAAAAAAAAATTGAGCCGTTTATATAAACTGTCAAAATCAAAACGACGTCGTTTCATTAAGGCCCAAAACGACGTCGTTTTAAGCCCGAAGATCCGCGCGTCAACTCGCGACCCGACCCGGGGTCCGCGCGCCAGACTCGCGACCCGCTTCCTTCATCCACTCTGCCCGGTCTGACTGGACCGGACCGAATCGCCAGACAAAACCGAACTGGTACTGAACCGCCGAACCAATCAGACCGAACCGAACCGCCGATTCAACCTTCGAACCGGTTAGACCGCCCGGACTAGCGTTGACCGAACCGTTGACCGGTCCGGTTCAGGTAAAAAAAATTTTTTTTTTGAATTTTCTAATTTATTATTATTATTATTTTTTTGTTATTTTAAATAT
The DNA here is from genome assembly GCF_047325235.1 of Durio zibethinus. NCBI lineage: Eukaryota > Viridiplantae > Streptophyta > Magnoliopsida > Malvales > Malvaceae > Durio > Durio zibethinus. The sequence continues at coordinate 22,767,768 of NC_143180.1, forward strand.
ATTTTTATATTTATGCATGATAAATTTATAAATTTGTTAGAATAAATGTTTAATCGTTTTAATAATAATAAAATTAAAAACAAATAATAATTAAAATATATTAAAATGCTTTAAAATAATAATAATAATTTTTCCTGCCTAGATGTTGGAGGGAATAAAAATATTTTTCTAAAAACAATAATTCTGCCTAGATGTTGGGGAATTATTGTTAATAATAAATAAATATAAGAAATTTTTAATTAATTTTCAAAAATTATTAAAATCGAACTTGCTTCAAAAATCCGCCTAGATGTTGGGGATTTTTAGAGATGTTCGTATTTTCTTAAAAACGAAACCTTAAGCGCTATTTCTTAATCCTAGGTTTCTAAAACCCTTAAAAATCCAAAATCCATTAAATCCAAAACCGCTCGAAATCCAAAATCCTTGAAGTCCAAAGTCCGAAAAATCCTAAGGACACGTGTGAAAATTCTATTGGAAGTAATTTGTTCCCGAATGCCGCCTAGATGATGGGGTATTTAGGAAATTTTACTTCATTAAGTCTTTTCACACGAGTTCATAATTTTTATTAATAATAAGATTAATAAATAAAAAGTATAATAAAATTGGGATTTTAAATATAAACAGTCGCACCTAAGCTCTGCCTAGATGTTGGAGAGTCGGGGTGGTCTCATTATATTTAAGAATCCAACTCTTAAATTGCATTTTGTTAATAATAAGATTAATAAATAAAAAAGTTTAATAAAATTGGGATCTTAAATATAAACAGTCGCACCTAAGCTCTGCCTAGATGTTGGAGAGTCGGGGTGGTCTCATTATATTTAAAAATCCAACTCTTAAATTGCATTTCATTTTACATGACATTCATTAGCATACATACGTTATCGTATTATCATCAATAATTGTCTGCATTATTCTCTCTTTAATTTACTCATGGTACTCTGCCTAGATGTTGGAGAGTCACCAACAATTTTTTGTAAAGAGTGTTATTTCATTTTTAAGGATTGTTGTGTTAAATCTTAAGCGAAAAGGGTTACTTTAAATTCTACCTAGATGTTGGAGAATTTTAAGATAATTCTTTAACTTAAAGATTTTCTCAATATTCCTAAATAAAAATTTTAGCAAAAAAAAATATTTTTTAAATAAAGAAAATTAATGTTAAATTTCAAATTAAAACCATTTTTATCCGACATTGAAAATAGCGCATAGTTGAATGGTACCAATTTATGGATGTTGTGGGGGTGCTAATCCTTCCCCACGCGTAATCGACTCCTGGATCAAACCTGATTTTTCGTAGACCGAAATATATCTTTTTGATAAACTTTAAACAACCCGTTTTTATAGTTTTAAAAAGATAAACTTTTGGGTGGCGAATCACACCCTAATAAAGATTGGTGGCGACTCCTTCTTTTTTTTATTATTTTTCTCAATTTTAAAACAACTCGTTTTTACGTCTGACGGTCTCAAAACTGTTACGACATAGTGAGATGAATTCTTATTACAACATAATTACGTTTTATAATTGAACTTTTAAAAGTTCAATGAATAAAACGATATACATGGCAAGTTGAGAGTTCTCCCACTTCGCTGGATGAATTTTTAAAGGTTAATGTTATAAATACGTTTAAATATAATAAGATATTCAATGTGATACTTGAATTTTAAAAATTTTTAATATGTTACTTAAACTATGAATCTATTAACAAATGTGATACTCACTCGTAATGTAGTTAGCTTCAACTAATGACACATGGTGAACTAATAGTTCTTTAAATATCACATTAATTAACATATTTATAAGTCAGGTATGATATTAAAAATTTTTAAAATTTAAGTACCATATTAACTATTTTATTATAATTTAAGGACATGACATTAACCCAATTTTTAATCAATTGAATTTTTGTATTTCTCTAGAAGAAGAATGCGTGGCTTGTATGTGGCAAATGAGTTTGCAAATTACGTTTACTAAAGTTAGGAAAAACAAAAAAGCTAAAGTAAAAAAATTAGGGCAAATAATACTTAAAGTCCCAAAATTTTAAGTCAAATTTTATTTGTATCTTTAATTTTTAAAAAGATTTAATTAGAAACCCAATTGCCTAAAATTATCTTATTTTGGTCTCTTTACCTATAAAACCATTTAAATTAACAATAAATGTTGATTGACACCACGTGTATGGTGCAATTGATATCTCAAATGGTAGATGAACTGATAAGGGGATCAAAATAGAATTTCACTCAAAGATTAGAAACCAAAGATGCCATTATCTCAAAATTTTTTATATTTCAAATATATTTTATAAAATATTAAATTTAAAATAGTATTTTTAAATTTTTAATATTTTATTCATTAAAGATATTTTCTTTTTAAAAGATTTTCAAAAATTAAAATCAAGTTAAAATTTTCAAAATTGTTTTGAAAGAAATTACATATCATTTTAAAAAATTAAGTAAAAACATTTTACACTAGTTTAAAAAATCAAATAAAAAACTTCATATCTTTTTAAAATATTAAGTAAAATTTTTTAAATTATTTTATTTTCATTATTAAAATTTTATATTTAAAAAAATTTTTTAAAAAATGGCAATCAAGACGATCCTTATTGCCTCGATCTAGTAAGGAAAAGAAATCAAAGTATTGAAAATAATATTTTTTATTTTTTATAAATATAACCAAACTTTAATTTTTAAAATATTTTTCTGTTAAAAATAATATTTTACTAATAATTAATAACATAATAATAATAAAAAATTTATTTTAAATGACAATATTATGTAAAAAATCAATTTTTTCTTTAATTATTTTTATTTTTCTTTATAAATTATATTTTATAAAATATATTAGAAAAAGGAAAAGAAAAATATAGTTAATATTTTTAATAGAAAATAAATTTTTTATTATGATTTATTAGTAAAATAATATTTTTAATATAAAATAGTCTTTTATTTTTAAATTGATATGGAATTTTTTTACTAAGATTTTAAATTTTTTAACTTAATTTTAATTTTTGAATATCTATTTTTTATTCAAAAAAAATTAATTAATAAATTATGTTACAATAAAAAACAAAAAATTATTATTTTAAATTTAATATTTTACAAAATTATATTTGAGATAAAAAATTGAGATAGTAACTTCCTTATTCTCTAAACTTTAAGCAAAATTCTATTTTGGTCCCTCCATCTACCACATAAAATGCTAGTTGACCTACCCATGTGGTGCCAACTGATATTTAATGGCAATTTAAGCTATTTCATAAATGGAAGAATCAAATTAGAACAATTTGGTGTAATTAAGGATTCAATTAAAATTTTTTAAAAATTAAGGATCAAACTATAATTTAACTCAAAATTTAGGAACCATGGGAGTTATTAACTTTATAGAATTAATCAAATAGTTGAAAATTTTTTACATGGTGGCTAGGTTTAAATGTTCAAAGTCCCCATAAAAAAAAAATTTAAAAGTCGTGTTGGAATGTTTAATTGACTAGGGAAATGCATGGCAGCTATTATTTCCAAACATCTCAACAATACCAAATTGTTGGTTTAAATACTTTGAACATGGATTTCTACCTAGTTAAAGTGAATGAACCAAGTTTGTCCAATTCAATTTGTCAATATCTTTATTTCATATCGATAGTAAAATTTTTAAATTTTATAAATTAGATTAACAAATTGACATGTATTTTTATTGGTGTATTAAAAACATAAAAAATTAATTAAAAAAATAAAACATGTGTCAATCTCTTAATTCTACTTGTCAAGTTAAAAAATTTTATTAAAAATGTATCAAAAACAAACTTTTATCTTTAATGTGTAAGAAAAAAAAAATTGGGCAAAAAAAATTGGGAATTTCCACAACTTCATTGTGTTATGGCCTTCTTGGCAATTGTTATGAAGTTTCATCCTTGGCTTTGCAAAGTAAATAATGGACGGAAATCAATTGTCACTTTTTTTTCTTATCATAAACGTGAGAAATAAAAATTGTTTATATTTGTGCTATTACTTTTGCTTTTTAGGCCCATCACTTTCCCTTTTTCAACTAAATTTTAGTCCAATCTTTCTATTTGGTGTCATTTACAAAATAAAGCTTATGTCCAAATACACTTAATAAACTTGTATTTCAATGAGATTGGAAATTTTAACAATATAAGAGATATATGATTTAGACTTGATGTTTAAAGTAGATGAAAAGGACGAATTTTTTTGTAAAATTCAATTTAGTTATATATAATTTTGATAAATTTGGATTGATTCTAAAAGAAATTAAGAAAGTATTGATCTACTATAAGTGGTTTTAATTTATAATTTCATCGTCATCAGCATCATCGTCAACAACACTATTATTATTATTATTATTATTATTATTATTATTATTATTTAGTTCTCATCAAAATTAAGAAAATTTAGATGAACCTTATAAAATCAAAATTCTAATTATTTGTTAAAATTTATATTAAATAATTTATTAGTGTAATTTATTATTAAAACATTAAATGTTATCATTATAAGAAAAAAATTTCCCCTATATTTACAGGTGAAAGGATCATGCATAGTTATAGATAATATTTCAATAAAACAATTTTCCAACTTATAGTAGAAAAATAGAAACCTTAAATTGAAAAAATAAATAAATGAAGCTCACAAATATACCATTAATTACAAATAAGCAATTTTTAATTAAAAATAGTGATTAAAAGTAAATTAATGGCAACTTAATTTAGCATAATTGGTAATTGTAAAACCTTGCTTTAGTGACAATAACTCAATGTTTGTTGGTTGTACTTATTTGTTTGTGTTTATGAATATTTTCTCATAAAAAAAAAATGTTCCCACGTAAGTCATAAAACAGACAATCAGAATACTTTACAAACAATCATCTAACTTTCGGACAAAAAGAATAAATTAATTTGCGTAACAGTTATATTATTATAATAATAAAATAATTTCTCAAATAATAAAACAACTTATTATTATTATTTTCTCTACTTTTTCATCTAAAAAAAATCATAATCAAAGGACAAAAAGCAAAACTAGTAAGGATTATTAATTATTATATTTAAAATTTTTTATATTTATGTTTTATTTTCACCAATACAAAAAAATTAATGCATTAATTATATATATTTTAAATATTATCTTAACTAGTGTCACTAACCGTTCATTAACTTTTTTCAACAAAAAAACAAGTTTAATCAATTTTTAATATTTTTTTTGATAAGTTATTTAATCTATATGTCAAAATAAGATATATAGTACATAACAGTTTAAGATAAATGATTACAAGTCGTGCATTCGAAATGATTTCAATAAGTTATTAACGATAAAATTTGAATTTAAAATTTTTTCATCGATGATGATAAATCTAATCGATCGAACTAATCACTTACTATTAATTTTTAATTTCAATAAAATTTATAAAAAATATTAATAACAGTTAATTAATAATTATTTAATAATTAAAAAATATTATGTCTCAAATTAATTTATAAAATATTTAAAAATGTACCCAAAAAGATTCAGCTAAATATGTTGAGATCTGTCGCCTTGATTCTGTCTGATACGGAACAAGACTCGATACGGATTTCTTGATTAAAAAAAAAAAAAAACCAAACGACTCCTTCACATTAAACCCCTAAATCAACGGCTGAGATTATCCGCAGCCATCATTCAACTATATATATAAACTAATATGTCCACCATTTCCACCTAAAAAATTTCTCCAAATCTCTAACTGGTTTCATTTTTTCATTATTCTCTCTCAAAACCCCAATCCCAAATCCTTTCATCTTCTTTCAAGAAAATTTGATTACTTTTGTTTTGTTATTTGAACATTTAATCTGAATAATTGGTTCAGTTTGTAGAAGAGCTTGGATACTCGATTTTTATTAAAAGAATATTTGATTTATCGCCTTTTGGCGAGAAATGATAAGGGTTTTGACGATAACAAGATTGGAGGAGAGCAACTGGACGATGGCAAAGTCTTTTGGGTCATTTGGACTAGGGGGATTACTACTGCTGGCGGCGTTGGCTGCGTCTATGATGGTTCTTCCTCTGGTGTTGCCGCCGCTACCGCCTCCGCCATTGATGCTTCTGTTGTTTCCAGTTGGGATCATGGCTGCTCTCATGTTCTTGGCGTTTTCCCCCCCGGAGGCTGCTGGAAATGTCGTTGTTCATACAGTATAAGAACACACATGTTAAACGTGTCTTTCATAGTAAGATGGTCGGCCATTGGGTCGGCGGCTCTGCTGAGGTCGTAGATGTTGTTCATTTCTTATGACTATATATATGTACAACATTTACATTACTTTATTGTTAGTTTTTTCTTACAAATGAATTATACATTAAATTTTGAGAAAAAAAAAAAGAAGAAATTTGAAGGTATAAACATCATAGAAAAAATTTGTGAATAATTCCCATTTCTTCTTTGTTTTCCACATTTATGGTGTTATTAATATAAAAATAATGCATTTTATGGTTTAATGATATTATCAATGTGTTTATCAAAATAATTATTTAGTAGAATATTTTATTTTTTGTTCTTAAGATTTGATTTTCGTAAAAAGAAATTAAAAATAAAATCGTAAATACATTAAATTGATGTTAGTAAATTTGATCATTTTAATTTAAAATTTTAGTAAAAATTATATATAAATTTAATAAAAATAAAAAATATATTTTATTTTTGAGGTATTAATATGAATTTGATATAATAGTTTTTATATTTTTATATGTGTTTAATAAAAAATGAATATTATATAAATATAAATATAAAAAATATATCTTTAAAATGATTGAGGTGAAAAAAAAATAGAAACAATCTAATAAGGGAGCTGAAGAGCAGCTATAATGAAAACTTTATGGAGCAAGAGTGAATACGAAGTTGTACGATTCAGCAGCCTTTTTATGCCATGTTTAAAATGGTTCGACCTTAATTTTCAGAAACATTATTATTATCTCATGCTTTAAAATTAGATTAGCATTTCAATTTTGGAAAAGTTGAGTCGCAAATACATGATTTTGAAAAGCAATTTGGCCTCATGGGATATTATTCTTATGATCATATCACAAAAATAATTGATATATATATATATATATATAACTTTGACACAATTAATATGAACTCCTATGTTCATCAAATAACAATGTTCTACCTTTCTTCAAGCCTCAATGGGCGGTTTTAGCAGCCTAAGGTTGAACATGAATTCTTTTTATACCATCTCAAAATATATTATTATTGATTATTTTAAAAAAATATTACAGTATTTTTAATTTATTGATGTAAATGACATAAAATTTATCTAATATAGAAATATCATTTTTTTTTACGTAATTCAACTTTAAAAAAATTAAAGTGTAATTAAATTAATTCATAAAATAATCTTCAATAAATGATATCATACTGTGATATTTTCTTTTATTTTCATTATGGGTGTAAATAATATATTAGTACTCGCAAGTTATTTAGGTTCAATTCGAATAAAACTTGAATTCAGCTCAATTATTATCGAATCAAGTTCAAACTCGAGTAATTCGACTTATCAATCGAATTAAATTCGAATATTTTTATATTCGACTCGAATATACTAACGAGTCTAATTGAGCTTTTTATATTTTAATATATGTTTAATTATTTTAATTGATAAAATATCTCGAACTCGAATTTGAGCTCGAGCATAAATAATCAAGCTTTTGTTGAATATAAAAATTAAGCTTTTGTCGAATATAAAAATCGAACTTATTTTTATATGTTAATTGAGCCTAATCAAGCGAGCTTAAATAGCTCGATTTCTATATCGAGTCGAGCTCAAGTTATAAAAATAAAACTCGATCAGATTCGAATTAAGTTTCGAACCTTGAATTTAAGGTAAAGCTCGAACGTAATACTGTATCAACTCAAATTCGATTAATTATACTCTTAATTTTCATACTGTGATCTTTTTTGTAAGAAAAGAAATTGAAATATTTTGTTAGTTTCATTGAGTATTGTCACATTAGAAATTTGCATGTCCATGATCATATTAATCAGTTAATTTTCTTAATTATAGTTGAATTAACATGTGATAACCTTCGGCTTGTAGATTAAAAAAAAAACATTCATTTTCAAGACACACGATGATATCTTCATATTTTAATCTTTCATAATACCACGGCCGATTGCACTTGTTTTTTTCCAGCATCTTTAAGTCGTTTTAAGATCCAATAAAATGAAAACTACAGTCTGGAATATTCCCTACCAACAACTCGTGCTCTGAATTTAATCTATTTCTAAAAAGTTGTGCTGAATGCTGATGCAATCTCTGCTAAAAATCTTGAAATTGTATTCCTATTCTTGTATTATTTCCAACAAAAAGAAGATTAAATCAAAGATGCATCTTACATTGAAAATTCCAAGTGCAGGAAACTGCATTGTAACTCTGATTGGGTAGCAAAAAAACAGTTTAAACTATGACACATTGTCAAAATGTTTGAACCAGTTGGAACTACTTCAAAGACTCCAAAGTCTTTGGATTCATACCATATGTCCGAGTTAACAACAAAACAAACGTCATCCAGCCATGATTTCCAAGAACCAAAACCTACTATTAATACTAATATAATATGAGTTTTGCTAGCGATTAGTAACGTTACTATTTAAAGTAATATTATTGTATTAAATGTACTGAAAAAATATATTGCTTGAAATAATAACCTTAAAGAGTGCCCTTAGAACACTTCGGTTGAAAAAGTAACGAACTTTTCAATGCATTTCCCTCCTTATACTAGTTTAGAGTCTTTTGACAAAGAAAAGATCCTTGCCATTCCATCTATTCAGTAAAAAAAATTGTTTTACCTCCAACCAAATTTGGGTACAAATTAAACAACTTGGAACCACAATGTGCACAAATTGGTTCCAAGAAGATGTGCATTAACGGTTGGAAGAAAAATCCGGCTGGTCCTACTTGTTCACAATAACCAACTACTTGAGTTATACTTGAGATTATATAGGTATAGAGATTATACTTGAGTTAATCTCCAAACTGGATCAAACAAATCAGGCTGGTCCTACTTGTTCACAATAAGTTCACAATAACCAACTGCTCAAAACTTTTTCAACATCGGTTAATGAGTATAAATTTCAGTGAATAATGCGATACAAAATATAGTTTGACGACAAAACTTTTTATAAATAAGCAACCAAATATAAAAAGTAAAGCCTGGTTTAACGCAATCAAATATCTGAATTTAATTTGAGAAGAGATGGATGAAAGCGTTAATTAAGCTCTGCATGGTTATTTAAGTGGGTTCTAGGACATAACATAGTTAAGGGCCATCTTTTTGTCACTTTCCGGAACGAGGCATCTCAAAATATTTAGAATATATAGAAGCTATCTTTCATAACTGTGATGAGAATTGTCAGCAAGCATCTAACTTGTGCATTAAATGCAAAACTGCAGCATTTTCCAATGCCATTTTTAGGACCTACTTTCCCAAAAAACTAAGTTGATACCATGTTAAGGAATAATAGATTCAGAAAATGTTTGTGGAAAACTCACAATAACATCATTTCTTTAGCAGAAAATTCTGTAGTACAAAATGTCAGAAAGTTTATTGTACCAACGGAAAAATGTCAGCAGGTCTCTACTCTTTCATTACTATTTATTCTAATTTTTTCTCACATCTTATCATATTTTTTTATTATTTTTTTTATGTTTATGTCACCAGTAGCCACTTAAGCCTAACATCCGTATAATTTTAGGTTAAAGATTATCGTTCATGTATCTAAATCAATCTCTTTTTTTAATTTGTATCGAACGTTTGTGTCGTGCATTTTATCGGCTCTTCAGAAACTTGGGAGAAAACTAATAAGTAGACATGTGCATGTGGATGAGAATGAGATGTATGTTTTTTTCTTTAAACATAAAAAGATTAATGGATTTGGTTTTATTTGTTTGCATAAATAAAATGGAGGTTTTGTTTGGGCAATTAAAATATTGCTACTTGTAGTATCAAAAACATATATTGTTACTTGTAGTTTTTGGGATTAAGTTAAACATTCTAAACTTAATGTCATTATGTTTATATATGTTTTAGACATGTAGTTGTAGTTATATACCAACTTAATTGTTATTTTATTGAGTTAGGAGTAAAGTTAGTATAACTTACATGGATCCGAATGATTTGTTGTAATTCAAACTCAATCCAACTTTAGTTCATCAAGAAAAATTAGTTCTAATTTAAATTAATTTGAAACATTAATCCATAATTCAAACTTAAATTGATTTATTTTAAAATTTAATAATTTAAACTCAAAATAACCCAAATTTAATAATCTAAACTCGAATAATTTTAATGTTAAACTCAAATAATCTAACTCAAAATAATTTGAAATTGAAATAATTTAAATCCAAATTGATAAAAAAAAAATTTTTATATAAAATGATACGATCCAAAATAATTTGACCTTTGCCACATTCTTAGGGACTAGGGATTAGTTATTGAGTATCAAATGAAACAATGTAATTGATCTAATGTAAAACATGACATTGCAAGAAAACACTCTTAACAATTAAAATTTGAGAGGTTTTATATTCGGATTTATAGGATGAATATTAGGATTTATCAAATGAGGGAGATCCAAAATCTTTATGTATACAATGTACCAAAAAAATCATTATGTATAAAAAAATTTATATGCTTAATTTATAGTATTAATTAAGTACTTAAAACATACTTAATTAATTGATTTCATCCACAGAAGAATTCATATTAAGAATGTAGACTTAAAAATGACTAAACAGGGAATGTGACAATTCTTTAGTTTAAAATAAAAAAATGGAGTGATTACTTATTTTAACTAGTTTTCGGACTTTTACGTGATATAGTGAGATGAATTCTTATTACAATGTAATTACATTTTACAATTGAACTTTTAAAGATCCAATGAATAAAATAATATACATGGCACGATGAGAGTTCTCCTACTTCGTTGGAAGAATTTTTAAGGATTAATGTTGTAAATAACCTTTAAACTATAGTAAGATATTCAATGTAATATTTGAATTTTAAAAATTTTTAATATGTTATTTAAACTATGAATTTATTAACAAATGTGATACTTACTCTTAATATGGCTAGCTTCAAATAATTACATATGACAGATTAATAATTCTTTAAATGTCACATTAATTAACATATTCATAAGTTAAGTATCATATTAGAAATTTTAAAAATTTAAATATTATATTGATTATTTTATTATAATTTTAGGACATGATATTAACCCAATTTTTAATTGATTGAATTTTTTTCAACATAAAAAGTTTAATGGATTTAGCTTTGTTTGTTTGCACAAATAAAAGAGGGGTTTTGTTTTGGCAATTAAAATATTGCTACTTGCAGTATCAAAAACATATATTGCTACTTGTAGTTTTCGGGATTAAGTTAAATGTTCTAAATTCAATGTCATAGTGTTTTATATGTATTAGATATGTAGTAGTAGTTATATACCAACTTAATTGTTATTTTATTGAGTTAGAGTAAAGCTAGTACTATAACTTACATGGATCCAAATAATTTATTCGAATTTAAATTCAATATAATTGTATTTTATCAAGAAAATTTAATTTAAATATAAATAATGATAAGTGATAGATAAATAATTTTTTAAATATCACAGTAATTAACATATTTATAATTTCAGTATTACATTAAAAATTTTTAAAATTTAAATATCACATTAAATTTTTTACTATAATTTAAAGATCATTCAAGATATCAACTCAATTCTTAATCAATTAAATTTTTGTATGTCTCTAGAAGAAGAATGCACGGCTCTTATTTGGCAAATGAGTTTAAAATTACATTTAATAAAGTTAGGAAAAAAGAAAGACTAAAGTACAAAGTTAGGGTAAATAGCATCTATAATATTTAAATATTGAGTTAAATTTTATTTTGATTCTTATTTTTAAAAAAATTTTAATTAGATCTCAATTGCATAAAAGTATCATATTTTGGCCCTTTCACCTATGAAACCATCTAAAATAATAATAAATGTTAGCTAACATCATGTAGATGATACCATTGACATTTCATGAGGTAGATGGATTGATAGAGAGGTCAAAATAGAATTTCGTTTAAAGTTTAAGAACAAAAAATATGACTATCCCAAATTTTTTATATTTCAAATATATTTTATAAAATATTAAATTTAAAATAATATTTTTATGTATTTTTAATTATAATATATTTTATTCATTAAATATATTTTTTTGTAATAAATTTTCAAAATTCTTTTGAAAAAATTACATAGCATTTTAAAAAATTAAGTAAAAAATTATATTTGTTTAAAAAATTAAATAAAAAACTTCATATCTTTAAAATATTAAGTAAAAAATTTCAAATCATTTAATATGCTTTATTTAAATTTTATATTTGTAGAAAATTAAAAAAAAATCAAAATGGTCCTTAATGCCTCTAATCTGGTATGGAGAAGAAATCAAAGTATTGAAAATATTTTTTATTTTTTATGGTATAAAATTTATAATAAAATATTTCAAAATAGATTTTTTTGGATAGAAAATAAATTTTTGAATAGATTAATAAATCTTTTTTTAAATGATATGACAATTTTTACTTAATATTTTAAAACGATATGAAGTTTTTTATTTGATTTTTTAAACCAATATGGAATTTTTATTTAATTTTTAAAATGATATAGAATTTTTTTAAAGGGGTTTTCAAATTTTTAACTAAATTTTAATTTTAAAAATATTTTTATTAAAAACAGTATTTTACTAATAATTAATATCATAATAAAAAATTATTTTAAATTATAATTTTTGATAAAATATATATGAAATGTAAAAAATTCAATTTTTTTCTTTATTTATTTTTATTTTTCCTTTTTTTCTTCTTTATAAAATATATTTTGTAAAATATATTAGAAAAAGGAATAGAAAATTATATTTAATATTTTTAATAGAAAATAAATTTGTTCGATAGAAAATAATATTTTTCTTATGATTTATTAGTAAAATAATATTTTTTAATATAAAATAGTCTTTTATTTTCTAATTGATTAGGAATTTTTTCAAAAAGATTTTAAAATTTTTAACTTAATTTTAATTTTTGAATATCTATTTTTATCAAAAACAAAAACTCTTTAACTAATAAACTATATTACAATAAAAATATAAAATTATTATTTTAAATTTTATATTTTATAAAAATATATTTGAAAGAAAAAATTTTGAGCTCTAAACTTAGAGTAAATTCCTATTTTGGTCATTTCATCTCCTACGGGAGATGCCAACAGACACCATCCACATGACGTTAACTGGTATTTAACGTCAATTTAAATGATTTCATAAATAAAAAAAATCAAATTAGGATAACTTTAAATATTGGAGATCTAACTATAACTTTTTTAAAAATTAGAGATCAAAATAGATTTAGTTCAAAGATTAGGGATTACGGATATTATTAACTTTATAAAATAAATCAATTATTTAAAAAAATTTTTTACATGGTGGCTAGGTTTAAATGTTAAACGTCCCCCTAAAAAAAAGGTTGTTAAAAGTTGTGTTAGAATGTTTAATTGACTAGGGAAATACATGGCAGCTAATATTTCCAAACAACTCAACAATATCAAATTGTTGGTTTAAATACTTTGAACATTGATTTCTACCTAGTTAGAGCGAATGAAAGTTTGTCCAATCCAATTTGTCAATATCTTTAAGAGAAAGTATTTCATATTATTCATAAAATTTTTAAATTTTACGAACGAAATTGACAAATTAATACATACTTTTGAATTTGTCAATATCTTTAATAAATAATTTTTGATTCGTAGTTTTTCATTGATATTACTTACAAAAACACATCTTATCTTAGTTTAATAATAATTTTAGCAAATCTCTTTATTTTAAATTAAAACTTAATATAATTTATTTATGTTTTAGTAAATTTAAAATTTAAATTTTAACACTTATAACTTTTAATCTTCAAATTATAATTTCCTCTCAACAAAAAGTTATATTATAAAGAAATAGAAAATTAAACATTCACAAATAATTGGTTCAACAACTAAAGTTTGTGTCAAATAATCATAAGGGGACAAAGCTTACATATTGATAAAGAAAACATGCAGAAATTAAGATTACGACTTAAATCTTAGAAAAATTTATTTTTTATAAGAAATATGTAAATATTAAGATTAGTTTTTAAATTTATTTTTTACTAGTTTTATCTTAAAATGTTTGCCATCTAATGCCTCAGGATACATCTTATTATGAATAGATAATCAAATAATTTATCTATCTTAAATTTTTATTATAAGTTTTATTTTTAAAAAATCGAATATCTTATTATTAAATTTTTTCTTTCAAAGAAAGTGATAGGCCCGTGGGATAGTGAGGCCTGCTCACATTCGATGCATCTACTGGCATGATACCAACTTGAAAATATAAATCAACTCAACAAAAGCAAAGGCATTACAATCAAAATGAATCTCACCCATAATTATGTGTGAGAAAGACGCGCCGGCGTTGAAAGTCTTCAATTCTTCGCACTCCTCCATCCATTGAACTAAGACACTTTTATGACTTTGCTGTCGTCTCAAACAGAAGCCTTTGCCCCCTTCCCCCCCAGCATCCTTGGATCATCTTTGAATCTCTTTCATTACTATTTATTCTAATTTTTACTCACATCTTATCATATTTTTTTATTAGTTTTTTTATGTTTATGTCACCAGTAGCCACTTAAGCCTAACATCCGTATAATTTTAGATTAAAGATTATCGTTCATGTATCTAAATCAATCTCTTTTTTTAATTTGTATCGAACGTTTGTGTCGTGCATTTTATCGGCTCTTCAGAAACTTGGGAGAAAGCTAATAAGTAGACATGTGCATGTGGATGAGAATGAGATGTATGTTTTTTTCTTTAAACATAAAAAGATTAATGGATTTGGTTTTATTTGTTTGCATAAATAAAATGGAGGTTTTGTTTGGGCAATTAAAATATTGCTACTTGTAGTATCAAAAACATATATTGCTACTTGTGGTTTTTGAGATTAAGTTAAATATTCTAAACTTAATGCCGTAGTGTTTTATATGTTTTAGATATGTAGTTGTAGTTATATACCAAATTAATTGTTATTTATTGAGTTAGGAGTAAAGTTAGTATAACTTACATGGATCCGAACAATTTGTTCTAATTCAAACTCATTCCAACTTTATTTCATCAAGAAAAATTAGTTCTAATTTAAATTAATTTGAAAAATTAAATCATAATTCAAACTTAAATTGATTTATTTTAAAATTTAATTATTTAAACTCAAAATAACTCGAATTTGATAATCTAAACTCGAATAATTATAATGTTAAACTTAAATAATTTGACTCAAAATGATTTGAAATTAAAATAAATTGAATTCGAATCGATATAATTTTTTTTATCCAAAATGATTTGATCTAAAGTAATCTAACCTTTTCCACCCTCTTTTAAGGACTTGGGATTAGTTATTGAGTATCAAACAAAATAATGTGATTAATCTAATGTAAAACATGACGTTGTAAGAAAACACTCTTAATAATTAAAATTTGAGAAGTTTCATATTCGGATTTTTAGGATGAATATTAGGATTTATTAGATGAGGGAGATCCAAAATCTATATGTATACACTTGTACCAAAAAAATGATTATGTATAAAAAAATTTATATGCTTAATTTATAGTATTAATTAAGGTCTTAAAACATACTTAATTGATTGATTTCATCCACAGAAAAATTCATATTAAGAATTTAGACTAAAAAAAGACTAAACAGGTAATGTGACATTTTTTTATTTAAGAAAAAGGAGTGATTACTTATTTTAACTAGTTTTAAGATTTTTACTTGATATAGTGAGATGAATTCTTATTACAACATAATTACGTTTTATAATTGAACTTTTAAAAGTTCAATGAATAAAACGATATACATGGCAAGTTGAGAGTTCTCCCACTTCGCTGGATGAATTTTTAAGGGTTAATGTTATAAATACGTTTAAAATATAGTAAGATATTCAATGTGATAATTGAATTTTAAAAATTTTTAATATATTACTTAAACTATGAATCTATTAACAAATGTGATACTCACTCGTAATGTAGTTAGCTTCAACTAATGACACATGGTGAACTAATAGTTCTTTAAATATCACATTAATTAACATATTTATAAGTCAGGTATGATATTAAAAATTTTTAAAATTTAAGTACCATATTGACTATTTTATTATAATTTAAGGACATGACATTAACCCAATTTTTAATCAATTGAATTTTTGTATTTCTCTAGAAGAAGAATGCGTGGCTTGTATGTGGCAAATGAGTTTGCAAATTACGTTTACTAAAGTTAGGAAAAACAAAAAAGCTAAAGTAAAAAAATTAGGGCAAATAATACTTAAAGTCCCAAAATTTTAAGTCAAATTTTATTTGTATCTTTAATTTTTAAAAAGATTTAATTAGAAACCCAATTGCCTAAAATTATCTTATTTTGGTCTCTTTACCTATAAAACCATTTAAATTAACAATAAATGTTGATTGACACCACGTGTATGGTGCAATTGATATCTCAAATGGTAGATGAACTGATAAGGGGATCAAAATAGAATTTCACTCAAAGATTAGAGATCAAAGATGCCATTATCTCAAAATTTTTTATATTTCAAATATATTTTATAAAATATTAAATTTAAAATAGTATTTTTAAAATTTTTAATATTTTATTCATTAAAGATATTTTCTTTTTAAAAGATTTTCAAAAATTAAAATCAAGTTAAAATTTTCAAAATTGTTTTGAAAGAAATTACATATCATTTTAAAAAATTAAGTAAAAACATTTTACACTAGTTTAAAAAATCAAATAAAAAACTTCATATCTTTTTAAAATATTAAGTAAAATTTTTTAAATTATTTTATTTTCATTATTAAAATTTTATATTTAAAGAAAATTTTAAAAAAATGGCAATCAAGACGATCCTTATTGCCTTGATCTAGTAAGGAAAAGAAATCAAAGTATTGAAAATAATATTTTTTATTTTTTATAAATATAACCAAAATTTAATTTTTAAAATATTTTTCTGTTAAAAATAATATTTTACTAATAATTAATAACATAATAATAATAAAAAATTTATTTTAAATGACAATATTATGTAAAAAATCAATTTTTTCTTTAATTATTTTTATTTTTCTTTATAAATTATATTTTATAAAATATATTAGAAAAAGGAAAGAAAAATATAGTTAATATTTTTAATAGAAAATAAATTTTTTATTATGATTTATTAGTAAAATAATATTTTTAATATAAAATAGTCTTTTATTTTTAAATTGATATGGAATTTTTTTACAAAGATTTTAAATTTTTTAACTTAATTTTAATTTTTGAATATCTATTTTTTATCAAAAAAAAATTAATTAATAAATTATGTTACAATAAAAAACAAAAAATTATTATTTTAAATTTAATATTTTACAAAATTATATTTGAGATAAAAAATTGAGATAGTAACTTCCTTATTCTCTAAACTTTAAGCAAAATTCTATTTTGGTCCCTCCATCTACCACATAAAATGCTAGTTGACCTACCCATGTGGTGCCAACTGATATTTAATGGCAATTTAAGCTATTTCATAAATGGAAGAATCAAATTAGAACAATTTGGTGTAATTAAGGATTCAATTAAAATTTTTTAAAAATTAAGGATCAAACTATAATTTAACTCAAAATTTAGGAACCATGGGAGTTATTAACTTTATAGAATTAATCAAATAGTTGAAAATTTTTTACATGGTGGCTAGGTTTAAATGTTCAAAGTCCCCATAAAAAAAAATTTAAAAGTCGTGTTGGAATGTTTAATTGACTAGGGAAATGCATGGCAGCTATTATTTCCAAACATCTCAACAATACCAAATTGTTGGTTTAAATACTTTGAACATGGATTTCTACCTAGTTAAAGTGAATGAACCAAGTTTGTCCAATTCAATTTGTCAATATCTTTATTTCATATCGATAGTAAAATTTTTAAATTTTATAAATTAGATTAACAAATTGACATGTATTTTTATTGTTGTATTAAAAACATAAAAAATTAATTAAAAAAATAAAACATGTGTCAATCTCTTAATTCTACTTGTCAAGTTAAAAAATTTTATTAAAAATGTATCAAAAACAAACTTTTATCTTTAATGTGTAAGAAAAAAAAATTGGGCAAAAAAAATTGGGAATTTCCACAACTTCATTGTGTTATGGCCTTCTTGGCAATTGTTATGAAGTTTCATCCTTGGCTTTGCAAAGTAAATAATGGACGGAAATCAATTGTCACTTTTTTTTCTTATCATAAACGTGAGAAATAAAAATTGTTTATATTTGTGCTATTACTTTTGCTTTTTAGGCCCATCACTTTCCCTTTTTCAACTAAATTTTAGTCCAATCTTTCTATTTGGTGTCATTTACAAAATAAAGCTTATGTCCAAATACACTTAATAAACTTGTATTTCAATGAGATTGGAAATTTTAACAATATAAGAGATATATGATTTAGACTTGATGTTTAAAGTAGATGAAAATGACGAATTTTTTTTGTAAAATTCAATTTAGTTATATATAATTTTGATAAATTTGGATTGATTCTAAAAGAAATTAAGAAAGTATTGATCTACTATAAGTGGTTTTAATTTATAATTTCGTCGTCATCAGCATCATCGTCAACAACACTATTATTATTATTATTATTATTATTATTATTATTATTATTATTATTATTATTATTATTATCATAAAAATTAAGAAATTTCAGATGAACCTTATAAAATCAAAATTCTTGTTATTTGTTAAAATTTATATTAAAAGAATTTATTAGTGTAATTTATTAATAAAACATTAAATGATATCATTATAAGAAAATTTTTTCCCTATATTTACATTAAAGGATCATGCATACTAATAGATAATATTTCAATAAAACATTTTTCCAACTTATAGTAGAAAAATAGAAACTTAAATTGAAAAAAAATATCAATGAAGCTCACAAATTTACCATTAAATACTAATAAGCAATTTTTAATTAAAAATAGTGATTAAACGGAAATTAATGACAGCTTAATTTAGCATAATTGGTATTTGTAAAACCTTGCTTTAGTGACAATAACTCAATTTTTGGTTGTACTTATTTGTTTGTGTTTATGAATATGTTCTCATAAAACAGACATATCAGAATACTTTACAACCAATCATCTAACTTTTAGACAAAAAGAATAAATTAATTTCCATAACAGTTATATTATTATATTAATAAAATAATTTCTCAAATAGTAAAAAACTTTTATTATTATTTTCTCTACTTTTTCATCTCCAAAAAATCATAACCAAATGACAAAAAAAAAAAAAAAACTAGTGTCTGTAATCACTGATTAAGGATTGTTAATTATTATATTTAAAATTTTTTATATTTAATGTTTTATTTTCACCAATTCCACAAAATTAATGCATTAATTATATATTTTTTAAATATTATCTTAACTAGTGTCAATAACCATTCATTAATATTTTTCAACATAAAAAAAGTTTAATCAATTTTTAATTTCAACGAAACCCAGTAAAAATGTTGACAATAGTTAATTAATAATTATTTAATAATTAAAAAATATTATGTCTTGAATTAATTTATATAATATTTAAAAATGTACCCAAAAAGATTCAGCTAAATATGTTGAGATCTGTCGCTTGATTTTGTCTGATACGGAACAAGACTCAATACAGATTTCTTGATTAGAAAAAAAAAAAAAAACCAAACGACTCCTTCACATCAAACCCCTAATCAACGGCTGAGATTATCCGCAGCCATCATTTAACTATATATATATATATATATATATGAACTAATACGTCCACCATTTCTACCTAAAAATTTCTCCGACTCTCTAACCGTTTTCATTCTTTCATTATTCTCTCAAAACCTCAAATCCCAAGTCCTTTCATCTTCTTTCAGGAAAATGTGATTACTATTGTTTTGTTATTTGAACAGCTAATCTGAATAATTGGTTCAGTTTGTAGAAGAGCTTCGATACTCAATTTTTATTAAAAGAATATTTGATTTATCGCCTTTTGGCGAGAAACGATAAGAGTTTTGACGATAACAAGATTGGAGAGAGCAACTGGACGATGGCAAAGTCTTTTGGGTCATTTGGACTAGGGGGATTACTACTGCTGGCGGCGTTGGCTGCGTCTATGATGGTTCTTCCGCTGATGTTGCCGCCGCTACCGCCTCCGCCATTGATGCTTCTGTTGCTTCCAGTTGGGATCATGGCTGCTCTCATGTTCTTGGCGTTTTCCCCCACGGAGGCTGCTGGAAATGTCGTCGTTCTTGTTCATACAGTATAAGAACACATGTTAAACGTGTCTTCCATAGGAAGATTGTCGGCCATTGATGGGCGGCTCTGCTGAGGTCGTCGATGTACGTTGTTGATTTTATGTGAAGAGTACACCGTCCTTTCCATGTTTGATAACATGGGTGCACCTCCAGAATTCCTTCAATCTGTCTTTATTCCAAATATCTTATCTTTTGCGTGGGAAGTTGATAGAGATCCTATTAATCTTGGACGTAAAATAAAGAAGTTGGTCGTGGAACTAGTAATAGTTCAAGCAGCTGATGATGAGATTGATGACGTGATTGATGAGTCATCAACTACGTTGAATTTCAAGCCTGCTAGTAAATCTTCTATTCAAGCTTTGAAAAGGGTGAAATTTGGCAACGATGAAGATAGTCTTTTACCCTTGAAGAAGAGGAGAAGACGTGAGGATATGAATTCCAAGAAACAATGTACTATTTGTTTGGATGATTTCATCGACGGTGAGGAGATTGCTTTGATGCCTTGTGGACATGTTTACCATGATGGTTTCACTTTTAGATGGTTTGAAACGAATCACTTGTGCCCATTATACCGATATGAGATGCCAAGTTGATCTAATTTATATCTTTTCCAAGTGGTGAAAATAACTTATTTTATTTTGTTATTGAATATGCGTTTGAGAAAAGGAAATTGTTTTGGTGCTTTTGGGAAAAAGGTTGAGATTGAACTCGTATAATTTGCTAACATAGTGGATATTATTCGAATTTGTCCTATGATTTTTTCCTCAACGTGGGAGGATTTTTCATGTAAATATTTTTGTTTTTATACTAATGCTTGCAATTTCTGTTTAATTGATTGATTTGAATAAATTTTATTATGAATTATTATTGGTTTGTGTTGTAGTGTCTATAATTCGTTTATGAAAGTTTAATACCTGAGGTTTAATAATTTTTGCTCATTGGAAGATACTATTAAATCTTAATTTCTTTTCATGATCACATTAAAGAGGATCAAAAAACTTTATTTGCTCCTTAAAGGGTTTGTTCATATACATTGATCCCTCATATCATTTTTTTTTTTCTTTGGTTCCTTCAGAAAGTTTTGTTTCCAATTAACTAAAAAGCACATCACCAAAACCAAAAAGAAACAATTCAACCAATGCTCTTAAATTTTGGAAATTACTGTTAGAAGCACTCTTTTTCCAATTTTGATTTTGTTTGCCATATTTTTATGAAGCAAAAGGTTAAAATAAAGATGGGTCCTGTATTAGTTATTATGGAAATATCTGTGGGCTGGACTATAATTTTGAGTCATTACTGGCATAATTCATTATTCTATTTTATTGAACTAAAATAAAATAAACTTTTTATATATAATTTTTTTCCCAATTTGTCTTTCCTTTGTCATTCTTTTTTCAAGACAAAGGTTAAGAATTTGATATTTCAACTTTTTTAATGTTATTTTAAAGATTATTGTCAAAGTGATCCTATGTTAAAAAATCAAAATTGAGGCAAATAGATTATCAAGTTATTTTTGTATGTCATGATGTGCAATACAAAATCTAAAACAGCTCAAACTTATCTTTTATATAAGAATTTATTTTACATATAATCTCAATAAAATCACCCTTGATTTTGTTGAGTGAGGCATTAATTTTAACACATTGCTTGTATGATTTCTCAATTTTATTTCCCTATTTTATTATTTTTCACAATTAATTATTTTCTTAATTATATAATTTAATTATATCTTTATTAATGCCTATAAATACATTACATTATGCTTATAAACTCATTTAAAAATAATATATATAAGATTTTATGTATTTTACCAATGAATCACAATTTATCATTGTATTAATCACAACGGCAAAAAAAAATTTATACGATGACAAGTTATGATTATTGTTTATATTATTGATTATATATTAACAGTGTATTAAATATAAATTTTAAAATTAAAATTAATAAATATAAATTACTTCAAATTTTATGAATTAAAGATAATTTATTTTTTATAAAAAAAATCATAATTTGAAAGTAAAATCAAGAATTGCAAATACTAATATTAAAATTCAAACCTTTGAATGTTAATTTTTTAAGATTTAATTTCAACTTTCACAAGAAACATGTAATACACTTGAAACATGGATACATGTGAATCTTGCACAAACCAATTAAAGGCTAGACAGGCACATGTCACCAATGTCTTGGTCTCTCCCAACTTTAGTCAAATAAAATGTCCATGTTCCAATGTTTAATTAAAACACATGGGAAGTTTAACCTAAAATGTCAAACGCAATCAACTCTTTTGTTGTGGAAGGGATCCTCTTTGAACTTCTAAACCAAATCAAAATAAATTAAATCGACCATAATAATTTGTTGGCATTAGAGATTAGACATCAATATGGGTAAGCCCCAAGTTAAAATTCATTTAATCTATAAAATAAATGATTTTGGATGCAGATTATTATTTTTTATTTGAAATTGTCAACATTTTAATCTTAATAATTAAAATTAAAAACCCAACATCCTATAATAAAATACATAATTATTTGTTATAATAATACATTAATTATAAATTTTTTTCTTAAATATCACATTAATAAGTGTTAAAAAAAATTAAATAACATATTTATCTTGAATTTTATATAAAAAATTACAGACACTAACAAATGGGTGGCTTGATATTTAAAGTTAGCCTAGTTTCAAAACCAACTAATGTTAAATTTTTTAATTTAATCTCAAATTATTTTTTTGGTATGAGACTTTTTGGTATTTAGTAGTTATTTTAAATCTCAATTAATTCAGAATTAAATTGAATCAAATCCTATAAAGGGATAAACTCTCTCAAACTTTTTTTTTTATTTACAAAATTTGAAATTAAAATTTTATTTAAAAAAATTAAGTTATTTACCACTTGGATTAACAAGCGCGGTTATTTAATCTCAAATTAATGATTTCTTATGAATAATATAATAAAACATTTAATCTTAATTGAAAACCGACCCATTTATTAATCTTGAATTTTTTTATTATAAGTTTTTTAAAATTAAGTAAATTTTTATTATAAAATTAAAAAAAAAAAAAAAAAAAAGAAGTGAAAGGCGCGTTACTATTGAGGTCGGTTCACATTCGACCCATCATTATCTCTGTGTGTGTCAGACGCGCCTCGGTTGAAAGTCTTCACACTCCATCCATTGAACTAAGACAGTTCTACGACGTTGCTGTCGTCTTCCTCAGCGTTCTTCGATTTTGGGAACGTCGTCTTCCAATCTCTTTTTATTTTAAAATTTTCACACCTCATCGTATCTTCTTCTTGTTTTTGTAAGCAGGTGGGTTGAAAATGGGATATATGTTTTTTTTTAAAAAAAAAATTAATTATTTGGTTTTATTTGTTTGGCTAGATATGATGGGATTTTGTTTGGGTAATTACAATATTGCCACTTGTGGTTTTTGTATTAAGTTAAATATTTTAAACTTAAGTCATTGAGTTTTATATAATTTAGTTGATTTAACGATAGGAATGGTGTTTGAATTATAATAAAAATTTTATACTTTATATAAATATATAAAAGTTAAGTTTTTGATATAAAAGGAAATAATTTATTTAATATAAAAAGAAATAATCTATGTGGATAGGTTATATTTTTTATACGTAAAATGTTACAAGTAAATGTCATGTGTTATATAATTAATGAATTTAATTATATAATTAATTTTAAAATAATTTATTATGGCTGAATTAATTACTTTTAAATATTAATATTCTTGCATCCAATAAATTAGTTATAATTAATTTGATCATTAATTCAAAAAATCAAAATTTAAATAAAAAACTAAGTAATCAAGAATAATTTTACTTATTTACTAATCATTATTTATAATTATATAAACATTTTAATTTATTAGAATAATCTAGTATATATATACACACAAACACACGTACACACACATATACACACACAAAAGATAACTTCAATATATTAACTTGAAAAAGAAAAGTCTGTAAGATAATTTTTTTTACATGAATACTATCAAACAATGTCATGTGTTTTGATTATAATCAACGATTCAATTTTTAAAATTAAAATTACAAATTAATTTAATTTTTAATATTTTTTAATTATCATCCAAAAAATATTTTTAACTTTTCAATAGCTTTAATTTTAGTTTCTTTTTTTTTAACTTTAAATATGAATTTTTTTTCCTATTGTTTTTATAGTAAAAGTCTTATTGGCCAATCAATAGCTTTCATTTTGTTTTGAATTCTCTAAAATTTTTTATACTTATATTACCTTAATTTTGGGTGTTTGATTATAAAAATAAAAAGAATTAACAGGTCAAATTATGTATTTAAAATTTAAACTCTATAATAATATGTAATTAAAGGAGTCAAAAATTTTTTATAATAATATGTAATTGATTGATAACTCAATAATTGAAATTCACATTTTGTGAATGTATATGTTGTCTATATATATAATGGTGATATAAGGAATTTGACACATTGAACAACCGGGATAAAAAAATTTTCACTTGTATTCTTTAATTTTTTTTTCTTTTAATACATTATTTAAATAATTGTATACTTTTTTGATAGACTTGATAATTCATATATTCATATCGTGTAAAATACTAAAAATTTATATATTCATTCTATGTTTTACACAAGAATTATATGTTACAATTCGTGTCAACACAAAAATATAAAATAACTTTTTTTTTGTTTTGTTAAACCTATTCATAGTTTTTGCAAAAATTTAAACAATATTATTTTTGTGTTTTTTATTCATATTATTTTCGTATCTTGTCATCGTATTATATTTGAAATTGTTAGGTCTACTTTATGATATTTTACACCAATATTCTATATTTTATAATAAGCTATAAAAGGGTGTTGTAAGATTATAACTTTGTGAATATTATTATTTTTTGTAATATACTTTTTTTGATTTAGTATTATATTTTTATAAGTATATTCCTTATTTATTCAAGTTAAAATTATTAGATTAATCTTAATTATGGTTATTTGATTTTTGTTTATTTCAGCTTTGATTTAGTGTTCTTGAATATTTTACTATGAAAATTAATTGATAATTATTTTTTTTCCAATTTTATAGTTGCAAGGTTTTCATATTAAAACAAAAAGTTATAATGTTAAAAAAAGAATGTGAATGATTGTAAATTTCTTTTATCAAAACTTTAATTTTTTTTATAGACCTCTTTGAATGATTTGATTTGATCTATTTATATATTTTTTGATTTTTTGATTTATTATTAATATTTGGCACTTATGTGTTTCTATCTCTATAATGAATTCATAATTTAATTTTCCAATAAAAAATGATTAAAAGTCTAATTTTTTTATTTTTATTTGATTATTAAATATTTCATTTGTAATAAATAGGGAGAGAAACTATTCTTCACTTATTTTTATTTACAGTTTTATTCTTTATTTTTTCTTTTGAATGTGATTCAACACAAAGTTTAACCAATTTAATATTATTTGAACTTACACTAGGTTTTCAAGTTAAAATTTATACATAGATAATAATCTTTGATTCTTTCTTTTTTTACATATATATAGTATATCTTTTGTTCTTTTTTTCTTGAACATATATAATACATCTTTGATTCAGGATATACTTCATTATAAAATTATTTTTTTCTAAAAACATATCTTATAATGTCCTAAATTATTAAAATTTTGAGTTTGAATAACAATAAAATTTTTTAATGATATCATTTTATGTGTAAAAATGTGTATTCAAATTAATTAAAAGGACAATAATTATTAAAAGGAATCATGTATTTCCTTTAATTGATAATAGGTGAAATCACATTAAAATCTTAAATTAAGGCAAACTTTATCACGTTTACGAAAAAATGTTTAATTTGATTTTTTCCATTTAACTTTTTAATTATAGGTAGTATCCATATGATAATGAGTTACTCTTAAATATTTTTTGGATATATGCATGTGTAAATTTTATTAAGTGTTTAATTAAGTATTAAACAATATTATTCATTGAATGTTTGAATATTTTAAAAATATTATTCTCTTAAATATCATTTGAATATATACATATGTAACTTTTATATTTTTGTTAAAAATAATATTTTTATGCATAATTATATATAGAAAAAATAACTCGTGCATAGTACGAGCTACAAACTAGTAATATTTAAAATTTAAAATTTTTTAATATGATATTTGAATTATAAATTTATTAATTAATATGATACTTATTCCTAATATGATTAATTTTAAATAATAATACGTGATAATAAATAATCTTTCAAGTACCACATTAATTAATGAATTGATAGTTTAGGTATTAAATTAGATATTTTTAAAATTCAGATACTATATTAAATATTTTATTATAGTTTAAGGGTCATTCATAATATTATCACAATCTAGTATATATACCAACTTAATTGTTATTTTATCGAGTTAAGACTAGATACTTAAAATATTTATATACACACATATATACACACAAAAGATAACTTCAATATATTAACTTGAAAAAAAAGTCTGTAAGATAATTTTTTTTTTAGATAAATACTATCAAACAATATCACGTGTTTTGATTATAATCAACAATTCAATTTTTAAAATTAAAATTACAAACTAATTTAATTTTAACTATTTTTCAATTATCGGCCAAAAAACATTGTTAACTTTTCAATAGCTTTAATTTTAATTTTTTTTTAAGTATGAATTTTTTTTTCTATTGTTTATAGAGTATAAGTCTTATTGGCCATTCAATAACTTTCATTTTATTTTGAATTCTCTAAAAAAATTTTATACTTACATTAACTTAATTTTGGGTATTTGATTACAAAAATAAAAAGAATTGATAGGTCAAATTATATATTTAAAATTTAAACTCTATAATAATATGTAATTAAAGGAGACAAATTTTTTTTTATAATAATATGTAATTGATTGATAACTCAATCTTTGAGATTCACATTTTGTGAGTGTATATGTTGTCTATATATATAATGATGATATGATGAATTTGACAAATACAACAACTATTGTAAAAAAATTTTCATTTGTGTTCTTTAATTCCTTTTTTTTTTCTTAATACATTATTTAAACAATGGTATGACTTTCTAATAGACCTAACAATTTATGTATTTGTAACGTGTAAAATATTAAAAATTTATGTATTGATTATGTGTTTTACACAAAAATTATGTGTCACAATTCATGTTAATACAAAAATATGAAATAATATTTTTTTTGTTTTGTTAAACCTATTTATAGTTTTTGCTAAAATTTTAAACGATATTATTTTCATGTTTTTTATTCATATTGTTTTCGTGTCATGTCATCGTATCGTATTTGAAATTATCAGGTCTACTTTTTGATATTTTACACCAATATTCTATATTTTATAATAAGCTATAAAAGGGTGTTGTAAGATTATAACTTTGTGAGTATCATTATTTTTGTACCATAATCTTTTTTTTATTTAGTATTATATTTTTATAAGTATATTTTCCTTAATTATTCAAGTTAGAATTATTAGATTAATCTTAATTATGGTTATTTGATTTTTTCTTTTTATTTCAGTTTTGATTTAGTGTTCTTGAATATTTTACTATGAAAATTAATTGATAATTATATTTTTTTCAATTTTATAGTTGAAATGTTTTCATATTAAAACAAAAAGTTATAATGTTAAAAAAAGAATGTGAATGATGGTTAATATTTTTATCAAAACTTAAATTTTTTTATAGACCTCTTTGAATGATTTGATTTGATCTAGTTATATATTTTTTTATTTATTATTAATATTTGGCACTTATGTATTTCTATCTCTATGATGAATTCATTATTTAATTTCCCAATAAAAGATGATTAAAAGTCTACTTTTTTCTTTTTTTTTATTTGATTATTAAATATTTCATTTGTAATAAATAGAGAGAGAAACTATTCTTCACTTATTTTTATTTACAGTTTTATTCTTTATTTTTTCTTTTGTATGTGATTTAACATAAAAGTTAACCAATTTGATATTATTTGAACTTATATTAGGTTTTCAACATATTAGGTTTTCAAGTTAAAGTTTATACATATATAATAAATTTTTGATTCTTTCTTTTTTACATATATATAGTAAATCTTTTGTTATTTTTTTCTTAGACATATATAATACATCTTTGATGTAGCATATACTTCATTATAAAATTATTTTTTTCCAAAAGCATATCTTACAGTGTCCTAAATTATTACAATTTTGAGTTTTAATAGCAATAAAATTTTTTAATGATATCATTTTATGACTAAAATATGTGTAGTCAAATTAATAAAAAGGCAAATAATTATTAAAAGGAATCATGCATTTCCTTTAATTGATTAATAGGTGAAATCACATTAAAATCTTAAATTAAGGCAAACTTAATCACATTTATGAGAAAATATTTAATTTGATTTTTTCCATTTAACTTTTTAATTACATGTAGTATTCATATGATAATGAGTTACTCTTAAATATCAATTGGATATATGCATGTGTAAATTTTATTAAGTGTTTAATTAAGTATTAAACAATATTATTCATTGAATGTTTGAATATTTTAAAAATATTATTCTCGTAGATATCATTTGAATATATGCATATGTAACTTTTATATTTTTGTTAAAAAAATATTTATATATATAATTATATATAAAAAAAATAACTCGTGCATAGCACGAGCTACAAACTAATAATATTTAAAATTTAAAATTTTTAAATATAATATTTGAATTATAAATTTATTAATTAATATGATACTTATTCATAATATGATTAATTTTAAATAATGATACGTGATTATAAATAACCCTTCAAGTACCATATTAATTAATGAATTGATAGTTCATGTATTTAATTAGATATTTTTAAAATTCAAATACTACATTAAATATTTTACTATAGTTCAAAGATCATTCATAATATTATCACATTCTAGTATATATACCAACTTAATTGTTATTTTATCGAGTTAAGACTAGATGCTTAAAAGATTTATTCAAAATTTCAGCTTTTTTTTTTCACAAGAGGTCATAGTTTGAGATTAGAAAAATGGATTGCAAGTGTTAGAATTTAAATTTTAGACTTACTAAATGATACCTCTTATATGTGGATATATAAACTAACTAAATTAAGTTATAGATCCAACCCAATCCAACTTCATTTATAAAGAAAAATCATCAATTTGAAAAATCAACAATTTGAACTCGACCAAACTCTATTTGTACAACAACAATAATAAATTAAGTTTTATATCCCATAATTTTACAGTTGGTTATATGAAAGGGAAAAAAAATAAATCATGTTAGGTTGTAGTTTTAAATCTTCTTATAACACTCATTTATATATATATATATATATATATATATAAATAGCATCTTCATTTACTTTCTTAACTCTCATATCATTTCTTATTATTTGCATCAACATTTTTGATGATTTTCTTCTAAAAGTTTTGGTTTCTCTCAAATTCAAAAACTTATTTCTGCTACTGGTGCACGAATAAGCTTACATTTTATCTATCCAAACTATCTCAAACGGCCCTATTTTATTTTTTTTCTTCAATCGAAACTACCTTTAATTTTTTTTTTTGAATTTCTTATAAAATTTTTTTAAAAATTATGAAAATTATAAATCAATTTTTTTAAAATTTTTTGTAAAAATATTTTAATTAAAATACTAAAAAAGTTTCTGAACTATTTCATTTTTCTTAAAAAAACCAATATATTTTTATTATACCAAAATAAGTCTTTATTTTTTAATTTGCATCCAAATAAATCTTTATTTCAAACAAAAGATTTATTTATATTAAGGGTTTATTTAGATACAAATTAAAAATTAAGGACTTATTTG
This sequence comes from Durio zibethinus, assembly GCF_047325235.1. Taxonomy (NCBI): domain Eukaryota; kingdom Viridiplantae; phylum Streptophyta; class Magnoliopsida; order Malvales; family Malvaceae; genus Durio; species Durio zibethinus. The sequence goes on from NC_143180.1 coordinate 22,798,035, forward strand.
AATGTAAATAAAAGGTTAAGCACTTATTTGATTACAAATTAAAGTCTAAGAATTAATTTGAGTTCAACAAATTTATAAGGATTTATCTAAATAAAATGATAAATTTAAAAAAAATTTTATTATTTTAACCAAAATTTTCTAAAAACATGTCAAAAGAATGCCCCAAGCACCCCCCCACTTGCGTAATAGAAAAAAATTATCAAATAAACTTTTTTAATTTTTAGTTTAGTCCTTAAAACTTTAAATCTTAGCCAAACACTAAAAAAATTCAAATGATAGATGCATGGAAAATGTATGAGACATATTCTAACCATATAAATTTCATACATGGAATTTGAAACATGTGAGAAAAATATAAAGTCAAAGTTTTGATTTTTCGAGTTTGATTATGATTTTTCTCTTAAATCATAAGTGCTTTTAGTACCAAATTTTTATAAAAAATTCAAATCATCTTAGGGCACATATTTATGTAAAAATTTTAGTCTAAAGCATTTGTTTAAATTTTTATTATTAAAAATCATTCTAAGTTATTAAAAATATTCTAGTATACCAGACAACTATAGAAGCAAATCTAAAAGTGAAAACAAGCATAACAATGTTTTGATTCCACTATAGGAACTTATTGAAAAACATATTTAAGAATATTTGTAAATTTAAGATTATTTGCTCCAATGCTAATATGAATTCCCAATATTAATTTACTTATATTTGCTTCATGAATCTTAAAAGATTTATTTTTTATATTATTTGTTAAACAACTTCTTGGATCTTGTTAGACAATGAAACAATTTTTAGAACTTATCATAAATTTTATACTAAGTTTTAGGGTCTGAAGTAGATAATCAAAGATTAGGTAACAAGATCTTTTTACTATAATAATTAAAATTATTACTCCTTCTGTTTTAAATTATTTGGATGGTATTAACTTTTACAGAATTTAAAAAAAATAACTTTAATGTATTTAATGTTAAAATTAAATTTTCAGGAATTTTAATATCAAAAAGTAAAAATATTTAAAATATAAAAAAATAAGACAAAAGGAGAAGTTCTTTTTGTTAATTTCTATAAATATGTCTGTTAATTAATATAGCACATATTTCAATTATTGGGAATAGATTTTTAATAACATTTATGCAAAATTATGTTAAGAAAAAAATTTCTCAATTAACTAATGTTCTAAATTAGATAATCTCTACTAATAAATTTGCATCCATTTGACCCACCAATATTTGGAATCATCATCCAATCTTGGACTCTTCCAAGTTCCAACTTTAGTAAAATAATAATAAAAAAAAAGTCCACGTTCCAATGTTTGATATAAAGGCGTGGAAAGTTGGACCTAAAATGACCCACACAATCAATTCTATGATAGTGAGCAGTTTCATGGTAGGGAATCCTCTTCCAACTTCTATACCATACCAATTAAATAAAATCATCCAAAACAAAATTGAGTAAAATTTAGAGACTATGTACAAAAATAGTCTTCAAGTTAAAATTCACTTAATCTCGAAAATAAATAATTTTGGATTCGTGATTCTTTATTGATGTTATTTATGATTGCATGATTTTATATGATAAGACACATCTTATCCTAATTAAGTTATAATTTTAGTAAATCTCTTTGTCTTAAACTATATATAAATTAAAATTTAATTTAATTAATTTATATTTTAATAAATTTAGAATTTAAATTTTAATATTTGTAATCTCTAATTATTTTTTTTATATTACAATTTTCTCTCAACAAAAAGAAAATTTTATATTACAAAGAAATAACAAAGTTAAACGTTAACAAATGATTAGCTCAATGGTTAAAGTTTGTGTCCAATAGTAGAAGTTTTAAGCTCCATTTAGATAGGTGATGAAATTGGTTACAATGAGATTAAAAATTGTAATAAAATTTATTATAGCTATTATTGAAAAAAATTATTATAATTATAATTAAAAAAAATTTTAATGAAAAATTTATACCGATTTGATTTCATTAGAATTATCGTTTGAATTCAATTAAAAATGCGATGAACTTAATTACGTCACATTGATCACATTGAAAGTGCAATAGGATTTAAATGGCTACTTAGCTAATTCTCTTGGTATAAAGGGTTGAAAAAAAATGTAACTATTTGGATTACAATTCAAATTTTAAATTAATTTCTTTAAAGAAATGTGTAAACATTTGAATTAATCTTCAAATTTATCTTTTACTAGCTTAATCTTAAAATGTTTGCCATCTAATGCCTCATGATACATCATATTATGAATTAAGAATCAAACAATTTATTTATTTAAAAAAATCGAATATCTTATTAAGAATTTTTTTCTTTGAAAAAAACTACAAAAGGAAAAGTGATAGCCGCGTGGGACAGCGAGGCCGACCCACATTCTATGTGTATTCTGGCATGGTGCCAACCTGCAAAATAAAAATCAACAAAAGCGGAAGACATCACAATCAAAATAAATCTCACCCGTTATTATGTGTGCGGACGCGCCGGCGTTGAAAGTCTTCAATTCTGCAGACTCCTTCATCCATTGAACTAAGACGCCTGTATGAATGACATTGCTGTCGCTCCAAGAGAGGCCCTTACCCCCTTCCCCCCAGCATCCTTGAATTTTAGGATCATCTTTGAATAGCTTTCATTACTATTTATTTTAATTTTTTCTCACATCTTATCATATCTTCTTCATTTATTTTGTGGGTGAGAATGAAAGGTATGCCTTTTTTTTTAATGAATTTGGTTTTATTTGTTTGCATAAATAAAAAGGGTTTTTGTTTTGGCAATTAAAATGTTGCTACTTGTAGTATTAAAAACATATATTGCTACTTGTAGTTTTTGGGATTAAGTTAAATCTTCTAAACTTTATGTCAGTACTATAACTTACATGGATCCAAATTAGTGTGTTTTATATGTATTAGATATGTAGTTGTAGTTATATATCAATTTAATTATTATTTTATTGAGTTAGGGTAAAGTTAGTACTATAACTTACATGGATCCAAATCATCTATTAGAATTCAAACTCAATATAATTTTATTTTATCAAGAAAAATTAATTTAAATATAAAATAATAATAAGTGATGGATAAATAATTTTTTAAACATTATAGTAATTAACATATTTATAATTTAAGTATCACATTAAATATTTTTAAAATTTAAGTATCATATTAAATATTTCACTATAATTTATAAATCATTTAATATATTAACTCAATTCTTAATCAATTGAATTATTGTGTTTCTCTATAAGAAGAATGCGTGGCTCTTATCTAGCAAATGAGTTTGAAATTACGTTTACTAAAGTTAAGAAAAAAGAAAGACAAAGGTATAGAGTTTAAGTAAATAGCATTTGTAGTCTCTAAATTTTGAGTTAAATTTTATTTTGATTCTTAAATTTTAAAAAGTTTTAATTAGATCTCAATTGTCTAAAGGTATCATATTTTGATTATTTTACCTATGAAAATTGTCTAAATTAATAATAAATACCGACTAACATCATATGAATGATGTAATTGACATCTTGTGTGACAGATTGATTGATAAAGGGACCAAAATAGAATTTTGTTTAAAGTTTAAGAACAAAAAATGTGAGTATCCCGAATTTTTTATATTTCAAATTTGCCAATAAACACCATTCACATGACGTTAGTTGGCATTTAATATTAATTTAGATGATTTCATAAATAAAAAGGTTAAATTAAGATAACTTTAAATATTAAAAATCTAACTTGAACTTTTTAAAAATTAAAAATCAAAATAAATTTAATTCAAAATTTAAGGATTATAGAAATTATTAACTCTATAAAATGAGTCAAATATTTGAAATTTTTTTTTTTTTTAACATGGTGGCTATGTATAAATGTTCAACGTCCCCCTAAAAAAAAGGTTGTTAAAAGTCGTGTTAGAATGTTTAATTGACTAGGGAAATGCATGGCAGCTAATAATTTCCAAACAACTCAACGATACCAAATTGTTGGTTTCAATACTTTGAACATTGATTTCTACCTAGTTAAAGCGAATGAAAGTTTGTCCAATCCAATTTGTCAATATCTTTATCGTAATAGTTTTGTGTCCGTCCGACGAATTTATAAAAGCAATAAAAAATAACGGAGTCGTCACCATTTTTTTTTGACTATGTGCATTTGACCACTTACTAAAACATATCATTTTAATAAAGTTTTAAAATTAATTAAAATTTATTTAAAAAGTAATTTTACGGTCTACGAAACAGTCTAAGTTTGCGAGTCGATTATGTGTGGAGAATGATTAGCACCCTCACAGCGTCTGTTAAAAACGGTACCAATTAACAACGTGCTATCCTTTGATTTTGATAAAAATAGTCCAATTTTCGATGTTCGAAAATAATTTTCTTGATTTTTTATTTATTAGAAAAAAAATTTTATTCTCAAGAAAAATAAATTAAAACTTTTTTATTGAAATAATTTTAAAATGTTACAGTACGTGGTAACATTAAAAGAATTTTTTCTCACCTAGAGATTTCTTAGGCATCGCTTCTCGAAATATCTTAGAATCTCATCCTCGGAGGCTTAAATTTACTTTTCGTAAAAAATGTCATGCATGCAATGCAAAATATTACCATGTTGATACACACATTTTATTCTCCTTTATTAGAAATTTTATTAATTATTTATATTTTATTTAAAATTCTGAAGAAAAATGAAAATTTTATTATATTGAAGATTTTTTATAAATATTTCAATACACTGGTAATATTAAAAAAAAATCTTCTTATCTAGAGATTTCTTAAAGTATCTCTACTCGAAATACTTTTAGAATCCTATCATCGGATAAAATTTCCTTTCTTCTCATTTTTATTACTTATATTTTTATTTTATTAATTAATTTTTATTTATTACTATTTTATAACAAAAAAAAGAAAATTATTATTTTATTGAAATTTTTTTTATAAATACTCCAATACACTGGTAATATTTTAAAAAATCTTCTTATATAGAGATTTCGTAGGCATCACTACTTGGAGTACCTTTAAATATCATCATCGGATAAAAATTTCCTTTTCTTACATTTTTTATTAGTTTAGTATTATTATTAAATTTATTTTTATTATTTTGTTTTTAAAGTTTATTTTAAAAATTAACAAAATTATAAAAAAAATTTAACCACATATTTCATCATTTAATCTAACAAATATAAATATTTTAATATCCATAAATATTAATAAAATAATATATAAAAAATTCAAAAAAAATTTTTTTTTACCTGAACCGGACTGGTCAACAGTTTGGTCAACATGGATCCGATAGACTCAGTAATTTGAGTGCAGTTCGACGGTTCGCTCGATCTGGGTGCGGTTTGGTTGGTTCAGCGATTTGGTACCGATTAGGCTTGGTCTGGGTCTAAGGGTAAGTCAGGTCATGGGTCGGTTGCGCGGATCTCGGGTTTGGTCGGCGGGTTGATGCGTGGATCCTTGAGCTTAAAAACAACGTTGTTTTGACCCTTTAATGAAACAGCGTCGTTTTGGTTCTGGCACTTTCTATAAAAGTAAAAAAAAAAATTTTTTCTCATTTCCCCTTTTCTGTCGAAAAACAAAACCTTCTATTTCCTTTTTTTTTTCAGGCCGACCTAGGGTCGGTGGCCGTCCGTCGTGACAGCCACAGTAGTCCTCGCCGGCAGTGAGCTCCGACCGTCATCGTCAATGTCGAAAAATTTAAAAATCTCTTAAAATGTTCCCTTTAACACCCTAAACACAGATCTAGCCTCCTTTTCACCAAAAAAAGTCTTAAATTCCCTATATCTGCTCTTGAAGTTTTGGTCAAACATTTTTTTTTTTTAGTTTTTAAAACTGACTTTATTTTTTCTTTGTGCAGAACTCTCGGCGCTGGGTTCCTCCCTACGGGGAGGACTGTGTTTTTTTTGTTTATTTTTTTACAGTGTTTTTTTGTTTTTTTTTTTTGCAATGTCTTCCTTTTTTTTTGTCCGGTTGGAGCTCTATTTATAGAGTTCCTGTAGTACCCTGTGCTTAAGGGAATGGCACAAGGCTAGGCATGGGGGTGCAAACATGACCCCCATGCTACCTTTATTTGTTTCTATCTTATTTGATAGTAAGGGTAGTGGATAAGGTGTGGATAGTAGGGTAAGGGGGGATGGGTGGTAGGGTATGGTGACAGTGGTGCCGGGGAAGGCACCACTGCCATCCTTTTTTTATGTTCTATTTTATTTTTATTTTTATTTTTTTATCGTATTTTGTATTTTTATATTTTGTATTTTTGTTTAATTTATTTAATAATAATAATATTATTATTTTTTTTGTCGGATAAATTTGATGTCCACAGCTGCCTTTTTTGCATATTGTTGAGAATCAAGAATAGGACAAAGACAAAGACAATAATTTTGTCTGAAATCCAAAAAGATATTTTTTTTCCTTTTTTTTCCTCTTCTTCTCTTTTTTTTTTGAACATAAACTACTTAGAAAGTTTTTCTCATCAAATCGAAAATGCTCCTTTCACTCGAGGCTTGACAACTTTTAAAAATTTAAAATCTAAAAAAGACTCCTCTTAGCAGAGGCTCAACAACTTTAAAAATTTCATCTTAAAAAGAGCTCATCTCAACAGAAGCTCAACAACTTTAAAAATCTCATCTTGAAAAGGGTTCTTCTTAGCAGAGGCTTAACAACTTTAAAATCTTTTTTGGAAAAGCTCCTTTCAGCAGAGGCTTAACAACTTAAAAAATCTCATCTTGAAAATGGCTCCTCTCAGCATATGCTTAACAACTTTAAAATCTCATTTGGAAAAGCTCCTATCAGCAGAGGCTCAACAATTTTAAAACTTTTATCTTGAAAAAGCTCCTTTCAGCAGAGGCTCAACGACTTTAAAATTCATCTCTTGAAAATGGCTCATCTCAGTAAAGGCTCAACAACTTTAAAAATCTCACTTGAAAAAGCTCCTCTCAACAGAGGCTTAACAACTTTAAAAATTTCATCTTGAAAAAGCTCCTCTTAGTAGAGGCTCAACAACTTTAAAAATCTCATATGTTCTTCAAATCGAGTTTTTATCTTTGAACAAGTAAATTTCTTTCTTTTGAAATCTTTTGTTTGATTAGGAAATGGAAAGTCTCTGTCCTCATTATTCATGGATGCATGTACTGAGTGTTCTAAATGCAATGCATGTAATGCAATTAGAATTATTCATTATGGTAAAAAGATTCTTGAAATTTCTCGCTTTTTACTTCTTTTATTAGAATTCTTAATAATTACCATATGATCAATCTGTTCTTAACATCTGACCATTGAATTCTTCCCTACCAATGCTTTTCTTCAAAAGTCTACAACATCAATGTCTTGTTATGCTTTTCTCCTCTTTTTTCATTTGCCTTTTTCAACTTCTAAAAAATAATGCTAAGATCTTTCATGTTTGTTTTTCTTTTCATTATTTTAAATCTAAGACCAATAAAATGCAATCACACATTTCTTCTATTCGTATGGCGGACAAAAAATGAGAATAAAAGAATGGATAGGTGTTATTTCCAAAGGAAAGGTAGCATATTTTATTAGACTGGTAACAAGTGCATGGCAAAGTATTTGAGTTGAAACAAAAGTGCCCAAATAATGATCATAAGATAATCATGAACAAAATATTCTCAGATTCTTTTTCTAAAACTAAATTAGATGACTTCTTTGATCCTTCAGAGTTCATCAAACTATACTTGCCCCTGTATTGTGGAATGATGCTTCTTTTTCGCATCCAAGCCACCTTTTTTAGGTTTTCAACTTAGATAGTCATTATTTTTTCATTTTTTTCTTTCAAGCAAAATATTTCTTCATAGCATCTGAGTTTATCGGAGTAGGTAAATCACTTCTGTCTATCTCTGCCAAAATCAATGTCCTACCAGAAAAGGCTTTTTTCACCACGTATGGGCCCTCATAATTTGGTGTCCATTTTTCTCGATTGTCATGTTGATTTGGAAAGATCCTTTTTAGCACTAAGTCTCATTACCTAAAGTGACGGGGATGAATTTTCTTGTCATGTGCTCTAATCATCCTTTTTTGATATAATTGACTATGACAAAGCGCTATAAGTTTTTTCTCTTCAATGAGGTTCAATTGTTCATAGCGACTCTGAACCCATTCTACTTCCTCTAACTCTACCTCTATCAGGACTCTCAGCGAGAGAATTTTTACTTCAATAGGTAGCATAACTTTCATTCCATATACCAAAGAGAACGGGATAGCCCCAGTAGATGTTCGGACCGATGTTCTATAAGCATGTAAAGCAAAAGGTAACTTTTCATGTCAATTTTTATAGGTATCAATTATTTTCTCCAAAATTCTTTTGATATTCTTGTTTGCAGCCTCCACTGTCCCATTCATCTTTGGACGATATGGTTTCGAATTATGATGATGGATCTTTAACTGGGTGCACACTTTATTTATCATTTTACTGTTTAAGTTTTTGGTATTATCAGAAATAATCTTCTCTGAAAGCCCATATCTACATATTACTTATTTTTTTATGAACTTACATACCATAGATTGGGCCATGCTAGCATACGATGTAGCTTCTACCCACTTCATGAAATAGTCGATCATCACAAATATGAATCTATGCCCATTTGAAGCTTTTGGTGTGATGGGATCGACGACATCCATGCCCTACATTAAAAATGGCCATGGAAGAGCCAAAACATGTAATGCTATTAGAGAAGTGTGAACTTTGTTAGCATAGATCTGACACTTATGGCATCTTCTAACATAATTAACACAGTCACTTTCCATTATCAATCAATAGTAATCGGCCCTCATAATTTACCTTGCCATCATATGACCATTTGCACGTGCCCCACAAATTTCATCATGCACTTCTTCGATAATCTTTTTTGCTTCAGCTGTATATACACACCTTAAGAGCACCTGATCTCGACTTCTTTTATAGAGGATATCTCCATCCAAGAAAAAACTCATAGCCAACCTTCTTATAGTCCTCTTATCATTTTTTGTTGCATGTTCTGGGTATTATTAGCTTCTATTGTATTGTATAATGTCATGATACCATGGCTTCCCATCAGCTTCTTCTTCGACATCTGAATAATGTGCTGGTTCATCTTTCACATTTAGCTTGATGGGTTGGATTTCAGTATTTGTATCTATTTTAATCATTATAGCTAGAGTAGTCAATGCATCAGCAGTTTGGTTATCCTTTATAGGCAGATGCTCAAATTAAAATTCTTTGAATTGTTTGACTAACTCAGAGATGTATTTATGGTATCGGATCAACTTAGAATCTCTTGTTTCCCATTCTCCTCGTAACTGATATATGACTAGGGTTGAATCTCCAAACACATCCAACACTTTAATCTTTTTTTTAATAGCTGTTTGTAGACCCATAACACAGGCCTCATACTCAGCCATATTATTTGTGTAATTAAAATTTAATCTGGCTGTAATGGGATAATAGTGCCCATCAAGAGATATTAAAATTGCCCCAATACCATGACCCAAAGCATTAGTAGCTTTATCAAAATATATCTTCCAAGACTCTTTAACAGGTTCATTTTCTTTAATGACCATCATATTCTCATCAGGAAAATTCAATTTCATTGGCTCATAATTTTTGGTTGCACGATCGACAGGAAACTTAGCTATCGCACTCCCTTTAATAGCCTTTTGAGTCACATAAACAATTCATATTCTGAAAGCATAACTTGCCATCGTGCTATTCTCCTTGTCAATGAAAGCTTCTCGAAGATATACTTAATAGGATCCAACTTTGCTATAAGCTAAGTGGTATGATAAAGCATGTATTGTCGGAGTCTTCGAGCTGTCCAGGCCAATGCACAACACATCTTCTTTAATGGTGAATACTTGGACTCGTAATTAGTAAATTTTTTGCTCAAGTAGTAAATTGCTTGTTCTTTTCTGTCAGTTTCATCTCTTTGTCCCAGTACACATCCCATTGAATTTTCATGCATTGTTAAGTATAAAATCAAAGGTTTTCCTGGGATTGGCAGCACTAACACAGGTGAATTTGATAAGTATTCTTTAATCTTATCAAAAGCTTATTGGCACTCATCATTCCATTCTCCTGGATCATGTTTTCTAAGAAGCTTGAAAATAGGATCACACTTGTAAGTGAGTTGAGAGATGAAACGAGCAATATAGTTCAGTCTCCCTAAGAAACCCTGCACTTTTTTTAAGGTACGAAGAGGAGATAAGTTTTGGATGGCTTGTATCTTATTTGGGTCCACCTCAATTTTTCTTTCGCTAACCATAAAGCCCAATAGTTTTTCTGATTTGACATCAAATGTATATTTAGTAGGATTCAACTTCAACTGAAATTTTCTCAACCTGTCAAATAGGTTTTTGAGATTGACTACATAACTTCTCCTTCACGAGATTTCGCAATCATATCATCCACATATACCTCTATTTCTTTATGCATCATGTTATAAAAGAGAGTCACCATTACTCTTTGATAAGTGGCACCAGCATTTTTCAACCCAAAAAGCATGACTTTGTAACAGAATATCCCCCACATAGTCACAAATATGGTTTTTTCCATATCATCTCGGGTCATCTTGATCTGATTATAGCCTAAGAAGCCATCCATAAAGGAAAATATAGAATGCCTAGCAGTATTATCCACTAGAGTATCGACGTGAGGCAGAGGAAAATTATCTTTAGGGCTTGCCCTATTCAGATCTCGATAATCAACATACATTCTCACTTTTCCATCCTTCTTGAGAACTGGCACTATGTTGGTTACCCATGCAGGATATTTTACTACCTCTAAAAATCAGCATCAAATTACTTCTTCACTTCTTTTTTAATTTTCAATAGCATCTCCGGCTTCATATGTCTTAGCTTTTGCTGCACCGACTTACATCCTGGTTTTAAAGGCAACTTGTGCTTTACAATATCAGTGTTGAGTCCTGGCATATCCTGATAAGTCCATGCAAAAACATCCACATATTCTCGGAGTAGCTCTTCTAGCTTCTGTCTTTCAGCTGGTAAAAGAGATATACAAACTTTGATCTTTTTTTTTTTATTTTCACCATCTCCCAAATTCACTAATTCAATAATTTTTTAGTGGGGTTCAATTGACTTATTTTCATGTTTTATTAATTTTAACAAATCAATAGGCAGTGTATAGTTATCTGAATCTTTCTCGTTATTAAGTTCATCAACATGAATTAAGTTTTTGAAATCAAATCCAAGAATATTGCCATAATTATCTTCGGGTTCATTGTTTTGGACCCTGCAAAGGGTAAGATGAAGAGAATATTGGCACGTAAAGATGGAATGGCAAGAAAATGATGAAAAGCGAAGAATGAAAAGCAAAATGAAGTTGAAAATAATAAAAGAAATATAGATGCATCTTCTAAGTCTTTTATTAAAATGACAAACATAAACACGCCATAAAAGATCTTCTAATGCTCGTAGAAAGTAATTAGGGATTTAAAGTTTTACAGTACATTACTTTTCCAAAGTTTTAAAGACAACAGGCAGCTTTATTACTTTCTAATTATCCAACTCAAAATCTGAAAGACAATGGTACACGAATAGCTCTTCACTTTGACTCTTCTTTTTTTAATCATCCACCTTTTAAATGGCTAGCTCTGAAAATTCTTTCACAAATTTTCACTTAGGGTTCCTGGCAAATCTAGGTATATATATCCTCTTGAATGACAAGAATCATGAGGTATGAAATGACCATAGGCTCTGACTCTGGCTCATATCCCCTAAGATTAGCTATCCTCTTATCTCTTTTCTTATTCACCATTCTTACTCTGTCTCCTCTTGTTGGCTTATATCCTAAGCTAAATCTATCTCTCATTTCATATATGACCGATCGTTTCGTGATTCCTTGTAAGTTCTTCCCAAGTCCAGCTTCAGATCACCATCCCATCTTGGTAAGTTGTTTAACTACCATTTTAGTTGTCATAGACAAGTGTGGTGAATACAATTTAGATCCTCCAGCTACATATATTGCATTGGCAATCTCGAAGGATTTATAAGAGCATTCCAGAGCTTCATCTATTGATTCCACATAAAAAGTATTTATCGATTGAGTTACCAATAAATCTTTTTTCCTTGACACAAATGTTAGCTTCCCTTCAACAATGAATTTGACTTTATGATGTAATGAGGATGGAACAGCACCTGCCATATGGATCTACGACCTACCCAATAAACAACTGTATGAAGGAGAGATGTCTATAAATTAAAATTTCACGTTGAAAGTGCATGGGCCAATCTGTAATGGTATTTCTATGTCCCTCAACACCTCTCTTCGGATTTCATCAAAGGCTCTCACTATCATATGACTAGGTTTCATATAAGATCCATCAACAGGGAGCTTTTCTAGAGTAGTCATATGCATGATATTGATGGATGAACCATTATCAATTAAAACCTTAGCCATTATACGATTTTTACATTTCACAGTAATGTGAAGAGCCTTGGTACTTCCTCGACCTTCAGGAGGAATCTCTTCATCACTAAAAGAGATATAATTTGAAATTATCAGATTGCCAACAAGCTATTCCACATATTTAACAGAAGCATTATGAGACACATATGCTTGATTGAGCACTTTCAATAAAACATTATGGTGTGACTCTGAGTTGAGCAATAATGACAATAGCGAAATCCTAGCTAACATCTTATTTAACTGTTCTACCACGCTATACTCGTTATGTTTTATCAACTTTAAAAATTCACAAGCTTTATTCTCAGAGGTTGGCTTTTGAAATTCTTTTTCTGAGGCTGTGACAGGATCATTTTGACTTTCTTTTTTTTTCTGACCTTTGCTTTCTCTTTCCTGGCTTTCTCCAAAGCTTCTGGAGTATAACACTTTCCACTTCGAGTTATACCTTTTATGCCTATTATGTTTATTGTATTTGGATTGACTATGATATCACAATCACACTTCCACGGTACTGCTTTATCATTCTAATATGAAAAAGGGTCAGAAACTTTAATTGTCCCACTGGTTAGGAGACGGGCTTTTCTAGCTTCGATGTTGATTTTTCATCATAATAGATAGTTATCGGTCTACACACAAACTTATTCTTTGAATCAATGGTAGACACTTCAGCTTTCACTAACTCTTTTCTTTCTTCATAAAACTCTATTTAGCCCATATCTATCAACTTCTGCACCTCTTAATGAAATTGATGACAACTCTCGATAGAATGCCTTAAAACACCTCTGTGATAATTACAGCTCTCAGTTGAGTTAATCGTTTTAAAGTAATTCTGAGGTTCTATTGACTTCAACATGTCAGCTTTGACTAAGGCTTTAAACACTTTAGCCATAAGAGTTTTGACCTCTTATAATCTTTTTTTCATATAGCTTGCTTGCCCATTAATCAAAACATTTATTGATGGTTTAGTATGATTCGGTAAAAGGTTTCCATTAACATTTAGAGTTTCTCATTGGCTGGTATCGAAATGTAACACCCTTTCATTGATTAACCTCTGCACTTTGTGCTTCAAGGCAATACAGTTCTTAATAGAATGACCTGAATTTTCATAGTGATAATCACAATGCGCATTGGGATCATACCATTTAGGAAATGGAGGTTTCAAAGGTTCAACAATAATAGGAGCAAGTAAATGTTTCTCAACAAGTTGGGGATACAAATCCGTGTATGTCATGGGTATAGGATTGAAAGTGGTTTTTTCTTGGATAGTTCTCAGGGCTCTCAAAACATTATTAGGATTAGGTCTCTATTTTAGTCTGATAGGTGCAGCAAGATGATTATAGGTGGGTGTCCGAAAGGATAACTGAAAACTGAGTGGATAAGCTGGTTGTGGTAATTACTGGTATGACTGGTATGGATAAAGAGTGGATGTAATAATATTTATGGAAAGGTAATGGGTTTGGTAGACTGGTATAGGATAAGGTGTGAAACCTTTGAATTGTTACCTCACATAGTTCACTGTTTGAGCTTCATTCTTTTTCTTTTTAAGAGCTTCACCTTTTCTTGCTCCACTTATCTCTCATGCATCGAGCTTACCATTCTTTATGGCATTTTCAATGATTTCACTTGATATCACCATATCTGTAAAGTTTTTGGTTGCATTGCCTATTAATCTCTCATAGTATGGTGCTTTCAGGGTATTTACAAATAAAATAGTTATTTCTTTCTCAGTGAAGAGAGGTTGAACTTGTGCAACCATGTCTCTCCATCTTTACGCATATTCTTTGAAGCTTTCAGTTACTTTCTTTTCCATACCTTGTAAAGATAGATGATCTGGAGCTAGATCCATGACATGCTGATATTATGTAAGGAATGCTTTTGTAAGCTCTTGCCAAAAATGAATACGAGCCTTATCTAGTTGAACATACCATTTGGCTGCAGATCTCGTAAGGTTATCTTGAAATACATGCGTAAAAAACTTCTTATCATGAGCATGTGCTGCCATCTTATGACAATACATGGTGATGTGAGTCATTGGACATTTCGTGCCATCGTATTTTTCAAATTCAGAGACTTTAAATTTTGGTGGAATGACCACATTTGAGATTAGACAAAGGTCAGCTGCATCTGTGGGGCCATAAAAATTCATTTCCTCTATGGCCCTAGGCCTTTCTTCTAATAACTTTATCTTCTCCTGGGTACTGGTATCTTTCACTTTCTCGAGTGCTTGGATCTCTAACTTTTTTCTTTCCTTAGGATCATCTAAATCAGGAACTAAGATCGGCTCGGGTGGTTTTTTCATCATGACAAGATTAGAAAAATTTTAGAACACTCTTGGAATAGGTGTTGATGTCATTCCTGGATAAAGATTGGAATATCCACCGAGAGTGAGAATTTATACTATGGCTCCTTGAGAAGTTTGGGTTAGCTGTGGCTCAAATCCTGAAGGGCATATAGGATCCACCATGTCTGGGGATTACTCTTGAGAGCAGAGATTTCCTTCCACTATTTTTTTCTTGTTTAGTTTTTTTAGTATCTCCATTATTATACTAAAATCCCCTCTTAACTTTTCTTGAGTTTTCTCGATTCTCTTAAATCGACTGACTTGTTCTTGTTTCATAATTCTTGTCCAAGTCCTGGTGTTGTATGAATGACGAATGGGTTGAGTCAAAATTTTTGAAGGACGAGCTATTCTTGAACCTTTATTACCATAATTTTTTTTGAAAGAAAAAAAAATCAGAATGCTATGTGTTAAAAATTTTATTTTAACTTATTTTATGAAAATGATGATGCATGGATACAAGTGGGAGATATTTACTTTTGGACGAATTTCAACATTAGAAATTTTTATTGATTCCATACAACTTTTATTACATGGGATTTACCATCCTATAATTATATCCATAGAAATGTTTGACTTGTTCATAATGGTCCTTTGTCTCATCTAGAAAGTTCACTAGGTGTTGTCCACATTCTCTTATAGGATTGACTTCTCTTCTTAATGCTTATACCTTTTCAACCATCTCCCATGCTTTCTTTACTGTCTTACAAACTTGATTAGTCAGATGCTCTATGTACTATTGCCTTTTTAAGCTTTCTGCTTTCCATTTCATGCGAGCATCCCTTTCTGAATCATATGTGAAGATCTAATTTTTTTTTCTTTTATGTCACTCATCTATTATTGCTGAAATATGACGCTTGTGGTATTGTAGTTGTATTTCTAACCCTTGGATCACCTGGTGAAGTGATTTTTTTTCATTCAGTACTTAAAAGTGTTTTCTTCTCTCTTTTACGAGCATGACTTTCAACCTTTCCTTTTCGTATTGGTATTTCACCAATCTTGCTGAGGTTGTAGAGTATAACCCCTTCCAATTCTGGCATTTTTGAGAAATTTTGGTGGCCTTCTCTTGCTTTTCTTGAGTTTTACTTTTCCATTTGTTCATTCCTTCTCGGAGCTCATCCATTTCACATTGCCAACTAAGGTAAGACTTGGTGACTTTTTTTTATTTTGAATTAGACTCATAACCTCTTATTTTCTTGGTGTAGATCTTTCAAATCACTATTGGCTAGATCTCATTCTTTTATAACTTTTTCTAATATACTTTCTTGTATCTCCGTTTTATATTTTAATTGTCTTACTTTTTCGTGAAGTCTCAAATTTTCTCTTCTTATTTCTTTTTTCTTAGCTTCTAATTCATTCTTGACAAGCTCAACTTCTGATAATTGCAACTCTTTCGAAAGATTAACCAATTGATATAAGCTGTCATCAAGAAGGAATACTATGTCTCTAGGCCATCTTGCTTTCCAAATCTGGTAATTAGAAATGATTTTGTCAATGAGAGGCCTTAACCTCATTCTTTGTGTTCTCTTCCATCTTGGATCAACTGTTTCAAGGTTCTTGATGGATTCGATTCCCCATAAATGAATTCTACTTGGACCAGGTCATGAGTAGCAGGAACAAACTGCTTTGCATCAAATTGCCTAAGCACCATTAATGGAGAGTAACTTACAACACCTTATAGTCCTAATAACGGCATCCACGATTCATTTCCTCCACGATACAACAAAGGCACATGGAGCATCTAAGGCGCCATCCATTCAATTTCATCCCTAGTAAGCCTTCGTAAGAAAAGGACCCACTCATCCTTAGTCTTCAATGTCGGCCATTGGTTTTTATAAAACTCTTCGATTGGTGCCTTATTTTGAAGATATGGTTGTGAAAATGCACTCTTCCTACACTTGAA
Source organism: Durio zibethinus (assembly GCF_047325235.1). Classification (NCBI taxonomy): domain Eukaryota; kingdom Viridiplantae; phylum Streptophyta; class Magnoliopsida; order Malvales; family Malvaceae; genus Durio; species Durio zibethinus. The sequence continues at coordinate 22,814,679 of NC_143180.1, forward strand.
TTGACTTTTAGCCTATGCATATAATAGCGGTGCACATCCTATGAACCGTCCTTTTTCATTCTGTTGATAAAAATTTAATGACCTGATGGTTTAGCTAGGATTGCTGGAGTAGGATTAATTGCTTGAGTTTCGATTTGCTCAAAAAAATCTATCACAATTATCTCAATATAACCCAAAGTTTTTGAAAAAATTACCATGCCATACAATGCTAGAGCAAACACAGCCATACCTTGATCATCGTTTAAATGCCCCTGAATGAAGTTTCGAAGAAAATCCCAATGGACACAGAGATGTTCACCTTTAGGCTTCACAAAAGAATCAATGGTTTTTACTTTAACCTTCATAAGCTTGGTCAACTTTTTACGATAACCTGATTTTGGCTTTCGGGTAAATACTTTATCAGGACATTATAGTTCTATCCCGAGTAAAACTGAATACTCTTTAATAGTTGGCACCAAATCTTCCTGATTAAAAGTGAAACATCTATAGGATGGATCTTAAAATTGTATAGCTATCCTGACCAATTGTTTATTGATCGCTACTGAAATGAGGGATGCAATCTACCCGTACTTCTTACAAAAACTTTTTTTTCTTTCTTCACTTAACTGACTCCAGAAGCAACTAATTTTTCTAAATCATTCTGTGTGAGATCTAAATATACTTTCTCAACTAATTCAGGCATATAACTGGTAGGCAAACAATTTTCACTATTTTGTTAGGTTTCTTTTGACCAAATATGTACCTCATTATATGGCTCACATAGGACACTAACTGAGATGAGTAAATCTGTAGTTCTATGGGATCCATAAAAGTTCTTGGGAGAAATATGTCTTAGAGAAAATATCTCGATGCAGAACTGTATGATATGATTAATGCAAAAAAAAATGAAGCAAAATTAAGTTAGTGTGTGGTTTGAGAAAAAAAAACATTTTTTTGAGTTTTAAGATTTTTTATTTGTTTTGTTTTGTTTTGTATTATACACAACTTTTATTTTTAGGTATTTCCTACAAGAAGGTGGACGAGGCTCTACCTAAGGCTGATTTTTTAGGCTTATTACATGCTGGGTTTAGATTGATATGTGTCTAAAGTTTCCTAAATTATTCCTCACTGTAGTCCATGTTAGACTAGTAAGGCACCCCGATCCTCACCCATTACATGCTACAAATGAAAAGGGTTCAATTTAAGTGAAAATATTTCACTTGTCAATGCTGAAGTTATCACCTCATGAGGGCACAGGTACTTTACTTCCTCTTATAAAGGACGGAGCCCGGGTATGGAGCTCATGCATGAGATGCATCGTGTCATTGTGTGTGCATATATATCATAATTTATTGAGATTAATATATATACAAAAAAATAAAGCATAAGAAGCATAGTAAAAAAAACATGAGGAAAATTTTTTCTTTTTCTTTTTGATTTTGATTTTTTTTTCTTTTTTTTCTTATTGAAAATAAAAAAAAATTATTATTAGGACTATTTGAATCAAAATTTAAGGATAACACATAGTTAATTTTGGCTTGACTCTTAAATGGCATCCCCAGCGGAGTCGCTAAGCGGTCGTAACAGTTTTGTGTTCGTCCGACGAATTTGAAAATGAAATAAAAACTAACGAAGTCACCACCAATCTTTTTTTGGCTAGGTGCGATTGGCCACCTACTAAAACATATCATTTTAATAAAGTTTTAAAATTAATTAAAATTTATTAAAAAGATAATTTTATGGTCTGTGAAACAGTCTGGGTTTGAGAGTCGTTACGCGTGGGGAAGGATTAGCACCCCCACAGTGCCTATTAAAAATGGTACCAATTAACAACGTGTTATCCTTTGATTTTGATAAAAATAGTCCAATTTTCGGTGTTCGAAAAATAATTTTCTTGATTTTTTATTTATAAAAAAAAAATTTTATTCTTGAGAAAAATAAATTAAAACCTTTTTATTGAAATAATTCTTAAAATATTTCAGTACGTTGGTAACATTAGAAGAACTTTTTCTCACCTAGAGATTTTTTAGGTATTGCTTCTCGGAATACCTTAGAATCTCATCCTTAGAGGCTTAAATTTACTTTTCGTAAAAAATGTCATGCATGCAATGTAAAATGTTACCATGTTGATGCACACATTTTATTCTCCTTTATTAGAAATTTTATTAATTATTTATATTTTATTTAAAATTCTAAAGAAAAATGAAATTTTTGTTATCTATTTATCTATTTCAAATTTTTATTATAAGTTTTATTTTTAAAAAATCAAATATCTTATTATTAATTTTTTTCTTTCAAAGGAAGTGATAGGTGCGTGGGATCGTGAAGCCTGCTCACATTCAATGCATCAAGTGGCATGTTACAACTTGGAAATATAAATCAAACTCAACAAAAGCAAAGGTATTACAATCAAAATGAATCTCACCCACAATTATGTGTGAGTAAGACGCGCCGGCATTGAAAGTCTTCAATTCTTCGCACTCTGCCATCCATTGAACTAAGACACTTTTATAACTTTGCTATCGTCTCAAAGAGAAGCCTTTGCCCCCTTCCCCCCCAGCATCCTTGGAGCATCTTTGAATCTCTTTCATTACTATTTATTCTAATTTTTTCTCACATCTTGTCATATCTTCTTCATTTATTACGTTTATGTCATGTCATGAGCAGAGACTTAAACCTGTCGTCAGTGTAGTTTTAGGTTAAAAATTATCGTTCATGTATCTAAATCAATCTCGTTTTACACTTTGTATCTCACGTTTCTGTCGTGCATTTTATTGGCTCTTCAGAAACTTAGGAGAAAGCTAATAAGTAGACATGTGCATGTGGATGAGAAGGAGATGTGTGTTTTTTTCTTTAAACATAAAAAGATTAATGGATTTGGCTTTATTTGTTTGCATAAATAAATCGGAGGTTTTGTTTGGACAATTAAAATATTGCTACTTGAGTGTCAAAAACATATATTGCTACTTTTATTTTTGGGATTAAGTTAAATATTCTAAACTTAATGTCATTGTGTTTTATATGTTTTAGATACGTAGTTGTAGTTATATATCAACTTAATTGTTATTTTATTGAGTTAGGAATAAAGTTAGTATAAATTACATGGATTCGAACGATTTGTTGTAATTCAAACTCAATTCAACTTTATTTCATCAAGAAAAAATAGTTCTAATTTAAATTAATTTGAAAAATTAATCCATAATTCAAACTTAAATTGATTTATTTTAGACTTTAATAATTTAAACTCAAAATAACCCGAATTTGATAATCCAAACTTGAATAATTTTAATGTTAAATTCAAATAATCTAACCTCAAAATGATTTGAAATTGAAATAATTTAAATCCAAATCGATACAATTTTTTTTTATCTAAAATGATACGATCCAAAATAATATGACCTTTTACTACAACAAAATGGTGTATTAGCGGCAATTTTGTAGTGGCCTTTCACTTACAAACACCGCTAGCTTTCGTATTTTTATAAAATTTTAGGCGTTTATTATCCAAATGCCACTAAATATTCAAATAGTTGTGTTGTTACTTATAAATGCCACCAAAGACTTGATATTAGAGGCGCTTCTCGACTAAATCTCCTTGAATATTTTTTATTAAAAGTTTCAGTGAATAGTTAAAATGATTTTTAACAAACAATGCCTTCAATAATCACATCATAAAAAATTGTATGAGATTAAAGAAGGCGTTGTCTACAAGAAATGCTTTTAATATTTAGACCAAAATTTTCCCTGTCTTATTAAATTTATTTTCTTTAAAAACTCATCAAATATTAAGCTTATCAAATTGTTAGGTCGTATGGATATTTAATTACCATAAGATTGTTGGTTCGATCCGTCTTTCAGGCTTTTTTGGGGTTTAGGCACATATTATTTGTTATTGATAATTCTAGGCGTTTTCTTGGCATAAATGCCTTCACCAATCGCTTTAAAAAATTTATCATAGAATATTAAAGGCATTTTTGATTGAGAGACACCTTTAATAATCGATAAAAAAAATATAGGGTCGATTATTGAAGGCATTTTTGGCCAAACTCGCCTTCTATAATCCAGTAATTTTTTTTTTGAATTTTTAAAGGCGGTTTTATAATAAACACCTTCAAATATTTCATAGACAAAACTTGGATGGGATGGTTGAAAGCGTTTTTGGCTTAAAACGCCTTTAATAGTTGTAGGGATAATTTTTAATGGTCGGATTATTGAAGGTGACTATATCCAAAAACGCCTTCATAACTTCTTGTTGGGATTATTCAAGGCATTACTAGTAGAAAAATACTATTCATAATTCATTCGATTTATTTTTAGTTGGTATTATTGAATGTATTTTTTTGCCCAAAATGCCTTTAATATTTCAGACAATAATTTCTTAGGGGGTTATTGAAGGCGATTTTGGTAAAAAATACCTTTAATATTTTTTGTAGGGGTGAATGAAAGCGTTTTCTTGCTAAAAATACCTTCATTAATCGCATTAAATAAACATAATTAATATGTGAAGTCAATTGTACGTTTATGCCTAGAAAACATTTGGTTTATATATCTGATACTATGAATTACATTTTGGAATTTGCAAAATGAACATTATTGTTTTCCAAAAACTTTATCACACATCTGAAATTAAAATTGATAATGTTGCCATATTACTATACTTTTTTGAAATAATCGTACTCAGTAATTTAATAATTACAGATAGTGTATTCATATTAAGTATATCAATAATATTAAACCAATACCCCCAATGTACAAACTTAAAGTTTCCATTCAACATTGCATGTTAAAAACATCATAACAATTTGTTCTATATATATTTACAATCAACCAACAATGATAATACATAATCACACCATTCTTTATGGACTTCATCTAGCTCCTTTTCTGTGAAGCTTTCTTTACCCTCCCACTAAAAAAAATATCAGAAGTAAATGTTAAGAAATGAGATCATAATGTACCATTTTATTTTTTTGAATATATAACGAGTTTATGAAATTTATACTAACTTTGAATGGTGTGTTCATAAAATCATGTAACACAATCTCCCGCATAACACGAATGACATAATATCCACATTCAGTATTACCGGGTTGACGACGAACCTGAAAATTAAATTGAGTCGGTTTAAAAAATAGTTATCTACACAAACTCAGCATTAAAAGAATAAATTTGACATTTACTGGTAATGACACCCATTTTTAGTTCTTTATCTTCTTATTGAATGCAGATATTACCCTAAATTAAAAAAAAAATTAGTGAAAACCTAAATAAAATTCACAATATGAAGAAACAAAACATATATAATATAATAAAATACTGTAATACCTCTTTATAAAAGTTTCAATGTCGGGGTTAGGCATCCCCATTGGATTAACTGAATTAAGAAGGTATGGCGTTAAGGATTTGGTGTCAAACACAATAAGTACCCAATGACGACTGTAAAATAACAACAATGATATACTCAGAATAAACATCAAATCATAAAATGGAGCAAGTTGGAGTAATTAAGGTTTAAATATAGCTTACAACACATTATACGAAAGCAAATAATAATCAGCCAGTCTTTTCATACATTGGATCACATGATTAGCACGATACACAAATATGCCACTCTGCTCATTAATGAAGTTGGAGTCAATGAATTGAAATTTATTCGTCAACTGTCTCCCTTTCAACTCTCTATATAGGAAGCTACACGATAACAATCAATACTGTCGGTTACTATTACACCCTAATACTAACTTATTACATATTGAATGTGCATATTTGTATTTATAAGCTTACCTCATATAAGTAACGATTTCAGCAGCTGATAATTCATCCATTTCACAAAATTCTTTCACCTCATCCACACCAATGAAAGAAAATGATTGTTTATCAAATAAGTTTTCCTCAGCCTCAATGGATATGAAGTTTCCACCTGTATATTTGTCTAGTGAATATTTTGTTAACTTATCCATGGAAGTCTAGGCAAAGGTTAGACGTTGAGGCTAAACATCCTCGTACAATATTAAACTTATCTATAAGTATTAAAACCAAATCAATCAATATAATAATCAAATTATTATTCAAATTATAACAAAAATTTTACTTCTTGGGTGGTAGCGGATGATGGGATTGCTTCATTACTTGCATCGACAGCTTCTTGCACAGGGACGATACTATTAGGTAGGGGTACTGACTTTACCTGCTGCATTGCTACCAATATGGACTCCAAAGCAACGAGTCTTTGCTGTTGGTCATTGAAGCGTTGCTCCTGGTCATTAATTTGTTGCTATTGTTGCAAAATTATTGATTCATATTATGCATTTCTCATTCTTGGGGTTTTTGCTTATTTACCAAAATACGTTGATGGCAAGACAAATTTACCAACCCCATGAACCCGATCGGGACTTTCTTTAGCGCCTAATGCTAAAGACAAAGGATCTTCACCATACTGGGTTACCAGTTCACCAAATTTAACTTTGGTAGCATAATCATCCTGAAAGATAATAATAAGTTAGGCTGTTAGAATATATCTACACAAGCTAGTATACACTTATGCATACAACCACATTGCCAATCATACATTATAGAGTAGTTATACATATAATCTTTTTTGTCAATTCCTCAGTTGCTTCATTTACGAAGGATCCATCCTTTTGTAGATGTCTTTATTTTCAGACATTCCATCTGAAAACTTTTTTGTTTAAACTCACTAATTCCTATTAAATTATCCTAATAAAAGAATCAGAATTTATAAAGTGAATGTTCATAAATATTCATTAATGAGTATAAAATGTTCATAAATATTCATTAATGAGTATAAAACAGGTGTGCGAAGACATACAAGCTCATACTTCACAGTTGCATATCATTTTCTTGTTGTCCGATGATGATATTGCTGTTTGGCCTGAATGTCTCGATGTTGTTCTTTGATTTTTTACAAAATCAAGAAATTACGTTAATCACATATAAAAATCAAAGGCTATATTGTATAAAGACTTATAAACTTGGTTTAGTTTGGTAATAAGTTTGCGTATCGAGAAGTTTTCTGAAAGCCGATATTGAACAAAATTTGTCCAATCTTTCACACTTATGACATCTGCATATGCCGTAGGTGGAATAGCCAAAACATAACCTTCACCAGCCATCGATAAAATATATTGAGTTGTCAATCTGCTTTTAAAGTCTCTGAAAGCTTTTCCAGCAGATTGTAACACAATCTTTTTACACTCAATTGGGAAGTCGAACCATTCCTAAATAAGTTAACACAAATAGTATCAACACAAATAGTATCAACACATTGAATTTCATTTAAATGATCATATAATAAAGTTTACGAAATAGTTGCATAAACATACCACAACGGACTGCCATATCTCATCATTTAGATAATCAAAAACTCTTCACCAATTGGTGTACGTAATTAAAATTCTCCTACAGATGATGGCCCCAATATGAGTAGCCATCTTGGCAGCTCCTTTCGATACAGGCTACCCACTTTGATTGAAGTCAACATAAACTTGTATGTCAGCCAGTTTGATTTATTTATTTGGGCCCCTTCCCTTTTTTTTTTAGCTTACACTTCTTTCTTTTGCATGTTCATTAAAAAGAGAATAATGTTGTTCGAAGTCCATATTACCTACAATATTGATCATAATTATATAAATTATACAATACGACCCTCTAAATTGATCATTGTACTTAATTTAATACAACTAATACCATACTGAGAACAGAAACATCATTTAGCACATTATTCAGCAATGTGCTCATACACACCCTTTAGCAAACTACTCAAAAACACCATTCAGCCCCCATTCAAACCTATTTAGCAAAACAATATCAGACAACAAGTTCAACAAACCATTCAGCATGAAATATTATTCAGACCCCCAATATCATACAATATCATTCGGTAATACAATATCAGTCAACAAGGTTCAACAAACCACAACCTAGAGGAATGCATACTACATAGAAATAGCATACTTGCCAATATTAATGAAAATATATAAACGCATATGCCAATATTAAGGAACTGAAAAAACAAAAATTCTCTATTGAAGGCGTAAATAATACAGTAAACTAAAAAAAAAGAATTACCAACTTAAAACAGAGGTTCGCAGTGGTGATTTGTTGAAGGTCAAAGGTGAAGAATTGGAGAAAGAAAGCAATGGTCTAGTAAAAATGTGTTTAGGGGTTTGGTTTGTTTGGTAGAATAACGCAGCTTCTAATCGTTCTGTGTACCAGGACTCTGTAACTTCCTATGTTCAAGGTAGGGAAATGAATATAAAATTAATTAATAAAGGCATTTCCATGGAACAACACCTTTGATAATCACTTGAAAATTTTATTGGAGATTATAAAAAATGTTTCTTCTAAAAAAGATGCCTTTAATTATAAGCCTTTAAAATTGTCCAACCAACTTATTAAAGGCATTTTTTTATAAAAAAATGCATTTTCTAGATTTTAAAAATTATAAAAAGTGTTTTCAGAAAAAAATCACCTTCAATAAGTATGGATTTTCAGAGTTTATAACAAATTATTAAATGCAGCTTATAATAAAAGATTTCTTTAATAATCCGAGAAATTTTTTTTAAAAAAATATTAAAGGCGTTGTTATCTGAAACCACCTTCAATAATTATATACAAACTGTGATAGGAATTATTAAAGGCATCTATCTTAAATATATGCCTTTAATAACAATGTTACAATTTGTGTGGTGTTATATAAAAGGTATTTTACAGTAGAAGACGCCTTTACTAATTCCCAAAATATTTAGTGAAAAAATTTTGAAAGCTTCAGTTATTAACAAATGCCTTCAATAATTGAAGGAGCCATTTCTAATAAACGCCTTCGATTACCATTGTGGTATATTGAAGGTGTTTTATAACAAAAGATGCAATTAATAATCCTAGAAACTTTATTAGAAAAATTATTGAAGGCGTTGTTTTCTACAATCGCCTTCAATAATTATATACAACTGTTATAGGAATTATTAAAGGCGTTTGTCTTAAATATACACCTTCAATAATAGTGTTACAATTTGTGTGGTGGTATATAGAAGGTATTTTACAATAGAAGACGCCTTTATTAATTCTCAAAATATTTAGTGGGAAAATTTTGATGGCGTCTGTTATTAACAATCACATTTAGTAATTGAAGGCGTCTTTTCTAATAATGCCTTCAATTACCATCGTGGTATATTGAAGGTATTTTATAATAAAAGACGCTTTTAATAATCCTGAAAACTTTTATTAGAAAAATTATTAAATGTGTTGTTTTCTAAAATCGCCTTCAGTAATTATATACAAACTGTGATAGAAATTATTAAAGGCGTCTATCTTAAATATACGCTTTCAATAACAATGTTACAATTTGTGTTATGGTATATAGAAGGTATTTTACAGTAGAAGATGCCTTTACTAATTCTCAAAATATTTAGTGAGAAAATATTGATGGCATTTGTTATTAACAAACACCTTCAGTAACTGAAGGTGCCTTTTCTAATAAACGTCTTCGATTACCATCGTGGTATATTAAAGGCATTTTATAATAAAAGATGCTTTTAATTATCCAGAAAACTTTTATTAGGAAAATTATTAAAGGCGTTGTTTTCTAAAACTGCCTTCAGTAATTATATACAAACTGTGATAAAAATTATTAAAGGCGTCTATCTTAAATATACACCTTCAATAATAGTGTTACAATTTGTGTGGTGGTATATAAAAGGTATTTTATAGTAAAAGATGCATTTACTAATTCCCAAAATATTTAGTAAGAAAATTTTGATGGCATATATTATTAACAAATGCCTTCAGTAATTAAAGGTACCTTTTCTAATAAATGCCTTCCATCACCATCGTAGTATATTGAAGGCATTTTATAATGAAAGATGCCTTTAATAATCTGAAAAAATTTTATTAGAAAAATTATTGAAGGTGTTATTTTCTGAAATCGCCTTCAGTAATTATATACAAACTGTGAGAGAAATTATTAAAAGCATTTATCTTAAATATACGTCTTTAATATCAGTGTTACAATATGTGTAACGGTATATAAAAGGTATTTTATAGTAGAAGACGCCTTTAATAATTTCTAAACTATTTAGTGAAAAAATTTTGAAGGCGTCTGTTTCTAACAGATGCCTTCTATAATGGATTACTAAGTTTAAAGGTATATTAAAGGCACTTGTTCAAATAAACACCTTCTATTACCATCGTCGTATATTGAATATGTGTCATAATAAAAGACGCCTTCAATAATCAACGAAAATTTTTTTAGTGAAATTATTAAAGGCGTTATTTTCTGCAATCGCCTTCAGTAATTAACTACAAACTGTGATATGAATTATTAAAGGTGTCTTTATTAGATATACACCTTTAATAACAATGTTAGAATTTCTATGGCGATATGTTCAAGGCGATTATAATATATTCAAAAAATATTTGGGAGGTAATTATTGTTGGTGTTTTTTGTTAGTAAATGCCTTTTATAATCCTGTCCAATAAAAATCTTTCCAAACTTAACGCATCCAATCACTAACTTCAAGCTTCATCTTCATTATTATATCTTTCCAAATCAAGTACAATTTACTTTCCCTTTTCTTCCGCTTTTAGTATTTGAGCATTGTCTTTTAGAACCCTATTTTGACTATTAATAACTTATTGACTTTAGCTTTTACTTCATTCAACTATTCCTTTATCTCTTGCAAATCATGATTTTTTTTTCGTGAAAATTGTTTTTTACAAAACCTACCTTATTCCACCTTATGTCAACCCCAATACCATATACCCTTTGGTACTGTCTGCGTTAGCAGTAGAGTTTTAACAATCATAATCTCTGATAGCTGATAAATTACTTCACACCAAAGAGTTATCGTTTTGTGTAAGTACTGTTCTTCTTATTATCTTTTGTTTAAAACATAGTAAACTATGCAATTGTACATGTTTATTTTCATATTAATTATTTTTATACATTTGGTCTAATTATGTAGCAACTAATAAATGGATAAAAGTTGGATGCAAAAGTCTAGATTAAGTCAAGAGTATAGAGATGGAGTGAAAAATTTTCTTAATTTTGCATTTGAGAATACAAGTGAAGATAATATGATATTATGCCCATATGTAAAATGTGCTAATATCGAGTAGCAAATGCGTCAAGTTGTTTATGAGCATTTAATTTGTATTAGATTTCTATCCGGATATGTTAATTGATATTTTCATGGAGACTCTATACCGTCAAGGTCTTCCACTATAGTTCCTTCAACATCAAAGGCTCCCCATCACCAACATGATCCTTTTATAACATATGACATTGAAGGCATGTTGCGAGATGCTTTTAACATTCATAACCAAAATTTTCATAATCTTTCTCACAAAAATGAAAGATTTAATCAGTTCAATATTGAAATGCATGAATTTGGTAAAGTTGGGATAAGTGTACGTGACCAACAACCTAGAAGAGAAGTATCAAAGTTCTATAGGTTACTTGAGGAAATGAATGAAAAACTTTTTGAGGGATCAAAGCATTCAAGGTTGTCTTTCTGTGTTCATCTTTTTCACTTGAAATGCTTATGTGGATGGACGAAAAACTCTCTGACTTTATTATTACAGTTTATGAAAAAAAGTTTTCTTTTGTAAAAATCCTTAAATCTTATAAGGAATCAAAGAAGATGAACAAGGATTTAGGTCTCGGATATGAAAAAATTTATAGTTGTCCCAATGATTGCATGTTGTATTGGGGGGATAAAAAAAATCAAGAATCTTATCATTTATGTGGTATTTCTCGTTGAGTCGACAAATATCTCGATGAAAGGTTAAATGATAATGGTGATGAGGTATGTGTCAAAAAGAAGCCTGTTAAGGTTTTACGTTATTTTTCATTAATACCAAGACTGTAACGACTCTACATGTCTTTCAAAACTTTTTCGTGTAACACATATAAAAAAAGATAGATCTTACATGAATGTCGAGACACAAGAAATTACGATAATTTGTATCATCTATTTTAACATAAAGTAAATATTAACTCTTTTTAACATATAATCAATTAATCATTAAACTTGATTATTGTATATGATAAATTCATAGGAGAAAGCGAAAGAGAAAATGGCTGCTGAGATTGAAGTAGCATCTAAAGGTTCTCTCAACATGTAAGAAATAAAAAATCAGATATTCATAAAAGTTGCTAGAAAAGAAAGGTATGGATGGGTCTAAGGCCTTGGATTGGGTCCAACACCATCTGCCTACTATGAACATAACTCTTCGTAATTTACATTCTCAGCAAGTCAGTCTTCGTGACATATTTCAATATTGAGAGAGGAGTTGCAAACTATGCAACAATATTTTCAGCAAATTGAAGTAGAAAGAGAACATGAGTGTGCCAAAATTGAAGAAGAACATGCTAAAATGGAGCTAGAGCGTGCAAATTTTTAGTAGTTGCATGATCAATTCGATCATCTTATAAATTTTATGCAATAATAATTTTCAAGAAATGATCTTGGTGCTCCATCAATTTAGGTATTATATTTAGTAAATATTAAAATTTTTAAATAAAAAATAAGCATACAATGAAGTGTTAAAAATTGTATGGTATTATTCAGTAGGTTGTTGAGCATACTAGTGACCAAGGTAAAAAATTTTCTTCATCAATTGGCAGCCAGCAAAATGTATGTAGTCATCCATTTCATACATTTTAATTTTTTATTTGGTTAATGTATTTACAATATTTGAATGTTATTATACTAATTATTAAACTTTGTATTAATTAGATGTATATTTAAACGTGAATGAAATTTATATTAATTTCAGTTTCTGAATTTAAGTTTTTTATTGAAAATAAAATTTATTATAAAAATTATAAAAAAAATATTTTTACATAATGACGGTGTTTGCGTTGGGCAATGCCACTAAATAAATAATTTAGTGGCATTTGTAGCATAAAATGTCATTAGTGGTAGCGTCGCTCTTTCCAGCAAACGTCGCTAATTCGGTGATATTTTTATAGAAATGCCACTAAAGCAATGGCATTTTTCTCATAACAATGCCATTGAATTAGCAACGCTTAAAATATATAAACGCCATAAATATTGAGGCATTTTCAGATTCAAACGTCATGCAAAGTAACGGCATTTTCTGTTACAAACGTCGTCAATACAGTGACGTTTTTCTCATAAAAATGCCACTGAAATAACGACGTCTCTAAGATATAAATGCTGCTAAAATGACGGTGCTTCACATACAAACGCCACTAATATTAAGGTATTTTTTCGAAAATGCTGCTATTTACAATGACGCATGTATAACTGCACTCTGTATGGCATTTTTTAATAAACGCCGTAACCTTATAATAGCGTTAATAAACACCACTAAACGGTTAAAGAAACGCCGCTAAAAACCAAAATTCCTGTAGTGTTTGTTACCTTCTTAAGGACTTGGGATTAGTTATTAAGTATCAAATGAAATAATGTAATTGATCTAATGTAAAACATAACATTACAAGAAAACACTCTTAATAATTAAAATTTGAGAGGCTTCATATTCAAATTTATAGGACGAATATTAGGATTTATCAAATGAAAGAGGTCCAAAATCTTTATGTATACACTGTACCAAAAAAAATCATAATGTATAAAAAATTTTATATGCTTAATTTATAGTATAAATTAAGGTCTTAAAACATACTTAATTGATTGATTTCATCCACAGAAGAATTCATATTAAGAATTTAGACTAAAAAAAGACTAAATAGGGAATGTGACAATTTTTTTATTTTAAAAAAATGGAGTGATTACTTATTTTAATTAGTTTTAGGACTTTTATGTGATATAGTGAGATGAACTCTTATTACAAGGTAATTATGTTTTATAATTGAACTTTTAAAGATTCAATGAATAAAACGATATACATGGCACGATGAGAGTTCTCCCACTTCGTTGGATGAATTTTTAAGGGTTAATGTTATAAATCATCTTTAAACTATAGTAAGATATTCAATGTAATATTTGAATTTTAAAAATTTTTAATATGTTACTTAAATTATGAATCTATTAATAAATATGATACTTACTCTTAATGTGGCTAACTTCAAATGATGATATGTGATTGATTAACAATCTTTTAAGTGCCATACTAATTTACATATTCATAAGTTAGATATTATATTAGAAAATTTTAAATTTAGGTATTGTATTGACTATTTTATTTCAATTTAAGGACATGACATTAACTGAATTTTTAATCAATTAAATTTTTGTATATCTCTAGAAGAAGAATGCGTGGATCCTATGTGTCAAATGAGTTTACAAATTACGTTTACTAAAGTTAGGAAAAATAAAAAGACTAAAGTATAAAATTAGGGCAAATAATACTTGTAGTTCCTAAACTTTAAGTCAAAGTTTAAATTTTGTCTTTAATTTTTGAAAAGATCTAATTAGAAACTCAATTGCTTAAAATTATCTTATTTTGATTTTCTTACCTATAAAATTGTTTAAATTAATAGTAAATGCCAACTGACACCACGTGTATAGTACAATTGGCATCTCATGTGATAGATGAACTAATAAAGAGATCAAATAAAATTTGCTCAAAGATTAGAGACCAAAGATGCTACTATCTCCAAATTTTTTATATTTCATATATATTTTATAAAATATTAAATTTTAAATAGTATTTTTAAATTTTTAATATTTTATTCATTAAATATATTTTGTTTTTAATAGATTTTCAAAAATTAAAATCAAGTTAAAAATTTCAAAATTCTTTTGAAAAAAATTACATATCATTTTAAAAAACTAAGTAAAAAAATTTTATACTGGTTTAAAACATCAGATAAAAAACTTCATATCTTTTTAAAATATTAAGTAAAATTTTTTAAATTATTTTATTTTCATTGTTAAAATTTTATATTTATAAAAAAATTTTAAGAAAAGGTAATCAAAATGGTCCTTATTGCCTTGATCTGGTAAAGAAAGAAATCAAAGTATTGAAAATAATATATTTTTTACTTTTTTATAAATATAACTAAACTTTAATTTTTAAAATATTTTTTATTAAAAATAATATTTTACTAATAATTAATATCATAATAATAATAATAATAATAATATTTATTTTAAATGATAATATTATGTAAAAAATCAATTTTTTCTTTAATTATTTTTATTTTTCTTTAATTTTTCTTTTTTTTTATAAATTATATTTTATAAAAATAATAGAAAAAGGAAAAGAAAAATATAGTTCATATTTCTAATAGAAAATAATTTTTTTATTATGATTTATTAGTAAAATAATATTTTTAATATAAAATGGTCTTTTATTTTTTAATTGATATGGAATTTTTTTCACTAAGATTTTAAAATCTTTAACTTAATTTTAATTTTTGAATATCTATTTTTTTTATGAAAAACAAAATAAATTTAATTAATAAATTATGTTGCAATAAAAAATAAAAAATTATTATTTTAAATTTAATATTTTATAAAATTATATTTGAAATAAAAAATTGAGATAGTAACTTCCTTATTCTCTAAATTTTAAGTAAAATTCTATTTTTGTCCCCTTGTCTACCACATAAAATGCTAGTTGACATTACCCATGTGGTACCAGTTGATATTTAATGTTAATTTTAATGATTTCATAAATGAAAAAATCAAATTAGAATAATTTTGAGTAATTCAGAATCCAATTAAATTTTTTAAAAAATTAAAAATCAAAATATAATTTAACTCAAAATTTAAGGACTAGGGGAGTTATTAACTCTATAGAATTAATCAAATAGTTGAAAATTTTTTACATAGAGGTTAGGTTTTAATGTTCAAAGTCTCCATAAACAAAAAGAAAATTAAAAGTCGTGTTGGAATGTTTAATTGACTAGGTAAATATGCATGGCAGCTATTATTTCCATCAGCTCAACAACACCAAATTGTTGGTTTAAATACTTTGAACATGGATTTCTACCTAGTTAAAGTGAATGAACCAAGTTTGTCCAATTCAATTTGTCAATATCTTTATTTCATATCGATAGTGAAATTTTTAAAATTTATAAATTAGATTAATAAATTGACACGTATTTTTTTATGCATTAAAAATATAAAAAATTAATTAAAAAAATATGTATCAATTTCTTAATTTTGTTTGTTAAGTTAAAAAATTTTATTAAAAATATATCAGAATCGAACTTTTATCTTTAATGTGTAAGAAAAAGAAATTTGGGCTAAAAATATTGGGAATTTCCACAACTTCATTGTGTTATGGCCTTCTTGGCAATTGTCATGAAGTTTCGTCCTTCGCTTTGCAAAGTAAATAATGGACGGAAATCAATTGTCATTTTTTTTTTCTTGTCATAAACGTGAGAAATAAAAATTTTAGTCTTAAATGAACATGTTTCAATTAAATAAATCTTATTTCTTTTTTATGAAATTAAAATTACAAGTACCCAATAAGACTTTGACTCAGTGGTAAGGAAGAGTCCCTTAAACCATGAAATTCTAAATTCAAATCTTATTATGTATAGGTTTATTTCAATTTTATATTAAATTTATCTAGTTATATTATAGTTTGTTTATTAGTTTATTTGTTTGATTACTCAATTATGTAATAATTTATTATGATCGAAACTTATACTTGTAATTTTATAAAAAAATACAAGTAGAAATTATATCTATAATCCAGCATTATGTCTATATAAAAAATTACTTAATTAAATCAAACTAACTAACTAACTAACAAATGAACACATCATATATAAATAAATAAATAAGCACATAATTGAAAATTTTAAAATAAAATTGAACCAATCTCAAATACAATCAAACTTTATATATATATATATATATATTTTACATGTATAGGTGCACAAAGGACTATGAGACCATCCGAAGTGAAGAGAGAAAATTTTGGACAAAACTTATATAAAGTTTTTAAGTGAAGTTTATGAAGTTTCTTTTTGAAAATAAATTAATAAAAACTTTAATAAAAAATCCAAATCGATAAATTGATAGAATTCAATGTGAAGATTAATAATATGTAAACAATTATTAAAAATGCTATTTATAATTTAAATTTGATTGATATTTATTTAATAGTAAAAATTATATCAATATTTTCACTAAAAAAATCTATCTAAAAGATATATCAAAATTTATTAAAATTTTTTGAAAATTTGCACACTTGATCTATTTAAAGAGATTTTTTAATCTATTAGTTTTGATTTTCAATTTTATTTAATCATTTCTAGTAGAGAATTTCATAAACTTCACTTAAGAAGCTTTATCTAAATCTTTCAAAAAAATTTTTAGATGGTGAACATGGAATTGCCTAACTGTTACTATCAATTTTTTTATTAAGTCAATTTTTCTTTACTTGTTTCTTCAATTTATTTTATTCATTAGATAAGTCATAAGTTTGATAAAAAGAATTAAGATAGGTTAGGGAAAATTAATGCATGATATTGATTTCATACTTTTAAAAAATTTTCACATATAATTTTATTGGGTGCCTTAAAATACAATTTTCAAATTAATCCTAACATAAATTAAATTTAAAGAAAAATATGTGCTAGTTTCTCTTTTCCTTGCTTTTGTTTCCCTTTACATTTTCTTTTCTCCATTCTTCTTCCCTTGAATCAAACATTGTGGAAAATATGAAAGAAAATTTCCAAGAACTATAGCTAAACAAGAATGTTTGACTCAATTATTAGTGAATTTTTTAAATTTATTAAAAAATAAAAAAACCAGATTTGAATCCTTATTAAGAGCCCATGGAAACATCCAAATTAATGCTATTTGGGGTAACAAAACACAGTTAATTACATGAAACTGAATAAAGATTAAAATTTCATTGAAGTCATAATATGAAAATTATGTAGAGTCTTTCCAGGCGCACAGTATGTGGGAGGAGTTTTTTTTAGTCTTATAGGTTACAAGAGTATAATCCTTGAGATTGTCATTGTGGTGATCCTTGAGGATTTAGTAGAGTTGAGTGAGTAGGGGAAGTAAGACTCTTACGTACGAGAAATGGAGGAGGAACTGGAGGGCATGTGGAGGCACCAAACCCTAACAGAAGAGGAGAAGGAAAGCGTGACACCAGGAAATAGGGGCATCATTGGTTCAAATGGAGAGGAAGACAGATGGATGGTGGGAAAAATCCTCACCATGAGGCCTTTCAACAAAGACGTTATGGTAAGTATGCTCAAGATACGATAAAGATTAGCGAGAGCTATTGAAATAGTGGTATTTGAAGAAAATTTCATTTTGTTTAAGTTCCATTCAGATGCAGATAAGAATGCCTTGAGGGGGCCCTCTGGTCATTCGATGAGAATTTATTAATGATGGAGCCATATAAAGTAATGCTGAGGCCACAGGAATATCGTTTACATAAGGCTTGTTTCTGGGTAAGGGTATATGGTCTTCCATTGGGAATGAGATCCCAAGAAGTGGCAACACTAGTAGGAATGAAATTGGACTGGTTGATCACCACTAATAGTAGTCTGAAGGAAGGAAGGTGGTCACGGTTCATCAGAATCCTAGTGGAAATTGATGCGAGGAAACCATTGAGAAGAGTAGTGATGATTAAAGGGAACAGTGCTTTAGCAGATATATATGGAAGGATCAAATATGAACGGCTGCCGATATTTTGCTACGAATATGGTACACTAAGTCATACCGATGTAGATTGTGAAAGGCAAGCAACATCAAAAAATACCTCAGATGGCTTCCAATAGTATCAGGATTGGCTAAGAGCATCATCACCCCTAAAATGAAAACCTTTAGGTGCTAGGGTAAACAATCCAAATTCGAAAACGATGAAAGTGAACCAGAAGGATGGAAACTCGTCATCACTAATTACAAAAGGTGGAAGGTATAAAAAAAGAGATGTTGATAATTTTATTATGACCAAAATCCAAAAGAAGTGTGAGCATGGAGTTTTTGAAAAGGCAAGAAACAAGGAGGGATATTCAAAACACGACACAATAGGTGGAGTGATAGTTGGAGGTAATTTTAAGGATGGAGATGCCGTGTTTCAAAAGGGGATTTTTAATGAAAAACTGGCAAAAGATGGTATAAGGAAGACTGCATGCAATCACGTTGAAACCGTGATTGATGGGAACAGACCAAAATATGTGAAGATTCATAGTGTAATCGAATCTGTTATTACTGAGAATGGAAATAACGCAAGTGGGCCTGATAGAAATGGGATTCCTTTAAACAGCCCAGGCCATGCAGCTCAAGGCCATAAGGCCATAGAACAAAGATAAACATTACATGAGAGGAAGGTGGTCCCATCAGACGAGGAGAAAACATGAGAAGATAACAAAGAAAATAACATTCCAGGTGGATGCAGTGGAACTAAAGGCAGGTGGAAGAAGCTAGCCCACTTTACGTGTGGTAAGATTCATGCTACTGCAATTGAATTTGGGGAAAAAGAGGTAAAAACACAATATAGAAACACAATGCAAGATGGTACATAGAGCAAGTTAGCAGCGACAGGTCCTGTTTTCTAGGCCTGTTGAGACCAATGAGATGGTTGACCTGGAACTACTGTGGGCTTGGAAACTTATGGACAGTTTGTGCTCTTCAACAATTATTGAAGAGAGAAGATCCTGAGGTTGTGTTTTTAAGTGAAACTACACTTTAAGACGCAGTCCTTGATAGAATCATAAGGATATGCAACATGCATTCGGTATTTAGGTCAACGTAATAAGACGAAGTGGAGGACTAGTTATGTTGGGGAAGGAAGAAGTGGATTTATAGTTAGTGAGCTTCTCAAAGTACCATGTTGACATAGAAGTTGTTGATCAACATGGAAAAGAATTGAGATTAACTGGCTTCCATGGTGAACCGAATGTGCGGGTACGGAACAAGGCCTAGAATATGCTGACAACCATGGCGCTTAACTCACGAAAACCATGGTGTTAGTGCAAAGACTTGAATTGAATAAAAAAGATGGTAAATTGGTTAATAATAAAATTTTCAAATTTAATATATAATAAGCACAAAATTCACAAGTCAATTTTTCTAAGCAAATAAACATAACAAATATGAGTATACTAATAATAATAAAAACAATAGATAGAGATATAGAATCAAACATCAAAATTTATAGAGATTCGGCTATTCCTTTAGGCACCTATGTCTTTTCCTTTAGCCTCACTTGTCAAGAAATTTAATTCACTATGTGTTAAATGTTATAACTTAGTTCTTTAAAGATCTATATAATCAATAACATAATCTTTTAAGAGTTATCTTCCTTCTTAAGCTTACAACTTCACAATACAAGTTTTGAAGCATTTTGCAAACTCAAAGAACCTTTCTAAGGTTGAGTGTTTGTTAATTTGAAGTACAAATTAAGATTAAGAAGAATATCAAGAGAAAAACAAATACAAGAAGAATTTTTGCATTTTTCTCACAATAAAAAGCTTTTTAATACTTGGAGAAGATGGTAAATGAAAACAATAAGTTTTCTTGGCTCTTAAAAACTTTAAATGTGGTGGGAGACCTTCATTTATATGTTGAGAGTGGAAGATAGCTGTTGCTTGCATTAAATGTTTGGAACTTGCAAAATTTCAAACAAAAAATAGCCATTGGGGTTTTTTAGGCAAGAGGGAATCCTCCCCTCTTATAGGGGATCAATTGGGTCAATTAAAATGAAAACCAATTTTAAGCAATATAAGGCTACCCAATCGATTAGGTAAGGGACCTAATTGATCTCTTATCCCAGATGATCGATCCTTTATAGGGTAACCAATCCTTTCTACAAGTACTGATACCAATTTTGTTTCTGGATAAAAAAAATGGATCGATCCCTTTAAGGGGGATTGATCAGGTCATTTTAAAATTCTAACCAATCGATCCCTACAAGAAGATGATCGATTAATTCTTGATAAACTTGCATGAGATAAGCTATTGAAAGAAAAATGGATTGATCCCTTGAGTCAAAAGATCGATTGGATCATGTGTGAGGATTGGTCCCTCCCCATAGAAGATTGATCCCTTTTACCCCAATTTGTCCAAAATTCATTTTTGTTTCACAATTTGCTTTGTGTTGGTTCAAAAATATTTTTGGCAAGATAGAAGGCTAAAAAAATGTTCAATTTGAGATTAAATCAATTTGATTCAAGTTAAGGAAAAAATTTTTTTATCAGTTCAAAATACTTTGATCAATTCAAGGCTAATACATGGTCATGCATTAGAGATTTCAAAAAGATTTTATGGGACTCAGAGAAAACTGGGGGTTGGCAAAAGGTTGAATGGTAAATGAGGGAATTTTCTTTAGGCCATGGATGATGTTAGTTTGGAGGACTTGGGATACAAAGATGTATGGTTAACAAGAGAACAGAGAGAAGGCTAGGACACTATCAGAAAAAGGTTGGATCGAGCTTTAAGAGATAACAGTTGAAAGAATATATTTCAAATGTACTCAGTGTGTAATATGCTATATGTTGAATCAGATCATAACCTAGTGTTGGTAGACACAAAAAGAAGCAAAAATGGAAGAGAAAGCAAAAGGCTTAAGCATTTTTTCTTTGAAGCTATATGGGTTAAAGAAAATGATTGTGAGCAAATAATAAAGGAGAGTTGGGAAGAAGAAGAACATGTTGGCATGTTGCAACAGACGAATAGAACGAAAGAGGCTTTATCGAGCTGGAATAACCTGACTTTTAAAAGGTTACACAATGAGATTAAAAAAGTGTCAAAGGAATATGAACTTGTCAAGCTGTCAGAGCAATGCAACGAGTTTGGTGCCAAAGCATGCAATCTACGTCAATAGCTTAACCTCTTGTTGGAAAGGAGGAAATTTATTGGCAACAAAGATTGAGAATTTCATAGCTTTGGGATGGGGATAACAACACTTATTTCTTTCAAGCTCAAGCTTTAAACTGAAAAAAGAGAAATTTTATTGGAAAATAAAGTGGGAATATGGAAGGAAGAACAAGTTGAGATAGTCGGTATAGCAGTTCATTATTTTGCTAAACTCTATGAATCCCAAAGACCATCATTCTATGATAAGATACTTGAGATAGTTGATGCCCGAGTTTCTGAAAATATAAACAATTTTTTGCTTGCTAACTTTCATCCTAAGGAGATTGCTGAAGTAATCAAGCAAATGCATTTAACAAAGGCCCTAGACATGATAATATGCCACATTTATTTTATCAAAAATATTGGCACATAATGGGCCAAGAAATTACTAAGTTATGTTTGTCTGTTTTTAATGGTGGGTTTAGTATGCAGGATATTAATAATACTAATATTATCTTGATCCCTAAAGTCAAAACTCTTAGGGTTATGGCTAATTTTCGACCTATTAGTCTATGCAATGTAAGCCATAAAATTATTGCAAAAAGCATAGTTAATTCTGCTGCATTGTAATAGTGAACTTTAGAGTGTCTTTGTGTCTGGGAGACTAATCTTTGATAATGTTTTGATACCCTATGAACTGTTACATTCTTTAAAAGAAAATTGATTGGTCAATGAAAAATAACTTATTAGTCAATAGAAAATAAATGTCATTTTTAAAAAAAATTATTTTTTGGATTTGAAAAGGGAAAAATATTTTTAGGAAAAGAACTGTTTATAAGTACAATTATTTATCAATACTTATGAGTATAAATTTACTTATAAATAAATAATATTATATTAATAAATATTATACTATTAATATAATATATTAATAAATAATGTTATAACGATTTTTTGTTCTGAAGGACTTGATTGCTAGACTTGAATAAAATTTTTGAAGTTGCATCAATCTTTTTTAAGGTGTGATTGGCTATCCAAAAATATCATCTTTTAATAAAAATCTTAAAATTCATTAAGATTTACTAAAAAAAATTTTTGATATATGAATCAAGATTGGGTCCAGGGGTATGGTTACGAGTGAAAAAGGTATTAGCACCCTCACATCACCTATGCAAAGAATAGTACCAATTAAACATATGTTATCCTTTAATTTTAACGATATAGTCTTCTTTATACCTAAATTTAATTTCCTAAAATTCATTTATGAAAAAAAAATAGTATTTTTTTTGTGAAATTAGTATTATTATTATTTTCATATTCTATAAATTCTCACGTTTTGACAGAATTTATAGAAAATCTTTATTAAGAAAATATTTTGAGAAAATTGACCATTTACAAAATTTTCAAAATTTTGTCATTGGATATTTTGTTTATTTTTTAGAGCTAATTTTAGGATTATCTTGACTATTTGACAAAATCCCAAATTTTTATTAAATTGATTTTAAAATTATCTTGACTCTTTGAGGAAATCTTAAAAATTTTTAAACAGCTTTTAAGATCATCAAAACTTTCTGACGAGATCTTAAAATTTATTTTTTATTGATGATAATGAAGAGATTTAATTAAATATTTAACTAATTTTTATTGTGATTATTTTTTTTATTATTTTCTTATTATTTAAATAAATATTAATTTAGTAAAAAATAATTTTTAGATTATTTCGATTTGCCGACGAAATTTAAAAATATTTTTTTACTTGCATTAATTAAAGAAAATTGAAATCTTCTACTTATTTTAAAAATTACATTTTTAGTAGATTTATTCAAATAAATAATTGTTATTAGTATTTTTTTATTTTTTTATTTTTTACAAAAATAATTTTTTAAATTATCCTAACATTTTGGCAAAATTCAAGAAGTATTTTTACTTGTAAAATTATGAAAAATAAAGCTCCTTTTATTTTTTCCTAATAATAATAATATTATTATTTTGTTTATCTTTTTTATTTTTAAATTAACATCTTAGTATTTATTTATTTTTTTCATTTTTCATTTTTATTGTTAGTCATTGTTATTTACTTTTAGGAAATATATATATATATATAAATATATAAATATTAAATTGTAAAAAATTTTAAACAAATAACAAAAATAAAATAAAATAAAATAAAATGGAAATCAAAAAATAAAAATAAAATGAAATAAGAAAAGTAACCAAATGGGTCAGGTCGCTTGACGGGTCATGCACAGATCCTGTGCAAGTCAGACTCCAAAATGGCGTCATTTTGGTGGCCTTTAAAAGGTTTTTTTTTTTTTAATTTTTTTTCTTTTCTCTTTAAAAACCAAACCCTCTATTTTAAAAAAAAAAACCCAACCCTCATCGTCTGTTGTGGAGCCCAGATTTTGTTACTTGCCACTATACACCGGTGGTCGAAATCTTCAAATGGCACCAAAAAATTCAAAGGTTTTTTGATGAGTTTTCGATGGCCGAAGAATTTAAATGGTTATTGAAAAACTCATTGTTTTCCAGATTCTGGTCAATCCAAAAAATTTATAAAATATCCCAAAAATTCCTATAATAATCCTTTTAATCCCCTAAACATCTTTCCTAAACTAGTTTTTCTATAAAAAATCTAGAAATGCCCAGATCAAGATTTCTAGTTTCTTTTTTATTTTTGCTACTCGTTCCTTTATTTGAAGATGACTGTGAATTTTTTGTTTTGCTTTTGTATGTGTTTTTTGAATGGTTGTAACCTAGTAACCTTAAGAAAAAAATACTTCCTGTTTGTCTATTGTTTTTTTTTTTTTTTTGGTAGTGTTCTCCCTCCCCTATTCTCTATGTGTTTTTTTTTTTTTTACAAGAATTAGCTCTATTTATAGAGCTTCTAGGATTCAAATCCTAGTTTTCTAGGGGATCCTTTTATGGAAAAATTTGCATGGTGATTTTTAGTCGTCAAATTTCATGCTGCAGAAATTAGGCTAGTGTTAAGGGAGAAAAAAACCACTATGATAGCTTGATTTCAGTTGTCAAAATTGAAACTAAAATTTGACTTTTTTTTCATTTTTTAATTTAATTTATTTATTTATTATTTTTTTATTTTAGACAAAAAAGTGTCTACAACTACTCATTTTTGTACATTACTGAGAATAAGGAATATGGAAAAAACAAAAAGATGACTATTGTGTCTAGATGATGTTATAAATATGAACACCTTTAATCTTTTCTTTTTGTTTTGTTTTGTTTTTTTTTTTAAAGGCTCTTCTGACCAAAGACATAGAAATTTTTAAATTCAAAAGGCTCTTCTGACTAGAGGTAATAAAATTTTAAATTTATAAAGCTCTTATAACCAGAGGCTATGAAACTCTAAATAGCTCCTCTGCCTAGAGGCAATAAAACTTTAAATTTAAAAATCTGAGAGGACTTATAGATTATGCCCTTCGGTTGTAGAAATCATGCCTAATTTTGAAAGAGTCATCTAACTAGAGGATTTTAAAATTAAAAATTCCTCTAATCAGAGGCTATAAAACTTTAAATGGCCTTTCTGACCAAAGGTAATGAAACTTTTAATGGCTTTTCTGACCAGAGATAATGAAACTTTAAATTTAAAAATTTGAAAAGCAACGGTATTTAAAAGATTTTTCTAAACATAAGGTTTACATCTTTTCTTTTGACTTTTTCTTTTGTTGGTTTTAGATTGTCTTAGACCAATATATCTGTTGTGTCACATACGTGCATGAAATAACATTTTCATGCTTTTGCAATGTCTTACAATGAATGATGATCATGATGCAAATGAAGAGACTATTTATTTTCTTTTTCATTTTATGTCATTTTCTTTTAATCTTCAAAATTTCTCATTGTTTGTTTATTTTTTTTTTTTTTGAATCTCATGCTTTCCACTAGTTAATTAAGTTCAAATAAAAAGATTTCTCTTCACGTTTCCCATATTCAATGTCTACCACTTTTATGACTTATAGGCTTTTTTTTTTTTCATCAACCTCTGTTTCTTACTATTTTGCTTATCATTTTAAATCTCCTTCAAAAGAATATGTGTGTCTTTCATGCGCATTGTTTTTCACTCATAATCTTTTGAATTTCATGATAATTATAACACATTGCACATTTTTCTTTTTAATGAGAGAGACAAATGAAGGATACACAAATGTGTATTTTATTTTAGTAAAGGGAGAAATGTTTCATGTATCATTCAGAAAGATGTAACAAGAAAAACAAGTAATCACATAACAAATTTTCAAATCATCATGAACTAATTCACCATGGATTCTTTTTTGAAAATCCTTGATTAATGTTCTTTGACTTTTAAAAAAGACAGTAGAGCAAGCTACCCTAAAATCAATGAGATCTTCTAGCACATATTGGGAATTGCCCCACCCCATTTAATGTTTCTTTATCTAAGTCTTCCTTTCAAGTTTTCAACTTAGATGTCTTTTTAGTTCATTTTGCCTTTTTACTTTTTTTTTTAAATGTAGTACTTTTTTACTACATCGGCATTGATTGGATTTTGCAAATCATCTTCATCCATTCTTGCCAAGATAAGTGCCTCACCAGAGAATGCTTTCTTTACCACATATGGGCTTTCGCAATTATGAGTCAATTTTTCTCAAAGATCCTATTGGTTAGGAAGAATATTTTTTAATACTAATTCCCCTTCTCAAAATTGTTAAGGGTGAACTTTTTTGTCATAAGCTTGCATCATTCTTTTTTGATACAGTTGACCATGGCACAGTGCAACTAGTCTTTTTTCTTAAATGAAATTTAACTATTCATAACGAACATGAATCCACTCAGCTTCTTCCAACTTAACTCCCATGAGAATGCACAAGAAAAGAATTTCAACTTCAATGGTCAACACCATGTCTATTCCATAAACTAAATGAAAATGGTGTAGCTCTTATAGATGTGTGAATCCAAGTTTGATAAGCATGTAATGCAAATGGTAGCTTTTCATATCAATCTTTATATACATCTATCATCTTTTTGATAATTCTTTTTATATTCTTATTAATCACTTCAATTGCCCCATTCATCTTTGGATGATAAGACACTAATTTGTGGTGTTTGATTTTGAACTGAGCATAGACTTCATTCATCATTTTGTTATTCAAATTAAGAGTATTATCCGAAATGATCATTTTTAAAAGTCTATATCGACATATGATTTCTTTTTTGATAAACTTACAAACCACCATTCTTGTCACATTAGTATATAAAGTCATCTCTACCCATTTTGTGAAGTAGTCAATTATTACCAAAATGAATTGATATCTATTTGAAGCTTTTGGCATAATGGGCCGTATCACATCTATTCCCCACATAGAGAAAAACCAAGGTGTGAACATAATATGCAAAGATATTAGAGGAACTTGCATCTTGTCTGCATAAATTTGACATTAATGGCACTTTCTAGCATAGTCGATGCAATCCATTTTCATCATCAACCAATAGTATCATACTCTTGTGATCTACTTAGTCATCATGTGACCATTTGTATGGGTTCCACAGACATTTTCATGGATTTCTTCCAGTAACTTTTTGGCTTCAACAGTACTTACACATCTCAATAACGTTTGGTCTCGACTTCTCTTATATAAAATTTTCCCATCAAGAAAAAGGCTCATCGCTAGTCTTATCAAAGTTCTCTTATCATTTTCTAATATGTGCTTTGGGTATTATTGATATTTGATATATTGTAATATATTTTAATACTATGGTTTCTTATTAACTTCTTCTTCAATATTTGAATAGTGAGCTGGTTTCTCTTGCAAGCTTAACTTGATGGGTTAGGCTTCTACATTTTCATTTAGCTTAAACATTACTACTAACATAGCCAAAGCATCGGTCATCTGATTCTCTTCTTAGGGTAAATAATGAAACTAAATATTTTTTAAAATTTTTTTATCAATTTTGATATGTACTTTTGGTATAAAACCAACTTTGAATCTCTGGTTTCCTATTCTTCTCACGATTGGTATATGACCAAGGTAGAGTCTCCATAAACTTTTAATATGTAGGCTTTCATTTCAAGAGTAGTTTGAAAATCCATTATACATATTTCATATTTTGTCAAATTATTGGTGCAATCAAAACTTAGTTTTGTGGTGATTGAGTAGTAATCTCCTTATAGAGATATCAAAACTACTATTATACCATGCCCTAAAGCATTTAATGCATCATCAAAATACATCTTTCATGCATATTTATTAGGCTATTCTTCATCTATGTGCAATACAAACATTAAATTTTCACTTGGAAAATCGAATGGCATAGGCACATAATCTTTGTGAACGCTTTTTGTGAGAAATTCAGTAATAGTACTTCATTTGATTACCTTTTATGACATATACACAATATCATATCAAGAAAGTAACACTTATCATATTGCTATTCTTTCTGATAATGAAAATTTTTCAAAGATGTACTTGATTGCATGCAGCTTCGCAATAAGCTAAGTGGTATGATACAATATGTATTGTTTGAGTTGACGAGCCACCCAAGCTAGTGCACAACACATTTTTTTCAATGATGAATACTTGGATTTATAATCGGTGAACTTTTTGCTCAGGTAATAAATGGATTGTTCTTTCATTCCTGTTTCATCATGTTGCCTTAAAACAAATCCCATTGATTTTTCATACACCGTCAAATACAAAATGAGAGGTCTTTTAAGGATAGACGGTATTAATTCTAGTGGATTTAATAAGTATTTTTTAACTTTTTTAAATGTCATTTGACAATCTTCATCATATTCTCTTGATTTGTGGTTTCAAAGAATCTTTAATATAGGATCACATTTGGCTGTAAGTTAAAAAATAAAATGAGTAATATAATTCAATCTCCTTAGAAGTCCCTTTCTCTTTTTTAGGTGTGTGAAGATAGTAACTCTTGGATGACGCATATCTTATCTAGATCCACTTCAATTCCTCTTTTGCTGGTAATAAATCCAGGTAATTTTTTTAAAGTTATGCCAAAAGTGCGTTTAGCTAGACTAAGCTTGAGCTGAAACTTTCTTAATCTTTCGAATAACTTTTTGAGATTAGCCACATGATTTCTTCTTCATAGGATTTGACAATCATGTCATCCACATACACCTTTATTTCTTTATGCATCATATAATGTAATAGAGTTACCATGGCTCTTTGATAAGTTACTCCAACATTTTTAAATCGAAAGGGATGACTTTATAGTAAAAGGTTCCCTATAATGTCACCAAAGTAATCTTCTCCATATCTTCTTATACTATTTTGATTTGATTGTAGTTTAAAAACCCATCCATGAATGGAAATAGAAAATGCTTGGCGGTATTGTCCACTAAGGTGTCACTGTAGGGCAATGGAAAGTTATCTTTTGGACTTGCTCTGTTTAGATCCCGATAATCAACACATACCCTCACTTTGCCATCTTTCTTGGGTAGTGGAACTATATTCGTCACTCATTTAGGATATTTGACCACTTCTAAGAATCTTGCATTAAATTACTTTTTTCACTTTTTCCTTTATTTTCAACAATATTTTGGGTTTCATCATTCTCAACTTTTGTTTAATTGGTTTGCACTTGGGTTTCAGAGGTAGCTTATGTACTACAATTTCAATATCTAGTCTTGGCATATCTTGGTATGACCAAGCAAATACATTGACTTATACATGTAACAACTTTATCAACTCTTACTTTATTGGTAATGGAATTAAAGTATCAATCTTAACCTCATTTTTAGTTTCTTTGTCCCTTAAATTCACAACTTCAGTGGCTTTTTCATGAGGCATGATTTGCTTCTTTTTTTATTCCATTAATTTCAATAGTTTTGGAGATATTGCGTGGTTTTCCATAATCAAGTTCACTAATATAAATAAAATTTTTAAAATAAAATCCCAGAATATTGTCATGATGATATTCACATTCATTATTTGAGTGCTTAAAAATAAGTGAAATGGACAAAATATATAGGGATGTATAGTAATGCGAGGAATTGAAATGAAAGAGGCAAAAGAAATGTGACAAATTTATTACACTTGTCATTTATTCAAATGAAAATAAGGAAACAAACACACATACAAGATATTTAATGCTTTGAACAAAAAGATTTAGATTAAGTTCAACACATTACTTTGAAAAAAATTTAAAACAACAAACAGCTCCTCTACATATCAATTCTTCAATTCTACACCATGACGAGTAAGACACACTCATAGATTTCTTAGATCTTTGTTCACCTCTTTTTCACTCATCATCTGTATTGAGAATTCAGTGAAGATATCCTCTAATGATGGTGTAGGCCCTTTTTCTATGTTTTCTGTTGCTTCTGAATAGATATAGCCAGTTGATATAAAAGTCTCATAGAGGGAAAAAAAAGATAGGCTTTTAGTTTCTACTTTTTATCCCAGAAAATAGGCCAACCTCTTCTCTTTTTTTTTCCATGAACTTTATTATTCCTTTTTGAGTAGGTTTGTATCCTAGACCAAATCGATCATTTTTTTTTAGGTGTCATCTATGGTGGTTTCATCCATTGCAAGTTAGCCCACACTTGTTGTCCTTTTCCTATCATTTCTTTAAGGGTCATTATGGAAGCTTTGGATAGACATAGAGTATGCACCTTTGATCTTTCTCTTATATAGATTGCATTAACAAATTCAAAGGATCTAAAAGTGCATTATGAGGCTTCCTTAGTAGCTACAACATATAATGCATTTGATGGTTTAGTGACCAACAAAATTTCTTCATCAGCAATAATAACCACTTTTTCATCAATTATGAATTTTACCTTCTAATGTAGAGTAGAAAAGATAACTTTTACCATGTGAATCAATGGTCTTCCTCAAAGATTGCTATAAGAGGGAACGATATCCATGTCTTGGAAGACTATATTAAAACTACATGAAAAAATTTGAATTGATAGTTTGACATCACCTATCACTTCATAGTGAGTCTTGTCAAAATCTTTCACTATCATATGACTCATTTTCATGTAAGAAATGTTGATTAGTAATCTAGATAGTGTAGTCATAGGCATGACGTTAAAAGAAAATCAATTATCGATAAACACCTTAGCCAATGTATGATCCTTGTATCTTGTGGAGATATGTAAAGCTTTAGCATCGCCCCTACCACGAGTAGAATTTCATTATTGCTAAATGATTTAAAATATCCCACTGTGATGTTTCCCACTATGCAATCAAGTTTCTCCACAGATATATTATAAGCTACATAAGCCTTATTAAGTACTTTGAGTAAAGCATTTTTATGAGGTTTAGAATTCAATAATGATGAAAGCATGGAAATCCAAATTGGTAAGCGATTCAATTGTTCCACCAAACTATACTTACTGTGCTTAATAAGTTTCAAGAACTCACAAGATTTTTTTTTTTTGTAACTGGATTTTTATGTTCTCGATTTAGGACTGGGGCTAGGTGAGTTTCTTGATCATTGGGTGGTTTATCTTTTTTTTTTCTCTAAACTCATTTCCCCTTCATTTGCTTTTTCTTTTCATGTTCTTTCAAGTGCTTATGGGGTATAACACCACCCATTTTGAGTTATACCCTAAACACCAATTATATTTACTGCACTTGCATCACATAAGCCAAATTGAAAGGATCCATTATCTAAACCTTGTGATATGATATTAAAATCATATTTTCAAGGGACTGTCTTATTAGTTTTGTACAAGAATAGGCTAAAGACCTCAATTGTCACCTTTGGCATATTGTACAAATTGTTTTATCAATTTTAGCACTCAATTTCTTATCATAAAAAATGGTGACAAGCTCAAAAATTCATATGAAGTGGCTTATCAAACTTAACACTCAATTTTTTTTCATAAAATATGGTAACAAGTTTGAAACTCATTTGATAAGGCTTACTTATGGATGAATCTCTAGTTACAACATTCACTAAATTTTTTTCATATTTATCATAAAATTTGACCAAAAAAGAATCTATCATCCTCTGTAATTTTTATCTAAAATCTTTATCATTCTAAAGCAAATGACCAACCATCCCCATATAAAATTTATAAGTGTGATCAGAATTATATGTGAAATTCCTATTTTCTAAGTTTTCAAGTATTGGACAAATCATATTAGCTTTTACTAGGACAACAAATATTTGAACCATAGGGGCTTGGATCTCGCTTATTTATTTTTTGATGTTTTGAGTTATTTCACTATTTAAAACATTTATTGATCCCTCACCATGGGTGGGTAATGAATTGGCCTTCATACTTGGTTTGGCCTTTGTTGTGAAATTCAAATTTTCGTTATCAATCAAGTTTTGCACCTTGCATTTAAAAGTTGTATAATTTTTTAAAAAGTGGCCCTTAATCCCATAATGATAGTCACAGGAAACTTTAGAATTATACCATTTTAGATATAGAGGTTTTAAAAGCTCCATGGGTTGTCAGGCCACCAAATGTTTTTAGAATAATTGAAAGTTTAATTTTGTGTAAGTCATAAGCATTGGATCAAATCGTTGTTACTCTTGATTATTTTGGGGTTCCCTTTGATTAAAGTTTATGGTGTTTGACTAAAGAAAATGTCATGGTAGAGGTGTTCGAGGATGAAAATTGGTTTGGAATATAGGTATCTGGGTTTGCACTAGTTGGTAATGTTATGGGTTTTGAAAAATGTTGAAAGTGGTTGGGTAAGAAAGTTGGTATGCAAGATATGGTGGTATAAAGTAAAAGGTCTTGATTTTGGTTTTTTAGTGGTAATAGCTTGCACTTTTGCTTCTTACTTCTTGGGTGGTCCTTTATTCTTTGATCCAAAAACATCACTCGATTCAATATTTCCATTCTTGATGACATTTTTTATTATCTCACTTATAATCACCATATCAGCAAAGTTTTTTGTGACATGACCAATAAGCTTATCATTGAATATACCATTTGGTAACTGATCCAGTAAGACTATCTTGAAAACAATGGATAAGTAACTTGTCGTTGTCTATATGCTCAGTCATTTTTTGGCAAAACATGGTGATATGTATTAGGGGGCATTTGGTTCTATCATATTTTTCAAATTTGGTACCTTAAATTTTGGTGAGATTACTATATTTGGAACCAAACTGAGTCCACTCGCATCAATTGTGCCAAAAATATTCACACCTTTAATAGGTCATAACCTTTTTTTCCAAGAGATATAATTTTTATTATGCCTTTATATTCTCAAATTATTCGAATATGCCTTTCTTTAGTTTCTTTTATTCTCTTAGATCATCTAAATCTAGGACTATAATGGGCTTAACATGACTTGCCCTAATATTTAGACTAATGTGTCTTTGACTCTGTGATTGAACCGTGATGGGAGGTAGCTTAAATTAAGCATGTGGTTGTCTTTCAGGCTATGTCATTTATGGATGCACTTGATGAAAGGTTTGAGCGTAAGGTAGAGTAAACCTTAGTGGATACAATGGATCTTCCCTGTCACTAGTGTTTTCTTGGGCTTAGGTCTCTTTTTTTGTGGTCATTTTTTCAGCTACCCTTTTACCCTTAGTCAATTTCCTTATCATGTCCATCATTACAGCCATTTCTTTTTTAGTCTCTTCTTAAGACCTAGTCATTTGTTTTATCAACTCTTGTTGAGACCTAATCATCTATTCTTGCATCTCAAACTGATTTTTCTCCATCTTTTTCATTTTAGATGGTTGCTCATTTTTTATGATTCTGACTTGTGAGTGAGTATTGTAATAAAGAAGAGTAGTCTAATCTATGTTTTTTAATAGCCTAACTATCCTTACACCTGGTTGAGTTAAGGGAGATTATTTGAGATTTGTTATTTAGAGGCCTCTTTTTTAGTCATGATTTTTTTTTTTTGTTTTTTTTTCTAAAAATTAACATTGAATGGAATACACATATAATGCATGAATGTAAAAGATGTGCTTATTAGGTATCCAATATTTGTAAAAGCTTTTAAATCTAAACTTGAACCACCACATTACATTACTCAAATTACAATATTATAATCTTGAGTTTGCCATACTATCTTATTGACGACGCCTTACATTCAAACGACAATACTACAATATTAAAATTTTCAAAAGTAGCACCTTACATGCTTGTACTATTCATAAGCATTATCTAGAAAATTAATCAAACATTGGCTATGCTATCCTAGGTAGACTTCTTCCTTTACTTGTTTAGCTTATTGGGCCATGTTTCTTGCTTTGAAGTTGACTTCTCTTATCTGTTCTACCAAGCAAGTGACTTGAGATTCTTTCAACAAATATTCTTTCTTTCAGTACTGTGCCTCTTTGGCTTAAGTTCAAGTTTATTTTGTTCTTCTCTCAAGACTTGAATGACTTTACACTGATAGTGTAATTGTTATTTCAAGTCATTTACAAGACCTTGCAGTATCTTTTTTCTTTCACAAATTGACTAAGCTCTTTTTCCTTGGATAACAAATTAGATTGAAATTGTTCTACACTATTTCTAAATTTTTTAAGCTCAATGGTCATCAAAATGATGGATTTATGCAAGCTTTTAGACATTTCTTCTTATTCTCCTTCAAGCATTCAAAATTTTACTTTACTAGCTTCAGTCTTATTTTTTCACTCATTAATCTCATATTGAAACCTTTTTTTTTCAAGCTCTCATATTTCTTTCTCTTATTCAAATTTACATTTTATAGTCTTTATATCTTCAGAAAACTCTTTAAGATGGGCATCTTCTTAATGGTATTGTCTCTCTTCTTTGAGAACAACTTTACTTTTGATGTGTTGCCTCTTCCATTTCATATATTTAGATGTGGCTTTATTTGTATACCTCCTACAATCTACTCTTCAGGTTTACTTTCCTCTTTTGATAATCTCTTTCACTTTTCTCAAAATCATGGTTTCTTAAAAGAGAATTCAATTTACAAAGCCCATGAGTCATAGGAACAAACTGTTTCGACCTAAATTGTTGATAAACCATTGTTGAGCATAGCTTATACATCCTCATGGTCCTAAGAGTGGAAACCACAGCTTGTCATGACATTTGTACAACATGGCTTCTTGTGGCATCCATGGAGCTCTCCATATACCTTGAACACTGATGAGATTTTACAACATTGATACCCACTCTTCCTTGGATTTGAATTCTGGCCACTTAACATTGCAAAATTCTTCAATTGGCTTGCTTTTATTACTAGAAATAGGATGAAATCTACCCATAGAATGATGATGATGACTTTTTACCTAAATATACAGTAACTGTGCACACCCTATGAAGCATCTACCTCTTCTTTGATAGTGATTCAATAATCTGAAAGTTTCTACTAGTATAGAAGGAATAAGATTGATTTTATTGTCCACTTGTTCGAGGAAGTCAATTAATGATAACTCAATATGCCCTAAGACCTTTGGAAAAATGATCAAGCATAAATTGCCAAAGCTATTATTCTCATGCCCTATTTATCCTCTAAGTGTTTGACGATGTAATTACATAAGATTTCTCATGAAATGCAATCACTTTTGCCTTTTGTTCAGATATATAAGTTCACATTTTGAGTGGTAACCTCCATTATGTAGGTAAGTTTTTTTTCGAGATCCAAGTTTTTTACCTCACTAATAGATTTTATCTGAATTGAAGAGATGCAACCATATCAATGTAATATACTTTTCAATCATCGGAGTCATATCTAACTCATTGAATATGAAACATCTATAAATAAGGTCTCAAAACTAAACTAGAGCTCTTTTCAACTGACTTTCCATTAGTACCTCAAGGAGTGAAGCAACATAACCATATTTTTCCTCAAAAGCCATCTTCCTAAGAGTTATTACATGGTGCCAAATCTTGACCAACTTAGAGATGTCATTTTGTTGAAGCCCCAGTTTGATTTCTTCAAGCAAAATTTCCTATTCAGATTCTTTTAAATAGTTTCCCATTCTTTTTTGGGTTTCTAATGATAGAGTTATTACCACATTAGTCTCTTTACACACAGTAGGCTTCGAAACTGAGAGCATCATGATGGTATTTTCGAGTAAGACTGAAAATATTTTAACTAATATTGGCACATTGACGAGTACATCACATATGCAAGTGTTTATAATGATGCATGATCATGAAACAAAAGGACAGTAGAACAAATTAGGGTTAGTAATCGTATTAAAATGAATATTTCCTCATATATCCTAATTTAGGGTATAAGCTATAAAAAATGGTATGGCTCTATATAAGGTTAGTTTATTAAGGTTCATAATATGCATGGTTTGGTTTTTAACAAAGGCTAAAAAAGTTTTTAAATTGATCTTCACTGTCATCCACTTTGGACTAGTAAAGCCTCTGATCATCACTTATAACGAGCTATCGATGGAAAGGGTTCAACTTAAGTGAAAGTATTTCGCTAACCTAAGTAGAGGCATTATAACCTCACGAAAGTGTAGATACTTTACTTTCTCCTAAAAATGGTTAGATTTGAGAGTTCAGATATAGAGGTACTCTACTCCCCCATAGAAATAGATAGATTTGAGAGTTTGAGTATAGAGCTCATGCACAAATGCAAATGTGCACATGTGTGAGGGAATGTAGCAATTATTAATTGAAATAAAATCAACAATAATTGGCAACAATATAAAACAAGTAAAATAACATAACAAAACTAAATGAAATCATAAAAGTTTTTCCTTTTCTTTTTTTTCTCTTGTTTTTATTCTAAAATGAGATAAGAATTAAGATTAAATATTGCAAAGACCATAAAATCAAATTTTAGATGACACATGTTTAATTTTTTTTACTTAACTCTGTAGCATCCCCAGAGAAGTCGCCAAGTTGTCATAACAATTTTTTGTTCGAGAATACTCGATTGTTAGACTTGAATAAAATTTTCAAAGTCATCACTAATATTTTTTGTTGGCTTTCCAAAAATATCATCTTTTAATAAAATCTTAAAATTATTAAGATTTACTAAAAGACATTTCGGTCTACGAAATCAAAGTTGGGTCTAAGAGTACAATTATGAGTGAGGAAGGTATTAGCACCCTCACGTTGCCCGTTCGAAGAACAGTACCAATTAAACATATATTATCTTTTCATTTTGATAATATGGTCTTCTTTATATCTAAATTTAATTTCCTAAAATTCATTTATGAAAAAAACGTTTTTTTGTTGTGAAATTAGTATTACTATTATTTTTGTATTCTATATATTCTCCAATGCTTTGGTGAAATTTATAAAAAATATTTATTTAAAAAATATTTTGAGAAAATTGACCATTTACAAAATTCTCAAAATTTCATCATCAGATATTTTGTTTATTTATTTAAACTAATTTTATGATTATCTAGACTTTTTGATGAAATCTCAAAATTTAATTAAATTGATTTTTAAATTTTTTTAACTCTTCGATGAAATCCTAAAAATTTTTAAATAGATTTTAGGATCATTCAAACTTTCTCACAAGATCCTAAAACTTATTTTTTTATTGATGATAATGAAGAAATTTAATTAAATATTTAATTAATTTTTGTTGTGGTTATTTTCCTTGTTTTCTGTTATTATATTTTCTTATTATTTAAAAAAATCTTTATTTAGTAAAAAAATAAAAAAATTTTGAATTATCCAAACTTTTTGGTGAAATAAAAAAAATATTTTTTTATAATAATTAAGAGATTTGTTAAAAGAAATATTTTTATTTTTATTGTTTTCTATTATTATTTATATAAATATTTATTTAGTGAGAAATAATTTTTAGATTATCTCAACTCACTAACAAAATCTAGAAAATTTTTTTTCACTTGCATTAATTAAATAAAATTGAACTCTTTCAATTTTTTTACAAATTATATTTTTAGAAGTTTTATCCAAATAAATAATTATTATTAGTATTTTTTATTTTTTAGCAAAAATAATTTCCTAAATTATCACAACACCTGGGTGAAATTCAAAAAGTATTTTTACTTGTAAAATTATGAAAAATAAAACTCCTTTTATTTTCCTTAGTAATAATTATTATTATTATTATTATTATAATTATTATTATTATTATTTTGTTTATCCTTTTTATTTTTAAATTAACATTTAGTATTTATTTGTTTTTTTTATTGTTTTACATTTTTGCTATTACTAATTATTAATTTTTAGTAAATATATCTAAATATATAAATAGTAAATAGTAAAAAATCTTAAACAAATAACAAAAATAAAATAAAATAAAAATGAAATCAAAAAATAAAAATAAAAAGAAAAAAAATAACTAAACGGGTCAGGTTGCTAGGCGGGTCACACGCGAATCTTGTATGGGTCAGACGCCAAAACCACATCGTTTTGGTGCCCTTTAAAAGCTCCTTTTTTTATTTTTTATTTTTTCCTTTTATCTCTTTCTCTAAAAGCCAGACCCTCTCTCTCCAAAAAGCCAAACCCCTTGTTGGCCGTTGAGGAGCCTAGATTCTGATCAGCTGCTATTATGCATCGATGGTTGGAATCTTCAAACGGCATCAAAAAATTCAAAGGTACCTAGATTTCGACCATTTTTTCAACTTTCAATTGTCAAAAAATATAAATGATTGTCGAAAAACTCGCATTTTCCCAAATTTTTTTAAAAAATCCCAAAAATTCCTATAATAATCCTTTTAATCCCTAAACATCTTTTCTAAACTAGTTTTTTTTTTCTTTCTAGCGATGTTCTCTCTTCTTAATTCTCTGTGTGTGTGTTTTTTTTTTTTGCAGGAATTAGCTTTATTTATGGAGTTTATGGGATTCAAATCCTATATTTCCTAATGTCTTTTTGTGGAAAAATTTGTTCAATGACTTTTGGTCACTGGCTTTCATGCTACAAATTTAGGCTAGTGTGGAAGGGAAAAAGAACTACTTTGACAACTTGATTTTAACTGTCAGATTTGAAACTAAAATTTGACTTTTTTCTTTATTTTTTTTTAAATTTGTTTTAGACAAAATGGGTGTCCACAAAATAATATTATAATATATTAATAAATAATATAAAGAATAATAAATAATTTCATTTTTAATATTTTTATATTAACTTAATATTTTAATATTAAATATTATTATTAAAATATAATTATATTTTAATATAAATAATTTTTAATATTTTAATAGTTATATTAATATTATTTGAAAAAAAATATATTTTTCAGAAAACAACCAAACAACAAAAAATATTTTTTATTAACTCATCTAAATAATAGAAAATCTCATTCAAATTAGAAAATTTAGATGTTTTCCAAAAATTATTTTTTGAAAATTATTCTCTATGAAACAAACAAAGCCAAAGTTTTAATTATTTTAGGGTGGAACATATAAGACGCCATGCATATGAGGCTGCACATAAACTAGCTGGATTTGCTATAGGAATGTTGAATGATCTATATTGGGCTCTTCTATCATACATGATACCATTGTGATAGAGTGTAATCCTTTTGTTTGATGATTAATGAAATTACATTTTACTTAAAAAAAATGTAAACTATAAACTCCCTTGTGCAATTTGATAGCTTGGTACACTATAAGAAAATGAAAGATTAATGGCAGCTTTGTAGTGATATTTCACTTAAAAATGCCGTTAGCTTCCATGTTTTTATAAAAACTTAAGGCATTTTTCATCAAAACACTACTAAATATTCGAATAGAGTTGTTTGTACCTAAAAATGCCACTAAAGATAGAAATTAGTAGTGTTTATCAACTAAAACGTCTAGAATAATCCCCTCTAAAAAATTGGATTGATTAGTGAAGGCGTTTTGGCAAAAAAATGCCTTGAATAATCCTTTAGGGGATTATTAAAGGTGTTTTTGGCAAACAACACCTTGAACAATCCTCTCATAAAAAATGAAGGTGATTATTGAAGGCATTTCTAGCCAAAAAAGGCTTGAATAATGCCACTCAATTTTTTGTAAGGGATTATTTAAGGTATTTTTTTGGCAAAAAATGCATTCAATAATCCTCCCCAAAACAACGCTTAGAATAATGTCCTTTAAAAAATTGGATTGATTATTGAAGGTGTTTTTGATAAAAAAAAAACACGTTGAATAATCCCTTATGGGATTATTGAAGGTGTTTTTGGTAGACAATGCCTTGAATAATCCTTTTATAAAAAATGATGGCAATTATTGAAGGCATTTCTGGCTAAAAATAGCTTGAATAACACTACTCAATTTTTTGTAAGGGATTATTCAAGGCATTTTCTAGCCAAAAACGCCTTTAATAATCCCTCCAAAATAATGGGAAGAGATTATTGAAGATATTTTTTGTCAAAAATACCTTGAATACCCTCATTGAATTTTTAATAAGGGATAAATGAAGGCATTTTTGTCTAGAAAACAAAGTGAAGGGAAGACAGTTGTAGGTTTATGTCCAAAAAATATTGGTTTATATATGTGATACTACAAATTACATTTTAAAATTTACATTACGAATATTGTAGTATTTCAATAAATTAATCACACATCCGAATTTAAAATTGATAACGTTGTCACATAAATATACTTTTTTCAAATATATGTGTATGCAATATATGTGTATTAATAAAAGCTGCAGCTAATTGATATAAAACAAATATTAGCCAATAATATTAAGCCAATACCATAATCTACAAACTTAAATTATCCATTCAACATGGTATGTTAAACATATTATAACAAATGAAATGCATATATTTACACCCAACCAACAATGTCCAAGCTCAAGGTTTAGCAAATGTTAATCCATACTCACACCACTCTTTACAGACTTCATCAAGTTCATCTATTGTAAAGCTTGCTTTACTCTCCCACTAAAAAAAAATCCACAAGTAAATGTTAATAAACAGGAACATAATTTAGCTTTTTTTTAAAGATATAACGATTTAATGAAATTAATACTAACCTTGAATGGTGTGTTCATAAAATCATATAATACTATTTCTCTCATAAAATAAAGGACATAATATCCATATTCAGTATATCTCGATTGACGAGGTACCTGAAAAATAAATTTAGTGGGTTCAGAAAACATGTATCTAAACAGACTCAGCATAAAAGAATAAATTTCACATTTACCAATAATGACACATAATTTATCTTTGCTTTATTACCAACTACAGACGATACCCTAAAGTCAAAAGAAAAAAATAGTTAATACAAAAATAAAAGTAATTATGAAGAAATGGAAAATAATATAATAACATGCAATACCTCTTTATAAAATTTTTAATATCGAGGTTAGGCATTACCGTTGGTTGAGCCAAATTAAATAAGTATGATGTTAAGGAATTACCATCAATTATAATAAGCTGCCAATGACGACTGTAAAATAATAAGAATGATATACTCAGATTAGGCATCATCTTAGATTTGGTAAAGGTTGGAATAATTATTTGTATGTCTTACGTAGCATTATACAGGAGCAAATAATAATCAACCCATTTTTTTCATACATTCAATCACATGATGAGCATGAAAAATGACTATGCCACTCTGCTCACTAATGATATTAAAGTCAATGAATCTGAATCGATAGGTCGTTTCTCTTGCCATTATCTCTCTATATAGGAAGCTGCATGATAACAATCAACAATACTAGTTAGTAATACACTATAATATAGATTAATAACTATTGAATTTGCATATTTAAATTTATAAGTGAACATCATATAAGCAACAATATCATCAGCTGATATTTCATCCAGGTTACAAAATTCTTAAACTTCATTCTCACTAATGTAAGAAAGTGATGGTTGATCAAATAACCTATTCTCAGACTCAACTGTAATGCATTTCCTTCAAATAAATGATCAAGTAAATAATTAGATAAATCATCAATGGTAGCCCTCGTATGGGTTATACTCTAAGTCCTAACATCATGC
Source organism: Durio zibethinus (assembly GCF_047325235.1). Lineage (NCBI taxonomy): Eukaryota > Viridiplantae > Streptophyta > Magnoliopsida > Malvales > Malvaceae > Durio > Durio zibethinus. Next base: position 22,856,171 of record NC_143180.1, read on the forward strand.
TACAATATATAATGAAATATAAGTATTAATACTAAATTAATAAATAAACAAAATCATACTTTATGGCTGGTACTGATGGTTGGGTTTACTGCTTGACTTACAACAGAAGCTTGTCCTAGGTGTATAATGCTATCTGATTGATTTACAGGCATGCTAGGCTGCATTGCTACCAACATTACCTCTAAAGCCACAGGTCATTGTTGTTGGTCATTCAAGCATTGCTTTTGCTCATCAAGTCTTTGCTGTTGTTGCTCAATGATCATTTTATATTGTACATTTGTCATTTGAGGTGTTTTCTATTGATTACTGAAAAACTTTGATGGCAACACAAATTTACCAATGCCACGAACTCCACCATGTCTCTTTTTGGCACATAATGCCAAAAATAAGGGATCTTCGCCATACTGATTTGCTAGTTTATCGAATTTAACTTTAGTAGCATAATCATCCTAAAAGACAATAATAAGATATGCCATAAAAATAAATCTGTACAAGTTAGTATATAGTCATGCATATAAGCACAAAGCCAATCATACGTGATATAATGAGTAGTTGTACATATAATCATTTTAGCCATTTCTTCGGTTGCTTCATTTGTGAATGATCCATCATTCCACAAATGTCTTTGTTTCCACACATTCTATCTAAAAACTTTGGTGCCAGAGCTAGCTAATTCCTAATAAATTGCCACAATATAAGAATCAAAATCTATTAAATGAATGTTCATAAATATTCATTTATGAGTATAAAACAAGTGTGTGAATACTTACAAGCTCATACTTGATATTTGCATAACCATTTTTGGCTGTCCGATGGTGATATACTTGTTTGGCTTGAAAGTTCTTTTGTTTTTCTTTGATTTTCTAGAAAAAAAAGAAATTACATATATCACATATTAAGATATCAAATACATTACATAAAATCTTATAAAAAATTTGGATTATATTATTGAAGGCATTTTTTGCAAAAAAAAAAAAAAAAAAAAAAACACTTTCAATAAGTTCCTTTAAATTTTTCAATGGATTGTTGAAGGTATTTTCTTGCAAAAAAATGCATTTAATAAGTTTCTTTAAAATTTTTCAGTGCATTATTGAAGGTATTTTTACTAAAAACACCTTCAATAATTATTGGAGGGATTATTGAGGCATTTTCTACAAAAAACGGCTTCAATAATTTCCTTTAAAAAATTAAAGGGTATTATTGAAGACGTTTTCTTCAAAATATGCCTTTAATAATTTCTTTTAAAAATTTTCAAGGGATTATTGAAGGTATTTTTAACTAAAAATGCTTTCAACAATCCATTGATAAAAAGTTATTGAAGGTATTTTTTGTAAAAATTACCTTCAATAATCTCCTTGTTAAAATGTAAGAAGATTATTGAAGTTATTTTTTGCTTGAAACGCCTTCAATAATTCAAAAAAAATTAAAAAAGGATTATTAATTGAATGCTTTGTTCCTCATAAAAATTGGACTCATACGCCTCTTAAATCATTTTGTAATTTTAAATAATCTTAAATGTAATTTTTTAAAACTCCCTTCAACTCAAAACATTAAAAGTTAGTGGCGTTTGTTTGTTGAAAATGCCTCTATTTTTCAGATTTATAGGCATTTATCTTACAAACTCCACTAAAATTATCCCTACAGTTAGCATATCGAATCCCTAACTTCAAGCTTCAACTGCATTAATCTACTATTTCTCTTTCCATACCAACTACAATTTACTTTCCCTTTCTTTTAGCTTTTACTATTCGAGCTTTGTCTTTCGAAACCTTATTTTTACTATTTCATCGTTATTTACTCTAGCGTTTACTTTATTATACTATTCCTTCAGCTTTTGCAATTTTCTTTATAATTTTAGGTATAAAATTTGTTTCTAAAACTCATATTCCTTAAATACCCATTTGAAACCCATTATATCAAGTAGTTGAGAAAATACTTGACAATAAGGAGTTGGACTTTTATAAATGGGATGGTAACCTTTCCCATATGTTATAAATTGTCAGGGATAAGCTGAATAAAGTTGTTGAGATAGCTTTTTATGGTGCTTCATTTCTGTGGTTGAAGAAATTGAGAAATCGTTCAAGTATTATAGGGAGATCCTTCAACTGATATTGTCATAGTGTGTATAACTACTTTGTTGCTCTGGTCTTCTATATGTATTGATCTTGTTATTATTTTTGGTTGAATACATAGTATAATTAAGTATTTGACATGTTCATTTTTATATAATTTATTTAATAATTTTGGTATGATGATGTAGCAAATACTAAATAGATAAAAGTTGGATGTAAAAGTCAAGAGTACCAAGATGGAGTGAAAATTTTTCTTAATTTTGCATTTGAGAATACAAGTGAAGATAATATGATATTATACCTATGTTTGAATTATGCTAATATCGAATGGCAATTGCGTGAAGTTATTTTGAAACATTTAATTTGTATTGGAATTATCTCGGGATATGTTAATTGGTATTTTTATGGAAAGTTTGTATTGTCAAGGTCTTTACCTAGAGTTTCTTCAACATTAACGGCTCCTCAACACCAACATGATCTTATTAGATAAGATGACATTGAAAGCATGTTGCAAAATGCTTTTAACATTCATAAGCAATATTTTCATCATCTGTCTCCCCAAAATAATGGATTTAATGAGTCATATGTTGAAATAAATGAATTTGGTGAATATGAGATAGGTGTAGGTGACCAACAACCTAGTGAAGAAGCATCAAAGTTTTATAGATTGCTTAAGGATATGAATGAAGAACTTTATGAGGGATCTAAGCATTCAAGGTTATCTTTCTATGTGCATCTTTTTCACTTGAAATGCTTATGTTGATGGACGAAAAACTATTTGACTTTATTATTGGAGTTTATGAAAAAAATATTTCCTTTTGCAAAAATCCTTGAATCTTATAAGAACTCAAAAAAGATGATCAAAGATTTGGGTCTTGGATATGAAAAAAGTCATAGTTGTCCTAATGATTCAATATTGTATTAGGGTGACAGAAAAAATAAAAAATCTTGTCATTTGTGTGGTAATCCTCATTGGGTAGAAAAAAATCTCGATGAAAGGTTGAATGAGGATGATGATGAGGTCAATCTAAAAAAAAAGCTTATAAAGGTTTTACATATTTTTCATTAATACCAAGACTTCAACGACTATTCATGCATTCCAAAATTACAGATTCTATAAGGTGACATCATGACAAGTGGACGAATGATGGATCATTGAGGCATCTTAGTGATTCTTTGGCATATAAATCATTTTATTCTAGGTTTTCAAACTTTGCTTGTGATCTTCAAAATGTTATGCTTGGACTAGCGTCTGATGATTTCAACCCATTCAAAATGATGAGTATTTTTTATAGTACTTAGCGAGTTGTATTGATTTCATACAATTTGCCACCATGGATTGTCATGAAGCAATAGTCATTTATTTTATCTATGATAATCCTCAGAAAAAAAGGTCCGAGTAATGATATAGACATCTATTTACAACTTTTTATTAAAGAGTTAAAGTAATTATGGGAAAGAGTTGAGACCTATGATGCATAAAAAAAAACTTTAATATACGTGCTACTTTATTATAGACTATCAACAATTTTTTTGCTTATGCAAATTTATCTGGTTGGAGCACAAAAGGTCGTAATGCTTGTCCATATTGTGCTGCACAGACATGTTTAAAGTGGTTATATAATAGTAAAAAGTTCAGTTATATGAGACATCATTGATAGATAAATGATAATGATCGATTTAGATTTCAAAAGCATCTCTTTAATGGAACTGAGAGTTGAAGAGATCTCCTTTACTAATTAGTGGGTTTAATATCTTATCAAAGTTAAAAGATATCAATTTCACATATGAAAAAATGACTCAATCAAGGAAAAAAGTGAAGGAGATCTTTGAAGGTGTCTGGACTTCTATTACTCAAGTTGATGATAATGATACTCAGGTTGGTGATCGTGATATTCAAAGTAATAAGGAGAAAGATGAAGAAGATGACCCAAATGAGTCTAAGTTGTGGAAAAAAGTATATTTTTTGAGTTGCCTTATTAGGAATATAATTTATTACATCATAACCTTGATGTGATACACATAAAGAAGAATGTTTACGAAAATTTTGTAGAGACAATTCTCAATGTGAATAAAAATCAAAGGATAACTTAAAGAGTTGGCTTGACCTAGTTGATATAGGGATTCACCTTGACCTTTATCCGAAGTTGCTTTCTAATAGCTAATATCAATTGCCTTCTACCTGTTTTGAGATTTTTAAAGCTGAGAAAGATGTATTTTGCAAGGTTTTGAAAAAAGTGAAAGCTTCGGATGGCTATGTATAAAATATATCAAGATATGTGAATCTTAAGGAGCAAAAAATTTCTTCATTGAAGTCACATGATTATCACATTATGATGCAAGACTTACTTCCCTTTGCTTTACATTCATTAATGTCAAAGCAAGTTACTTCAATAGTAATTGAATTGAGTAACATATTTAAAGCTCTTTGTGGGAAAGTTTTGAATGTGGAAGAGATTGACAAACTTCAAGATCGAGCGGCAATTACTTTATGCCATTTAGAGAAGATTTTTCCTCCAAACTTCTTCACTATTATGATACATTTAATTATCCACCTTCCGTATGAAGCAAAAGTCGATGGATCGGTTTATTATCGATGGATGCATCATATCAAAAAGTATTATTTGCTAATAGCTTGATTAGGTTGTTAGTGTTGATCATATCACTCTAGTTAGAAAAGTATATGATAAATGTTTTATGTCTTAGGTTTTTTGGGAGGTTAAAGTCTTATTGTTGCAATAAACGCTATCTGGAAGGCTCTATTGCTGAAAGATATTTAGTAAAAGAGTGTATGACATTTGTTCTCATTATTTGAAAGATGTTGAAATAAGATTTAATAAACTATCAAGAAATGTTGGTATACAGCATACTGACTTTGCCTACATTTATCTTTTTGAAAGTTTTGGGCAACCAATAGGCAAAGCTGAAATGGTGGAGTTAGATGATAAATTTTGGGTAAAAGTACATCGATATGTGCTTTTCTATCATGACTCAATTGAATTGTTTCACACGTAAGTTTTCTTGCAAGAAAATTATTCATTCCATTAAGCATAGATTATTTTATTTTTCATATTGTTAATACTTTATCATGATGCTTTATAGTAAGTATAGAAATAATTTAAGAGCTCGTGCACATTATTGACAATCAAATTCTCGAGAGCTTGATAAGTTGTTCATTAAAAACTTTCATGAATAGTTCAGAGCAACTGTAAGTAATGCCATACTTTCTATTATGAGAAATGTACATAGAATGCCTAAGGTATAAATAAAATTAATAAAATATATATTTATTCCACTATTATAAGTTTGGAATGGAAAGCTTGTTACTAAAAATGTGAAGTATCTTTCACATGACCGAATAAGATTGTGAAATGATACAAAGGTTTCATCATCAATGGATTTAGATTTCACACTAAATCCCATAAGAGATTAGAAGTACACAAAATTTAGGAGTTGTTGTTATTTCATCAATTATTAGCTATGCTAGGGCTAGGGACATAAACCCTTTAACGGAAAATATTGACTATTATGGCATGATTAATGACATCATTGAGTTAGATTATTATGGCAGGTGAAAAGTTGTTTTATTTTAGTGTGATTGGGCTGATGTGAATAGTGCGAGAGGTATTAAAAAAGATCAGTTTGGATTTACAATTATGAATTTTTCTCGATTAATTCACACCGGACAACAACTCATTAATGAACCTTATATTTTTTCCTTTCAAGTCAAACAAGTTTTTTTTTTATTTTGAAGTCCCTAAAGAATTGAGTTGGTTTGTTGTTCTTCGAAACACACCTAGAGACTTATTTGATATGGGGTCAGATACCAAAGATGATGTTAAACATGGAACTGAATATTTTTTTTGTTGAACAAAACTTGGATGAAAATATCTTCAATATCTCTGCTCAGTAGGTCCGCGAAGATGTTAATGAAGACATTTATGAACCATGATGGATCATCCATATTTTGTAATTTAAGTGTTTACATTATAATGTAATAAATGCTTGTATGTAATTTATATCGCATTCACTTTTATTTCAATTATTATATTGTAAGTCATACATTAGCTTTTAATTTAATTAAATTGATATGTTCTTTATGTATCATTGGTTATGATTTCTTAACTTCTTAATGTCTTAATATATGTTCTTTACATATGGTTTTTATATATTCGCTTTTATGATGTAGCTAAGCTATAATGCAGAAGAGTAGATTGAAAGAAATAAATATAAGAGATATTAGTTTAGAACCATCTGCCGCACCAATTGATCTTCGATATGGACTGAATCCTTTGGAGGGGAACGTATGTACTGTCGGGTCTAACTCAGTTACTTCTAACTCTTCAATTGATATTGGACTTGGTAATACAGGAGGTGCAGGTTTAGATAGTATCCCATCAATTGATTCTGCTTTTAATTGGAATGCAGGTAATATAAACCCCATAAATAGATTTCAATTATAATGATTAAAGTATTGGTAATTTACAAATTGATTTTTTTTTTTTGTAGTTGATAACAATAGTCAACGGAAGACCAGAGGCTGGACAACTTTGAAGGAATTATTTGCACTACCTCTAAACGAGCGTATTGTAGTGTCTACAAATGCTAATAGGTAACCAATTGGTGAAGAGTCTCAAATGTTGGTTGCTCGTAATGGAATGAAGTTGTCTATTCATTACGAAACATGGCATAAAGTTCCAGCTAAAGTTAAGGTCGATGCTTTAAACTTTATTGAGGTATTAGGATAATTAATTACATATAAACAAAATTAATTATTTTAAATTTGGTTTATTGATTAAAACTTTTTTTATATTATTAGAGTCAAGATTTGTACTTGAAATATCAACTTCATTTGTGCTTAAGTTATTGGGAAAGAAATGGAAAGACTGTAAGCATAATTTGAAGAAAAAATATTTCGATACTGTAGAGGCCACAATGAAAAATGAATCCCATAATGTGATTAAGTGATAATATGAACAATTAGTTAGATTTTGGTTCTTAAGAAAATGAGATGTACTAATTTATAACTTTTAATATTAGTTTTAATCATAAAGGTGTGTTATAATTTAAGTTGGTAATATTTGTATTTCTACCATATACGTAATTATTTTTTATGACAGGAAAGAGAACAAATTAGGATTGGTAGCAGAAAGCAACAGAAATATAGCCACACACGTGGATTAAAAAGTTTAGCAAGAAAGCAAAAAGAAATAGTAAGTTTATGATATTAAACTTATCCGAATGAATGAACTTGGTTTCCATTGTTGATATATGTGTCGTAATTTACAATTTATGTCTGTTTACAACTTTTTCTGCCATTACAAGGTAATAATGCAAATTTATAGTTATTGTTCTGTTTTAATAGTTTTGATAGTTTCAATACATGATATTAAACTTATCCAAATTATTGACCTTAGTTTCCATGGTTGATATGCATGAAAAAGTTATTATTTATGTTTATTTAAGACATTTTGTGTCATTAATAAGTAAAATAAAAATTTGGACAAATTGTTCTATTTTAATAGTTTGAATAGCTCCAATACTTGATATTAAATTTGTTCGAATGATTGAACTTGGTTTCCATAGTTGATATATGTGAAAAAGTTATCATTTACGTCTGTTTAAGACTTTTTATGCTGTTAAGAGGCAAACATGCAAATTTGTTATTATTGTGCTATTTTAATAGTTTGCATAGCTTCAATACATGATATTAAACTTGTCGTAATAATTGAACTTGATTTCCACAGTTTATATGTGTAAAAAAGCTAACGTTTACATCTGTTTAGGACATTTTATGCTGTAAAAAAGGCAAAATGCAAATTTGATGTTATTGTTCTATTATAACAATTTAGATAACTTCAATACATGATATTAAACTTGTTCGAATGATTGAACTTGGTTTCTACGATTGATATGTGTGAAAAAGTTATCGTTTACATCTATTTAAGACTATTTTTGTCGTTAATAGGCAAAAATACAAATTTGCTGTTATTAATCTATTTTAACAGTTTGGATGGCTTCAATACATGATATTTCATTTTTTCGAATAATTGAACTTAGTTTCCATGATTGATTTATGTGAAAGGCCTAAATGTTTTTATTGTTTACGTTTGTTTAAGACTTTTATGCTGTTAAAGGGAAAAAATATAATTTTATGGTTATATTTCTATTTTAACAATTTAGATAGATTAAATACATGATATTAAACTTATGCAAATTTTTGAACTTGATTGACAAGCTTGATATGCATGAATAAGTTGTGGTTGATATGTATTTAACAATAACATATGTTTTTATATAGGAAATGTGAGGGGTGAAAAAATTGGACATGTGAAACTTTTTTTATTAACTCATACAAAAAATGATGAATCTTACATGAATGTTGAAATACAACAAATTGTGGTAATTTGTTACATATGTTTTATACAAAAACTAAATATTTACTATTTTAAACATATTATGAATTAATCATTAAACTTGATAGTTTTATCTGATTAATTTACATGAGAAAGCGAAAGAGAAAATGACTGTTGAGATTGAAGTAGTATCTGATGATTCTGTCAATATGCAAGAATTGAAAAATCAGATTTTCACAGAAGTTGCTGGAAAAGAAAGACATGGACGGGTTTGAGGCCTTGGATTAGGTCCAACACTATCGACCTACTATGAATGTAGCTTTCAACAATTTACATTCTCAGTAAGTTAGTCTTCGCGAGACATTTTCATATTGAAAGAGGAATTGCAAAATATGCAATAACGTTTCCAGCAAATAGAAGTAGAAAGAGAACATGAGCGTGCTAAAATTGAAGAAGAACATGCTAGAATGGACCAAGAGCATGCAAAATTTCAGTAATTGCTTGATCGATTGGATACTCTTATGAATTTTATGCAACAACAATTTTCAGAAACTAATATAGGTAGTCAATCAACTTAGGAATTATATTTAGTAACTATTTATATTTTTTAATATAAGAAGTAGCTTATTATTTAAGTGTTAAAACTTATATGATATTATTCAGTAGGTTCTTAAGCACGCTAGTGACCAAGGTGGAAAAATCCTTCACAAATAACAGTATTCCATATCTATGCAGTTATCAATTTCATACATTTTAAATATTTTGGCTAATGTACTAAAATAATTTTAATGTTATTGCATGTATTATTAAACTTTGTATTACATGCATATTTGAACAAATTATGTATTTATAATATTCAGTTTATGAAATTAAGTTTGTTTTTATTTCTTTTAACATTTTTATTTAACGATAATAATAAATATAAAAATAAATTAAAAAAATAAAATTTTTAATTTCATGATATTTGTGTTCAAAAAAGTCGTTAAATTTGATATTTAGTGGTATTTGTGGCATAAAACGCTACTAAATTTAGCAGTATTTTCCTATACAAACATCGCTAAATTAGCAGCGTTTTTCTATATAAACACTAGTAAATTAGTAGTATTTGTATATACAAACGCTTCTAATTTAGTCGCATTTTATGATACAAATACCTTTAAATTAGCGACGTTTTTCTAATACAAACATTATTAAATTAACTGTGATTGTGCTTACAAATGCCACTAAATTAGCTGTGTTTCGTATAAAATGCTGCTAATTTCTTCGACGCATATATAGCTGACGCTCTTAGTGACGTTTTTGGCAAATGCCATAAATATTTTAGTGGTATTTATAAACACCGCTAAATCTTAGAAAAGAAAATGCTACTAAAGACCAAAACCCTTGTAGTGATAGGAGGGACTTTATCTATGCCACAATTGCACTTTATGATTAACTGTTAAGACTTCAATCATAAAATAACATCACAAAGTTTTTCCCATCATATTACCAAATGAACCATTAATTAATTTGCTTAATAAATTCTTGAACTATATATATATCAATTTAATATGACGCAGGTTAATTCTTTTTTCAGAAATACTAAACCTTTCTCTAAGAGGGAAGCTATTAAATGAGGTAGAAATTTCTGTTTACCTACCCCATTTTCTTTATCTAATTAATTAATTAGCCTATTACAAGTTAAATATCATTCTTCCCTCTTCAACCCTTAATTTTTCATCTCCCCTTGTTCATTGTCAATACACAAAATCTATACATACATAAATATAATTAATTAGATTTTCACTAATCATCGTTATCATCAATTTCTTCCAATCCTTAATGAAGAATCAACTCCTTTACTTGACCCTGCAAAGAGCCTAGCAATTTCCAATTGTGTGTTGGCAATGATCTCAGCTCTTTTCAGGTCCATTTCTCCTCTTTTTGCTTCAGCTTCAGCTCTCATTTTTTCAATTTCCCTCATTGTTTCCATCCTTGCTTGTTCTGACTTTAAAACTACTTCTGCTAGCCATCGAATGCTCTCACCTATTTCCCATTCCTCCTTTTTTCTTCTCTTCTTCTTCTCCATTTTCATCTTCAATTTCTTCGATCCAAGCTTTTGCTTGTCACTGTAAAGAGCTGGTGTGCTACTATCCGTCTCCATAGCAATCTTGTCCGATAAATGGTCGGATAGTTTTGTTCCCGCTCCATCCTCCTGTTAAATTGAAAGAGTGGTTACTTTATTATTTTTTTAATAAGAGAGATTATATGGTACAAAATAAGTAGTAGAGCGAGAATAGAAAAAGAGATTGCAGGTGTTAGGATTTGATGAATCACAGATCTGTTGGATGGTCTTATAAACTTATTGAATTAAATTTGGGTTCTAATCAGGAAGATTTTAACCCTTACTTACATTACCTGCAAAATCATTGAACTAAATGTTTTACTACTGTATATAAGAGTTAATCATGAAACCTGTTAAAATGGTATGTAAAAAGAACAACTTTGTACGTTGTCTGCAATGTTTTTTTATTGCTTTGTAAAAGATGCCACTGCTCAAAAATGGAGTTAAAATCATAGGTGTACTATCAAAATATGGAGACTTACCTTTCTGTTTTTGACTAGCAATTACTTTTCTGGAAATAGGATTGGGTTACGGTATAAAAGGATATGTAACTTAGAATATTTTTACATCATAAGAATTAAGCCAGGGTAAATTTCAGCTCAAATCACCTTCCCTTCTAGCAGTATTATACACTCTTCTAATTTTTTTATTAGCTTCATGAATTTTTAAAAAAATAATATTAACATGTAAATGATTTGATTTTATTAGAGACTTTGGAGGTTCAAAATTTTAATCTGAAGATAAAGTTGGGATAAAATCTTAAGTTCGAGTCATAGTGCCACTTCAAAAGCATATGTATAATTCGTACTGACCTTGAGAATCCTATCAACACCATTGGAACCATGTGAATTTTGTGCAGTTCCAGGAACCTGAGAAGCCAAAGGTGGTGGTGGTGGTGGTGGTGGTGGTGGTTGTTGTTGCTGCAGCATCACCACCATGGACGGCTCTGGTAAAGTCAAAGGAGGGTTAGTGGGAAGTGAAGCAGGTGGTTGAGGCACGGTTAATGGGTGCAGCTGTGGTGGTGGAGGAGGAGGTGCACTGCCACGTAGTAAAAGGTCAAGCCGTGGATACAAAGGCCAAGATGATCCATCAGCAGTAGCAGACTCTGATCGATACCTTTTCTTCATTGACTCAATCTTGTTTTTGCACTGAGTTTGAGTCTTTGGCGACTTGGTACAATTAGCACGAGCTGAAACATAACGTGCAACATCTTCCCAGTCATGACCCTTAAGTTTGGCTCTATTTCTAAGAACCCATTTGTTTTCGTAAGCCTCAAGTAAGCTTGAAACAGCTCCTTCACTCCATTCATCACGTTTTAGCCTATCGTTGCCGCCTCCTCCGCCGCCGACACCACCACCAATGACAGCAGTGTTCCCAGGATGTTTTTTAGGGGAACAGTCTTCTTTGGTGATGTTATTATTTGAGAGGAGAGATGGGTTTTCTTGGTTTGTTTCTTTGTCCATCTCTCCATATACTAAACAAAAAAGAAACTTTTACTCTTGTTTAGCTGTTAACATGTATTCAGACCATCAAAGACGTTTAAGCTCAAAAAAAGGACTTGGTGGAGGATAGAAAAGAGAGCAATGAGAGAACCACTAGCATTAGAGAGAAAGGGAAAAAAATGGGGGACTAGTGGCAAACCAAAGGGAGAGTTGAGAAGGAGAGCCACTAGCATTAGAGAGAGGGGAGGGAATAGGGCAAGGAAAGTAGATACTTTAGGATTGATGTGTATATTTGTGTATTCCTATTTGACTATTTAGATTTTAACATTTATAAAATAAAAAAATTATTATATCATAATTCGTATTCATACATTAAGCATAAATATATATTTTTATTTTTTTAAAATTTATATATAATTTTTGTTAAAATTTTAAGAGAAATTATTTGATATATGAAATTTAATTTTACATATGAAATTAAAATGATAACACATATCTTATTTTTTAAAATATTTTTTTTTAATTTAAATTTAAATTATTTTATTTTTATATTTTTTATTATTTTAGTATCGTGTAACTTTATCATTTATGTATTTAAAATCGAAGGTGTGGCTTAAGGTTAGTGGGCAACCAAGAAAAGTGGTAGCTTTGTCAAATGAGTTAATGATAGTAACCTCTTAACTTTTTTTTTCCTTCACTTTATTTAGAGGGGATGGTGGTGGTGTTATCTGATTTGTGGGTATGTTGGTTTTATTGCTGTGGTTGGGTTATTTTGGCTGTTAGCGTTGATATGAAGCCAACCAAGAAATCCACTGGCCTATTAGAAAGGGGTGGTGATAGTGGTGGTGGTGGGTCACTCACATGGGTCTGTCACCCACTCTCTTCCAATATCCCATCACCCAAAATTTTACTACCCATTTTTCTCTACCGTTCACTGGCCAATGTGCTTTGGTCACTATGGAAAATATTTGGCCTTCTCCCACCTTTTCAGCACTTTTTTTGGTTTTCCTTTTGAGCTTTGCCTTTTGCCTTTTTGTGCCTTTTGCAATACCTTTGGTGGGATTCATTGCTATTGGAATGTGGCATAAGACTATATAATGACTTTTTTTGGCAATTGCTTTGGTGGTGACATATTCTTCTATTGGGCACATTTGATTCTGGCTGGCTATTGGATCCCAATCACAATGTGCCACTTCAAGTTGCTTCAATTGCATTATTTCTTGGTCATTTGTTAATAGAATTCCTGCACTTTTGCTTCAATTGCATGCTTATAGCTTTTCTCCGTTAAAACAGGCACTTTAGCAATTAGAATTTAAGATTTTAATTTGAAGATTTCGAAATAAATTCACGCGATAAGAATTATATTTTCTCATATTAAAAAAGATAAACTTTTATTAGTAAAAAAAAAAAAAAAACCTCTTATACCGTTAATGTAAATTCTAGGTAGATCTCATAAGATTAAAGTACCATTGTTTCTAGGCCTCATAAAAAAATTGAATTCAAAAGTAAGTCTTAATCATGCCAGATTTCATGCCAAACTTTTTCTTGTTACATTTTTCCACAAAGCTTAATGAAAAACTGCTTAATTGTCATGTAATTTGAATAAAGGTTATAAAGGCAGTTTAGTCAATGGTCCCAAGATTGACAGGAACGCAGCTTTGAGACCCATCTATGGACAATTATGGTCACTCTTGTAATGGGAAAACATGCCCAATGACAGTAACATTGCTCAGAAAAAGAAGCCTAAAAGCACAGTCAAGGCTCTTATCCATGCCGTGGGAGGTGGAATGCAGATGTTTTGGCTTACAGCTTTAAAAATTTACATTGATTTTTTTCCCTTTTCCCTTGCTTCATCACTGTGTTATTTTGCCTATTGCTATTGATATTTATCCATGTCTATTTTGATTGACAAGAGAGAAGACAAAGAGGAAGGAAATAATCAAAGGAAAATGAAAAGGAGTGATTTGAAATGAAATTAGACGTAAAATAAGGTTAAAATTTGATATTTAATTTAATTGATTCATGTAATCTAATAAAAGATAATATTTAATTGATTTCGAATTTAAATTTTAATATTTTTAATTTTTTTATTTCAAATTCGGGTCATCTTTATTAAATAAAAAAATAAGAAAAAAGAAAAGTGGAAAAGTGGGCCTAAAGAAAATTTTCAAGTGACAATTCTATCCTCTTTTAACTCCTCAATTTGGTATTCATAAGAAAACTTTAATAAAATTTCTATGTTTCAATTCCCTTTTTTTCCAAATCTTGCAATATCCAAACTCAATGTAAAGCTTGTATGTGGATAGAAAGGGTTCAAACTTTATCACAGTTGTCTTAATTGGCATTTTCTCAATCACCAGCCAAACTAATTCAACGGAAAGATCATACTTTTAATAAACTTTTTGATTGAAATTATGAGTACAACAAAAACCATAATTATAACTGAACAATTTTCAACATACATAAATAATATAGTTATGACATCCAAGAAAAAGAAACCAATGAAACAAATCAATCAACCCATGTATAAATAAAAAAAAAATAATATAAAATTAGATTAAATTCGCATTTTAATTTGACGAAACTTTAATTTAAATGGTTACAAAATCACCATGCATGATTCTTTACCATGTGCTCATATCAAAACTATACATATAGCTTAAATCAGCCTGATTCAATAATTTCGATATCAAATTCTACCCAAACCCATTTTTGTTAAATTTTTTAAAATTAAAATATATTATTTTTAGTTAAACTTTAATAATTCTACCTTTGCTAAATTAAGTTCTAAAATATCAATAATTTAATAATATTTTAAATATTTATAATACAATACTATATATTTAACCTTTATGTGATATAAATAAATTATATAAAAATATAAAAAATAATATATATTACAAAATTGAAAGAGGGTAGGATCGGACCAGGCTCAATGATGAAGCCAAATTAAACCCAAAACGGATCTTGTTTTTTTTTTGTCCAAATGCATTTTTTGAGTTTATATTTTTATTCAAATCAAACCCTTCCAAAAATTGGACAAACCTTTTGACTTGGACAAGTAGTTTGACCTTTGACCAAGTCTAATTCAATCTTAACATATAAAATAAAACCAAAGAGGCCGGATGGCTGCAAAACAACTTTCATATGTTGGCAAAGTGCAGCTCATACAGTCCGTAATTTTCAATTTGCACAATTATTGGTGTAGACATTTCACCTTGCCCAAGCACGTGCTAGAGAAGGTTAACCAACTTTGCTCAGTCTTTTTTCTGGAAAGGGAAAACAGGAACAGCAAAGGGAGCCAGAGTTATTTAGAAAGCGATTTGTTATCCTAAGTCAAAAGGAGGACTAGAACTCAAAGATTTAATGTCCTGTAATTAAGCCTGCCTCTCGAAGAACATAAGGTCCATTTTCATAAAAGTTGGATCATTATGGATTGCATGGCTTGAAGCTTATGTTCTAAAATGAAGGAGTGTCTGGCAAGTTCCAAGTCAACTAAACAGCAGCTAGAGTTGGAAGAAGTTGTTGCAACTAAGGCAAATTGCTTGGCTGTTTATTAAGTTGGAAAATGGAGTAGAAGTTTGGCTTTTCCAAATAATAACTATTCTGCTGTTATTGTATGGAAGACCTTTAGGCCTAAGCAAGAAAAGGTCAGATGGCACAGGCTAAAAAGGTTCACACACCATATTCCTAAACACTCATTAATCGCTCTGATGGCTATGCTGAATCGACTACCAACCAAAAATAGGCCAAAAGCTTCGGGAATGGAAACTAATGACAGGTGCGGGTTATGCAAGACTGAAGTAGAAAAGGGATCATACGTTCTTTGGTTGTGCATACTCAAAGGAAGTCTGGCAACGACTGCTTCAATCATGCAGAATTCACAGAGTAGTGAAGAATTGGGATTTAAAATTAAACTGGGCAACAAATAGATTGAAATGGAAAGCATTGATATCCATCATTTTTAGATTAGCATAGAATGCCTGCATGTATCACATGTGGAGGGAAAAGAACTCTAGAATATTCAAGCAAAAAGAAGAGACAACAACACAGCTGCAAAATCGAATTAAAGATGATGTTCGAATACGGTTGCAAGGGCTGAGTCATATTGCTGCAGATAGAGTCAGTCAATAAAGAGTTATGCGATGCTTGGAACCTAAATGTGGCTATGCTAGAATAGGCTGTTAGTTAATTGTATAAACAATTGGATAGTTACTTTGTAGCATAACTCTACTTCCTTGGTTAAATAAAAATACAACTTAACCAAAAATAATAATAATAAAAAAAAAAACCAAAGAGTCCCAAAATGTAAATTAAGCTCTTTAATAATTTGTTGTGAATTCATTTCCAATCCTATAGAATTTTTAACATGCCTTGATGAAGAATAATATGACGATGGTAATTACGACCTTCTTTCTCTTGTGCATGGATCCAGAATGGAAAGTTACAAATAGCATGACAATGGTAATCATTTATTAGTTTTAGTTAATAAGAGAGTTGAATTGAATATTTCTGTAAATTTCTTGAAATTGTGTTATATAAAGGGAAAAAATAAGAAAGTTTTGAGATTTATTAATTTTAAGATTTTCAAGGGCATTCATGTTTTTTAACTATACCTCTACACCTTTATCCTTCCATGTGATGATGAACTTAAAATGAATGCTCACGTTCTGTAATTATTCGTTAAATATTAAAGATAAAACAACAAGCTGGAATAGCTCAGTTGGTTAGAGCGTGTGGCTGTTAACCACAAGGTCGGAGGTTCAAGCCCTCCTTCTAGCGTTTTTCGCTACAATAATTTCAATAATCCTATCCAATCCGACTCCTACCAACAAAGCAGATATTCAGAAACGTTAACGACGGTATTCAGATTTATAACAAAAACTTCGGCCAAAAAATTCATTTACGTGGCCCAATTGACTAAAATAAACTAAATTTATGCCCATTGTTGAGCTAAGCCCATGTTTTTTTACAATAAATATAAAATGGCCATTTTGCCTTTCTATCTTTTTTTTTTTTTTTTATGAAACTTATCGATGTACACATGAAAAAATTATTAATACATCTTTTCAAATTTGACTAAATTAAAATGAGAAAAGAATAAAGATTATACAATTTTTTTTAAAAATACTAACTATTATAGGTGAGTTACTTTTGAAATGCTATTAATATATTCCATTAGATGGTCCAAAAGTTTCCTTCTTTGCTTTTTTATTTTTTTAAGTTAAGGTTGTTAAAGATCGAATCATGATTATGGACAGATTAAAATATTAAAAATATCTTTAAATTATTTTATTTTTTTAAAATAAGTTTTTATGTTTTCATTGTATTTAAATATTATATTCAAATAAATGTTTATTTTAAATAAAATATTAATTTATGATAAGAGTTTATTTAAGTATAAGATAAAAGTTAAGTATTAATCTAATATAAATATATATTATTATATTATAAGATACATGGATACTTGATAAAATATTTCACGTAAATGTTTACGTGAATAATTTATATTTTTGACATATAAGATATTAATTTAATTTAAATTTTTAACTAAATAATTCTATTCAATAATTATTTAATTTTACAAAAATTTGAAAGTTTCAAAAATTAAATTTATTTCAAGAGTTTTATTTTAATTTAAATCAAATAAAATTTATCCTAAACTCAATTTTTTCAAATGTATTTAGAATCAAATTAATAATTTTTATATATATTTTTAAAATGAACTTGTAACCCATCTATATATATATATTTTAATTTAAAAAAATATAATTTAGATATATCTCTAGATATGTGATTTCTTTTTAAAAAATATATAATTTAAATATATCTTTAACAATCTAGATATATCTAGTTTTAAATTTAAAATTTTTATTTTTTTAATTTTTTAATAACTTTTAAAATACCAAGTATCACTTATTTTATTATTTAATTGATGCTGTCTTCCACCTTGATAAAACATCCTTGTGTTGAATTTCTCCTATTACTCATTTAGTCCATTATTGCACATAGCTACACTGGTTTTTTTTTTTTTTGGATTTGCATCAAGTAAAGGTTTATTTTCATTTCTCTCATTCATTACCGCATATATTCTTTTTCGCTTTTGAAAAACTGTTATTTTGATTCTTAACAGTTGTTTAGTCGGTTGGAAAGGATGTTAATTACAAAACACCTAACCTAAAGCTTGGAGGCTGTTAGTTGGCAATTAATATTCCCTTTAAAAACTATTAGTGTGACAAAGGTTCTCTTATCAATTTTATTCTACTTAATTAGTAATTATAGTTTTAATATTAACTTGTGAGAATTTTGCCCTACAATAACCTTTTTTTAGAACTTGCTTTCAAGAATAACAGGTCCTATATTAAGTTGAGAGAATTCAAACTTCAAGATCGAGTATCCCATCAAATATAATAACAATTTTATCATGTAAAAATCAATAAAAATTATAATGGTAAGATTTAAATATTATATTTTATTTAGTTAAATTATTGTAAGAAGTAGGATTTGAGGTTTGTTAGCTTTGATGTTAAACCAAAAGAATAAAAATGACATTCTCCTTTTGTTATTTATAAAAAAGGCAATTATACTCCACTTTTACAAATAAAATAAATTAATTACGTTTCCAATTTTTAAGAAAAAAACTATTGTTTTTTAGAAGATTAAAAAATTTTACTATTATTTATAAAGAGTTTTAGCATTTATTTTCAATTGTTATTTACTATTTTTATAGTTAAACTAAACTACATATTTCTAGATTTTGGCAAAAAATAAAATAAAACTATATATTTGTAGATTAAACACAAATTTTAAATAAAAATTATTAAATATAGTTTTAGAATTCATTGTTAAATTCAATAGTTGATTGACGTGGATGTTTAGATAGAATTTATGTGGGTGTATATATATATATATGTATATATATATATATATATATATTAACATCATAGCGTCATGATTAATATTTTAATTTTTTGTTTATAGGTACCAAATCTAGGAATATGTATTTTTAATTTATAAAAGATTAAAAATAAATTTATTTTAAAAAAATTAATTTTACATAATGTATTTATTTATAATATTATAAAATTATTTTAACAATTTATGACTTATAGCATACATTATTCCACTTATGTTTGAGTTGTATTGATTTTTTTGAGTCAAATAAATTTAATTTTGATCATTATTTTTTGTCGTAACGGTTTTGTATCTGTTCGATAAATTGAAAATGAAGAAAAAAAATAATGAAAGCGCCACCAATCTTTTTGATTTGGTGTGATTGGTTACCTATTAAAACATATCATTTTAACAAAATCTTAAAATTAATTAAAATTTATTAAAAAGATAATTTTAGGGTCTATGAAACAATCTGGGTTCGTGAGTCGATTACGTATGGGAAAGGATTAGCATCCACACAATGACCGTTTAAAATGATACCAATTAATTACGTGTTATCTATTGATTTTGATAAAAATCATCTTATTTTCGATATTTGAAAAATAATTTCCTTGATTTCCTTTGTTTATTGAAAATTTAATTTTTTCTTTTATTATTGTTCCATATTTATTGTTCAAATTTTTATTTGAGAATAAATTAGAATCCTTTTATTGAAATAATTCTTAAAATGTTTTAATATGTCGATAACATTAGAAGAACTCCTTCTCACTTAGAAATTTCTTAAACATCACTTCTCGAAATACCTTAGAATCTCATCCTCGGAGACTCAAATTTACTTTTCACAAAAACTTTTTAAGCATACAATGCAAAATGCTGATATATTGATGCATGTATTTTATTCTCTTTTTTAAAAATTTTATTGATTGTTTTGTTTGATTTTTTTATTTAAATTTTTGAAGAAAAAAAGAATTTTTATTATATTGAAGTTTTTCTATAAATATTTCAATATACTAATAATATTTTTAAAAATCTTCTCACTTAGGAATTTCGTAAAGCATCACTACTTGAAATACTTTTAGAATCCCATCATTGTATAAAATCTTTTTTTTCTACATTTATATTATTATTATTTTTAATTTATTAGTAAAAAAAAATTTTTTTATTATGTTGAAATTTTTTTTTATAAATACTCCAATACACTGGTAGCATTTAAAAAAAATCTTCTCACCTAGAGATTTCATTGGTATCATTACTCGAAGTACCTTTGAACCTCATCGTTGGATACAAATGTTCTTTTCTTACATTTTTATTATTTTTATTTAATTATAACTTTTTTACCAATTATTTGATAAGGTTTATTCCAAATTTTAATGAAATTATCAAAAAGTTTTTATTATATATTTCATCATTTATTTTTTGTTTATTTCAACAAAATTTTATTCTAATAGATATAAACATTTAAATATACATGAATATTAATAATAAAATTTAAAATAACAAAAATAATATATATAAAAAAATTCCAAAAATTCCAAAAAAATTTTTTACCTTAACCGGATCGGTCAACAGTTTGGTTAACATAGATTTGATGGTTCGGTAGTTCGACGTTGGTCTGGACCGGTTCAGTTGGACCGATCAGAAGTCAAATGAAGAAGCGAGTTACGGGTCAGGTGCGCGGACCTTGAGTCGAGTCATGGGTTGATGTGCAAATCCTCAAGGGCTAAAACGACGCCATTTTTGTCTTTATTGAAACGACGTCATTTTGGCTTTCGCAATTTATATAAAAGGTCGAAAAAAAATTTTCGATCATTTCTTCCCTCTCCAAAAAAAAAAAAAAAAACTCTCTTTTTTCTTTTAGACAGGTCGGGGGCTGATGGCTGTCCATCGCAATGGTCGCTATGTTCTATATCGCCTATGAATTTTGACCACTGTGTCGATCGCCGAAAAATCTAAAAAAACATCGAAATGATCCCCACAGCCTCCAGAGTTTAGATCTAAGCGTGGCTTTATGAAAAAAAAAAAAAAGGCTCCAAATAATGCAGATCTGGCCTGAAAGCTTCGACAAAAAAATTTTTTGTGTGTTGTTTTTTTTTTTTTTTAGCATTGTGGTCCTCATTTTCAGAGGCCGAGTTTTTTACTTGATTTGTGTTTGTTTAGCTTGTTTTGTCTTGGATTTTTTTGTTTGATAAAAAGTTTTTTTTAATCTGGTAATGCAGAGCTTCTGGGTTTTTTAATTAATGGCTTCATTTTTTGCAAAAAAACAAGCTTTATTTATAAAGCTTTCTAGGATTCAAATTTTAGATTTTTTGGGATTTAAATCCTAGCTTTTCAACTGATCTATGGAATTTTGGTGGCCAAAATCCACGTTGCCAAGTTAGACAGGGTGTCAGGCAGCTGTCGGCAGCTAGTGATGGTTGTGTTTTGGACCTTGGGGAGAGTGCATTTAATGCCCTCATATTTTTGTCAAATTAAACCGAAAAAGAAAAAAAAATAGTAATAGTAATAATAATAATAATAATAATACAAAATGGTGTTTACAGCTACCTCTCTTTGCCTATTTCTGAGAATCAAGAATAGGGCAAAGACAAACAAACAACCATTTTGTTCAGAAAGAAGAAATATTGAGCATAAAATCTTTTTTTTTAAAGGGCTCATCTAAACAGAGGTTCAACAACATTTTTGAAAATTTAAAAAGTTTCTCTGAGTAAAGGTTTAACGACTTTTAAAAATTAAAAAAGGTTTCTCTAAACAGAGGCTCAACGACTTTTAAAAATTTAAAGAGGTTCTTCTAAGCAGAGGCTCAACGACTTTTGAAAATTTTAAAAAGTTTTTCTAAGCAGAGACTCAATGACTTTTAAAAATTTAAAAAGGCTCCTCTAAATAGAGGCTCAACAACTTTTGAAAATTTAAAGAGGCTCATCTAAGTAAAGGCTCAACAACTTTAAAAATCCATCCTGAAAAAGCTCATCAAAGTAAAGGCTCAACAATTTTAAACTTCATCTTGAAAAAGCTCTTCTAAGCAGAGGCTCAATAATTTTAAAAATACATAAACAGAGGCTCAACAACTCTAAACTTCATCTTGAAAAAGCTCTTCTAAGCAGAGGCTCAACGATTTTAAAAATTTTATCTTGAAAAAGCACCTCTAAGTAGAGGTTCAATAATTTTAAAAATCTCATATGTTCTCGAAATCGAGTTCTCATCTTTAAACAAGTAAATTTCTCTTTTTTGAAATCTTTTGTTTGATTATTATCTTCATTTGAATATCAAAATCTTGTTTTTCATTAGGAAATGGAAAGTCTCTATCCTTATTATAACTGCTCATAGATGCATGTATTGAGTGCTCTAAATGTAATTCATGTAATGCAATCAAAATTATTAATTGTAGTAAAAAAGTTCTCAAAATCTCTCATTTTTTGCTTCTTTTATCAAAATTCTCAATAATCGTCATATGACCAATCTATTCTTAACATCTAACCATTGTATTCTTCCTTAACAAAAGTTTTCTTCTTTAAAAGTCTGTAACATTAATGTCTTGTCATGCTTTTTTCATATTTTTTCATCTGTCTTTGTCAAATTTTCTTCTTTAAAAGTCTGCAACATTAATGTCTTGTCTGCTTTTTTCATATTTTTTTATTTGCCTTTGTCAACTTTTAAAAAGTAATACTGAGATCTTTCGTGTTTGTTTTTCTTTTCATCATTTTGAGTTTAAGATAAACAAAATGCAATCACACATTTTTCCTACTCATTTGCAAAGTGAACAAAAATATCAAATGAGATAAAGGAATGGATATGCATTATTTTCGAAGGAAAGATAGCATATTTCATTAGATTGATACTAAGTGCATGGCAACAAAAGTGTTTTAGTCGAAACAAAGGTGCCCAAATAATGATCATAAGATAATCCTAAACAAAATATTCCCAGATTCTTTTTCTAAAACTAAATCAGATGACTTCTTTGATTTTTTAGAGTTCATCAAACTACACTTGCCCCTGTGTTGTGGGATCTTCTCTTGATAATGCTTTTCCTTTATATCCAAACCACATTTTTCAGGTTCTTAGCTAGGATATGTCATTCTTTTTCACTTTTTATTTTTGTTTTTTTTAATCTTTTTTAAGCAAAATATTTCTTTACAGCATCTGAATTTATCAGAGTAGGTAAATCACATCCATCCATCTTTGTCAAAATTAATGCCCCATCAGAAAAGGTATTTTTCACCACGTACGGGCCCTTTCAATTTGGTGTCCATTTTTCTCAATTGTCATGTTGATTTGAAAGGATCTTTTTAAGCACTAAGTCTCATTCACTAATGCGACAGGGATAGATTCTCTTATCATGTACTCTCATCATCTTCTTTTGATATAATTAGCCATGACAAAGTGATGTAAGTCTTTTCTCTTCAATGAGATTCAACTGCTCGTAGTGATTTCAAACCCATTCTGCTTCCTCTAACTCTACCTTTATCAAGACTCTCAATGAGAAAATTTTTACTTTGATCGATAGCATAGCTTCCATTCTATATACCAAAGAGAATAAGGTAGCCTCAATAGATGTTCGAACTAACGTTCTATAAGCATACAAGGCAAAAAGTAACTTCTCATGCCAATCTTTGTAAGTATCAATCATTTTCTCTAGGATTCTTTTAATATTCTTGTTTGCAGCTTCTACTACCTCATTCATTCTTGGGCAATATGGTGCATAATTACAATGACGGATCTTGAACTAAGTGTACACTTCATTCATTAATTTGTCATTCAAGTTTTTGGCATTATCAGAAATAATTCTCTTGAGAAACCCATATCTGCATATTATCTCTTTTTTTATAAATTTACATTCCACGGATTGGGTTACACTAGCCTATGATGTAGCTTCCACCCATTTTGTGAAGTAATAAATCCTCACAAAAATGAATCTATGTCAATTTAAAGCTTTTGGAGTGATGTAACCAATGAAATCCATGCTTTATACAGAGAATGGCTATGGAAGAGCCAGAATATGCAATGCTGATGGTGGAGCATGAATTTTGTTAACATAAATCTGACACTCATGCCATCTCCTAGCATAATCAATACAGTCGCCTTTCATTGTCAACCAATAATAACTAGCTCTTATGATTTGTCTAGCCATCATATGACTGTTTACATGCGCCCTACAGACTCCGTCATTTACTTTTTCAATAATCTTTTTTGCTTTAGCTACATTTACACACCTTAAGAGCACTTGATCTTTATCTCTTTTATAGAGGACATCTCCATCAAGAAAAAAATTCATAGCTAACCTTCTGATAGTCCTTTTATCATTTTCTGTTGCATGCTCCAGGTATTAGTAACCTTTAATATATTGCATAATGTCATGATACCATGGTTTCTCATCAACTTCTTTTTTGACACCTGAGCAATGTGCTGGTACATTTTTTACGTCTAGCTTTATGGGTTGGATCTCAGTATTTGTATCTATTTTGATCATTGCAGCTAGAATAACCAATACATCAGTAATTTGGTTTTTCTTTTTAGGTAGATGTTCAAATTGAACTTCTTCAAACTGTTTGACCAACTCAAAAATGTATTTATGGTATCGTATCAACTTGAAATCTCTCATTTTCCATTCACCTCGTAATTGATAAATGACCAATGCTGAATCTCTAAACACATCCAATACTTTGATCTTCATTTTAATTACTTCTTGCAAACCCATAACACAAGCCTCATATTCAGCCACATTATTTGTACAGTTGAAATTCAATCTAGCTGTGATGGGATAGTAGTGTTCATAAAAAGATATCAAAATTACTCCAATACCACGACCCAAAGCATTAACAGCTCCATCAAAATACATCCTTCAAGACTCCCCAATAAGTTAATTCTCTTCAATGACTATCACGTCTTTATAAAAAAAATCAAGTTTCATTGGCTTATAATTTTTAGTTGCACAATCGATAAGGAACTCAGCTATTGGACTCATTTTAATAGCCTTTTGAGTCACATAAACAATATCATATTATGAAAGCATAACTTGCCATCGCGTTATTCTTCCTGTCAATGAAGGCCTTTCAAAGATATACTCAATAGGATCCAACTTTGCTCTGAGCCAAGTAGTGTGATAAAGCATGTATTGTCTGAGCCTTCAAGCTATCTAGGCCAATGCATAACATATCTTCTCTAATGGTGAATACTTAGACTCATAATTAGTGAATTTTTTGCTCAAGTAATAGATTACTCGTTCTTTCTTGTTAGCCTCATCTTTTTACCCCAACACATATCTCATTGAATTTTCATGTATTATTAAGTACAAAATCAAAAGTTTTCACGGGATTGGCGGCAACAAAACAGGTGGATTTGACAAGTATTCTTTGACCTTATCAAAAGCTTCTTGGCATTCATCATTCCATTCTTCTGGATCATGTTTTCTAAAAGTTTGAAAATAGGATCGCACTTATAGGTGAGTTAAAAGATGAAACGAGTAATATAGTTTAATCTCCTTAGGAAACCTCGCACTTTTTTTAAAGTGCGAGGAGGAGATAAGTTCTGGATGGCTTGTATCTTATCCGGGTCCATTTCAATTCTTTTTTCATTGACCACAAAGCCTAATAATTTTTTTGATTTAGTACTGAATGTACATTTGGCAGGATTTAACTTCAACTGAAATCTTTTCAACCTATCAAATAGGTTTTTAAGATTGACTACATGATCCTCTTCTTCATGAGATTTTGCAATCATATCATCCATTTATACTTCTATCTTTTTATGCATCATGTCATAAAAAAAGTTAACATTGCTCTTTGATAAATGACATCAGTATTTTTTAACCCAAAAGGCATGACTTTGTAATAGAATGTCCCCCACATGGTCATAAATATACTTTTCTCCATATCATCTCGACCCATATTAATTTGATTATAGCTTGAGAAGCTATCCATAAAGGAAAATGTGGAGTGCCTAGCAGTATTATCCACTAGAGTATCGATATGGGGCATAAGAAAGTTATCATTGGGACTTGCCCTATTTAAGTCTCAATAATCGACATATATTCTCACTTTTTATCCTTCTTGGGAACTAGTACTATGTTGGCTACCCATTTGGGATCTTTTGCCACCTTTAAAATTTTGACATTAAATTGCTTTTTCACCTCTTTTTTAATTTTTAGCAGTAATTTCAGCTTCATGCGCCTTAGCATTTGCTACACCAACTTTTATTTTGGTTTCAAAGGCAACTTGTGCTTTACAATATCAATGCTGAGTCTGGGCATATCCTGATAAGACTACGCGAACACATCTACATATTCTCAGAGCAACTCTTCTAGCTTTTTTCTTTCAATTAGTAAAAGAGATGTACCAACTTTAACCTCTCTTCTATTTTTATCGTCTCCCAAATTCATTAATTCAATAATTTTTTGATGGGGTTCAATTGGCTTATGTCCATGTTCTATTAATTTTAACAAATCAGGAGGTAGTGTGTAATTTTTTAAATTTTCTTCATTATCAAGTTCATCAACATGAATTGTGTTTTTGAAATCAAATCCGAGATTATTATCATGATTATCTTTCTGTTCATTATTTAGGGCCCTGTAAAAGGTAAAATGAAGATGATATTGGCACATAAAAATGGAATGGCCAAAAAATGATGAAAACAGAAAATGGAAAGCAAAATGAAGATGAAAATAATTGAAGAAATACAGATGCATCTTCTAAGTCTTTTATTAAAATGACAAACATAAAGACACCATAAAATATCACCTAATGCTCATAGAAAGTAATTAAGGATTTAAAGTTCTATAATACATTACTTTTAAAAAGTTTTAAAGATAACAGGTAGCTCTATGACTCTCCAGTTATTCAGCTTAAAATTTGAAAGACAATGGTGCATGAACAGCTCTTCATCTTAACTCTTTTTTTTTTATCATCCACCATTCAAATGGCCAGCTTTGAAAACTCTTCCACGAATCCTGCACTTAGGGCTCTAGGTAAATCTGGATAAATATATCCTCCCGAACGAAAAGAATCATAAAGGTATGAAATGACCATAGGCTCTGACTCTAGCTCATATCCTTCAAGATTAGCCATTCTTTTATTTTTTTTCTTATTCACTATTTTCATTTTGTCCCCTCTTGTTGGCTTATATCTTAAGCCAAATTTGTCTTTCTTGTTATATATTGCCAGTGACTCTATAATTCCTTACAAGTTCTTCTCTAGTCCAGTTTCAAGTTGCTATCCCATTCCAGTGAGTTATTTAATGACCATTTTAATAGTCGTGATAGGTGTGACGAATATAATTTAGATTTTTTAGCCATATATATTGCGTTAGCAATCTTGAAAGATCTATATGAGCACTCTAGGGCTTCATCTACTGCTTCTACATAAGGAGTATTTATCGATTGATTGACTAATAAATCTTCTTCTCCTACCATATATGTCAATTTTTCATCAATAATAAATTTAACTTTTTGATGCAATAAGGGTAGAATAGCACCTACTATATGAATCCACGATCTACCCAACAAGCAACTGTATGAAAGAGAGATATCCATAACTTGAAATTTCATATTGAAAGTGCATGGGCCAATCTGTAATGGCATTTTTATGTTTTCTAACACCTCTTTTCAAGTTTCATTAAAGGCTTGAACTATCACATTACTAGGCTTCATATAAGATTCATCCACAAGTAGTTTTGCCAAAGTAGTAATGGGCATAACATTGATGGATGAGTCATTATCAATCA